>NC_138174.1:38292022-38934741 GCF_964165515.1 Mesoplodon bidens | reverse complement strand
ATATTCTCAATAAGGATACTGTTGAATACAGGATAGACTGTTCTCTCCTTTTTTAATATTTTAGGATAATATTTTTAATTGTTTATGGACCAAATATGGTAGCACTATGACTAAGAAATTATCTGGTTTTAAATATATACCTATCATGAGTTATGTAACACTGGAAGCTGGCTGCTCTAGAAGTCTAATATAACTTTGTAGAATCATTTGCCATCATGGCTACATATTCAACTTTAATAACACTACTACATTAAAAAAATCTTTCTGTTGTTAATTATATCATCTTGATCTAATTTTTGAATCCTGATATGATGCCTTAATAACTTCTGAGTAAAAGTAATAAAAGAAAATAATTAAATTAAAAATGAGGAAATCAGAGAATAATTTTGATAAACATTTAACTTTTTTTCTAGAAGTCAAAAGAAAATCTTAAACATAATTAGTTTTGAATTCACCAGTACATTAAGAATAAAGCAAATACACTTTTCAGAAATACAACTATTTCTAAGTACAAGAAAATGTTATACAAGACACCATTTAATAAGAAAACTGTGTAATATAACAAAATCCTCCTCAATACAGTGTAACTTTGAGAGGACTTTTAAACTATTTTTCTAAATATTGGCTGGTAGAATATCAACTAAACATAAGTCAGTAAAAATAACTTTATTTGCAGGAGGTGCAATGTGGTTAGGGAGAATACAAACATAATTCAGTTAATAATTCTTTTGAAGCCCACTTATATGTCCATACTACAATACAGCGTTTCACTTACATTATTTAACTCAAAACCCTATGAAGATTATACCAACAGATTTTTTTTTGCATACAGATACACTTGCAAACAATTATATTAATTTTAGTGGATAATTTCAAACTAAATAAATAAGAAACTGTAGGTACCAAGCATAACTTAGCATCATGTTGGATATATAGCAAGCACTTTCAGTTCTTATTGATTGTTTATTCCAATAATTTATAGAGTAAATACATTTACTAATATTGAAGATAGCTAGAGTTTTGTTTAACAGTTTTTGGTAGAAAATATCCCATTACTAATTAAGAGGATATTTAAATCATGACACTACACAAGGCTGTCACTAATATATAGAGATATATATTTCTAACATATGCATGTCTATATTAGATATATGCACATACATTTGTATTGTTTCCCAAATTATAGTCTTAATGGATTTCTTATTGCTCACTTTCCTTCAATTAATAAAGCAATGCACACAGTCCCCCTACTTGATTTTAAAATAGCCAGTTGTGAGGTAAGGGAAAGGGATAATGAAGGCATGTGTCAAAACTGGTGTCTTAATGAATCTTATTAAAATTTAGAAAACTAGTCCTCTGTGAATAATTCAGTTTTAATATAATTGTATGTATATTTGCTAAACATGCTTAATATTAAAACCATTTATTGAATACTGTTCACAGTCACTAATGTAGTATATGTTTTTTTCAATCTATAGCAACTATACGCCTAATATGTTTTCTATTTTTTTTAACATCTTTATTGGAGTATAATTGCTTTACAATATTGTGTTAGTTTCTGCTGTATAACAAAGTGAATCAGCTGTATGTATCCATATATCACCATATCCCCTCCCTCTTGTGCCTCCTTCCCACCCTCCTTATCTCACCCCTCTAGGTGGTCACAAAGCACTGAGCTAGTCTCCTTGTATTATGCAACTGCTTCCTTCTAGCTATTTATTTTACATTTGGTAGTGTAAATATGTAAATATTACTCTCTCACTTCATCCCAGCTTACTCTTCTCCCTCCCTGTGTCCTCAAGTCCATTCTCTAGGTCTGTCTGTCTTTATTCCTGTCCTGCCCCTAGGTTAATCAGAACCTTTTTTTTTTTAGATTATATATATATATATATATATATATATATATATATATATATATATATATATATATATGGTAGCATACGGTATTTGTTTTCTTCTTTCTGACTTATTTCACTCTGTATGACAGACTCTAGGTCCATCCACCTCACTACAAATAACACATTTTCATTTCTTTTTATGGCTGAGTACTATTCTGGACAGCTACATGTAAAAGAATGGATTTAGAACACTTCTTAACACCATACACAAAAATAAACACAAAATAAATTAAAGACCTAAATGTAAGGCCAGACACTATACAACTATTAGAGGAAAACATAGATAGAACACTCTATGACATAAATCACAACAAGATCCTTTTTGACCCACCTCTTAGAGAAATGGAAATTAAAACAAAAATAAACAAATGTAGTACAATTTTATTGAACATTACACATATTTTTCTAGTAGTGCTAACATGCAAAATCTGCAAATTTAATCTCAGGGTAAGGCAAAGAAAGGAAAAAATGAGCCAAGAATTCTATTCTCATATATTTAAACTATGTGTTTAAAGAATTGCAGAAAAACACTGACTGACTTTTCTTAGCTCCATTTTTAGTATATAGCTTTATTAATATTTATAAGTTGTATTAGTTCCCTTTTTTCTAATAAAAAAGTGAAACAGCTTTAAAAACCTATATTAAACCAAGACTTCCACAATATATCTTTCTAAGTCTAGGCAAACTTTGTAATGGCTTGGGATGTAAATAATTAAATGAACTGCATACCTTTTCTTTTAATATTTTTCTTGACAGCTTAATTATTTAATTAAATTGAAATACAAAGAGAGTAATATAGAATTATGAATAATGCTGTATTGACTGCTTATTGTTTTATGAAGTTGTTTACTATATTTTTCATAGGATAAATTTTTAAAGCACTTTAATCCAGTTCTTGGGAAAGTGAACATGACAGAACTCTTCAGTTGCCTGTATAGAATCAAATTCAAGTCTCTGGATTAAACTAATCAGTACCTAGGATCAATGATTACATTTTGTACTCAAGATGGACATTAGATTATAATACTTTAAATTTTATGTAAACATAAAATAAAACCTAAAGATAAATTGCCTCACCAAGCATCATATTCAGTTATGTCACATATTAAATTACAGTTCCTGGATCTGAATCATTTGTCTGTCTTACAATAAACATACAATGTGTGTAATACAAGTATTATCCTTATTACCAGACAGCAACATTAAAAGGATTTTACTCTCTATTTTCAGTTAAAAATATATATTTCTTTTTGTGAGACTTCTTTTTGTTCCCATTGAACAGACTTCAATTTTTTTTCATCTGGAATGTCAGGTGAGAAAGTAATCAAAAGAAGTCTATATAACATAATTCATGTAAACTTAAAATTGAAAAAGAAAAATATATTCAAAATGGTCAGACAAAATAGGATGCTGGAAGGAGTAGCAACGATTTATGATGGATTAAAATATTTTAAGAAACTACAGAAAAGTGTTACAAAAATGGCCTAATTAGCAAAATTATATTTTAAAATAATTTATTTGCTAGAATAACACATATTAAGAACACCTATCATACAATTGTTGGAAATCCCCTTTATTGTTCTAGCATTAAACAATGTTGGTGCCACTATACTGAACACTAAGATATATTCTATATATATGTCTACAAAATGTCCATTTAGGAGGTAGGCTTTGTAGGATGCATGTGGCAAGCCATTAAGTTGCCATTATAATAAAAAATATAACCTATTAAAATAATTTCAAGTTTGAGCTGTAAATGTAAAAATACTTAATTTCATAAATTCCAGGTGTATGATATCTGGCAAACTGCCTTGGTGTTTATTTGATCTGAAGATGACATTGGTAATTTCATGGAAGTTTGAATTAGGTGATTATTTATTACTGAGGCTAACTGAAAAGGTACCAGAACATATTTAATATGTGAAGTATATTTATTGACTAGAAAAGTAAATGTAAGAGTGGATTATCAAGGAAGTTGTAGCATCTTCTACATGACCATAGAAATTCTTAATCTAGAGATAATTCACTTTGTTTCTGCTTTTCATAAAGTTATTAACAGTATTCCAGTCTTACTATTTATCTACTTACTCTTTTGTCAATTTCATAAACATTGAAAATTGTCACAGGTAACATTTCCTATTCCATGTAACCCTTCTTTATGAAATATGTAATGTAAAATCACCATTTTATAAATAGTAAGTAAACTCTTGTATTACCTTTACTAAAAATAATTTACTACATTACTCAGATCTAGCATTGTTGATTTTAATATTTCTTACAAAAGCTGCTTAATCGTGTCCTAGAACATTTTTTTTTCTTCTCTACAGTTCATATTACTTATTTTTGGAAAATAGTCCTACAAATGTCTCCAAAATGGAATGATTTTATATCAGCAGACTAAATTAAAATTGAAATTCTTCCTCTTTTCCAATTGAAAACAAATTCAAATAGTAGATGTTTTATTTCCATAAGATATGCTATAATTTAATGAGTCTGATTACATTTTATTCTTTATACAAATCAGAGAAGAAAATAGATAATATTATCCCAAAAATAAATGTTTTAATACAAATATAATTAAATTATAACATTCTGATAGAGATAATATCATACATATATTGGAAATTTATCAAATCTAGATGAGTATCTTACCTTTTAATTGAGTTTTTAAGATCATAAGAAAGCTTCAAATAACTCTTCTTTCTTTCCTGGGAAATAAATTTTTTTGAAAAATGAATTTGATTTGCTATTTTTTGCTGTCATATTTAATATTTTGGATAATTTTGAAACTGCTTAGTAACCCTTCATTTTTGACAAAATTACTTGCTCAGTTGCCACTATGCTTCATAAAGTAATAAAATATAGATGGAGAAATATTTAAATATCTGTATCTATTATGGGGAATTGCCTTGAGTAGTCATGCATTATTAAAAGTTTCTAACAACTTATAATGGTTGTAAGATAATAGAATATCATGTATAATGAGTGCTTTAAAAGATCATCTTACTGTGCTTGTCAAGTGCTTATAATGTAGATAATAGAAAAGTATAAAAATATTAGGCATAAAGTTTCTCAAGTACTTAAGACATTAATTTACTTCCTCATGCATCTTTTAAATAAATTAATGACTTTTTAAAAAATAATTAATTTCAAGCATATGCCATAACTTAATATTATACAAATAACCACCTTGTTAATCCCAAATATTTTAGCAAATTCAATTTAACTGATATATAAATAAAGTGTTTATTTATGTAATACAACATACACTGATCACATTACTTTGAAATAGTTCAAAATAAATTTTAGGAACTTATCCTAATGAAAGATAAGGTTAATCCTGATTATCCTAATGAAGATCTCTTTTTATTTTATTTTATTTTTTTTACAACTTTATTGGAGTATAATTGCTTTACAACGGTGTGTTAGTTTCTACTCTATAACAAAGTGAATCAGTTATACATACACATCTGTTCCCATATCCCTTCCCTCTTGCATCTCCCTCCCTGCTACCCTCCCTATCCCACCGCTCCAGGTGGTCACAAAGCACCGATCTGATCTCCCTGTGCTATGCAGATGCCTCCCACTACCTATCAACCTTACATTTGGTAGTGTATATATGTCAATGCCACTCTCTCGCTTTGTCACAGTTTACCCTTCCCCCACCCAATATCCTCAAGTCCATTCTCTAGTGGGTCTGTGTCTGTATTCCTCTCTTACCGCTAGGTTCTTCATGACATTTTTTTTCTTAAATTCCATATATATGTGTTAGCATATGGTATTTGTCTTTCTCTTTCTGACTTACTTCACTCTGTATGACAGAACCTAGGTCCATCCACCTCATTACAAATAGCTCAATTTCATTTCTTTATATGGCTGAGTAATATTCCATTGTATATATGTGCCACATCTTCTTTATCCATTCATCTGATGATGGACACTTGGGTTGTTTCCATCTCTGGGATATTGTAAATAGAGCTGAAATGAACATTTTGGTACATTACACTTTTTGAATTATTGTTTTCTCAGGGTATATGCCCAGTAGTGGGTTTGCTGGGTCATAGGGTAGATCTATTTGTAGTTTTTTAAAGAACCTCCATACTGTTCTCCATAGTGGCTGTACCAATTCACATTCCCACCAGTAGTGAAAGAGTGTTCCCTTTTCTCAACACCCTCTCCAGCATTTACTGTTTCTAGATTTTCTGATGATGGCCATTCTGACTGGTGAGAAATGATATCTCATTATAGTTTTGATTTGCATTTCTCTAATGATTAATGATGTTGAGCATTCTTTCATGTGTTTGTTGGCAGTCTGTATATCTTCTTTGGAGAAATGGCTATTTATGTCTTCTGCCCATTTTTGGATTGGGTTGTTTGTTTTTTTGTTATTTAGCTGCATGACGTGCATCTAAATTTTGGAGATTAATCCTTTGTCAGTTGCTTCATTTGCAAATATTTTCTCCCATTCTGATGGTTGTCTTTTGGTCTTCTTTATGGTTCCCTTTGCTGTTCAAAAGGTTTGACGTTTCATTAGGTTCCATTTGTTTATTTTTGTTTTTATTTTCATTTCTCTAGCAGGTGGGTGAAAAAGGATCTTGCTGTGATTTATGTCATAGAGTGTTCTGCTTATATTTTCCTCTAAGAGTTTGATAGGTTTTGGCCTTACATTTAGGTCTTTAATTCATTTTGAGCTTATTTTTGTGTATGGTGTTAGGGAATGATCTAATCTCATACTTTTACATGTCCCTGTCCAGTTTTCCCAGCACCACTTATTGAAGAGGCTGTCCTTTCTCCACTGTACATTCCTGCCTCCTTTATCAAATATAAAGTGACCATATATATGTGGGCTTATCTCTGGGCTTTCTCTCCTGTTCCATTGATCTATCTTTCAGTTTTTGTGCCCGTACCATACTGTCTTGATTACTGTAGCTTTGTAGTGTTGTCTGAAGTCAGGGCGCCTGATGACTCCAGCTCCGTTTTTCATCCTCAAGATCGCTTTGGCTATATGGGGTCATTTGTGTTTCCATAAAAATTGTGAAAATTTTTGTTCTTCTTCTGTGAAAAATGCCAGTGTTAGTTTGATAGGGATTGCATTGAATCTGTAGATTGCTTTGGGTAGTAGAGTCATTTTCACAATGTTGATTCTTCCATTCCAAGAACATGGTATATGTCTCCATCTATTTGTGTCATCTTTAATTTCTTTCATCAGTGTCTTATAATATTCTGCATACAGGTCTTTTGTCTCTTTAGGTAAGTTTATTCCTAGATATTTTATTCTTTTTGTTGCATTGGTAAATTGGAGTGTTTTCTTGATTTCACTTTCAGATTTTTCATCATTAGTGTATAGAAATGGCAGAGACTTCTGTACATAAATTTTGTATCCTGCTACTTTACCAAATTCATTGATTAGCCCTAGTAGTTTTCCGATAGCATCTTTAGGATTCTCTATGTATAGTATCATGACATCTGCAAATACTGACAGCTTTACTTCCTCTTTTCTGATATGGATTCTTTTTATTTCCTTTTCTCTGATTGCTGTGGTTGAAACTTCCAAAACTATGTTGAATAAAAGTGGTGAGAGTGGGCAACCTTGTCTTGCTCCTCATCTTAGTGGAAATGGTTTCAGTTTTTCATCATTGTGTACAATGTTGGCTGTGGGTTTGTCATATATTGCCTTTATTATGTTGAGGGAAGTTCCATCTATGCCTACTTTCTGGAGGGTTTTTTATCATAAATGGATTTTAAATTTTGTCAAAAGCTTTCTCTGCATCTATTGAGATGATCATATTGTTTTTCTCCTTCAATTTGTTAATATGGTGTATCATGTTGATTGATTTGTATATATTGAAGAATCCTTGCATTCCTGGAATAAACCCCACTTTATCGTGGTGTATAATCCTTTTAATGTGCTGTTAGATTCTGTTTGCTAGTATTTTGTTGAGGATTTTTGCATCTATGTTCATCAGTGATATTGGCCTGTAGTTTTCTTTCTTTGTGACATCCTTGTATGGTTTTGATATCAAGCTGATGGTGTCCTCGTAGAATGAGTTTGGGAGTGTTCCTCCCTCTTCTATATTTTGGAAGAGTTTGAGAAGGATAGCTGTTAGCTTTTCTCTAAATATTTGGTAGAATTCGCCTGTGAAGCCATCTGGTCCTGGGTTTTTGTTTGGTGGAAGATTTTTTATCACAGTTTCAATTTCAGTTCTTGTGATTGGTCTGTTCATATTTACTATTTCTCCCTGATTCAATCTTGGCAGGTTGTGTTTTTCTAAGAATTTGTCCATTTTTTCCAGGTTGTCCATTTTATAGGCATAGAGTTGCTTGTCGTAATCTCTCATGCCCTTTTGTATTTCTGCAGTGTCAGTTGTTACTTCTCCTTTTTCATTTCTATTTCTATTGATTTGAATCTTCTCCCTTTTTTCTTGATGAGTCTGACTAATGGTTTATCAATTTTGCTTATCTTCTCAAAAACCAGCTTTTAGTTTTATTGATCTTTGCTATCATTTCCTTCATTTCTTTTTCATTTATTTCTGTTTTGAATTTTATGATTTCTTTCCTTCTGCTAACTTTGGGTTATTTTGTTCGTCTTTCTCTTATTTCTTTAGATGCAAGGTTAGGTTGTTTATTCGAGATGTTTTCTGTTTCTTAAGGTAGGATTGTATTGCTATAAACTTCCCTCTGTCAATTTCCCCTTTTATGGCTGTTAGTATTTGCCTTATGTATTGAGGTGCTCCTATGTTGGGTGCATAAATATTTACAACTGTTATATCTTCTTGGATTGATCGCTTGATCATTATGTAGTGTCCTTCTTTGTCTCTTCTAATAGCCTTTTTTTTAAAGCCTATTTTGTCTGATATGAGAATTAGTACTACAGCTTTCTTTTGGCTTCCATTTGCATGGAATATCTTTTTCCATCCCCTTACTTTCAGTCTGTATGTGTCTCTAGTTCTAAAGTGAGTCTCTTTTAGACAGCATATATATGGGTCTTGATTTTGTATCCATTCAGCCAATCTGTGCCTTTTGGTGGGAGAATTTAGTCCATTTACCTATAAGGTAATTATCAATATGTATGTTCCTATTCCCATTTTCTGAATTGTTTTGGGTTCGTTATTGTAGATCTTTTCCTTCTCTTGTGTTTCTTGCCTAGAAAAGTTCCTTTAGCATTTGTTGTAAAGCTGGTTTAGTGGTGCTGAACTCTCTCAGCTTTTGCTTGTCTGTAAACGTTTTAATTTCTCCATCAAATATGAATGAGATCCTTGCTGGGTAGAGTATTCTTGTTTGATGGTTTTTCTCCTTCATCACTTTAAATATGTCCTGCCAGTCCCTTCCTGCTTGCAGAGTTTCTGCTAATAGTTCAGCTGTTAACCTGATGGGGATTCCCTTGTGTGTTATTTGTTGTTTTTCACTTGCTGATTTTAATATGTTTTCTTTGTATTTATTATTTGATAGTTTGATTAATTTATGTCTTGGCATATTACTCCTTGGATTAATCCTGTATGGGACTCTCTGTGTTTCCTGGACTTGATTAACTATTTCCTTTCTCATACTAGAGATGTTTTCAATTATAATCTCTTCAAATATTTTCCTGTCCCTTTCTTTTTCTCTTCTTCTCTGGAACCCCTATAATTAGAATGTTGTTGCATTTAGTGTTGTCCCAGATGTCTCTAAGACTATCCTCAGTTCCTTTCATTCTTTTTTCCTTATTCTGCTCTGCAGTAATTATTTCCACTATTTTATCTTCCAGGCACTTATCCGTTCTTCTGCCTCTGTTATTCTGCTATTGATCCCATGTAGAGTATTTTTAATTTCATTTATTGTGTTGTTCATCATTGCTTGTTTCATCTTTAGTTGTTCTAGGTCCTTGTTAAATGTTTCTTGCATTTTCTTTATTCTATTTCCAAGATTTTGGATCATCTTTACTATCATTATTCTGAATTATTGTTCAGGTAGACTGCCTATTTCCTCTTCATTAGGTCTTGTGGGTTTTAATCTTGCTCCTTCATCTGCTCTGTGTTTTTCTGTCTTCTCATTTTGCTTATCTTACTGTGTTTGGGGTCTCCTTTTTGCAGGCTGCAGGTTCGTATTTCCAATTGTTTTTGGTGTCTGTCCCCAGTGGCTAAAGTTGGTTCAGTGGGTTGTGTAGGCTTCCTGGTGGTGGGGACTAGTGCCTGTGTTCTGGTACATGAAGCTGGATCTTTTCTTTCTGGTGTGCTGGTGCACGTCTGGTGGTGTGTTTTGGAGTGTCTGTGGACTTATTATGATTTTAGGCAGCCTTTCTGCTAATGGGTGGGTTTGTGTTCCTGTCTTGCTAATTGTTTGGCATAGGGTGTCCTGCACTGTAGCTTGCTTGTTGTTGAGTGAAGCTGGGTGCTGGTGTTGAGATGGAGATCTCTGGGATATTTTCACCATTTGATATTATGAGGAGCTGGGAAGTCTCTTGTGGACCAGTGTAATGAATTTGGCTCTCCCACCTCAGAGGCACAGCACTGACTCCTGGCTGCAGCTCCAAGAGCCTTTCATCCACACAGCTCAGAATAAATGGGGGAAAATGTAGAAACAAAGAAATAATGAAAGAAAGAATTTAAGAAAGAAAGAAAAGAAAAGATAAAATAAAATAAAGTTAGATAAAATAAAAGTTATTAAAATAAAAAATAATTACTAAGAAAAAACTTTTTTTAAGGAAAAAACAAAACAAAACAAAAAACAAAGAAAAAATATGGACGGATAGAACCCTAGGACAAATGGTGTAAGCAAAGCTATACAGACAAAATCTCACACAGAAGCATACACATACACACTCTCAAAAAGAGGAAAAGGGGAAAAATCATAAATCTTGCTCTCAAAGTCTACCTCAATTTGGGATGATTCATTGTCTATTCATGTATTCCACAGATTCAAGGTACATCAAGTTGATTGTGGAGCTTTAATCCGCTGCTTCTTAGGCTGCTGGGTGTGATTTCCCTTTCTCTTCTTTGTTCTCACAGCTCCTGTGGACTTTCTCTCTTCCAACTTTCTTCCCCCCAAGAAGTCCTGAAGTGTGGCTGCCCCTCCAAGTCTGATGAGAGGAAAAAGAAATACTGGCTCATGTGCACCATCTTCCCACATATCACAGTAATGACCCTTTCAGCTTGATCATGGTGATGGTTTCATGAGTGTTTGCATATGTCCAAATTCATCAAATTGTATAGAGTCAGACCTCGAAGACATTGCTGGTTTGGTTCCAGGCCACTTTTCTTCTTTTCTTTTCTTCTGCACATAGTCTAGTTTCACTGGCTTATATGGTGGGGTGGGCAGAGGCCTCATACCCAGCACCTTCAGACCAGAGTTTCTAGTGCAAAGTGGCTCCACATCTTCCCAACTCAAGATGGAGGCAGCCGAAGATCTCTTTTGATGATACAATTACAGGAAATATTTGGAAATATCCCTAACAAATGATCAAGTCACCATTGTTATCACTTCAGCATAGTGCAAAATGCACTATATGAAATATCATGCAATAGACACCTAAACTCAAGAAATAAAAGAAATTTTTAAAAATAAATTTATTTATTGTATTTATTTATTTTTGGCTGTGTTGGATCTTTCTTGCTGCATGTGGGCTTTCTCTAGTTGCAGTGAGCAGGGGTTACTCTTCATTGACGTGCATGGGCTTCTCGTTGTGGTGACTCCTTTTCTTGCAGAACATGGGCTCTAGGTGCACAGGTTTCAGTAGTTGTGGCTCACGGGCTCTAGAGCGCAGACTCAGTAGTTGTGGCACATGGGCTTAGTTGCTCCACGGTATGTGGGAGGGGAGCATCCCAGACCAGTGCTTGAACCCATGTCCCCTGCATTGGCAGGCAAATTCTTAACCACTGTGGCACCAGGGAAACCCTAAAAGAAATGTTGATGTACATCATACCTATCTAATAGATTTCACACATATCTCCAGTAAGAATGCATTTTTGTCATCTTAAATTACACACTACATTAATGAATGTTCAGTTGTCTGACTTAGGCGTTTGATTTACATGAGAATACATTTTATATTATTTAAAACAAGATTGAGATCCCTTTTATTTTTGCTGAATACTTTTAAAATGACATTGTAACAATTTTCTTGAGTTTAAATTATTTTTCAGGATATGTGTTTGGCAGCAGCTCCCCTGGGAACTGGTTAGAAATGAGAATCACATTTTAGACCTAGTGGATCAGAATCTGCATTTTTACAAGATTCCCATGTGATTCCTAGGTACATTAAAATATGAGAAGCCATTCTGGTTGAAGAATTTGAGGTAGGAAGATCCTGAACTTACCTTCTCCTGTAGACACACAAATCTACAGCTGTATGTGGAACAATTTCCTCTGGAAAAAACCCTGAAATCTGGCAGAGTAACCCTTTCACACTGGGCAAAGGGAAACCACATCAAAGTAGGCAGGATATCTCACTATAAACTCCACTGTAACATGGTGACCCACAGTCAGGAGGCAGCTCAAAACCTGGAGATTTTTTCCTGAGAAGTGAAGTGTTCATACCCCACACAGGCACACAAACTTTTAAAACCAACAACTGAGAGATGAGTCTCCCAAACATCTGGCTTTGAACACCAATGGGTTCCTGCCCAGGAGACCTAATGGGCTATGGTGAACTGAATAACTCAATATAGACACCTGCCTCAGGGCTCAGAGTAGAAGCAGCCTTTTGAAAATCGCTTACACTTTATGGGAAAGAGAATCATTTCCTAATTTTAAAACATTGATCTGAGGGGGAGGGATCTGCTGAGGTGGAGTCTGGTGGGTATCATATCCTGCTCTCTCTCTGCCTTCCTAAAGCAAGCAGGTGTCATCTTTTTTTTTGTTGTTTTTTTCCTTTCTCAAGGGTGCCATCTTTATGCTCCAGCCAGTGGGCATTTTCTTCTTTGCTCTTTCTGCCCTGTGAAAGCTGGCATGTATCAGCTTTTGTTTTCCCTCTTTTCTTGTTTTCTTTTTTTCTTTCCTTTACTTTTTTTCTTTTCATTTTCTTTTTTTTCCCTTTTTTTAGTGGGTGCCATCATTGCACTCCCCTCTGCCACATTCCAGAACACCAGTACCTCCCAGAGAGTAGCTTCTATACATGTCTGGTGCCCTGGTTTTCACACTTAATGACCTGTTTTTGGCAGCTGCCACCCAGGGGATGCCCCTTGATTGCCTTGCTCTAGAGGCCAGGGGGCTTGATTTCCTGGGTTCCTTGTGACTATAAAAGTCTAAGACAGAAAGTTCTTGGCAGACTGTCATTTCCTACCTGAGCACTGCTCAGGTAGCAGACTGATATGCCTCCAGTCTTTCTGAGAAAGAGGTCTAAAATCTGACAAGTACTGATGTAAAGAAATTTTTTTACTGATTATCATGGATATTTTGTCCCTGACATAGTTTAGCACACTTCTTGCTTATGCTTTGGTGCCCCAAAGACACAGCATTTATTGAGTTCCAATGTTAGTATAGGGAACTCTAAATGAGAACAAGACTTATTGTCTACATTTAAATCCTAAATCAGTGTTCTCAACCCTGTTTTATCACTCAAAATAAATTTTGGACTTTCTTATTTACAAATAGAATAAGCAGGTCCCACTCAGAATAAACTGGTGAAATATAGTTTGAGGAAAAATACAGATGTCAGTATTTTCAAAATGCTGTAAGGATGACTGGAGTCAAGTGATGTTTTAGGGGATGGAAAACACGGAGCATATTTGCTAATAATCTGGATCCCACAACTTTCTTGGATAAAGATGGCCTCAGGAATACTGTGGGCAGTACAGAACAAACAAGTGTGGTGAATTCAAGGGGCCACTAAAACCCAACTAGACCAAAACATATTTTCAACTTTTTTTTGTTAGAGCACCAGAAACATATAGTTTAAGATCTATTTTATAATGCATTTGTTATGTAGATAGAAATGTAAATTTACCAGCTAGATATAAGATAGATAGATAGATAGATAGATAGATAGATAGATAGATGTGTGTGTGTGTGTGTGTGTGTGTGTATTAAGGAGTCCTTAATGAGGATGTCTGATATATAGTCATATAGATACATATAGATACTTAAAACATGTCAGTCTATTTATTTCCACAGACACTTCAAAGAGTTGAGACATATAATGTAATAAGTTCTGACAAATTTTGATTATGTATGGGTGAAAAAATTAAAATTGATTCATGAAAACATAAAATGTGTGATTTCAGGTGGACAGAAGAAGATTCAGAATGGGAAAATAAAGAATATCAATGATGGAAAGGAAGTATCTACTAAAAAATTTGGAGGGGACGGACATAGATAAAGAAATTTTTGTCCATCCCAAATTTTACTTAAAACAAATTCTCATTCCCAAGTAAGAAATATACAGAATTTTTCATTACAAATAACAGTATTTGTCCTCCAAAATTATAATTGTCTATTATAACCTTCAACATAGGCTTCTTATAGTGGCCTGTCATGTAATTTTGTAATCAAATCTAACTTGATGTTTTCATGAATTGTGGCAGTAATAATGGCAATGAGTTAACATTTACTGAATGTGAATATTATGTACCACAAAGTGTGCTATCAGTTAATACAAGTAAATCTATTAACACTGTGTCTTACACACAGTAAGCAGTCAACCTATGTTAGCTGCTGTTCCTACTGTTACTACCACTACCACTAATATTACTGTTATACTATTTAATCCTCAGAACAATCCTGTAAAATATGTATTATTCTTATATTTTATGTAAGAGAATGTGAGATTCAGAAAGGTTAAATAACTTGTGCAATATCACCCAGTTCTGAAGTGAAGTAGGAGTATTTTCACTTATAATTATCTGATTCCAGAGCCTAAATTTATAATATGTATTAAATTATATTCCTCAACTTCTATCATAAGATGTCTTCTTACCAAGGGCACAATAAGTTCAAAGAAAAATACACTCAAATTATAAATGTTATATTATCAACCCTCTGTAAATTTTCATCCCCTGCTCTCACTAAAAACTATTAATTGTCCAGATCAAATAGATGCCTTTTGCATTACAAAATAGAAATTTAATAAAAGAAAAATCTTTTATAAGTAATGACTATAGTCTAAACTCAAAGGTTGAAATTGTAGCATTTATTTTACACCACATGATATTGTTCCTATCAAAAATATTACCCATATTCTTTCATTTCCTATTGTTTGGAATAACATTACTCACATTAATGGAACTTTATTAGTTTTGGGATGGATAACATGGAAATATATTATTGGATTAGGTCACACAAATCTACCTTTAATACATTGGATTGAAAAAGAAACACTTCAAGGAGGAATGATGCAAGCAAGATAGAAATATAGGAAATTACCCATTGAATTCTAAAGAAATAAAAGAAATATGAACAGACCTATGAAGAGTAAGAGATTGAAACAGTAATTTTAAAAAAACTCCCAACTAAGAGTTCAGAGACTGATCGTTTCAATGGAGAGTTCTACCAAACATTTAAAGAAGAATTAACGTCAATTCTCCTCAAACTTTTCCAAAGAATATAAGACAAAATAACGCACCCCAACTCATTCTATGAGGTCAGCTTTACCCTAATATCAAAGCTAGACAAAGAAACAACAGGGAAAAAAATTACAGACCAATATCCCTGATAAATATTGACGTAAAAATTTTCAAAAAATACTAGCAAAACAAAATAACAGCACATTAACATCATTATACACTATAATCAAATTAGATTTATACCTGGATTGGATTTATACCATGCAAGCATGGCTCAATATAGGAAAATCAATTAATGTAATATGTCACATTAACAGAATCTAGGGTAAGAAACCACATAATTATCTCAATTGATTCTGAAAAAACTTTTGACAAAATTCAGCACACTTTATGATAAAAAATTCAAAAAACTGGTAATAGAAGGAAATTCAGTATATAAATGCTTATATATGAGAAACCCTCAGCTAACATCATATCCAATGATGAAAGACTAAAAGCTTTTTTCTAAGATTGGGAAGAAAACAAGGATTCCCATTTGTACCATTCCTAATCAATATAGTATTAGAAATCCTAGCCAGAAATATTTGACAAGAAAAAAAAAAAACAAATTAGAAAGAAAGAAGTAAAATTATCTCTCTTGGCAGATGACATGATCTTGTACATACAAAACCCTACAGATCCCACACAAACACTCATGAACTATTAAACCTAATAAGTGATTTTTTCAGTTTGAGGATACAAATCAGCAACTAATACAAATTAGTTGTGTTTTTATACATAACAGTGACCAATCTGGAAAATAATTTTTTTAAAAATCATTTACTATATCATGGACAAGAATAAAATACGTAGGAATAAACTTAACAAAGGAGGCAAGAGAACAAAATAAAAAGGCAACCCACAGAATGGGAGAAAATATTTGCAAACAATGTGACCCACAAGAGATTAATCTCTAAAATTTATAAACAGCTTAAGCAGCTCAATATCAAAAAACAAATCATTCAAAAAATGGATTGACCTAAATAGACGTTTCTCCAAAGAAGACATACAGATGGGCAAGAGGCACATGAAAAGATGCTCAACATTGCTAATTATTAGAGAAATGCAAATCAAAACTACAATGAGATATCATGTCATATTTGTCATAATAACCACCATCAAAAAGTCTACAAAAAATAAATGCTGGAGAGGGTGTAGAGATAAGGGCACCTTCCTACACTGTTGGGAATGTAATTGGTATAGCCACTATGGAGAACAGTATGCAGGTTCATCATAAAAACTAAAAATAGAGCTACCATATAATCCAGCAATCCCACTCCTGGGCATATATCTGGAGAAAAACATGGTTTGAAAGGATGCATGCCCCCCTATTATCATTGTAACACTGTTTAAAATAGCCAAGACATGAAAGCAATCTAAATGTCTATCAACAGATAAATGGATAAAGAACATGTGGTACATATAGACAACAGAATATTACCATTTGCAGCAACATGGATGGACCTGGAGATTATCATACTAAGTGGAGTAAGCCAGACAAAGAAAGACAAATATCATATGATAATACTTATATGTGCGATCTTAGAAAAACATGATACAAACGTCCTTAATGTCCTTATTTACAAAACAGAAACAGACTCACAGGCTTCAAAAACAAACTTATGGATACCAAAGGGCAAATATGGTGGTGAGAGAGGGAGAGGAATAAATTGGGAGTTGGGATTAACATATGCACACTATTATGTTTAAAATAACCAACAAGGATCTACTGTATAGCACAGGGAGCTCTGCTCAATATTCTGTAATAACCTAAATAGGAAAATAATTTGAAAAAGAACAGATACATGTATACTGAATCACTTTGCTGTACACCTGAAACTGACACAACATTGCTAATAAACTATAATCTAATATGAATTTTTTTTTTAAAAAAGAGGCAAAAGACTTTTACACTGAAAATGGGAAACATTGCTCAAAGAAATCAAGGAAGATATAAATAAATGAAAAAACATTCCACATTCATGGACTGGAAGAATTAATATTTTTAAAATGTCCATACTGTCCAAAATGGTTTACAGATTCAATGCAATCTCTATGTAAACCCCAGAGCATTTTTTTGCAAATATGGAAAAATCCATCCTAAAATTCATATAAAAAGTCAAGGGACCCAAATAGCTAAAACAATCTTCCAACAAAGTTGGAAGACTCACATACCTGATTTCAAAATATAAAACAAAACAGCTGTAATCACAATGGTGTAATACTAGCATAAATCCAGGCATATAGAGGAATGGAACAGAATAGAGAGCCCAGAAACAAATTCTTGTGTATACAGTCAAATTATCTTCAACAAAATTGCCAATACTACACAATGGTAAATGAAAGTTTTTAAAATATAATATTGGGAAAACTGGATATACACAAACAAAAGAATAAATTTGGATCCTTACCTTATTCTACATATAAAAATCAACTCAAACTATTTTAATGGCCTAAATATAAGATCTAAAATGGAAAAACCCTTGAAAAAACAGAGCAGAAAATCTTCAGGACATTGTATTTGATGATGATTCTTGGATGTGACATCAATGGCACAGTCAACAAACCAAAAATAGACAAATGGGAGTAGAGCAAACTTAAAAACTCAGTACACCAAAGAAAACAATTAGGGGCAGAATCAAAATGGCAGAGTGGGAAGATGCGGAGTTCACATCTTGCCACAACTAGGGCACCTACCAGGCACTGGTGGGGGACCTCCACCCAGGGCTATGGGAGGAGCCCCTGAGCAAGTGGGTAGGACATGGTGGGGGGAGTGAGAGGGGAAGAGAGGTGGAGGCCAGATGAGACAGGCACCCCTGAGGGGTGGCTGGGGCAGGGGAGGTGTTCCAATGCCTAGAGGGATCCTCAGGAGTTTGGAGGATTGGGGGAAAGGCAGCTAGCATGTCTCACACCCATGCAGGCCTCTGGGAGCCTGCTGGGCTCCTGGGCATTGTCTCCAGCTTTCCAGAGTACCCTCCACCTGTGTGGGCCCTAGGGGAGGGACCACTGGGATCAGAGGATTGGGGGGGTAAGCATGGCTAGTGTCTCCCCCCACCCACTTGGGCCCCGAGAAGCAGCTGAGGTCCCGGGCCTGATCATCCACACTCTGAGGCCAGAGGCACTCCAGGGTCTCTCCAGCCACACTGAGCCTAAGCCCTGCTCTCCAAACACCCAGGACATTTTCCATCAGTGTTGGTCCTAAGCATAGGCCCCACCGCCACTTAATTACCACCTCTGGCTAATCTCCGCCTTCACCTAACACCCCCACAATCAAGACTTTTTTTGTTTAAAACATCTTTATTGGAGTATAATTGTTTTACAGTGGTGTGTTAGTTTCTGCTTTATAACAAAGTGAATCACCTATACATATATATATATATATATATATATATATAAAGAGAATTTTATGTTATCTTCTAAAAGTTATATAATTTTGCATTTTACATTTAGGGCTAGGCCATTTTGATTTAATTTTGTGAAAGATGTAAGGTCTGTGTCTAGATTTTGTTTTTATACTTGTGGATGTCCACTTGTTCCAGAACCACTTGTTGAAGAGACTATCTTTGTTCCATCATATAGCCTATAATCCTTTGTCAAAGATCAGTTTAAAATATTTGTGTGGGACTATTTATGGGCTCTCTATTCTGTTCCATTTATTTATTTGTCTATTCTTTCACCAGTAATACATTGTCTTAATTACTGTAATGTTGTAGTAAGCACTGTATCAGAAATGTCATTGATAATATCATCAGTAGACTGGATATGGCTGAGTAAAGAATATCTTAGAGTGAGAATATGAAAATAGAAAGTTCCAAACCTGAAAAGCAAACAGAAAAATACTGAAAAAATATCCAGAATGTCTAAGAACTGTAGTACAACTATAAAAGGGGTCACATAGTCATAATGGGAATGCTAGAAGGAGAAAAAAGAAAAAGAAGAAAACAGAAATTTGAAGCAATAATGACAGAGAATTTTCCCCAAATTAATGTCAGACACCAAACCACAGATCCAGGTAGCTCAGAGAACACCAAACTCAGCGAACACAAAACTAGTCATATCATATTTAAACTATGGAAAAACAGAGACAAAGAAAAAATCTTGAAAGAAGCCAGAGGAAAAAGAACACCTTACCTATAGAGAAGTAAGGTTAAGAACTACATCTGACTTCTCTTCACAATGCAAGCAAGATGAAAGTGCAGTGAAGTATAAAGTGTTGCAAGAGAATAAATCCACCAACCTAGAATTCTGTACCCAGTGAAATTATCCTTTAAAACTGAAGTCAAATTAAATAGTCTTGGGAAAACAAAAATTGAGCAAATTTGTTATCAGTAGATCTGTCTTGCAATAAATGTTAAAAGTAGTTCTTCAGTAAAAAAGAAAATGATATAGATCAGAAATTAGTATCTACTTAAATAAAGGAGGAACATATGAAAATTAATAAGTGAAGATAAAATAAAAAATTTTATTTTTTATTCTTAATTGATCAGATAAGTCCTTGTTCAAAATGATGTATTTATATCTAGATATACATACATACATACATAAATATTTATGTTTGATTATGCATAATTGAAATGAATGGCAACAATCTTACAAAGGACAAGTGAGAAATATTTGTTATTATAGGGCACTTACACTACCCATAAAGCACTTAATGTTATTTTAAAGTGGATTTGTATTAAATGTAAATGTATACTGCAAACTCCAGAATAGACACTAGAAAAATGTTTTTAAAAAGCATAATTGATAGGCTGAAAAGGAGACAAAATGGAATTAGATCTCAATTAAAATAAAAAAAGGCAGAAAAACAGTGGAAGACAAAAATAAGAGCAAAGAAAAGGGAAACAAATAGAAAACAGTAACACATGTGGTAGATATTAACCCAACTGTATGAACAATAATTTTAAATGTCAATGATCTAAATGCACTAATTAAAGACAGAAATTGTCAGAATGGACCAAAAAATAAGATTCAACTATATATTGTCAAAAGAAATCACTTTAAATATAAAGACACACATGGATAAAGTTAAGGGATGGAGAAAGACATACCATGCAAATTCTAATCAAATGAAAGAGGGGTTAGATATGTTAATTTCAAACAGAATAGACTTCAGAACTCTGAAAGTTATCAGGGATATAGAGGGACATTATAGAAAAATGGGTCAATTCTTCTAGAAAACATAATCCTTATTGTGTATGTATCTAATAAGAGAACATCAAAATACATGAAGCAAAAACTGATAGAACTGCAAAGAGAAATTAATAAATCTGCTATTATAGATGGAGACTTTCATGTCCCTCTAGTAGAAATGGTCAGACCCAGCATGCAGAAATCAGTAGGAACACAGTTGAACTCAGCAACACCATCATTTAACTGGATAAAATTGACATCTGTAGACTACTTTATTCAATAAAAGAAAATTACACATTCTTCTCAGGTTCACATGAAACATTTACCAAGATAGACCACATTCCGGGTCATAAAACATATAAAATTTATGGGCTTCCCTGGTGGCGCAGTGGTTGAGAATCCGCCTGCCGATGCAGGGGACACGGGTTCGTGCCCCGGTCCGGGAAGATCCCACATGCCGCGGAGCAGCTGGGCCCGTGAGCAATGGCCGCTGAGCCTGCGCGTCTGGAGCCTGTGCTCCACAACGGGAGAGGCCACAACAGTGAGAGGCCCGCATACCACAAAAAAAAAAAAAAAAAAAGCATATAAAATTTAAAGAATAGAAATTGTACAATGTTTGATCTTAGATTACAATAGAATTAAACTAGAAGTCAATAAAAGAAAGCCCCCCAAATCTTAGAGATTATAAACATACTTCTAAATAATACATGATTTAAAAAATAAATCTCATGAAAAATGTTAAACCATTTTGAGCTAAATGACAATAAAAAATACAATATCAAAATTTGTGGGATTCAGTGAAAGCAGTGCTTAGAGGGAAATTGATAACATTGAAAAGCATATATTAGAAAGGAAAAAAGGCCTAAAATCAATAATCTAAGATTCCACCTTTGAAACTAGAAGAAAAGAGAAAATTAAATCCAAACTGAACAGAGAGAAGAAAAGTAGTAAAAAGTAGAACATAAATCGATGGTATTGAATTTCATGGAAAATAAATAGAGAAAATTCAACCAAACTAAAATCTGGTTCTTCAAAAAGACCAATAAAATCTATAAGCCTCTAGCCAAGCTAACTAAGATAAAAAAGAAGACACAAATTACTAATATTAAAGATGAAAAAGAAGACATCACTACAGACCTCCTGGACTTAAAAATATAATAAAAAATATTTTGAAGTACTCTATGTCCACAAATTTGATTACTGAGATGAAATGGACTAATTCCTTGAAAGACACAATGTGCCAAAATTCACAAAAGAAGAAATAATTTGAATAAGCCCATATCTATAAAAGAAACTGAATCAATAACAAATAACATTTCAAATCATAAAGAACCAGATCTAGCTGAGTTCACTAGTGAATTTTACTGAAAAATTAAGGGTGAATTTCTATCTTCCCAGAAGATAGAAGAAGAGGGAATACTTCCCACTTATTCTATGAGTCCACCATTACCCTAATATCAAAATCACATATAAAACAAGGAAAGAAAACTACAGACTAATATACTTCATGAACATAAATACCAAAATCCTCAACAAATTACTAACAAATTGAATCCAATACTGTATAAAAAAGTATACACCAAGTGGGATGTGTACCAGGTATGTAAGTCTGGCTGAATATGTGAAAATCAATTATGTAGTTTAATCTATTATGTCAACAGACTACAGAAACAAAATCATATGATCATATCAATAATAGTGAATTTTAAATAAATATCCATATGACTATATTTTCATGCAAAATATTCTGAATAATTTATGTAGATACCCCACCCTCCAGAAGGTAAAGCATGACTCCTCACTTGTTTAGTCTGTACTCGTATAGTGACATACCTGACAATAGTATAGTATGTTAAGAGGGAGAAAAAGTAACTTTACATCAGAGAAACCCTACAAATACTACCACTGTCAGGTGATCAAATTTAACATCAACATGGAGAAGTCATGTTAATAGTATGGACCATTGAGATAATTTGATTAAAATAGCTTTTTACCTCTTGTGGTCTTCCTCCTAATCCAAGAAAAAACATCATAAAATCCCATTGACAGATATTCAAAAACATAACAGATTAATACTTCTCAAAATTGTCAAGGCCATCAAAAACAAGGAAGGTCTGAGAAACTTACACAGTGGAAAGAACTCTAAGAAGTTACAGTTAAATCAAATGTGGTATCCTAGATGAGATCTTGGTGCTTAAAAATGACATTAGATAAAACCAAAGGGAATCTGAATAAAGTATGGACTTTACTTATATTGGTTTATTAAGAGTGACAAATGATCCATACTAATGTAGTTAATTATAGGAGAAACTGGGTTTGGGGTATATGGGAACACTAATATCTTTATAAATTTTAAGTAAATTTACATTTATTTTGAAATGTCTTGTTTATTAAAAGAGCTTCTTTTCTTATGGGTCTTCTGTTTTAGCTGCCCACCCCTTCATGAACATTTCCTCATTAGTCAGCATGATACTGAAGCACTTAGTATTTCCATTAAAAATTAACATTTCACAAGGTGAGGAAGGTTCTTTCTCAAGGCACTTAACTCTGTAGTGTACACGTTACATCTTTGCCAGACTTTAGTCATAACCTACATGCTATTAACTTCCAATTTTATATCTACCATATAACTCTTCTCTGAGGTTCAAAATTTCTTTCATATCCTCAGATACATGTCTCAAAGACACATTCAACTTGTCCAAAAGTGATCTCATGATTCACACTTTCTCTATCTCCACCTTGGAACTACAATTCAGGGTGGATCATCATCTCAGTGGATGAACCATCAATTCTGAATTGCATAATCCAGACACCTAGTGTTATTCTCTGAACCTCCCTCTCTGATTCACTCATAACCATAATAACTTCTTTCAATTACACCTTTAATACATTTATTTTTTTCCTCTTCACTTACACATCTTCACCTAAGCCAAATCATTGCCATTTGAGTTACTAACATAATCTTTAATCAATTTTCTGATATGACTAATCCATTTCTCAAAATGTAGAAAGAGTGACTTCTTGAAAGCACATAATGGTCATATCCCTTTTGTGTTTTAAAACCTTTAATGACTACTCATTCATTTTTTTAAATTAATGTTTACTGGAGTATAGTTGTTTCACAATATTGTGTTAGTTTCTGCTGTACAGCAAAATCAATCAGCTATACGTATACATATATCCCCTCTTTTTGGATTTCCTTCCCATTTAGGTCACAACAGAGCACTGAGGAGAATTCCCTGTGTTGTACTGTAGGTTATCATTAGTTATCTATTTTATATACAGAAGTGTATATATGTCATTCCTGTTCTAATTCATCCCACTCCTCCTTCCCCCCCTGGTATCCATAGGTCTGTTCTCTGTGTCTGTGTCTCTATTTCTGCTTTGCAAATAAGTTCATCTGTACAATTTTTCTAGATATGACATATAAGCAATATTAAATGTTATTTATTTTTCTCTTTCTGACTTATTTCACTCTGTATAATAGTCTCTAGGTCTATCCACATCTCAGCAAATGGCACTATTTCATTCCTTTATATGGTTGAGTAATATTCCATTGTATATATGTATCGATCTTCTTTATCCATTCCTCTGTTGATGGACATCTAGATTGTTTCCATGTCCTGGCTATTGTAAATAGTGCTGCAATGAACATTGGGGTGCATGTGTCTTTTGGAACTATGGTTTTCTCTAGGTATATGCCCAGGAGTGTGATTGCTGGGTCCTATGGTAGTTCTATTTTTAGCTTTTTGTGGAACCTCCATACTGTTTTCTGCATTGGCTGTACCAACTTACATTCCAACCAACAGTGGAAGAGGGTTCCCTTTTCTCCACATCCTCTCCAGCATTTATTGTTTGTAGATTTTTTGATAATGGCCATCCTGACTGGTATGAGGTGACACCTTATTGTAGTTTTGATTTACATTTCTCTAATAATTAGTGATGTCCAGCAGCTTTTCATGTGTTTGTTGGTCATCTGTGTGTCTTCTATGGAGAAATGCCTATTTAGTCTTCTGCCCATTTTTTTTGATTCAGTTTTTTATTTTTTTGATATTGAGCTCCATGAGCTGTTTGTATATTTTGGAGATTAACCCCTTGTCAGTTGCTTCATTTGCAAATATTTTATCCCATTCTGAGAGTTGTCTTTTCATTTTGTTTTTGGTTTCCTTTGCTTTCCAAAAGCTTTTAAGTTTAATTAGGTCCCATTTGTTTATTTTTGTTTCTATTTTCATTACTCTAGGAGGTGGGCCAAAAAAGATCTTGCTGTAATTTATGTCAAAGTGTGTTCTGCCTATGTTTACCTACCTAAGGAGACAAAAGACCTGTTCTCAGAAAACTAGAGGATACTGATGAAAGAAATCAAAGATAATACAAACAGATGGAGAGATATACCATGTTCTTGGATTGGAAGTATCAATATTGTGAAAATGACTATACTATCCAAAGCAATCTACAGATTCAATGCAATCCCTATCAAATTACCCATGACATTTTTCACAGGTTTAGAACAAAAAAATTTACAATTTGTATGGAAACACAAAAGTCCCGAATTGACAAAACAATCTTGAGAAATAAAAATGGAGCTAGAGGAATAAGGCTCCAGGACTTCAGACTACACTACAAAGCAACAGTAATCAAGACAGTATGGTACTGGCACAAAAACAGAAATATAGATCAAGGGAACAGATAGAAAGCCCAGAGATAAACCCACATACCTACGGTCACCTAATCTATGACAAAGGAGGCAAGAATATACAATGGAGAAGAGACAGTCTCTTCACTAAGTGGTGCTGGGAAAACTGGACAGCTACATGTAAAAGAATGAAATTAGAACACTCCCTAACACCACACACAAAAATAAACTCTATATTAAAGACCTAAATTTAAGGCCAGACACTAATGGCTACTCATTCTTAACATAAAAAGAAGGCTAATCTTCTTACAAGATGTCATGATGAATCTTTACTTTTTTCTTTTAATTTATCCTGTATGTAAAATAGCCTAACACTATGGGATTTTCTAAAGAGTACGCTTTAGTGAATAAGTTTAAATATATTAAAACTATTTTCAGAGATATTTTTCTAGGAGGAAAAAAAAACAGGACTTTTATACAAAATAATGAATTTTACATAAAAATATTTTTAAATACTACAATTGTGACCAGAAGGTAAATTACCAATTGGCTACCTATGCTGAGAGAAATGTGACAGAGGTGTTGTTGCTGTTGTTCATGCTGAAACATTACTGAAAGAAATGAGTAATGGAAGAGGTTTGATGCAAATATCAATCTTATCCCTGGGGAGGGGACAAGATGTTGTTGTAACATCTGTTGAGATTTGAAGAAGATATTAGAATGGTTATTTCAGGGTAATCAGGATTGCTATTTTTACTAGTCATTTCTTGGATTACATGCCTGATACATTCTGTTTTTTTTTTTTTTTTTTCCTGAGCAGACAAGCTTTATATTACAAGAAAGAAGGAAGCACTTCAGGGAAATAACCAAAAATTGCTGAAGGAGTGAATTTTTTAATGTCCTATACACATATGCCAACAATGTAGTCAGCAATTATAGTATCTTGGGAGATCCTTTATATATATATATATATATATATATATATATATATATATATATATTTAGTTTGGCTGTCCCGGGTCTTAGTTGTGGCACGTGGGATTTTCACTGTGGCATGTTTAGTTGTGGCATGTGGACTTCTTAGTTGCAGCATGCAAACTCATAGTTGTGGCATGCATGTGGGATCTAGTTCCCAGACCAGGGATTGAACCCAGGCCCCCTGAATTGGGAGTGCAGAGTCTTACCCACTGGACCACCAGGGAAGTCCCATACCTTGGAACATTCTTAAATTTAAGTTTATGTCCTTGTAAAGTAAGAAGGATGAATATTAATACATGGAGTTTTACTTTTAGTCTTAATGAGTGATTGGAGAGAAAGATAGTGAAGCAGTGTTCTCCTGTCATTACCAGCACTTGGAGTCAGTAGTTGGAACACCAAGAAGTAATTTTCTTTGATTTGGAGGGGTGATGGTCCCCTAAGATCCCAATAGCATGATTAATTCATGCTGACTGAAATTTGTCAATACCTACCTACAATTTTCTCTAGTGTTAATTTCATTTTTAAAATCGATCAGCAATCAGCTTCTTCAAGGTATTTATCTGCTTAGTGTCCCCTTCACGTGTATCTCACCTTGAATTACCCTCAGTTGTAAACCACATGCTTCCACACTATCCTCCTCTGCAAAAAAAAATGAAAAGAAAGAAGAAAATAAAAACATCTTTTCCTTAAAGCATGAGAGTAGGAAAGGAGAGAGGACCATGTGGGTCATACATTCACAAATTCAAGCACCAGTTTATTAATTTGTTTGGCTATGTAATTAATTTCATATTCAAAGAATGGTTGTTAAATGTCAACCACTATAGTTAACCCCTCATCTGTTGATATTCTCTTATTATTCTTCTCTATAAAGAGGTTATGAATTTTCTTTCAATTAATGAGTGCTTGAGGAAACTTAAACCATTAGAGAAATAAAATGGTTTAGTAAAATATCACACAATAATAGATAGATCTGTTATAAGGTCTACTTTTTCTAAATGTCCCCTGCTGTTCTGTCATTCTCTCTCTGCTTCCCTCTCCCCACACTCCTCTCATTAAAACATATTTCAGGAGCTGTACAATTCACTCACTTAAAATGTACAATTCATTATTTTATATTTAAACAGTCAGGCAACCATCAACACAATCTAAGTTTAGAACATTCTCAATCAACCCAAAAAGAAACCCATGACTATTAGCAGTGACTTCCCATTTCACAATATCTCTTGAGCCCTGAGCCCCAGAGAGCCACTAATCTACTTTCTCTCAGCAGGTTTGTCTATTCTGCACATTTTATATAAATGGAATAAAAAATGTGACCTTTTATAGCTGGCTCTGTCACTTAGCATGTTTTCAAGTTTCATTCATACTGAATCATGTATCAGTACTTCATTCTTTTATTGCTGAGTATATTCCATTGCATGTATATACTGCATTTTTTGTATCTATTGATCAGTTAATGGACACTTGGGTTGTTTCTACTTCTTGGCTTTTATGATTAATGATGCTATGAAGGCTTGTGTAAAATTTGTGTGTAGACATTTATTTTTTTTCACTCCTGTTTTACTTTTTGGAAAACTTTCTAAAGAATTAATAATAATTCTTTAAATTTGTGTTAGAATTCACAAGTGAATCTATCTAAGCCTTGTCTTTTATTTTTAATGACCATTTCAATATCTTTACTTGTTTTACACATATTCATACTTTCTGTATCTTCTTTAGTCTGTTTCTTCAGTCAAATTCTGTTTTGTTGTCATATATTTTCTCACATTATTCTCTTAATATGCCTTTCATATGTATACAGTCAGTACTGATTCTTTCTCTTTCATTCCTGATTTAATCAGTTGAGTCTCCTCTTTCTTTTTGTCTTGTTTAGTTTAGCTAAAGCTTTGTCAATTTTTGTTGATCTTATCATAGAACTAACTTTTGTTTTCATTTAATTTTCTATTCTCTCTTTTACCAAATTCTGCTCCATTATTTATTCTGCTTGCTTTAGACTTAGTTTGCTCTTCTATCAGTATCTTTAAGTGAAATGTTAGCTTATAGATTTCAGATTTTTTTGTTTTTGAATAAAGTCATTAACATACATAAATTTAATTCTAATCACTGCCTTATATACATCACATAATTTCTGGTATATAGTGTTTTAATTTTCATTCATCTCAAAGTACATTCTATTTTTTCTTTTGATTTCCTTAACTCACTGATTAGCAGTGTGTTTTCTTTAGGTTTCACTTATTGTGTATTCTCTAAATATCCTATTATACTTATTTTTAATCTTGCTGCATTGTAGTCAGATAACATATTTGGTGTGACTTTATTTCTTTCAAATTTATTCAGGAATGTTTTGTGTTCTAGTGTGTGGTCTATACTGGAGACTGTTCTCTGTTCAATATGCACTTGAGAAGAATATATACTCCACTGCTTGGTGGGGGGTTGGGTAGAATGATTTATAGATGTCTGTTAAGTCTATTTGGCTTATAGTTTTGTTCGAGGTGCCTTTATTCTTATTAATCTTCTGCCTAGTTTTCTCTCCATTATTGAAACTATGGTATTGAAGAATATAACCATTATTGTATTATCAATATTCCTTTATTTCTCTTAGAATTTACTTAATGTATTTTGTGACTCTGTTGTTAGGTGCATATATGTATATGATCTTTATAGCTCCATTATTGACTGACATTTCAACATCATAAAATGTCCCTCTTTGCTGTAGGAACTTTTTGCTTTAAAGGAATTTATTTATTTTTTTATTCTGCCTGATGAGTACAGCCATACTTATGGAGGCTGTTTATATGACATATTTTTTAAAACCTTTTAAATTTTATTATATTTATGTCTTTGAATCTAAAGTGTGCCTCCTCTATAAAGCACAAAGTTGGATCTTGCATTATTTTTTAATCCAGGGAAAGAATGAACAAGTCTATATTTTTATATTTATTGTTGGCCAAAAAGTTCGTTTGGATTTTTCTGTAAGATGTTACAGAAAAACCCTGAATGAACTATTTGGCCAACCCAATATATTATTTGTTTATATTAACATTCTTATTTATCCTTTCCTGTTCTCTTAATTTGTTACTGAGAGTTCAAGTTAACATCTGTTTTCATTTCCTTTATGGTGCAGGTTTTCTACCACTCACTTCTTTGGGCTATTATCAAACACTATACTAAATTTCTCCATGTATTTTGACCAAGAGTATATATATATGTATATATGTAGTTTTTAAATATATATATATATTAAAATATATATATTTAATAGACAGTAGGATAGATTATATGTATATATATTGCTAAATGTATATATATATATATATATATATATATATATATGTTGTTTTACACAGTCACTTTAGCAAATAAAGAAAAACATATACATTTATACTGTCTTAAAATTGCATGATTACCTTTATCAGCGCTCTTTATTTCTTTCATGTGGATACAAATTACTCTCTGTGTCACTTGTTCTTAGCCTGAAAAATTCATTAAGTATTTATTGTAAAGTGAGCCTTCTAGCAACCACTTCACCCCATTTTTGTTTGTTTGCAAATGTCTTTATCTCATATTAATTATTGAAAGATAACAACTGCTGATAATTTTCTTGTTTGACTTTTTTTTTTCTTTCAGCATTTTGACTATATCATCTTACTGTCTTGTGACCTCAATTGATTTTTTTATTAGTTTCTGCTTTATAACAAAGTGAATCAGTCATACATATACATCTGTTCCCAAATCCCTTCCCTCATGCATCTCCCTCCCTCCCACCCTCCCCATCCCACCCCTCCAGGTGGTCACAAAACACTGAGCTGATCTCCCTGTGCTCTGCGGCTGCTTCCCACTATCTATCTACCTTACATTTGGTAGTGTACATATGTCCATGCCTCTCTTTCGCTTTGTCACAGCTTACCCTTCCCCCTCCCCATATCCTCAAGTCCATTCTCAAGTAGGTCTGTGTCTTTATTCCCGTTTTACCCTTAGGTTCTTCATGACTTTTTTTTTTTAATTCCGTATATATGTGTTAGCATACGGTATTTGTCTTTCTCTTTCTGACTTACTTCACTCTGCATGACAGACTCTAGGTCTATCCACCTCATTACAAATAGCTCAGTTTCGTTTCTTTTTATGGCTGAGTAATATTCCATTGTATATATGTGCCACATCTTCTTTATCCATTCATACGATGATGGACACTTAGGTTGTTTCCAGCTCCGGGCTATTGTGAATAGAGCTGCAATGAACATTTTGGTACATGTCTCTTTTTGAATTATGGTTTTCTCAGGGTATATGCCTAGTAGTGGGATTGCTGGGTCATATGGTAGTTCTACTTTAAGTTTTTTAAGGAACCTCCATACTGTTCTCCATAGTGGCTGTACCAATTCACATTCCCAAGAGCAGTGCAAGAGTGTTCCCTTTTCTCCACACCCTCTCCAGCATTTATTGTTTCTAGATTTCTTGATGATGGCCATTCTGACTGGTGTGAGATGATATCTCATTGTAGTTTTGATTTGCATTTCTCTAATGATTAATGATGTTGAGCATTCTTTCATGTGTTTGTTGGCAGTCTGTATATCTTCTTTGGAGAAATGCCTATTTAAGACTTCTGCCCATTTTTGGATTGGGTTGTTTGTTTTTTTGCTATTGAGCTGCATGAGCTGTTTATAAATTTTGGAGATTAATCCTTTGTCCATTGCTTCATTTGCAAAAATTTTCTCCCATTCTGAGGGTTGTCTTTTGGTCTTGTTTATGGTTTCCTTTGCTGTGCAAAAGCTTTGAAGTTTCATTAGGTACCATTTGTTTATCTTTGTTTTTTATTTCCATTTCTCTAGGAGGTGGGTCCAAAAGGATCTTGCTATGATTTATGTCACAGAGTGTTCTACCTATGTTTTCCTCTAAGAGTTTGAGAGTTTCTGGACTTACATTTAAGTCTTTAATCCATTTTGAGCTTATTTTTGTGTATGGTGTTAGGGAATGATCTAATCTCAAACTTTTACATGTCCCTGTCCAGTTTTCCCAGCACCACTTATTGAAGAGGCTGTCCTTTCTCCACTGTACATTCCTGCCTCCTTTATCAAAGATTAGTTGGCCATATGTGCGTGGGTTTACCTCTGGGCTTTCTATCCTGATCCACTGATCTATCTTTCTGTTTTTATGCCAGTACCACACTGTCTTAATTACTGTACCTTTGTAGTATAGTCTGAAGTCAGGGAGCCTGATTCCTCCAGCTCCGTTTTTCGTTCTCAAGATTGCTTTGGCTATTCAGGGTCTTTTGTTTTTCCAAACAAATTGTGAAATTTTTTGTTCTAGTTCTGTGAAAAATGCCAGTGGTAATTTGATAGGGATTGCATTGAATCTGTAGATTGCTTGGGGTAGTAGAGTCATTTTCACAATGTTGATTCTTCCAATCTAGGAGCATGGTATATCTCTCCATCTATTTGTATCATCTTTAATTTCTTTCATCAGTGTTTTATAATTTTCTGCATACAGGTGTTTTGTCTCCTTAGGTAGGTTTATTCCTACATATTTTATTCTTTTTGTTGCAATGGTAAATGGGAGTGTTTTCTTGATTTCATTTTCAGATTTTTCATCAACAGTGTACAGGAATGCCAGAGATTTCTGTGCATTAATTTTGTATCCTGCCACTTTACCAAATTCATTGATTACCTCTAGTAGTTTTTCGGTAGAATCTTTAGGATTCTCTATGTATAGTATCATGTCATCTGCAAACAGTGACAGCTTTACTTCTTCTTTTCCAATTTGGATTCCATTTATTTCCTTTTCTTCTCTGATTGCTGTGGCTAAAACTTCCAAAACTAGGTTGAATAAGAGTGGTGAGAGTGGGCAGCCTTGTCTTGTTCCTGATCTTAGTGGAAATGGTTTCAGTTTTTCACCATTGAGGACAATGTTGGCTGTGGGTTTGTCATATAAGGCCTTTACTTTGTTGAGGAAAGTTCCCTCTATGCCTACTTTCTGCAGGGTTTTTATCATAAATGGGTGTTGAATTTTGTCAAAAGCTTTCTCTGCATCTATTGAGATGATCATATGGTTTTTCTCCTTCAACTTCTTAATATGGTGTATCACATTGATTGATTTGCGTATATTGAAGAATCCTTGCATTCCTGGAATAAACCCCACGTGATCATGGTGTATGATCCTTTTAATGTGCTGTTGGATTCTGTTTGCTAGTATTTTGTTGAGGATTTTTGCATCTATGTTCATCAGTGATATTGGCCTATAGTTTTCTTTCTTTGTGACATCCTTGCCTGGTTTTGGTATCAAGGTGATGGTGGCTTCGTAGAATGAGTTTGGGAGTTTTCCTTCCTCTGATATTGTTTGGAAGAGTTTGAGAAGGATGGGTGTTAGCTCTTCTCTAAATGTTTGATAGAATTCGCCTGTGAAGCCATCTGGTCCTGGGCTTTTGTTTGATGGAAGATTTTTAATCACAGTTTCAATTTCAGTACTTGTGATTGGTCTATTCATATTTTCTATTTCTTCCTGATTCAGTCTTGGCAGGTTGTACATTTCTAAGAATTTGTCCATTTCTTCCAGGTTGTCCATTTTATTGGCATAGAGTTGCTTATAGTAATCTCTCATGATCTTTTGTATTTCTGCAGTGTCCATTGTTAGTTCTTTTTCATTTCTAATTCTATTGATTGCAGTCTTCTCCCTTCTTTTCTTGATGAGTCTGGCTAATGGTTTGTCAATTTTGTTTATCTTCTCAAAGAACCAACTTTTACTTTGGTTGATCTTTGCTATCATTTCCTTCATTTCTTTTTCATTTATTTCTGATCTGATCTTTATGATTTCTTTCCTTCTGCTAACTTTGGGGGATTTTTGTTCTTCTTTCTCTAATTGCTTTAGGTGCAGGGTCAGGTTGTTTACTCGAAATGTTTCCTGTTTCTTAAGGTGGGATTGTATTGCTATAAACTTCCCCATTAGAACTGCTTTTGCTGCGTCCCATAGGTTTTGGGTCGTCGTGTCTCCATTGTCATTTGTTTCTAGGTATTTTTTAATTTCCTCTTTGATTTCTTCAGTGATCACTTCGTTATTGAGTAGTGTATTGTTTATCCTCCATGTGTTTGTATTTTTTACAGATCTTTTCCTGTAATTGATGTCTAGTCTCATAGCATTGTGTTCGGAAAAGATACTTGACACTATTTCAATTTTCTTAAATTTACCAAGGCTTGATTTGTGACCCAAGATATGATCTATCCTGGAGAATGTTCCATGAGCACTTGAGAAAAATGTGTATTCTGTTGTTTTTGGATGGAACGTCCTATAAGTATCAACTAAGTCCATCTTGTTTAATGTATCATTTAAAGCTTGTGTTTCCTTATTTATTTTCATTTTGGATGATCTGTCCATTGGTGAAAGTGGGGTGTTAAAGTCCCCTACTATGATTGTGTTACTGTCGATTTCCCCTTTTATGGCTGTTAGTATTTGCCTTATGTATTGAGGTGCTCCTATGGTGGGTGCATAAATATTTACAATTCTTATATCTTCTTCTTGTATCCATCCCTTTATCGTTATGTAGTGTCCTTCTTTGTCCCTTCTAATAGTCATTATTTTAAAGTCTATTTTGTCTGATATAAGAATTGCTACTCCAGCTTTCTTTTGATTTCCATTTGCATGGAATATCTTTTTCCATCCCCTTACTTTCAATCTGTATGTGTCTCTAGGTCTGAAGTGGGTCTCTTGTAGAGAGCATATATATGTGTCTTTTTTTTGTATCCATTCAGGCACTCTGTGCCTTTTGGTGGTTGCATTTAGTCCATTTACATTTAAGGTAATTACTGATATGTATGTTCCTATTCCCATTTCCTTAATTGCTTTGGGTTCGTTATTGTAGGTATATTCCTTCTGTTGTGTTTCTTGCCTAGAGAAGTTCCTTTAGCATTTGTTGTGAAGCTGGTTTGGTGGTGCTGAACTCTCTCAGCTTTTGCTTGTCTGTAAACGTTTTAATTTCTCCATCAAATCTGAATGAGATCCTTGCTGGGTAGAGTAATGTTGGTTGCAGTTTTCTCTCCTTCATCACTTTAATTATGTCCTGCCACTCCCTTCTGGCTTGTAGAGTTTCTGCTGAGAGATCAGCTGTTAACCTGAAGGGGATTCCCTTGTGTGTTATTTGTTGTTTTTCCCTTGCTGCTTTTAATATGATTTCTTTGTGTTTAATTTTTGACTGTTTGATTAATATGTATCTTGGTGTATTTCTCCTGGGATTTATTCTGTATGGGACTCCCTGTGCCTCCTGGACTTGATTAACTATTTCCTTTCCCATATTAGGGATGTTTTCAACTATAATCTCTTCAAATATTTTCTCAGTCCCTTTCTTTTTCTTTTCTTCTTCTGGAACCCCTATAATTCGAATGTTGGTGCGTTTAATGTTGTCCCAGAGGTCTCTGAGACTGTCCTCTGTTCTTTTCATTCTTTTTTCTTTATTTTGCTCTGCATCAGTTATTTCCACTATTTTATCTTCCACCTCACTTATCCGTTCTTCTGCCTCAGTTATTCTGCTATTGATCCCATCTAGAGTATTTTTCATTTCATTTATTGTGTTTTTAATCGATGCTTGATTCATCTTTAGTTCTTCTAGGTCCTTGTTAACTGTTTCTTGCATTTTGTCTATTCTAGTTCCAAGATTATGGATCTTGGAAATAGAATCTTGGATCAGATTTACTATCATTATTCTGAATTCTTTTTCAGGTAGACTGCCTATTACCTCTTCATTTGTTAGGTCTGGTAGGTTTTTATCTTGCTCCTTCACCTGCTGTGTGTTTTTCTGTCTTCTCATTTTGCTTATGCTACTGTGTTTTGGTCTCCTTTTTGCAGGCTGCAGATTCGTAGTTCCCGTTGTTTTTGGTGTCTGAACCCAGTGACTAAGGTTGTTTCAGTCGGTTGTGTAGGCTTCCTCGTGGGGGGGACTAATGCCTGTGTTCTTGTGGTTGAGGCTCGATCTTGTCTTTCTGGTGGACAGGTCCACGTCTGGTGGTGTGTTTTGGGGTGCCTATGGCCTTATTATGTTTTTAGGTAGCCTCTCTGCTAATGGGAGGGGTTGTGTTCCTGTCGTGCTAGTTGCTTGGCATAGGGTGACCAGCACTGTAGCTTGCTGGTCGCTGACTGAAGCTGGGTGCTGGTGTTGAGATGGAGATCTCTGGGAGATTTTCGCTGCTTGATATTATGTGGAGCTGGGAGGTCTCTTGTGGACCCGTGTCCTGAAGTTGGCTCTCCCACTTCAGAGGCACAGCACTGACTCCTGGCTGCAGCACTAAGAGCCTTTCATCCACCTGGCTCAGAATAACAGGGAGAAAAAGTAGAAAGTAAGAATTAGTAGAAGAAAGAAAGAGAGAGGGAAAGAAAGGTAGAAAGGAAGAAAGGAAGGAGGGACGGAAGAAAGAAAGAAAGGAGGGAGGGAGGGAGGAAGGATGGAAAGAAAGAAGGAAATAAAGGAGGGAGCAAGGGAGGAATGAAAGCAAAAGGAAGAGTGAATGGAATAAGGGTGTGAGGGAGGGAGGAAGGAAAGAAAGAAAGAAAGACAGGAGGGAGGGAGGGAGGAAGGAAAGAAAAAGAAAGTGGAAAGAAGAAGGGTGGGAGGGAGGGAGGGAGGGAGGAAGGAAAAAGAAAGAAGGAAAGGAGGAGCGGATGGAGGGAAGGAGGAAGGGAAGGTAGGAAAAAAAGAAAGAGCAAGTAAAGTAAAATAGAATAAAGTATGAAATATAGTAGCATTATTAAAATTAAAAAGTAATTATTGAAAAAAAAAACGGACCGATAGAACCCTGGGACATATGGTGGAAGCAAAGCTATACAGAGAGAATCTTACACAGAAGATTACACATACACATTCACAAAAAGAGAGCAGGGGAAAAAATCAAAAATCTTGCTCTCCAAGTCCACCTCCTCAATTTGGGATAATTCGTTGTAAAAAGAGAAAAAGGGGGGAAAGTCTTAAATCTTGTCCTCAAAGTCCACTTCCTCAATTTGGGATGATTCGCTGTCCATTCATGCACTCCACAGACACAGGGCACATCAAATGGACCGTGGAGCTTAATCCGCTGCCTCCGATGCTGCACAGGGAGATTTCCCTGTCTCTGCTCTCACAGCTCCCAGGTCTCAGCCTTGGACCTGGCCCCGCCTCTGCGCTTAGGTCGCCGGAGGGCGTCCGTTCTTCGCTCAGACAGGACGGGTTTAAAGGAGCCGCTGATTCAGGGGCTCTGGCTCACTCAGGCAGAGGGGAGGGAGGGGCGCGCAGTGTGGGGCGGGCCTGCGACGGCAGAGGCCGGCGTGACGTTGCAGCAGCCCGTGGCGCTCCGTGCACCTTCCCGGGAAAGCCGTCCCCGGGTCCCGGGACCCCGGTAGTGGCGGGGTGCACAGGCCCCCCGGAAGGCGGGGCGGACAGTGACCCGCGCTCACACACAGGCCCCGCCGCGGCGGCGGCGGCAGCCCCAGCGTCCCACGCCCGTCTCCGAGGTCCGCGCCTTACCCGCGGCTCGCGCCTGTCTCTGGCGTTTCCCCAAGCAGCCCTCTTAATGCCCTCTCCTCGCGCACCAGGAAACAAAAGGGAAAAAAGTCTCTTGCCTCTTCGGCAGCTCCAGACCCTTTCCCCCGACTCCCTCCGGGATAGCCGTGGTGCACTAACCCCTTCAGGCTCTCTTCCTGCGGCCAGCCCCAGTCCTCTCCCTGTGCTCCGACTGAAAGCCAATACCCGAGCCTCAGCTCCCAGCCCCGCCCGCCCCAGCGGCCGAGCAGACAAGCCTCTCGGGCTGGTGTGTGCCTGAGGGCACTGGTCCTCTGTGCCAGAATCTCTCCGCTTTGCCCTCCGCACCCCTGTTGCTGTGCTCTCCTCCGCTACTCCGAAGCTTTCCCCCTCCGCCACCTGCAGTCTCCGCCCACAAAGGGGCTTGTAGTGTGTAGAAACCTTCCCTCCTTCATGGCTCCCTCCCACTGGTGCAAGTCCCGTCCCTATCCTATTGTCTCTGTTTATTCTTTTTTTCTTTTGCCCTACCCAGGTATGTGGGGAGTTTCTTGCCTTTTGGGGGTTCTGAGGTCTTCTGTCAGCGTTCAGTAGGTGTTCTGTAGGAGTTGTTCCATGTGTAGATGAATTTCTGATGTATCTGTGGGGAGGATGGTGATCTCCGCGTCTTATTCTTCCGCCATCTTCCTCCGGGGGGCCTCAATTTATTTCTATGAGAAGTCTGCTATCAATCTTATTGAGGTTTCATTGTATATGACAAGTTATTTTTCTCTTGCTCATTTCAAGGCTTACTTTTTCAGTGTTTGATTTTCATCATTCTTTCTATGATATGTCTGGTGGTGAATGTTTTTATGTTTATCCAATTAGATTTCATTTAAATATGTAGATTAATATTTTCATCACATTTGGGAACTGTTCAGCCTTACTCCTCAAATATTAATGTTTGTTTCGTTTCCTCCCTCTTCTTTTTCGCATACTCCTTTTATACATTTGTTAGTGCACTTAAAGTTATCCCATAATAATGAGGTCCTGTTTATTTTTCTTTATTCCTTCTTCTTTCTAGTCTTCTTATTGCATAAGCTTTGTTAAACTATTTTCAATTTTGTTTTCCTTTCTTCTGCCAATCTAAACATACTGTTTGGCACTACTAATGACTTTTTAAAAAAAGTTTTAGTTATTGTATTTTCAATCCCAGAATTTCCATTTGATTTTTTCTTTTTATTATTTCTATCTCTTGACTCATGTTCTCTTATTGATAAGACATTGCCAACATATCTTCCTTTACTTCTTAAGCATTTTTTCCTTCAATGAAAATATTTGTAAATATTTACAATAACTGCTTTGAAATCTCTGCTTACTAAATCTGATTTTGGGTCCCTTTCAAAGGCTCTTTCTGTTGTCTCTATTTTTTTTTTTTTTTTTTTTTTTTTACTGAGTATACATCACACTTCCCTGGTTTTTGCAAAGAAGTGGTTTTATAAACTGGACATTTTAGATAATATATTGTACCAAAATCAATACTCCCCCCCCACTCCCCATTATGGCTTGTTGTTGCTCTTTGTTTGCTCAGTCACTTACTACTTGGATATACTATTTAATGTAGCTTATTTCTTCTTACAAGATCAGTTTCTTATGTTGCTCCTTCAAATCAGTAACCCTGCTCTGCACTCTGTCCCCTGAGATAACACTTTGGCTGTCCCCTCAAATATTTCTGTTAAGCAGTCTGTCTCTATTTGTATCACACCCAGCTGTTTGTCTTCATTAATTGAAGATTGCATGCTCTATTGTTTTGACAGTTACCTGAAGGCATAAATTGCTCCAAATTTTGATCCCTTCCAATTTAGTACTTTACAAGGGAAATTTTAAACCAGTTTTAAAACTACAGTCTTTGAGGTTCATTCCAACTTCAGGAGGGTTCCTCCCTTTAGTTCTCTCTGTTAAACTTCCAGATGGTCTAATGTTTAGCTCTCATAGAGTGACCAGCCTACTCATAATTAGCTACCACGAAAATCTCTATTGTTTTTGACATCCCCATTCACTCTTTCAAATGAAGTCAATTTTATTGAGAAGAACTTCCAAAGTCTCTCTCTGTTCTTATAGCCTGCCTCTCCCTTCTGTCAAAACGTCTTTGCTGCTGCTCTGGATCTGGGTGTGCAGATATTTGTCTATTTATTTTCTGGTCCAGAACATTAGCCTCCAGTCTTCTCAGATTTACTCTCCCTAGGTGGAACCAATGTACTATGGGTAAGGCACAACAAGGATGATTGGGACTCCATTATTCTCAGTTTCTGCCCTATAAATGTGGTTTGGGTGGAGAAAGGAGTCCCAGGTGGCTCAGATTATCTTGCCTGGGATAGAATTTCCAAAAAATAGAGTTGTGGGACTGGGAAAACTTGATAGCTTCCCCATTCTGCAGAGATAAATTCTCTCTTGTCTGGTGTGTAGGAGAAGAGGGAGCACCAAGCTCTTGAACGTCCTTACCAGGATTACAGATTTCATTTCAATGAACTGATGGGGGAAGTGAGTGGGTTATAGCTCAAACATCACAGACTATTGCTATTCTTAGTGAGATTTACATTTTCTTGAATAAATACTTCTTAATTTACTCCCTGCCTTTAGAACAATTCCCAAAGACTTTAAATGGTTGTGGATTTGTTTGTTTTTAATAATTTTCATCAGTTAAACTTGCTTTGTCAGGAAAAGATGCGCCGAGTTCTTCATATCACCATTCTGAACTTGTTCTCCTTATTATCTTATTATACTAGTGCTCCCTTCCTGTTATTTTCTCCAAGATTTATGACTGGTGACTATGCTCTCATGTTTAATACCCCCTTACTTCCACCAATAAGCAATTGAGAGCCACCTGTATAAGAATTCAAACAATATTTCTGAATCACCAAGATATACTACACAAAGACAAATACTAAACAATATGAAATGTCTACCTAGTGAAAGTACTCAATCTATTTGACTCATTTATTTCTAGACTTTTAATGGCTTAACCATATTTTTCTACTACCACAATTATTATAACACACAATCAGTTGTTTTCTACCTATATTTTGTTTGTTGTCTTCACTTTCTAAACCTAAACTGTTGGGGTATATATCACCTTAGTAAACGCAGCCTTATTAATCTGAAGGTATTCTTTTTTTTTTAATCTTTTCCCTGATAGTATCAGGCTGATGTCCCCTGAATTTTATGAACCAGAAACACAGGCTGCTTGCCTCTCTAAGGGCCAATGTGTGCTTGTCCTATTGCATAATTTAATAAATTTCATTTATATATTAAGGGAAAAAACAATTATGTACTTAAAAAATAAATTAGAACAAGATTTGAGGAGGAAAGTGAAGGTAAACTAAATGTAATTTTCTGTCAGGTGCTGGAGAAATATTATCTTGATGTGAGGTAAGAATTATCATTTTCATTTTACATTTAAGATTCATGAAACTCAGAAAAAATTAAATCATGTGTAATTAGAGTCAGAGCTAGTATTTGAAACCATTTTCTGTAGGGTCCATGTTTTGAAGCAAAACCTCTGTAGCATACCATGAATAATGACATCCCTAGGAATGTCTCCTAAGATAGAGTGCCCACATATAGTAGTGAAAATACGCTGAAATTCCAGAAACTTGTAACAATCCTCATACATTTTTGACATTAAGAGAGGCTATACTGTAATACTGCAATAACTGCACCACTAAGGATTAAGGAAGAGGTTAAATCAAACTACGATAAAAAAGTTAGTGACAAAAAATTTATCTAAAGTGTGTAAAGATTTGTTTTATTATAATACCCAGTTATATTAAACAAGGTTTTATCTTTGTTTAAAAGGTATTCATTCATGACAAAATCTTATGAAAAAATAGGGACCTATGACTTGAATAATCTGTTCAAATTACTAACCACTACCTCATTTCTAGAGAGGATCTATGAAGAAAACAATTTTATTATTTTTTTGCGGTATGTGGGCCTCTCACTGCTCTGGCCTCTCCCATTGTGGGGCACAGGCTCCAGACGCACAAGCCCAGTGGCCATGACCCACGGGCCCAGCCACTCCGTGGCACGTGGGATCCTCCCAGACTGGGGCACAAACCCACGTCCCTTGCATCGGCAGGCGGACTCTCAACCACTGTGCCACCAGGGAAGCCCAAGAAAACAATTTTTGAGTGCTTCACACTACAAAGTCAAAATGCAAAATAACAGCCATTGCCACAAGGTGTTTTAAGAAAAATTATGCAGAAAAAAGATCTGCAAATTGAATGGAGTTACATATTTGCTACAAGTCATATTTCCTTTATACAAATTGTTTTGTAAATTTGATATTTTTATTGAAATTTATGGACAATTTTTAAATATTTTTGTACCATCAAAAATAACTTTAAGCTATTGCAAAACAGGTTAAAAGGAAATTACATATGTGTGTGTGTTTGGAAATAAGTTAGTTGAAGATTATATTTAATTAAAAGCATTTATATGCTGTTACTGAGGTGTTATTTTGCTCATCAAAAAAACAAAAAAGAAAACAAAATTTCTTACATAATGACTTCCATTCACTTATTTATTTATTTATTTATTTATTTATTTATTTATTTATGTGGTACATGGGCCTGTCACTCTTGTGGCCTCTCTCATTGCGGAGCACAGGCTCCGGACCGCATGCTCAGTGGCCATGGCTCATGGGCCCAGCCGCTCCGTGGCATGTGGGATCTTCCTGGACTGGGGTATGAACCCGTGTCCCCTGCATCAGCAGGCAGACTCTCAACCACTGCATCACCAGGGAAGCCCCCATTCACTTTTAACATAATAGCCCCCAATAATCAAGCTATTTTTATCATCTTATCAAGATAAGCAAAACTTTTTCTACATACAAGAATTACATTTTACAATGAATGTTAGCAATGTATTTTATTTTGAGGATAGTATAGATAAAGACAACACTTTGAGATTGTTTTCATTGATAATATTTAAAAGTTTCTCTTCAAAAGCAATTAAAAACTAATTTCCATGATAAATATAATAGCTAAATTAAACATTATGTTAAAGATCAACAACCTCAGTTAGTTTATAAAGAGGAAGCTGTTATGGTTCATATCATATTAGAAGTTTTTGGAGCTAAATCATGTGAAAAGCAAGTGCCTTCTGCTGCCAAACATTTTTGTCAACATAGCTAGGAAAATGCTGTTGAAACTTACATATTTTTGTAACAGAGGTCAACAATTATATCCAGAATCAAATTCTTTAGAAGTCTGGACAGACTTTTTTTTTTTTTTCAGTTTAAAAAAATAGTGTTATTTAACAAATAACTTGCCACTCATTATTTTATGACTTTTATATTGTATAAATTTCCAAAAATGTTTAGAAATTTTCACATTTTAGACTGTTTATTATATTTCAAAGTACTTACTGTATTGAAGCTTCATGGTAGTGTACAATTCAGACTTTAGAACAAGACTGCTTAGATTTCATCTACTAGTTGCAAACTTGGGGAAAGTTACTGTGAACTATAAGCCTAAGTATTCTTAAATATAAAACAAGGATCATAAGCATAAGAGTAATCATAAGCATGAACATGTTTGCAGAGATATTGAGAGCATCTTGGGGATAATGAATTTTCCATGAAGGTTGCTCATCCCTATTACTGTATAATATAGAATTTCTTATATATAAGGAACTAAACATTTTAAGTTTAATAATCATGTAATCATTATAATATCTTAAATGTTTTGCTTCTACATTCCCACACAAACAACTGTATTATATATGTGCATTCATTTTTTTGTCTCAGCAGAAGTGTTATTTATATTTATGTGGTGAATATGATAATATGAAAAATAGTGGAAACATTCAGTATAATTTAAAGGTAATCAGAAATTCCTATTATAGCAATATCTATGCTTTGATATTTTTTAGACTGTATCAGGGTTCTCCAGAGAAATGTAATCAAAATGACCCTCCCTTTCTCCCTCTCTCTCTCATTTCTCTCTCTCCCTTTCTCCCTCTTTTATGAGATTTCTCATAAGGAATTGGCTCATGAGATTATGGAGGCTGAGAAGTCCCACAATCTGCAATCTGCGAATTGGAGACCCAGGAAAGCTGGTGTTGTAGTTGGAAGGCCTGAAAGCCAGAGAGCTGTTGGTGTAGATTCTAGTTCATGTCTAAAAGCCTGAGAACCAGGAGTGCCTAGGTCAGGAAAAGTTCGAAGTCCCAGCTCACACAGTCAGGCAGAGAGTGAAAGCAACATATCTCTACCTTTTTCTCTATTCAGGCCCTGAAGGGTAGATACACACACATAACTGAAGTGTTCATATTTTCATAAAAAATATTTCACAATAATATGCATATCTATGTGTGTTTAATATACTGGGTTCAGTCAAAAAAAATAGGTTCTATTAAAGTATAGTTGATTTACAATGTTGTGTTCGTTTCAGGTGTACAGCAAAGAGATTCAGTTATATATATATATATATATATATTCTTTTTCAGATTATTTTCCCTTATAGGTTATTACAAAATATTGAGTATAGTTCCCTGTACTATACAGTAGGTCCTTGTTGGTTATCTATTTTATATATAGTAGTGTGTTTATGTTAATCCCAACACTGTAAATCAACTATACTTCAATAAAGTACAGAAAAAAAATTAATTAGATTGTTTCTTTCTGCACTCACATAAACAGACTTATAAAGTAAATTGTTATTGTATTGCTGAATATCATAAAATTTTTACATATCATATATTCATATGTATTTTTACTTCATCTGCTTTTCACTTCATTTTCATCACACAAACTTGAATTTCACTTAAAAATATTTTTTGTTGGGGCTTCCCTGGTGGCGCAGTGGTTGAGAGTCCGCCTGCTGATGCAGGGGACACGGGTTTGTGCCTTGGTCCAGGAGGATCCCACATGCTGTGGAGTGGCTGGGCCTCTGAGCCATGGCCACTGAGCCTGCACGTCCAGAGCCTGTGCTCCACAAAGGGAGAGGCCACAACAGTGAGAGGCCCATGTACCGCAAAAAAAAAAAAAAAAAAAAAAAATTGTTTGCAGTTTTCAGTTTAACTAAAAATAATTAAGAATAATTGTTAAAATAATTAAATAAAATTATTTTTATTAAGAATAATGCTTTTTAATAATTTTAGAAATTATCTAACTTTTCTACCCAGGGTAATGATTGTTTATTGAGAGCTAACAATATAAAATAATGTAATAAGTAATGAATAAGAAAAACTGAATTCCTTACGCTTTTTAGAACTGGAAAGTACAAATAGATTTTTTTTCAGGCATTGGTGTCAATACCTGTGGAGAGGAGCAAGTAGTAGAGGATCAAATATGCTATAAAGGGACTTAAGTGATATCATTTTGGCACCTATTTCTGCTGTTTTCAAGATAATTTATCTAAGCACACCAAAACGAATTCAGAGATTAGCTTAGTGTCTGAACCAGCTGTCCTCATAACTGAATAGGATTAGACAACTTATTTATTACTGCTCAAATATCACTTCCACTCTTTCAGCAAACATATGGATATCTTCCAGTTCTCTTAATTTTCAATACTGTTGGGACTCAATCTCTGAGGGTGACATGTGGCATGTTTCATAATTACACTCAAGGGAGCAAACAGATGTTTCTAGAAAAATCATGTACATGTGTGTGCAAGTGTGTGAATAAATATACTTACACACGTATATACACACAAAATTTTCTATATGAAAGTTCCTGGATAGTAATGTTAAGACACTTATAAATATGGAAATGACACATATTTTGCCAGGTATCGGTTGGTCTCAATGATGTATCAAATCATATTTCCACAGGATTTGGTTAGTGGTTACCACTTTAATTAATGAAAAGTAGAGACAAATTTACTCATCTAACTGGGAAAATTTGGAAATACTTAAAGCATTGTAAAACATGAGCTGATTTTACTGTTACACTTAAACATTACATTTTATGTATATTTAAAATGGAATTACACATTCAATCAGGACCAGTGTTCCTAGGCTAAAACTGACCTCTTTTGGTGATTGGTGGGTTCTTCTGTTCTGTGTCAAACAGAAATGTCATCTCTGACAAATATTGTTTACGTCCTATTTTAACCACATTCACATAAATCCTGTGACATAGGATAATAGTACTCTTTCCCCATACTACTTGTTGAGATTTATTTATTCCCAATGGCATCTTTTGATCAGCCAATTTTAATTAGTCATCAATTAACAGACAGTTTCATGGATATGTACTATTAAATAAGCTAACCAGAAAGACAGAAAATAAAATATTTATCATTTAAAGGAATCACTCAACTTTCTGTATAAAACACTATCGTCATTCTACATTTCCTAATTATCTCAAAATTTTACCAATGATTCTCCTTTTTTAAAAGATTATTTTAGTTGTTTTTTAGTGACTATAAGTTATTTGGAGTGATATAGCACATGAAAACTCGAGGAAGCACATACAACCTTTTAAACTCTTTTGGGACAGGAAATCACAGTCATATAATGTGTTCAATAAGATGAAAACCTGCCCAAGGGTTTGCAGAAAGTATTTAGAATCAAAATTGAGACCCTTATTTCTGAAAAAATAAACAATGGGTAGACCTCAAATTTTCAAGTAAAATAGATATTTATAAATTGCTTTATTGATATTTGAATTCAAGTGTCTATCCACAATTTTGTGTAGAGATAGGTAAATACATAAATACTGAAGAAATAAATCACTATTTTCTTAATTCATTTACATTTATTAATTTATTCAAGAAATTATTTTTTTAAATACTTAGTAATAGGGTAACTATTAGTATTAGGGTAAATATTAGTATCTAATGTTGCAGTCAATATAGGAATCCAAACCCAATGTTTGTAGAAGACATTCATCTAGGTTACATTGGATAATATCTGAAACACTTTATGTTCCAAAAATGTCACACTTTATTACTCAATCAAGGACTATCTTTACAAACATCAATGACATGCATACTGAAAAACAGACAAAAAAACCTTTACTTAAAACATCTTACACATGTTAGCATTTGACAATTAAAAACATTTGATCATATCTCTGTGAGATAAACATAACAGATATTATTGTCCTCTTTTTATAAATTAAGAAATTGTAGGTCAAAGAGATTTTCCAAGGTCATATGGGTAATATTTCACAAAACCAAAATAAGTAATTATTTACTTCGATTTCTACACAATGACCCATTACTTATGCTATGATAAAATTCATTTGTCTAAAATCACACAGCAGTAGAGCAAGAGGGAGCTTAAATTCACATGAAACTTGAAAGTTAAGGGAAACTATAACTGTGAAAAGAATACTGCATCCCAGTTATCCATTTTTGTGTATATTCTTAATGATTTCTACTGTTGTATAATCATGTCTTTTAAAGGAAATATGCTGCAGACAAACATTAAGACCCAAAAACCAAACAGTGAGAATCACTGAGTCTGTGGTTAACATAAAATAGCTCATATAAAGTATGAATTTTTTGGAACCCAGAGGCAAGGTGAAATCTACTATAGTTCATTTAACTGAAGAAGGCCACAGCTTGCAGCTTGCATGCATTGACTGCTTCTCTGTCGGATTTTCATTGTACCCTAACGATCCTGCTGATAGACTTGTCTGGAAGATGACCTCTGGTTATTATGGTATGTTGTTTTCAGAGCAGATAACAGTGTGCGTTCATTTTAGGCTTTCTGCTATAAGGATGCATTAGATGAAAGTGGCCATATACTAGTTCCTAATCAAAGCTCACAAACATTCTCATGAGGCCTGCTGTTTGGTACAATGTACAGATTTTAGAATACCTAAGGACAGTTCAGTATAGAGCTCTGGCAACATGAAAGGGTACTCTGAATCAACTTTTTCCCATCTTTTTATTATATGATATTTTTAACATCTTTAGGAAAATACACGGTATTCACATATCATGTAAATAACTCACTGAACATTTTCCTTTTTGATAGGTACAAACTTATTAGTAAATATTGTGTACTTATGTTGAATAGGACTAGTGCCTCTATTTTCTCTAGTCATGTTAACTTTTATCAATGATTGGTACAAAAAAATGAAAATAACAAAGTTTAAATGTAAGAAATCTTTAAAATAATTTTAACTCCTCTTAAATATTTAGCTGTGCATAAATATTTTGTAATATAATACTATACAAATCAATTCACAACTTACAGAATGAATGGTTTCCTGCATACATAGCAATGAAACAAACTGAATATATTTCTATTGCATGTTTTCACACCACACAGGTGGATATAGCAGTTATATGGGTTAAAAACTCATTGTTTGCCTTATGCCTAATCAAATGAGTTCAAAATCAAAATGTGTTCAGAATTCTCTCTTGTTTCAACAGCTCTACTCTGGTCTTTTACAAAATTAACTTAGATCAAGGCACTCCTCCGCTCAACCCCTTCAGTGTCACTCAGAGTAAATGACAAGGACTTACAATGTCCTAGGGGTCTCCATGTGATCTGATTTCTACTACTCACCTCTTTACTCCTTTTTGAGTATAGCAGACAAACCCCAATCTTACAGTTTAGCGCTTCCTGTTTCCATTGTGTAAAACGTTCTTTTCTTTAGCTTGCTCCATCAGCTTCTTCAGGTCTCTGCTCAAATGACATTTTCTCTTTGGCTTTTGTGATCATTCTACATAAAAGTCCAAACCATGCTCCATCCACAAGCACACAAACAGCTGGGATATCCTAGGCCCTTCACTTAATTTTCTCTAAAGCACTCACCATCATTTGAAAGTATATGTTTTGTTTATTGTCTGCCTTCTCCTACTAGATACAAACTCTAAAATAGCAAAGATTTTCATCATTTTTTCGTTCCTAGAACCAAACTTTTAAAATATTATCTGACACATAGTAGGTGTTTAACGATTATTTCTTGGTTGATTGGTTATGCTAATGGCAATGTAGTCCACTGGTCAACTAAACAAAATGTGAATTTGAAGTCAAATAATAAATAAGGGTTTTTTTGTATCAATTTTCCAAGCATTATCTATTTACCCAGTTGCTCTATGTTTTAGCTTGTTTGCTTTGGATAAGTTTTCATTGCTAAGAAAACAATAAAAAGTAACATTTGTATCTTGGCTTTATGAGTAGTCTTTTCACAATATTTTATGAACTTACAAAAATACACTTATACAGTGTACAGTTAGCCTTAAGAGACTAATAAGTTCAATGATGGTAGAAGTATACTATTCAAAAATTAATTTGAACAAAAAATCATAAGAATTAAAAAAATAATGAGATGCCACATTATTAAAATTCTAACTATTAATTCTAACAAAATTTAATAACATAAAGTCTAGTGACATTAAATGATCAAATTTCTAGATGATCTGCCAAACTTTTATTTTATAATTTTATCCAATAATTTATTTTTATCATAGAATTTAGTTAAATATTATGTGTATTTCTTTTGGAAATGTGTATATGAGTATATATTTTAAATGAAAATACATATTTATATACATATTAATGTGGATATTTTTTTCATTAAATATCTATTTTTAACAAACTATGGTACAATAAACTATGAGATTCTATTTAATCCAGGTCAAGGGGAACATTTTTCCACTGAGTATTAAATTTGGATTAATTTACTGATGTTTGCCCATCTTTATTTTGAGAAATTTATACATAAACTCTCATACACATATACAGAGAGAGAAATTATGTGTATAAACAGAGAGAGAGAAATTATCTTATATCCATCTGAGACTCTTAGTCTTACTGAACTTTAATAAGTGTGTTTTGTGCAAAGTTATATTCCCTACCTTGCACACTGAAAGGTTTAAAAATTATATACAGTGTCTCAAAAATACTATAGAGAACCACTACTGAGACCACTACTGCCTGGCTGCATGATGGCACTTGGATGATTAATTAGCCATAACTCAGCTCAGGGCTTCACATCTTCTAGAGCTGGAGATATTCTGTGTAGAAGTTTCTGTGTAAATTATGGATATGTTGGTTCTGAATTCTTCTTTGTCACATAATTCTTCAGCATGCATCATTTCAATACTTTTGACAAACTCATTCTCTGCCCCAAGTTTTGAAAACTTCAAGAAATTTTTATTATATCTATAACTGAAAAATACTATAACCAAAGTATAATAATAAAATAATAAATTTAAGTCCAATTGAAGGTACTGAAATATACTATATTAAATTTACTATTTAATATACTATATTGAATTTATACATTTTATAATTTTATTCAATCTGTAATATAAATGTTCAATATAAATCATTTTCAAACATATCAATAAATGATATCAAATATGGGGCATTTTTCAATGTACTTCAATTTGGAAGATGGGAGTTAGGTTTATTAACTTATTGAAAAACAATTACACAAGGTCAGTTTACCAATATTCATGAAGCTTCTTACACTGGGTATGAGACTGAATAAGACATAACCCTTCTCATTTTTTCTACTTCTAAGATTTCTTTAAAGAAAGGCAACATTATTGTGGATTAATATTAAATTTTATTTAATATTAAAAATATGCACATCACTGTTCTGAGTTTTAATTAGTTCAGGCTTAACATATTGTAAAAACCTATGGAAAAAATTTAAGTTGTATTATCAAGTATTGGGAAAAAAATATTTTTTTGGCAAGGCAGCCAATATCTTCTGTTCTTGTCTTTCCAAACTATGGAAATTTTCACTTTTCTTTTACAACAGGTTTTCATGGAAAAAACTGAATGAATACATGGGAAATGGACTTTGGGGCTAGAATAAGTTTACAAAGTGTCTATAATCAATGAACTGTTAGAGGAAGTCATGCGATATGGTGGGCTTAAATTCATGGAAACTGGGTTCACTTCCTTGCTTCATAGACTTGAGCAAGAAATTCCCAATCTATCAGTTTCACCCTTCTGTTCTATAAAATCTGATATTAATGCCTGTCTTGCCTTCCACTCACAGTGCTTGTATAGATACAAATAAAAATTAAATGATGCATATTAAGGTATTTTATTAACTATAAATTGCTATGCAAATAAATACAAGAGAATTAAAATTCCAAAACCGTAGTTCATATAGCTAGTATTTCTAAAACAGCTTCAAATAAAAAAGGAGATTAGATTTCCTAATGTGTTAACCTCAAAGGACTATTGATTCCTTTGAGGTTACCGCATTAATAACATAACAAGGTGAGTTCAAGATTTGCCTGAAGGGATTTTTTTTTCTGCTTCATTCCTTTGTCCTTCATTTCTTCTTGTTTTTACCTGAAATTGAAAATGTAAACAGCCTCAAAAATTGACTCTGTTTTCTCATAATACAGAAAACCAAAATATAAGAGACAAAAGAGTAGTACTTCATAAGAAAGATAACTATTAAATAAGAGCTATTAATGTAACTTTCTCCTTCAAATGTTTGTATTCTTTCTCTGTTTTTGTCAATTCAAAAATCTTAAACTTTCTCACAATTTTTATGTCACTGTTTTGCATATAGATTATAGTTTATAGTGTTACTACATATGCAGTCCTGATTTTTGTGTTCAGTTTATATTTTAAAATCATTGAATGGCTTACCATCTCAGGCTCATCTGTACAGAAACAGAGTTATTTTTATTCATGTCCAAGGGTATCCCTAATGTTTTTCTTTTATCATACTAAGATTACAGAGTTACCTTTTGGAACATAGTATATGCCTAGTAATATCTTTAGTAACTCATAAGTAATTATCTTGCTTGGAGTCTTTAACATAATATGAATATCTAAATATTTTTTTCCACAGTTCTTTGCTAAATAACTTTGTTTTTTAAGTCCATATATTCGTTCATGGATAAGTCTGAGAAGGGAGTCTAGGAGGATGAATTAGGAAAAGAAAGTGAGAAAAAAAAGTAGCCCTATTCCAATCACCTTAAAGATGAGAAGAGAATGCATTTTCTGAATTTGATTTAAAAGTGCAAGAGCCTAAATTTGAGTAATTGTTGGATTTATTTGATTAAACTCACACCATCCTTTGAGGTTTTAGGGTGTTGACCATTTATAATATCTTCAATTAAAATCCTCAAAAATATCCATGAGTAGGTCCTAAAAGTGGGCATAAATGAATACCTGAATTGTAGGTTTCTAACTCCTGATAGTCTTCCCTAATTAGAGTAATGCTAGCTGGCAGAAAAAGAAAATGTAATACGTGTTAACTTAATTCAGATTCTGGGGGGAAATACAAATATCCAAAAGTTTCATTCTATCTCAACATTTATTTTCTTCAATTCACCAGCCATCCTGATATTTATTTAAAATCATATTTATTTAGCCCCATAGAAACATCATGTATAAGAAGTGGAGGAAATTAATAACAATTAAGTTAAAATACCCATTTTACAAATAAGAAACTCAAAGACCAAAATCACAGAGCGAATGTGAGTAGAGTTAGTATATGGTACACTATTCTGGTTTATAAAATTAGAATACTAATTGATGAAATAAAGTACTGGGTTGAGGCATCATTGGGTACTTAGTAGAAAAAAAAGTTAAACTGCCTTCAACATCAATGTCATTTCCCCTCTATAATTAAGAGGTTAGTCCAGAGGCCCTTCTAAAACATTGGTGCAAATATTTTTTTAATTCCCCAAATAATTTGTGAAGGAAATACTTTCCCATAGGATCTTCCAATCTTAAAGATAATACAAACAATTATTTTGCTATTTAGTGTTTGTTGGCAATTGAAGAGGAGAAAGGTGCCTTTTTATCCAGTAAAATATTAATCTATCAGACACTTCTCCCTATGAAACCAAAAAAAAAAAAAAAAAAAAAAAGGTCTTAGATCAAAATATGTGTTGGCTTCAAGTCCTTGGGAATTTTACCTGATCTTAATTCCTTCAAATGCTAGAAAATTAAGGCATCATCCTCAGGTCCAGAGATATTTTATAGATACATAGAATGTTGTTTGACATTTTAGGAATTAGAAGAGAAAAGGGAAGTGAAAAGACAGTTGTAGAATACAATGATAAAAGAATAGAATAAACATCATTTAATGTTTTAAGAAATCAAATATGGCTATTTTATGATACACAAAGGATCTTTTATTCAAGTTCTCACTTAGTGTATAGAGGAAATTTTAGCTATGATTAGTTTGGCAAAAGGAACATTGTAGGTTGTTAATTTTAGAAAAATTGAACTTTTTTGGGTGCTTTCCACAAGTATTAAATATCACATCTGGAAGTAAAAAACTACTTTAAAACAAATAAGATATATTTTTATACTTTTCTGTATGTTTCATGGAAATTCTTTGCTGTTGTTTCAGACTTATTATAGAGATTAATAAAGTAAAATCTAAAATACTCAGAACTTTTTCATCTTATAAATTACCAATACATTAAAATACTTCTATTTAGTGGCTATGTTTTATCTTTCTCCCAACTCTCACCTTCATGTATTTGTAATTGAAAATATTGCATGTTAATAGCTTGAAGAAACACTATTTAGAAGTTTTTAGTCACTTAGTACAGGAAAATTTGATAATATGTTGATATAATGAAGGATAGCAAATGTTAAACCATTTTCTATGATGTAAATAAAGAGTAATGCTAATTGGCAATGTGAAAAAGCAATATTATGATACATTTGTATTATTTATATGAGGAGCTTATCTCTGGAAATACATTGCTAGAGACTGAATACTTGTCTCTCTCCAAAATGTGTATGTTGAAACCTAAGCCCCAATGTGATGGTATTTGGAGGTAGGGCCTTTGAGGGTAATTAGGTCACGAGGGTGGAGCCATCATGAATGGAACCAGTGCCATTATAAAAGAGACCTCAGATGGCCTTCTTGCCCCTCCTGCCATGTGAGGACAGGATGACAAGTTGTCAGTCTGCAGTCCAGAAAACTGTTCCCAACAGAACCTCACCACACTGGCACCCTGATCTTGAACTTCCAGCATCCATAAATATGAGAAATAAATTTCTGCTATTTATAAGACCCTCAGGCTATGGTAGTTTGTTAGAGCAGACTAAAACAGATAGGTAATAGAATTTTCATAAAATATTCTTCAAAGTTCTCAATAATGTGGGAGGATTAATCAATCTGGTTAATTTCCTAGTTAGTACAATATTCCCCACTCCTCAAGCTAATACAAAACTCCACCACTTTTCCTTCTGAATTCCTTTCATCTTTCAAACATCAGTTCTTTACTGAAAGCCTCTAACATTCATTACTTAGGTTTTTCTGAATATGGTGAGAGAAAATACAAGTAATGGGTAAAAAGAAGAGTGCCTCCTAATGTAATACAAAGGACTCTATTCCATTTCATCTATCAGCATGACTTACGTACACCCTTTTGCTTTAGCTCATCGAGCTAAATTTACTCATAACACATTTTGTTAGATGCCAGCAAATACTCCCTTGGTTTCCAGAAATAAGAAACACTTCTTTTAGTCCACCAAAAGGGAAAATAATTCTTGAATGTGTCATGAAATTACAGATTCACCTATCTTTCAGGACAATGGGAACCTCATTATAGCCCTCTCTTATTATTTTTTTATATATATATTTTTTTATCATCTTCAATGGAGTACAATTGCTTCATAATGTTGTGTTAGTTTCTGTTGTATAACAAAGTGAATCAGCTTTACGTATACATGTACCCCCATATTCCCTCCCTCTTGTGTCTACCTCCAAACCTCTCTATCCCACCTCTCTAGGTGGTCACAAAGCACAGAGCTGATCTCCCTGTGCTATGCAGCTGCTTCCACTATTACCTATTTTACATTTTGTAGTGTATATATGTAATTTCCACTCTCTCACTTCATCCCAGCTTACCCTTCCCCCTGCCCATGTCTTCAAGCCCATTCTCTATGTCTGTGCCTTTATTCCTGTCCTATCTCTAGGTTCTTCAGAACCTTTTTTCTTTTTTTTAATTTCCATATACATGTGTTAGCATAAAATATTTGTTTTTCTATTTCTGACTTCACTCTGTATGACAAACTCTATGTCTGTCCACCTCACTACAAATAACTCAATTTCATTTCTTTTTATGGCTGAGTAATATTCCATTGTATATATGTGTCACATCTTCTTTATGCACTCATCTATTGATGGACACTTAGGTTACTTCCATGTCATGACTATTGTAAATAGTGCTGAAATGAACATTGGGTTACATAGCTATTTTTGAATTATGTTTTTCTCAGGGTATATGGCTAGTAGTGGGATTGCTGGGTCATATGGTATTTCTCTTTTTAGTTTTTTAAGTAAACTCCATAATGTTCTCCACAGTGGTTGTATCGATTTACATTCCCACCAACAGTGCAAAGGGCTCCCTTTTTTCCACACCCTCTCCATCATTTATTCTTTGTAGATTTTTTGATGATGGCCATTCAGACTGGGGTGAGGTGGTACCTCATTGTAGTTTTAATTTGCATTTCTCTAATGATTAGTGAAGTGAGCATCCCTTCATGTGTTTGTTGCCAATCTGTATAACTTCTTTGGAGAAATGTCTATTCAGGTCTTCTGCCCATTTTTGGATTGGGTTGTTTCTTTTTTTTTGATATCAAGCTGCATGAGCTTCTTCTATACTTTGGAGATTAATCCTTTGTCAGTTGCTTCATTTGCAAATATTTTCTCCCATTCTGAGGGTTATCTTTCATCTTTATGATTTCCTTTTCTGTGCAAAAGCTTTTAATTTTCATTGTCTCATTTGTTTATTTTTGTTTTTATTTCCATTCCTCTAGGAGGTGGGTCAAAAAGGATGTTGCTATGATTTATATCATAGAGTGTTCTGCCTATGTTTCCCTCTAAGAGATTCATAGTGTCTGATCTTACATTCAGGTCTTTGATCCATTTTGAGTTTGTTTTTGCATTTGGTATTACTGAGTGTTCTAATTTAATTCTTTTACATGTAACTGTCCAGTTTTCCCAGCACCACTTATTGAAGAGGCTGTCTTTTTTCCATTGTATATCCTTGCCTCCTTTTTCAAAGATAAGGTGACCACTGTGCGTGGTTTTTTCTCTGGGCTTTCTATACTGTTCCATTGATGTATATCTCTGTTTTTGTGCCCATACCATACTGTCTTGATTATTGTACCTTTGTAGTATCGTCTGAAGTCCAGGAGCCTGATTCTTCCAGCTCCATTTTTTTTTTTTTTCATTTGAGATTGCCTTGGCTATTCAGGGTCTTTTGTGTTTCCATACAAATTGTGAAAATTTTTGTTGTAGTTCTGTGAAAAACTGCCATTCGTAGTTTGATAGGGATTGCAATGAATCTGGAGATTGCTTTGGGTAGTATAGTCATTTTCACAATGTTGATTCTTCCAATCCAAGAACATGGCATATTTCTCTATCTGTTCATATCATCTTTAATTTCTTTCATCAGTGTCTTTTAGTTTTCTGTATACAGGTCTTTTGTCTCCATAGGTAGGTTTATTATTAGGTATTTTATTCATTTTGTTCCACTGGTACATGAGAGTGTTTCCTTAATTTCTCTTTTAGATTTTTCATCATTAGTGTAAAGGAATGCAAGAGATTTCTGTGTATTAAATTTGTATCCTGCTACTTTACCAAATTCATTGATTAGATTTAGTGGCTTTCTGGGTAGTGTCTTTAGGACTTTCTGTGTATAGTTTCATGTCATCTGCATACACTGAGTTTTACTTCTTCTTTTCCAATTTGGATTCATTTGATTTCTTCTTCTTCTCTGATCCCTGTGGCTAAAACTTCCAAAATTATGTTAAATAACAGTGCTGAGAGTGGGCAACCTTGTCTTGTTCATGATCTTAGTGGAAATGGTTTCAGTTTTTCACCATTGAGAATGATGTTGGCTGTGGGTCTGTCATATATGGCCTTTCTTAGGTTGAGGTAAGTTCCCTCTATGCCTACTTTCTGGAGGGTTTTCATCATAAATGGGTGTAGAATTTTGTCAAAAGCTTTCTTTGCATCTTTTGAAATGATCATTTGTTTTTCATCATTTAATTGGTTAATATGGTATATCACATTGATTGATTTGCATATATTGAAGAGTCCTTGCATTCCTGGGATAAATCCCACTTGATCATGGTGTATGATGCTTTTAATGTGCTGTTGGATTCTGTTTGCTAGTATTTTGTTGAGTATTGTTGCATCTATATTCATCAGTGATATTGGTCTGTAGTTTTCTTTCCTTGTGACATTATTGTCTGGTTTTGGTATCAGGGTGATGGTGGCCTCGTAGAATGAGTTTGGGAGTGTTACTCCCTCTGTTATATTTGGATGAGATTGAGAAGGATAGGTGTTAGCTTTTGTCTAAATGTTTGAAAGGATTTGCCTGTGAAACCATCTGGTCCTGGGCTTTTGTTTGTTGGAAGATGTTTAACCACAGTTTCAATTTCCGTGCTTGGGATTGGTCTGTTCATATTTTCTATTTCTTCCTGCTTCAGTCTCAGAAGGTTGTGCTTTTCTAAGAATATCCTTTCTTTCAGGTTGTCCATTTTATTGACATAGAGTTGCTTGTAGTAATCTCTCATGATCCTTTTATTTCTGCCGTGTCAGTGGTTACTTTTCCTTTTTCATTTCAAATTCTGTTGATTTGAGTCATTTCCCTTTTTTTCTTGATGACTCTGGCTAATGGTTTATCAATTTTGTTTATCTTTGCAAAGAACCAGTTTTTAGTTTTATTCACCTTTGTTACCATTTCCTTCATTTCTTATTCATTTATTTCTGACATGGTTTTTACGGTTTCCTTCCCTCTGCTAATTATGAGGGTTATTTTGCTCTTCTCTCTCTAATGGCTTTAGGTGCAAGATTAGGTTGTTTTTTTTTGTTGTTGAGATTTTTCTTATTTCCTAAGGTACAATTATTTTGCTATAAACTTCCATCATAGAACTGCTTTTGCTACATCCTATAGGTTTTCATTCTTCATGTTTTCATTGTCATTTGTTTCTAGGTATTTTTTGATTTCATCTTTGATTTCTTCAGTGATCTCTTGATTATTTAGTATTGTTTGGCCTCTTGATTTTAATTTTCTATATTTTTGTTCATCATGTTTATATTGTCATTTATTTCTAGGTATTTTTTGATTTCCTCTTTGATTTCTTCAGTAATCTCTTGATTATTTAGTATTGTTTAACCTCCCTGTGTTTGTATTTTTTACAGTTTTTTTTACTCTAATTGCTATCTAGTCTCATAGCATTGTTGCTGGAAAAGATACTTGATATGATTTCAATTTTCTTAAATTTACAGAGGCTTGATTTTTGACACAAGATATGATCTACCCTGGAGAATGTTCTATGAGCACTTGAGAAGAAATTGTATTATGTTGTTTTTAGATGGAATTTCCTATAGTTATCAAGTCCATCTTTTATAATGTGTCATTTAAATCTTGTGTTTCCTTATTTATTTTCATTTTGGATGATCTGTCCATTGGGGAAAGTGGGGTGTTAAAGTCCCCTACTATGATTGTTAGCATTTGCCTTATGTACTGAGGTGCTCCTATGTTGGGTGCATAAATATTTACACTTGTTATATCTTCTTCTTGGATTGTTCCCTTGATCATTATATAGTGTCCTTCTTTGTCTCTTGTAATAGTCTTTATATTAAAGTTTGTTTTGTGTGATATGAGAATTACTATTCCAGCTTTCTTTTGATTTCCATTTGCATGGAATATCTTTTCCATCCCTTCACTTTCAGTCTGTATGTGTCCCTAGGTCTGAAGTGGGTCTCTTGTAGGCAACATATATCCATGTCTTGTTTTTTTATCCATTCAGCGAGGCTATGTATTTTGGTCAGAGCATTTAATCCATTTATATTTAAGGTAATTTTCAATATGTATGTCCTACTATCATTTTCTTAAATGTTTTGGGTTTGTTATTGTAGGTCTTTTCCTTCTCTTGTGTTTCCTGCCTAGAGATGTTCCTTTAGGATTTATTGTAAAGCTGGTTTGGTGGTGCTGAATTCTCTTAGCTTTTGTTTGCCTGTAAATATTTTAATTTCTCCACCGAATCTGAATGATATTCTTCCTGGGTAGAGTCATCTTGGTTGTAGGTTTTTCCCTTTCATCACTGAAAATTTGTACTGACACTCCCTTCTGACTTGCAGAGTTTCTCCTGAAAGATGAGCTGTTAACCTTATGGGGATTCACTTGTATGTTATTTGTTGCTTTTCCCTTGCTGTTTCTTTTTTAATAATAAATATATGTTATATTTGTTATATTTCAATAATTACCATTGGCATACATGATAAAGAGGAAAAGTTCTTTTTTTGAATTTTTGAATTTTATTTTATTTTTTTATAAAGCAGGTTCTTATTAGTCATCAATTTTATACGCTCAGTGTATACATGTCAATCCCAATCACCCAATTCATCACACCACCACCCCCATCCCCTGCCGCTTTCCCCCATTGATGTCCATATGTTTGTTCTCTATATCTCTGTCTCAATTTCTTCCCTGCAAACCAGTTCATCTGTACCACTTTTCAAGATTCCATATATATACGTTAATATATGATATTTACTTTTCTCTTTCTGACTTACTTCACGATGTATGACAGTCTCTAGATCCATCCATGTCTCAACAAATGACCCAAACTCGGTCCTTATTATGGTCGAGTAATATTCCATTGTATATATGTACCACATCTTCTGTATCCATTTATCTGTTGATGGACATTTAGGGTGTTTCCCTGACCTGGCTATTGTAAAAAGGGCTGCAATGAACATTGTGTTACATGTATCTTTTTGAATTATGATTTTCTCTGGGTATATACCCAGTAGTGGGATTGCTGGATCATATGGTTATTCCATTTTTACTTTTTTAATGAACCTCCATACTGTTCTCCATAGTGGCTGTATCAATTTATATTCCCACCAATGGTGCAAGAGGGTTCCCTTCTCTCCACACCCCCTTCAGTATTTGTTGTTTCTAGATTGTCTGATGATGCCTATTCTAACTGGTGTGAGGTGGTACCTCATTGTAGTTTTGATTTGAATTTCTCTAATAATTAGTGATGTTGAGCAGCTTTTCATGTGCTTCTTGGCCATCTGTATGTCTTCTTTAGAGAAATGTCTATTTAGGTCTTCTGCCCATTTTTGGATTGGGTTGTTTGCTTTTTGCATATTGAGCTGCATGAGCTACCTATTTATTTTGGAGATTAATCTTTTGTCCGCTGATTTGTTTGCAAATATTTTCTCCCATTCTGAGGGTTGTCTTTCTGTCTTGTTTACTGTCTTTGCTATGCAAAAGCTTTGAAATTTCATTAGGTCCCATTTGTTTATTTTTGTTTTTATTTCCATTACTCTAGGAGGTGAATCAAAAAAAAATCTTGCTGTGATTTATGTCAAAGAGTGTTCCTCCTATGTTTTCCTCTAAGAGTTTTATAGTGTCCAGTCTTACATTTAGGTCTCTAATCCATTTTGAATATGTTTTTGTGTGTGGTGTTAGAGAGTGTTCTAATTTCATTCTTTTACATGTAGCTGTCCAGTTTTCCCAGCATCACTTATTGAAGAGACTGTCTTTTCTCCATTGTACATCCTTGCTTCCTTTGTTATGGATTAGCTGACCATAGGTGCGTGGGTTTATCTCTGGGCTTTCTCTCTTGTCTCATTTATCTATATTTCTGTTTTTGTGCCAGTACCATATTGTCTTGATTGCTGTAGCTTTGTAGTACAGACTGAAGTAAGGGAATCTGATTCCTCCAACTCCAACTTTTTTCCCTTAAGACTGTTTTGGCTATCCAGGGTCTTTTGTGTCTCCATGCAAATTTTAAGAGTTTTTGTTCTAGTTCTGTAAAAAATGCCATTGGTAGTTTGATGGGGATTGCTTTGAATCTGGAGATTGCTTTGGGTAATATAATCATTTTCACAATGTTTATTCTTCCAATCCAAGAACATGGTATATCTCTCTTTTTGATGGTATCCTCTTTAATTTATTTCTTCAGTTTCTTATAGTTTTGTACATACAGTTCTTTGCTCTCCTTAGGCAGGTTTATTCCTAGGTAATTTTTTCTTTTGTTGCAATGGTAAATAAGAGTGTTTCCTTAATTTCTCTTTCAAATATTTCATCATTAGTATATAGGAATGCAAGAGATTTCTGTGCATTAATTTTGTATCCTGCAACTTTACCATATTCATTGATTAACTCTAGTAGTTTTCTGGTGACCTCTTTAGGATTCTCCATGTATAGTATCATGCCATCTGCAAACGGTGACAGTTTTACTTCTTCTTTCCCAATTTGTATTCCTTTTATTTCTTTTTCTTCTCTGATTGCCATGGCTAGGACTTCCAAAACTATGTTGAATAATAGTGGTGAGTGTGGCCATCCTTGCATTGTTCCTTATCTTAGAGGAAATACTTTCAGTTTTTCCACCATTGAAAATGATGTTTGCTGTAGGTTTGTTGTATATGGCCTTTATTATGTTGAGGTAGTTTCCCTCTATGTCCACTTTCTGGAGAGTTTTTATCAAAAATGTGTGTTGAATTTTGTCAAAAGCTTTTTCTGCATCTATCGAGATAATCATATGGTTTTTCTTCTTCAATTTGTTAATATGGTGCATCACATTGATTGATTTGCATATATTGAAGAATCCTTGCATCCCTGGGATTAATCTCACTTGATCATGGTGTATCATCCTTTTATTTTGTTGTTGGATTCTGTTTGCTAGTATTTTGTTGAGGATTTTTGCATCTATATTCATCAGTGTTATTGGTCTGTAATTTTCTTTTTTTGTTCTATCTTTGTCTGGTTTTGGTATCAGGGTGATGGTGGCCTCATAGAATGAGTTTGGGAGTGTTCCTTCCTCTGCAATTTTTTGGAAGAGTTTGAGAAGGATGGGTGTTAGCTCTTCTCTAAATGTTTGATAGGATTCACCTGTGAAGCCACAAGGTCCTGGACTTTTGTCTGTTGGAAGATTTTTAATCACAGTTTCAATTTCATTACTTGTGATTGGTCTGTTCATATTTTCTATTTCTTCCTGGTTCAGTCTTGGAAGGTTATACCTTTCTAAGGTTTTGTCCATTTCTTTCAGGTTGTCCATTTTATTGGCCTAGAGTTGCTTGTAGTAGTCTGTTTGGATACTTTGTATTTCTGCGGTTTCTGTTGTAAGTTCTCCTTTTTCATTTTTAATTTTATTGATTTGAGTCCTCTCTCTCTTTTTCATGATGAGTCTGATTAATGGTTTTTCAATTTTGTTTATCTTCTCAAAGAACCAGCCTTTATTTTTATTGATATTTGCTATTGCTTTCTTTGTTTCTATTTCATTTATTTCTGCTCTGATCTTTATAATTTCTTTCCTTCTGCTAAATTTGGGTTTTGTTTGTTAGCTTGTTTACTTGAGATTTTTCTTGTTTCTTGAGGTAGTCTAGTATAGCTATAAACTTCCTTCTTAGAACTGCTTCTGCTGCATCCCGTAGGTTTTGGATCATGATATTTTCATTGTCATTTGTCTCTAGGTATTTTTTTTTCTCTTTGATTTCTTCAGTGATCTCTTGGTGACTGGGTAACATATTTTTTAGGCTCTATGTGTTTGTGTTTTTTACATTTTTTCCCCTGTAATTCATTTCTAATCTCATAGCATTGTCGTCAGAAAAGAGGCTTTTTATGATTTCAATTTTCTTAAATTTACTGAGGCTTGATTTGTTACCCAAGATTTGATCTATCCTGGAGAATGTTCCATGTGCACTTGAGAAGAAAGTGTAATCTGCTGCTTTTGGATGGAATGTCCTATAAATATCATTTAAATCTATCAGTTCTATTGTGTTATTTAAAACTTCTGTTTCCTTATTTATTTTTATTTTGGATGACCTGTCCTTTGGGGAAAGTAGGGTGTTAAAGTCCCCCACTATTATTGTGTTACTGTCAATTTCCTCTTTTATAGATGTTAGCAGTTGCCTTATATATTGAGGTACTCCTATTTTGGGTGCATATATATTTATAATTGTTATATCTTCTTCTTGGATTGATCCCTTGATCATTATGTAGTGGCCTTCCTTGTCTCTTGTAACATTCTTTATTTTAATGTCTATTTATCTGATATGAACATTGCTACTCCAGCTTTCTTTTGATTTCCATTTGCATGGAATCTTTTTCTATCCCCTCACTTTCAGCATGTATGTGTCCCTAGTCTGAAGTGGGTGTCTTGTAGACAGCATATATATGGGTCTTGTTTTTATATCCATTCAGCAAACCTGTGTCTTTTGGTTGGAGCATTTAATCCAATCACGTTTAAGGTAGTTATCTATATGTATTTTCCTATGACTATTTTCTTAATTGTTTTGTCTTTGTTTTTGTAAGTTCTTTTCTTCTTTTGTGTTTTCTACTTAGAGAAGTTCCTTTAGCATTTGTTGTAGAGCTGGTTTGGTGGTGCTGGATTCTCTTAACTTCTGCTTGTCTGTAAAGCTTTTGATTTCTCCATTGAATCTGAATGAGATCCTTGCCGGATAGAGTAATCTTGGTTGTAGGTTTTCCCTTTCATCCCTTTAAGTATATCATGCCACTCCCTTCTCGCTTGTAGAGTTTCTGCCGAGAAATCAGCTGTTAACCTTATGGGAGTTCCCTTGTATATTATTTGTCATTTTTCCCTTGCTCTTTTCAATAATTTTTCTTTGTCTTTAATTTTTGCCAATTTGATTATTATGTGTCTCAGCATGTTTCTCCTTGGTTTTATACTGTATGGGACTCTCTGAGCTCCCTGGATTTGGGTGGCCATTTCCTTTCCCATGTTAGGGAAGTTTTTGACTATAATCTCTTCAAATATTTTCTCTGGTCCTTCCTCTCTCTCTTCTCCTTTTGGGACCCCTATGATGTGAATGTTGTTGCATTTAATGTTTTCCCAGAGGTCTCTTTGGCTGTCTTCATTTCTTTTCATTCTTTTTTCTTTATTCTGTTCAGCAGCAGTGAATTCCCCTACTCTGTCTTCCAGGTCACTTATCCATTCTTCTGAATCATTTATTCTGCTATTGATTCCTACTAGTGTAGTTTTCTTTTCAGTTATTGTAATGTTCATCTCTGTTTGTTTGTTCTTTAATTCTTCTAGTTCTTTGTTAATCATTTCTTGCCTCTTCTCCATCTTTGCCTCCATTTTTTGTCCAAGGTTCTGGATCATCTTCACTAATGTTATTCTGAATTTTTTTCTGGAATGTTGCCTATCTCCACTTCATTTAGTTGTTTTTCTGGGGTTTTGTCTGTTCCTTCATCTGGTGCATAGCCCTCTGTGTTTTCAACTTGTCTATCTTTCTGTGAATGTGGTTTTTGTTCCACAGGCTGCAGGATTGTAGTTCTTCTTCCTTCTGCTGTCTGCCCTCTCCCTTGCTGCTTTTAGTAATTTTTCTTTAATTAATTTTTGATTGTTTGATTAATATGTGTCTTGGCATGTTTCTCCTTGGATTTATCCTGTATGGGACTCTCTGCAATTCCTGGACTTGATTAAATATTTTCTTTCCCATGTTAGGGACATTTTCAACTGTAATCTCTTCAAATATTTTCCCAATCCCTTTCTTTTTTTCTTGTTCTTCTGGGCCCCCTATAATTCAAATGTTGATATGTTTAAGGTTGTCCCACAGGTCTCTGAGACTGTCCTCAAGTCTTTTTACTCTTTTTTCTTTATTCTGCTCTGTGGTAGTTATTTCCACTATTTTATCTTCCATGTCACTTATCCGTACTTTTGCCTCAGTTATTCTGCTTTGATTCCTTCTAGAGAATTTTTAATTTAATTTATTTTGTTGCTCATTATTGTTTGTTTGCTCTATAGTTGTTCTAGATCCTTGTTAATCGTTTCTCATATTTTCTCTATTCTATTTCCAAGATTTTGGATCATCTTTACTATCACTACTCTGAATTCTTTTTTAGGTAAACTACCTATTTCCTCTTAATTTGTTTGGTTTGGTGGGTTTTTACTTTGCTCCTTCATCTGCTGCGTATTTCTATTTCTTCTCATTTTGCTTACCTTACTGTGTGGGGTCCCTTTTTTGCAGGCTACAGGTTCGTAGTTCTCATTGTTTTTATTGTCTGCCCCCAGTAGTTAAGGTTGGTTCAGTGGGTTGTGTAGGCTTCCTTGTGGAGAGGACTGGTGCCTGTGTTCTTGTAGATGAGCCTGGATCTTCTCTTCCTCATGGGCAGGGCCGCTTCTGGTGGTGTGTTTTGGTGTGTCTGTGAACTTAGTATGTTTTTAATCAGCCTCTCTGTTAATGGGTGGTGCTGTGTTCCTGTCTTCCTAGTTATCTGGCATGGGGTGTACAGCAATGGAGATTGCTTGTCGATGAGTGGAGCTGGGTCTTAGCCTTGAGATGGAGATCTCTGGAGGAGCTCTTCCTGATTGATATTACGTGGGGCCAGGAGCTCTGTAGTGGTCCAATGTCCTGAACTCAGATCTCCTACCTCAGATGCTCAGGCCTGACAGCGGCTGTAGAACCAAGACCCTTTCAGCCATATGGCTTTTGGGAAGTCTGAGGTCTTCTGCCAGCATTCAGTGGGGGTTCTGTAGGAGTTGTTCTACATGTCAACTTAGTTTTGATATTTTTGTGGGGAGGTAGTTGATGTCCACGTCTTACGCCTCTGCTGTCTTGAAGGTCCCCTCAATATATTTTAGACATGCCCATCTTTTAGGACCGCCAATGTAGGTGAAAGTAAATGTGGAGTCTGGGTATCTGAAATCAGGCAGGGCATGGTCATTGTAGGGCCAGGAGTGCTCAAGGCATGGGGGAGCCCTATGAATCATCCTTTGCCCTTGCTGTGCATTCAGTTTCCATGCCTCCTCCTCTCTTAAATTTTAAAGCAAGGAAATTGGAGACAATGAAGAATATTTTTTCAGGCATTGCTTCTGTTTCATTTTAGTGTAGACTAGAGGGAAATGATTGCACAAGAGCAAGAAATTGGAAAACCATACATTTGAGCTTATGGGAAAGAGAGAGTGTGATGGAGAAATAGAAACACAACAATCTACAAAAATTTAGGAAGAAATGTGCTGTTATTAGGCTTCTTCAGAAAAGAGTAATGAAAAATAAACTTGGTTAACTTGCTCTTGAAGAAATAAAGAATGACACTAATCCTACTAAACTCATGGAGTTATTGAGCCTAAAGACAGTGAGTTAGTTAGGATAGATTTTTTTTTTTTTAGTGGGTACTATCATTTTAGATCTGATAAATGATTAAATCTTACCTTTTAAAATGGGGATGAGTTCACTTTCTTTGTCATTATTTCACAAGACTCTTCAGTATCATCCTGTGTTTGATCCTTACTTACTACCTGATAAAATGTTAAAGTAACAGATGGACATATAGAAGTTTCTGAGTACCATCAGATCAATAATCTTGGGTATGATAATGAAGTAAAGTAACACAAAAAACCTCAGTTTCTTTTATACAAAGATGACAGATCTTTTGATCTCTATTTGAGGTATGAGTTACTTAAATTTTATTTGGTAGTTGTGATAGACTGCTAATTAGCCAACTGCACACTTTCCCTTATTAACCCTAGTAATTAAAATCTGACCACCACAAGACAACGTCCTTGGTATCGAAAGAGGGTGTAAGGTTATATAACCAAGCACAGTTAAATAGATCACAGCAAATAGTGATAAGATTTTGTTTGTTGGTTGGTTGGTTTGCTTGTTTTTAACTCTCACAAAATTTTATCAAGGCATTTTAAACTGGAAGGCTTAGGAAAATATTCATTGTCCAATGAAGTTATAGGTTTCTTATTTTTAGACTTATGTAGTGAATATAGCTGGTTTTCTTTGTTCTGTTCTCATTTTTCATAATGAGAGTTCACAATCTTAACTATTCCTTTAGATTAATGTTTACCTAAGTGTTTTCTGTGTATTACAAGTGTCAGGGAATATTAATGTGTTCTTGACATTAAAAAAATGGGTTTTATAGTGGATTTGAAAATAATTCAAGCAGTCTTTTTCAGTGCAATATTCCCACAGCTTTATGAATACTAACATAAATTGTGTATGAAGAGGGAATTATGTGTATTTCCAGAAATTATTTGGGGATTAACACATTGTTCCCCCATGGAATATTTCTAGGAACCAGGGTCTATGTTTCTTGTGACTAGACTTGGAAAATTCTACTGTACTTTTCAGTCTATAGAATTTCTTAAGTAAAATATGTACAACTTCTCCTTGTATCCATTAACTATGTATTCCTAGGTAAATGATTTAAATTTTCTGAGGCTCTTATATATATATATATATATATATATATATATATATGTATAGTTAGGACAATAGAGTTGCAAAATTAAAATAATTTATTTGTGAAATCCTTAGCACAGAACCTGACACATAGAGAGCAACACATAAGTTAATAAGGATCATTATTTTTTATTTTCCAAATATAAAAATGAAGAATGGTTGCATGAATAAATGTGTATATGTAGGTTGAATGCTCTTTTCCTATGATGGAGGACTGTGGATCCAGACTAAATATTGCTGTAAGATAGAGTCATGACTGGGTTTTGTTTGCCCAGATGCAAACCTACACTTTGGCTTGTACTAAGGACTTCTAAGTGTTTGCTAAAATAAAATAAAAAATAAAAAAATAAAAAATAAACTAATTTTTAAATGAAAAAATAAAATAAATAAATTGAGAGCTCTGGATGAGTTTGAGTTTATTTCATTGTAGCATTCTAAAAAGTTGCATTTTCCTATGCTCTATCTGAAACTACAATGGACTGTGTGAAACTTATAAATGAAATGAAATATACAAGCATAAATATATTATCTAAGTTTCCAGGTCCAAAAATCAATATAAAAATTTGCCCCTTCTGAAATTCTAGTAATGAAGATTTTATAATTTAAATTCTGTCTTCTATTCAGAAAAATGTATCAGAAAATGTCCTGGGTTCTGTTATTGAATTTTTAGCTTTATGTGAGTAACTATTCCTTATAAAGTATCAGACATTTTACCTACATTGCAAGAAAAAAATAGAAAATTAGAAGGAAGATTTACCTTACCTGCAGAGATATTATGGAAGTATTTATATTGAAGAATAAGCAGGACTTCATTTCATTACACATATTTATTAGAAATTCCAAAGATGACTTTTTATGGGGAAACATCCACAGCAAAGACTGGGAAGTTAAATGAAAAATATTACCCATTGATAGTTTGAAAATGAGTGAAAATACAATATACAGTTATTTCTCTATTCTGGTACACTTTTTTATGTACTAGTGTACTTCAACCGTGATCATGGGCAGTATTTCACATTAATCAGTTAAAGACCCTTGTAATCTCAGAATATTAAATGACTTAACCGGCAACCTATAATTAGTGCTTTTAAAATAGAATGTGTTATTTTTCATAGAACATCTTTAGATTCTTAAATTTGTAATATTTTACCAGATTATGCTATTAATTTCTTATATTGTTATGGGAAACCAAGTTGGAATTTACATTTTTATTAATTCAGTATATTCCACCTAGAAGATGATATACTTGCAAGTAGGAATAATGACAACTTTTACATATGCTTACAAATTTAATGTTTTCATCTGTGAGTTTAGTGTTTAACCTCCTCTATAGCATACACAGCCTTTCATTGGCCCCCTGTTGCTTAATTTGTGTTGGTGCATAATCATTTCATGCATCTTATTATTTTGCAGTTACAGTACAATCAAATTTACTTTTTACCAAAAAGAAAATGACTTTTCCCTTTCAATAATTCCTATGGAGATAGAATATGAACCACAATTTGCTCTTGTGCCATACCATATTTGACTTGTCTGATTTACCCAGCAGAATAAATAGTTCTCCTAACTGAAAAGCTGAAATGCATGCCATCAGTTACACACAGGACATCTGGCTGAGTACACAAATAGCTGATTATGGTGGGTGTCACTGCTATTTCTCAAACCCCACTGAGTCCAGTGATATGCATTGACCAAGTAAAAATGGGTTTCCTCTCTGTGGCTAAACTTTTAGCAGATTTTTTTTTTAATTTCTCCAATGTCAAAGTGACAAAATAGATTTTGATCAGATATAGGTAGCTGCCGGAGGTCTCTAATCTGTGAGTGGCATTAATGTTAATTATACTCTAAGTGACCTGTAATGATCATTTAACTGTTTTTCTTCAGCATTTTGACATAGTCACCTTTCATATTAAGTCTGAGGATCACCTACACAAAGGAACATATTAGTAGAAAGAACCAGAACACATTAACCATGTTTCACTTCATTATGAAATGAATTAGGGAACATTAAACGTTCTTTGTGAAAATTTATATGTTTTGCCAAGCTTATTTTAATTTTAGAATATGTGCTAATAAAAAGTAAAGAAAAAGGGAAAAAGAAAACTAGATTTTTCATAAACATTTCTTTAAAATAAATAACTCATATTTATGAGTAATGTAATTGCATGTTCCCAGCTACCCTGCATTCTTGACAGAAAACATTTTAAAGATACTTTTTTGTAAAAAATATAAGGTAATTCTGCTTGTATGTATTGGTTTCCCTATGAAAACTATAACACTCACGTAATGCTTCTTGTTTCCTTGTACTTTCCTGTTTGCTTAAGTGTCACCAAATGTTTTCACCTTTATCTTTTATCCAAAAAATATAAAGTCATCCTAACATTACACATATTTTTACTCTAGTTCGAAAGAATTCCAGAGGACTCTAATATGCAGAATGAGTTTTTAAAAAATTTCGGTTATGGAAGTTGTAATGACTTCTGGTCATTAATCTCTCCTCTTTCTTCTACTCTTCCCATCTCCCATCCACCACTCACCCTTTTCCTCCTGCTCCTCCTCCTCTGTCTCTTCCTCTTTCTCTCACTCTCTCCCTCTAATTGTAATTTCATATCTGTATCTATATTTTATTTACATTTAACTCTCCATTTCCAGTCTTATCTAATTCTATATTTTTATTTATTTCTATATATAAGTGAAATTACTTAATTTTTATTTTAAACACAAAGGAAGTCAACTTATAAATAGCTTTCAGCATTTGTTTTTAACTTTATATTGTGAATATTTTCCATACTAACACTATTAATAAATGAGAATGGGCATATATAATTTACAATATTACAGGTATTGTGCTAAAAGTTTTATATATATTAACTCATATAAATATCACAACAACCTTATGAGGTAAGTCTGTTATTCCCATTTTACAGATGAGAAAATGGAAGCACAGAAAGCTTAAGTAACTAGCACATGATCACTAGCTGAGATTCTATCCCAGGTAATCTAGCTCCAGAGAAATTTGTTGTTCAATATTGCACAATGCTTCCTTTCTACAGAAAGGTCACCCTCATCCTTTTAACAGCTATCTACCATTACATAATATAGGTGCATCATAATGAATTTAAGACTTTCCTAGTTAATGGACTTTTAGATTTTCTCTAGTTTTTCATGGTTTTAAATAGCACTGTAGTAAGCATCTATGTACATATATTCTTGCATGCCTGTGTTATTTTTGTAAGATAGTTTTCTAGCAAATAATTTGTTTAAAGAGTTTTAAAATTTTTGTCAGTACTGAAAACTTTCCTTTACTTTAAGAAAAAAATTCCAAACATGTGACTTTAATTTTCCATTGTTAGGCTGCTTCAAGATCTTTCTGAAAAACTTCTTTATTCTGCAGTATTAACTGGTGTGACTAGCTTTATGTGATTGGCAAATTTGATAAGCATGTCATCTAAATCTCTACTAAGACATTGACAAATACATTGAATAAAAAGATAAGATTAGTGATTTTTCTCTGGGGCTTGAATATAGATATCTTCTCTATCCCAGCTCATTTATTCCTTCAATAATAATTACTGTTAATTGAACAATACTGAATAACATTTATTACTAGCTTATTGTATGCTTGTTATCAAGACTAATATAATCACTGATGATAAGAAATTTATGAAAATGCATATTATTATCCCCTTTTTTGTTGTTGTTGCACGTAGGCTTTCTCTAGCTGTGGCAAGCGGGGGTTACTCTTTGTTGTGGTGCATGGCTCCTCATTGTGGTGGTTTCTCTTGTTGTGGAACACTGACTGTAGGGCACACAGGCTTCAGTAGCTGTGGCACACAGGCTCAGTATTTGTGGCTCACAGGCTCTAGAGAACACACAGGCTCAGTAGTTGGGGCATACAGGCTTAGTTGCTCTGTGGCCTGTGGGATCTTCCTAGACCAGGAATCGAATCAGTGTCCCCTGCAAAGGCAGGCTGATTCTTAACCATTGCCCCACCAGGGAAGTCCCTCTCCCCAGTTTACAAAGTATAAAACTAGGGCTGTGAAAGATTGCATGGCCAAAGCCAAAAATCAATATTTGTAAGAGTTGACATACAATTTCATGTTTGTCTGGTTTGAAAAATTTCACTCATCCTCTGAACCATACCTCCTATCTTATTTACATTTCATGGCAGTAAGAAACAGATTTATTGAGGTTATCTCAAAAACAGGAGTTAGTGTTAAAAATACACATAAACACGAAGAAAAGAACTTTCTTCGTGGACAAAGAAAACATGAAGAGGACTGCCCATGTAGGGCTCAAGGGAAATGAGACCATGGTTTAGGAACCTGTGCTTATTCAGGGTCAGATGAAGCTCTGTCTGTGTTTGTTTCTCATGCTATCAATAGATGGGGCTTATTGATTTTCTTTCTTTTCTTTGAGGGGGAGTGCTTACTGATTTTCCATTACTTTTGTAGGATTAATCTATAGCAGAGCAGAATTTTAGCATTTACTTCTTCATAGTCTCTACTTTTTCAATACATCTGCACACTGTAGTCTTCCTTGTTATGCTTTAACTTACTTTCCCATTACCAAGGACATATTTTGGCAACACTACTAAGTGCTGCAGGTAGAAAATAAGACATCCTTCATGGAAATGAGTACTTTGCTTGTATCTGTAATGGACTTCATGTAGTTCCTCAAATTTTCCATGGCATTTCTCACTTACTTTTGTTTATATATGTTCCTTTTAATCTTAAATATGTTTTGCTCTTTGGTCTTGTGACAAAACTCTATTTAGTTTCACTAGCATGAATCAAATAGTACCTTGTCTAGAAATCCTTCCCTACCATCATCTACAACTCAGAGTCAAGTGCCGTTTGATATGTGTATTTCCCATGTTTATGCCTCTGTAATCACTCTTTGCACAATGTGTAATTATTCCTTTTATTACAAGTATTAATTAATACAATCATTATTATGTATGACTTCCTTATCAGTAACTCTTCCGCATTCGTCTGTGAGGCCTTTGTTGGAAGGATTTCTATCCCTTCCTCTTTGTAGTTGCTCATCTCATACAGTCATGGAAACTAGTAAATACTCAGCATATATCAGTAGAAGGAATGAATGATCAAAACAACTTACACTTTCTCTACTTTTTTTCCCAGTGAAACTTTTTAAGGGCCTACCCAAGATCATATATTCTTTTACTAGGGTAGTAACATTAAGAGGTTTACTTAATTCCTTGAATTCTTTGAGCAAAAAATTCATTTCTGTATATTAGAATTTTTCATATTTTACTTATAAAATACCCATAAATCATATGCAGTCTTCTTTTGCCAGTCTTTGTATTTTTAATACATTTGTATGCCTCTCATTAAACTTTTCTATTATTAAAAAGTCAAACTTATTGCAAAATAACATATCTTTAACAATGTATACTTATTCAAGCGAACTCTCAAATTTTGACTAATTATTTATTCTTTTTGTTATATAAACTTTTCATCTATGGCCAACATTTATTCGTATTAACAACCCATATTAGATCAGGTTTAAAAAACATGTGTACATGTTTTAGAGACAAAATTACCATTTGACCTTGAACTTTTCTCTCCTCTGAAACAAAAAATGTATATGTGTGCTGTGTGTGTGTGTTTTAAACATGAAGCTGGTTGAAGACTAGAGAAAAATAATTGGCAATTATTCATTCTTGAAAATTTGACACACAAAAAAACTAAAGTGTCTAACTTCAGGAGAAATCATTTTTTCCCTGAGGCTATTTCAACTTTGCTTAATAAAACTGCCAACGTATCTTTTCCTTAAACATAACTCTCCACAAAAAAAAAATGTTTTATTCTTAGATAATAAAAAAGCTATATAATTCAAATGAAAATGTAATAGATATACTAGATATGAGTGACGTTAAATACATGTTCAAATATTACTAACTTTTCTAATATTTTTATTCAATATATACTTAATTGCAATACAAATTAACAGTTATAATAAAAACAAATGACACAATATTTTCATAATGGAAATATCATTTCTATCTTTTTTGTCACAGTTTGGAACTTTTAGTGGAAACACTTGTAAACACTTGTCCAAATTTGGCTACTTACCAGTCACCTGGGAAGCTTTAAAACTAGATAGGCTCCTGGGCCCCAATTTAGACACTGTGATTCATTATGTCTGAAACTGGGACCTGGAATAATTTTAATAAATATTTCAGTTTGTTTGACTCAATTGGAAAGCATATTCATGTGTGAAAACTTTTTTCACATATGAGAGTTTTTGAATAAATACTGAATTAGTTACTAAATTTGAAAGGCAGAGGGGATGCTTAATTTGGGGAAGTGTTTGTTCAATCATAATTTGGATTGTTATATATCATTGTCAGAGACTAATCAATTCTATTTTCACTTTACAGAAAGTAAATGCATAATTGTATTCTAATCAAGCTTATATAGCTATATATATTATCAAGTATACATATACACATATACATATACATATATCTATATTAATAAATCCATCAGAGATCAAGATCTGCATGTATGTATCAATTAAAGTGTGCATAGATATCTCATGGTATATCCTTAAAAACTAGTTTGTTTTGCTGTATATGTGTTTTTTTTTAATTTGCATAAATTATATTGTATTATAAACTGGGCTTTCAAAGTTTTATTGTTGATATCAGTGAATGGTACTCTGTGTTGTTATAACTCAGTCCTTCTATCTGCTGCATTATATCCATCATACACAGATTTGCAGTGTGCCTATCATTTATTGATGAAAACCTATGTTATGTCCAACATTTTGTCCTCACAGACAATGTTGCAATGAGTCATCTTGAAAATATAAGCCAGTTTCTGAAAACTAAAAATAGAATTGCTGGTATATAGGGTATTTAGATTCATAATTTTACTAAATGGGGTTGCAATACTCTTTTAAATTGTATCAACTGCTTACATTTCTGAAGTAGTTACTATACACTATCTCCAATTCTTAATCTTATACCACATTCTACTTTTTGCTAATCTAATTGTTGTACAGCATTGCCTTGATGCTACTTTAATTCAAAATTCTCTGAACACTTATGATTTTGTAATGCCATATTGATTACATATGAAGCTCCCAAGCATATATGTATTTATAACTTTGAACTATATATTTACTAATTCAACTGATATTGAGCCATACTAAATGACTGTTAATATGTCTCCATATATGACAAGCTGAGTCTTTTGTCATTTGCTATTATATTTCAATATTAGTATTAGCTTTTTATTAACCTTTATTACTTGATATGAATTTTAGAATAAACTTGTCTGGCTTATCTAAAAATCTGGCATTGAATTAATTACCTTTATTTATTGGTTTAGGAAACTGACATATTTACAATATTTAATCATCCTATAACATTGTAGGTCTCTCTTGTAATAAAATATTCTTATACACAATAATGGAGTTTAAAAAAAATTCTGTTTAAAGATCCAATTTTAGTATTTATATGCATTTTAAAGTTGTCACTGTGGCAAATATTCTTGGTATATGTTTTACTTTTCTCAGGTTGTTATTTTTGATATAAACACTCTTGTCTTTTTGCTATGAACCTTTTATCAGTCAAAATTGCTAAACTCTATTATTGGTCTACTGTTTGGTCCATTGATTCTCTTGAGTTTTCTATTTAAAACATTATAATGTCTCCAAATAATAAAATTTTAACATTTCACTTCCAGGTATTATACTACTTGCATGTTTTGTTATTTTAGATACATAATTACTATATTTATTTTTCTCTCTTTTATTTTTTCATGTATGTCTTTTTTAAAAATGTATACAATTTTAAAAGGTATGTCTCTATTTACAGTTATTACAAAATATTGACTATATTCCCCATGTTGTACAATACATCCTTGAGCCTATCTTATCCCCAATAGTTTGTGCCTCCCATTCCCCCACACCTAAATTGCCCTTCCCCCCTCCTCACTGGTAACAACTAGTTTGTTCTCTGTATATCTGAGTCTGCTTCTTTTTTTGTTATATTCACTAATTTGTTGTATTTTTTAGGTTCCACATATAAGTGATATCATACTGTATTTGTCTTTCTCTGTCTGACTTATTTCATTAGCATAATGGCCTCCAAGTCCATGTTGCTGTAAATGGCAAAATTTCATTATTTTTATGGCAGAGTAGTATTCCATTGTGTGTGTGTGTGTGTGTGTGTGTGTGTGTGTGTGTATATATATATATATATATACCACATCTTCTTTATCCATTAATTTGTTGATTGACACTTATGTTGCTTCCAGATCTTAGCTATTGTAGGTAATGCTTCTATGAAAATTGTGGTGCATGTATCTTTTTGAAATAGTGTTTTAGATTTTTTGGATACATACTGAGGAGTAGAATTGCTGGGCCATATGGTAGTTCTATTTTTGGTTTTTTGAGAAACCTTCATACTGTTTTCCACAGAGGCTGCATCAATTTATATTCCCACCAATAATGTATGAGCTTTCTCTTTTCTCCACATCCTTGCCAACATTTATTATTTGTCATCTTTTTGCTGATAGCCATTCTAATGGATATGAGGTGATACCTCATTAAGGTTTTGATTTGCATTTCCCTGATGATTAGTGATGTTGAGCATCTTTTCATGTGCCTGTTGGCCATCTGCATTTCCTTTTTGGAAAAATGTCTATTCAGTTCTTCTGCCCATTTTTTAATTGGGTTGTTTGTTTTCTTGATATTGAGTTGTATAAGCTGTTTATATGTCACGTATTAATCCTTTATCAGTCATATCATTTTCAAATATTCTCTCCCATTATGTAAGTTGTCTTTTTGTTTTGTCAATTGTTCCCTTTAAAAGTACAAAAGCTTTTAAGTTTAATTAGGTCCCATTTGTTTATTTTTACTTTTATTTCCTTTACTTCAGGAGACAGATCCAAAAAATTATTACTGTGATTTATGTTGAAGAGTGCTCTGCCTATGTTTTCCTCTAGGAGTTTTATAGTATCTGGTCTTACATTTAGGTCTTTAATCCATTTTGAGTTTATTTTTGTATATGGTGTTAGGGAATGTTCTAATTTTATTCTTTTACATGTAGCTGTCCAGTTTTCCCAGCATTATTTATTGAAAAGACTGTTGTTTCTCCATTGTATATTATTGGCCTCCTCTGTCATAAATTAATTGACCATAGGTTTGTGAGTTTACTTCTGGGCTCCCTATTCTGTTCTATTGATCTATGTGTCAGTTTTTGTGCTGGTACCATACTCTTTTGCCAATTGTAGCTTTGTAGTATAGTCTGGAGTCAGGGAGTGTAATTTCTCCAGCTCTGGTCTTCTTTCTCTAGATTGTTTTGGCTATTCATGGTCTTTTGAGTTTACCTACAAATTTTAAAATTATTTGTTCCTGTTCTGTGAAAAAGGCCATTGGCATTTTGATAGGGACTGCATTGAATCTGTAGATTGCCTTGGGTAGCAAAGTCATTTTTTTTTTATTGGAGTATAGTTGCTTTACACTGCTCTGTCAAGTTCTGCTGTATAGCAAAGCAGCAATGTATATACATATATCTCTTCTTTTTTGGATTTCCTTCCCATTTAGGCCACCACAGAGCACTGAGTAGAGTTCCTTGTGCTATACAGTAGGTTCTCATTAGTTATCTATTTTATACATAGTAGTGTATATGTCAATCCCAATCTCCCAATTTATCTCAACCTCCCTTTTCCCCCTTGGTATCCATATGTTTGTTCTCTACGTCTATGTATCTATTTCTGATTTGCAAATAAGATCATCTATACCATTTTTCTAGATTCCACATATATGCATTAATATATGATATCTGTTTTTCTCTTTCTGACTTACTTCACTCTGTATGACAATCTCTAGGCCCATCCATGTCTCTGCAAATGACACAAATCCATTCCTTTTTTTGGCTGAGTAATATTCCATTGTATAGTATGGTCATTTTAACAATATTGATTCTTCAAATCGAAGAACATAGTATATCTTTCCATCTGTTTGTGTTGTCTTCAATTTCTTTCATCAATGTCTTTCAGTTTTTGGAGTACAGGTCTTTTGTCTCCTAAGGTTAATTCCTAGGTATTTTATTATTTTCAATGAGATGGTAAATGGGATTGTTTTCTTAATTTCTCTTTCTGATATTTTGTTGCCAATGTATAGAAATGCATCAGATTTCTGTATATTAATTTTGTGTCCTGAACCTTTATGAAATTTATTGATGAGATCTGGTAGTTTTCTGGTGGGATCTTTAGGATATTCTGTGTATAGTATCATGTCATGTGTAAACAGTGACAGTTTAACTTCTTCCTTTCCAGTTTGGATTCTTTTATTTCTTTTTCTTCTCTGATTGCTAAGGTTAGGACTTCCAAAACTATGCTGAAAAAAAGTGGTGAGAGTGTGCATCCCGGTCTTGTTCCTGATCTTAGAGGAAATGCTTTCAGCTTTTCACCATTGAGTATGATATTAGTTGTGGGTGTGTCATATATGGCCTTTATTTTGTTGAGTTAATTTCCCTTTATGCCCACTTTCTGGAGAGTTCTTATCAAAAATGCATGTTGGATTTTATCAAAAGCTTTTTCTGTATCTATTGAGATGATCATATAGTTTTCATTCTTCAATTTTTTAATGTGGTGTATCACACTGATTGATTTGTAGATTTTGAAAATTCCTTGCATCCCTGGAATAACTCATGGTGCATCATCCCTTTAATGTACTGTTGGTTTCAGTTTACTAGTATTTTGTTGGGGATTTTTGCATCTGTGTTTATCAGTGATATTGGCCTGTAATTGTCTTTTTTTGTGTGTGATATCTTTGTCTGGTTTGGGTATCAGGGTACTGCTCTTCCTCATAGAATGTTTTTGGAGGTGTTCCTTCCTCTGCAATTTTTTCAAATAGTTTGAGAAAGATAGGTGTTAATTCTTCTGTAAATGTTTAGTAGAATTCACTTGTGAAGCCATCTGGTCCTGAACTTTTGTTTGTTGGGAGTTTTAAAATTACTGATTCAATTTCATTACTGATAATTGGTTTGTTCATATTTTCTATTTCTACTTGTTCACCCTTGGGAGATTGTATCTTTCTAAGAATTTGTCCATTTCTTCTAGGTTGTCTATTTTATTGGCATATAGTTGTTCATAGTAGTTTCTTATGATCCGTTGTATTTCTGTTGGTTGTAACTTCTTCTTTTTAAGTTTTGATTTTATTAATTGGGCCCTCTCCCTTTTTTTCTTCATAAGTCTGGCTAAAGGTCTACCAATTTTGTTTATCTTTTCAAAGAACTGGCTTACGTTTCATTGATCTTTGCTATTGTTTTCTTCATCTCTATTTTATTTATTTCTGCTCTTATCTTTATGATTTCTTTCCTTCTACTAACTTTGGCTTTTGTTTGTTCTTTCTCTAGTTCCTTTAGATATAAGTTTAAGTTGTTTATTTGAGATTTTTCTTGTTTCCTGGGATAAACCTTTATTGCTATAATCCTTCCTCTTAGAAATGCTCTTGTTCTATCCCATAGGTTTTGGACTGTCATGTTTTTGTTTCTTTTGTTTCTAGGTATTTTTTAATTTCCTCTTTGATTTTCAGTGATCCATTGTTTGTTTAGTACTTATAAATTTCTAAATATGTAGTATACATTTCTGAATGTAGTAATGGTAATGAACACTCTTATTTTATTCCAAACATTAAGCAATGTTTATAATATTATTATTTTTTGTATTGCACTGTGCTATTATTTTTTTGATAAATAAATCTTATCAGCATAATAAAATTATCCTCTATTCCTTCTTTCACTAGAATGTTTAACTCCAGGGACTTAAACATTGTTTCTCATTATTTTGAACCCTCTAACAATTTATCTTTCAATTATCTTTCTTCTTCATAAACGTCCCACATCATGAGTTTTCCTGGCCACCCCTATTCTTTGTTTAAACACCCCACTCCCCAACTTTCCCAATTAAAAATTACTCACGTTCTATCTCCCACATGTTTATCATCAATTTATTTCTTTGTTGTTGTTTCTGTGGTTTTTATTGAAGGTCATTATCAATTAATGTTGTTGTTATTGTTGCTTCATAAAAAAATGCTCTCAACCTCTTCCTTCTCTTCTCTCTCTATGGTTTGGTTCTAGAATTAATCCAGAGTCTTGGTTAATGTGACATCTTGTCCAAAACTGCCATTGTGTTTATAAATTAAACCCCAGAAGACTTAGCTATTTCTTGATGCAAAACAAAAATTATAAATGTGATGGTAAATGCTAGGTTCTGAACAGATCCTTGGCCATTACCAAGAAACAATCAATGTAGGGTACCTGTTATTTCTCAGATATTTGTGAGATATTCACTTTAGTGCATTTAACGTATGCTACCCAGAGAATTTTTTCTTCTGACCTTGGGTTTTTTTAATCAAAGCTGTAGAGGCTTTTGCCTTGTTCAAAATACTTAGGTTAGGAATAATGCCTACTGGTCCATTTCTTTTTTGATATTTATTAGAAAATAGAAAACAATTTATTTTTGAAGTATCTTTCTTATTCAAGAGGTTCCAGATCTCCAAGTTGTTCTTTATTTTTGCCCACAGGAGGATCCATTCATATTTACCTATGATTGAGTAAGGCCTAGTTAAAAAAAGCACAGGTCCTTTGAGATGCCTTTCTCTTCCTAGAAAGGTACCTGATACAAGATGCCTATGTCTTTATTTTCTAATTAAGAATGGAACTATTTTACACATTGACTATTATTCAAAAGACATTCTGGGAACTTGTGTTCATAGTGATCAAATAAAATGTAATAATTCTGCCCGGTATATATTACATCAGAGATGCCCAATTAATTTTTGTTATTAAAAAATGAAATCAGGGCTTCCCTGGTTGTGCACTGGTTGAGAGCCTGCCTGCCAGTGCAGGGGACATGTGTTCGTGCCCCGATCCGGGAAGATCCCACATGCTGCCGAGTGGCTAGGACTGTGAGCCAAGGCCACGGAGCCTGCATGTCTGGAGCCAGTGCTCCACAACAGGAGAGGCCACAACAGTGAGAGGCCCGCGTACCGCAAAAAAAAAAAAAAAAAAAAAAGAAAAAAGAAATCAGTGCAAGATTTGAATAAGAAATATAAGGCACAGGTTATTTTTTGTGTATCTCCATATGTTTTATTGTACAATTACACACAGGTTCTTAATGAGTATCAATTAAGTTCAGTTGTATTAAATTGAACCGATACCAATATATGTTGCAAAGCAGTAATGTTAATTTGATCATTTGATTTGATTAAATTTGGTGGAAAACCCTGTTGTAATAAAAAGGACAAGACACCAGATATAGTAATTCTAATTCATTGTTTAATATGCTCAAAATGAATCATCTATGTACTTACAATTTGGCGTTGACAGCATATTAGCTACTTTACCAAAAAGGTAAGATTCATTTAAATATTGGTACCAAACCCATACTTATGGAAATCACAATACTAACTCAGCTGTCATGGTTGCTCTTATTTACAGTTGGTAAACATTAATATAATTAATTGCAGTGTCTGGCATTTTTTTCTTTTTTCAATAGTATTCTCACTAGCCACATAAAATGAGAATCAGACATACCTATGATTAGGTGCATTCAATTCTCCCAAAGAAAAACAACCTATATTTATTAAAATAAATAAACTTAGAATTGATTTATATGGGAGAGATAATTCCCCAAACATGTTCACACAGTACTTAAAGGTAATAACCAGAGAAAAGTATGTGGGTTATTCAAATATTAAACTGATACTCTTTATAAAGATGTATTTCGTTATTCACAACAGTGTGATAAGACTAAGTATATAGAATAATTTCACAAAAGGAACATTGCTTCAGCAATGCCCATCAATTTGTGAAATGCTTAGCAGTTTTGAAGTAACATTTTATGTTTCAATGGCTTACGCTATCAACATCCTTCTGCATTCATTTAATTAAGAATGTTGCTGTTCTCTCTGATGCTTAATATGTCATTTATTAATGAAATACACATACATGCACATGTCAATTTAAAGCTTAAGAAGATATTTTTAAATCTGATATTTCCAGTGTTTTAATATTAATGAAACATTCTATAAAATTACAAAATTAAATTTTTCTTAAAAATTTTCACCAAATATCAGAATAAAGTCATTCTCTCTTCTTATTTTGCTTGCAAATAAGCCTTTAATGGAAAATGACAGCAATAGCTTGGAGATAAAATAATACTAGCACTTGTAAACAAAATACTGAGAAATATTAGATTACCTAAAAACAGGAAGGCCTTGAGCATACTTTAATTTGGAATTATAACACTAAGTCAGTAAAGGAAAATTTCTGAGTAAATTAGTCAATACTATGTTAAGAAAAGTGAAGATTTTTAAAAATGTAAGTTAGTTAATATACAATTAATTAGGTCTTAACTAATATTTTGAAGAACATATTTAAAGGGTATGCAAAACAAATTATTGAATAAATATTTATGTAGATAGGTATATAAAAATCTTAATAATTTCCTTTATATGTATGTAATTTTAGCTACCAGTAAGTTTGACCTTTTCTTTAAAATCACTTTGTTCTAGAGAGTTATCTAATATATTTCTGTAATGATAAGCTCCAATGAATGATGATACTTTTAATTCAGAGAAGCACTCTAACCAATAGTATAATATAATGTAATTATAATTATCTTTCACATTAACCATTATATCTTTGGTCCTTGGATATCACTTCGTAAGTACTCTCTTCTTTTACCAAGTATCTCTGACAGAAATATATTGGTAATCTATTACTAAAGTAAAGACTATAGAAGCTAAATAGATTAATCTCAAATAAGATCACAAGAAAGACATACAAACCAGGAACTCATGCATTTAGTGTGAATTCTTCGAAGTAGGTAAACAATTTCATATATTACTATCCATTAAGATAGTCATTTGACTTTTATTCACTGAACATATTCACTGAAATTTAAATAGCTAATGCAGACTTAATACACATGAGACACTTGAAGATAGCAAGTGCCGGTACAATGAAGCATTAGGAAAATCTCTAATACATAATATCTTATAGTATATTTGCAGAATTAGAGGGAGAGACTGAATATAAGAGTGAGTGAGAGAGAGGGTTGGAGAAATACAGGAAATGTTAAGAGAAATAATAACAAAGCATTCATCATTTTAAAAATATATGTTGTTTTGCATGTTATTTATTATTCTATGCTTTAGTTTTCCTATATGTAAACTGGTAATGACAATAATAACTAGACAGTAGGTGTGTGTGTGTGTGTGTGTGTGTGTGTGTGTGATGGCCAAATGAGATAATATATATAAAGTGCTTAGAACAAGATCTCACAATTTTTTGCTAGAGGACATATAGGAGGAGGATATTACCCTATAAATTTTGCCAAATGAACTAACTTTAAATCAACGTTTTTAGGACTAAAATAATGTAACCAAGCAAGGAGTAGTGGGATGGTAATAAGACTGGGAAATTTCTTCTAGACAGAGCTCAAATTGACACATCTGAAATACAGGATGTGATGTGTTCAGAAAATGTTCATAGACAAAAAGGTGCTATTACTGAAGAAGGTGCAATATTTCAGAGAAGGATGTCAGCATAGTGAATGAGTCACTAGCTCTGAAAGCTGTACTGTTTGTCTGTTCTTGAATTTCATATAAATAGAATCATATACTATGTACCCTATGGCACCTGACAATTTTCACTCAACATAGTGATAGTAAGATTCATATACGTTATTATGTAAAACATTTGTTCTTGCTGTGCAATATTCCATTATATGAATATACCAAAATGTATTTATCACTAATTAACATATAGATTTACCATGTTTGGCATTTATGCTACTATAAATATTGTGTACAAATCATTTTGCTGGCAAATGTTCTCAGTTCATTGGGAATTTATACCTAGGTACATATATACCCAGGGATAAAAGATAGGCATATGATTAACTTTAATAGATCCTGTCAAATAGTTTTACAAAATCATTATGCCAATTTATACTGCCACCAGCAATTTATACTGTGTGAATCCAATCTTTTTGCCAATTATTGTTTTTGTAAATTGTTTTAGTTGTAGCCATTGTGATGGGTTTATGGTTGTAATAGACTTGGTACTAAAGAACCTGACACAGGGAATGTAGGCTAACAACAGTTGTCCATATTATCTGCCTTAGACTTTGAACTGAGACCTTGCACTTTTCTGGCTAGTGTTCAGTGAGTGATGGAGCCGAACATTGTCACAATGTCTTGCCACTTCTCAGAAGTGCAGGATTTCTTTATGGGCAACATTTGCTCTGGAGCTCTTCACTGAGCTGACTAAAACGTTCTCAGGGCTCCTTGCAGTCTGAGTTTCTTCCTCTCTGATCCTCAGTTTCTGCCCTGCTCCTTTCACAGATTTGCACTGCAACCTTAAGGATTTTACTTGCTTCTTCTACCCTTGATCATTCAGAGGAATTCTCCCCAACAAATTTCATACATCAACCATCCACTTGATGTCTGCTTCCCAGAGAAACCAATCAACACAGTAGTGATAGTTCACGTGGGTCATAATATTCATTCCCCTAATTAAAAAAAAAACTTGATCTTCTTGTCATAGATCTGTTGGCTATGTTAATATCTTCTTCAGTAATACACCATTTCAAACCTTTTGCAGACATTGTTGTTGGAATATTTATCTTCTTTTATGGAGAAGTTCTTTATATATTCTGGATAAGAGTTTAATTCAAAAAGATACATGCACCCCAATGTTAATAACAGTATAATTTACAACTGCCAAGATATGGAAGCAAGCTAAGTATCCATCAACAGATGGATGGAAAAAGAAGATGTTGTATATATATATATATATATATATATATATATATATGTATATATATATAAAATATATATATATATATATATATATATAGTGGAATGAGAGAGTGGGAGATAGAAACTATTAGGTGAAAGGTAGATTCAAGGATGTATTGTTCAACACAAGAAATATAGCCAATATTTTGTAACAATTGTACATGGAAAGTAATCTTTAAAATTTGTATAAAAATAAAAATTGAAAAATAAGAGTATTAATTAGCTAAACTCTGAAACAACAAAAAGATTCATTTTTCCAATATAGTATTACAGATATATTTTACCAAGTTTGTGAATTACTGATTCACAATTTTAGTGTTTTTTGATGAACAGTTTCTTCATTTTAATAATGACATTATTTTCATGTTTTTTATGGATAGTGGGTGTTTTGTACTTTTTGTCCTTTTCCTTTTAACTATTTCTTCTTTAATAACACAGTATCTTACTCTTTTAGTTTATTTACATTCCATACAAATTAACCACATTAACAAAATGAAAAAGAATGAAAATACATGACCATTGTGTTAGGTGCAAAAAAGTATTTGGAAACATTTAACACTCGTTTATTTTATTTATTTATTTATTTATTTATTTATTTATTTATTTATTTATTTATTTATTTATTTATTTAACATCTTTATTGGAGTATAATGCTTTACCATTGTTTGTTAAGTTTCTGCTGTTTTTAAGTGACATCTCTTCACAGTTTGTGAAAGTTTGATCATGAGTTAAACGAGTTAAAACACTCATTTATGATAAAAACTTTCACAAACTGTGAAGTGATGTCACTTAAATACAGACACAATGTTTATAAAAATTCTTCAATAAACATATGACTGAAATGTTTTTTTTTTTTAATTAGTTTCTGCTTTATAACAAAGTGAATCAGTCATACATATACATCTGTTCCCACATCCCTTCCCTCATGCATCTCCCTCCCTCCCACCCTCCCCATCCCACCCCTCCAGGCGGTCACAAAGCACCGAGCTGATCTCCCTGTGCTCTGTGGCTGCTTCCCACTATCTATCTACCTTACGTTTGGTAGTGTATATATGTCCATGACTCTCTTTCTCTTTGTCAGAGCTTACCCTTCCCCCTCCCCATATCCTCAAGTCCATTCTCAAGTAGGTCTGTGTCTTTATTCCCGTTTTGCCCCTAGGTCCTTCATGACTTTTTTTTTTTTTTTAAATTCCGTATATATGTATTAGCATACGGTATTTGTCTTTCTCTTTCTGACTTACTTCACTCTGTATGACAGACTCTAGGTCTATCCACCTCATTACAAATAGCTCAGTTTCGTTTCTTTTTATGGCTGAGTAATATTCCATTGTATATATGTGCCACATCTTCTTTATCCATTCATCCGATGATGGACACTTAGGCTGTTTCCAGCTCCGGGCTATTGTGAATAAAGCTGCAATGAACATTTTGGTACATGTCTCTTTTGGAATTATGGTTTTCTCAGGCTATATGCCTAGTAGTGGGATTGCTGGGTCATATGGTAGTTCTATTTTTAGTTTTTTAAGGAACCTCCATACTGTTCTCCATAGTGGCTGTACCAATTCACATTCCCACCAGCAGTGCAAGAGTGTTCCCTTTTTTCCACACCCTCTCCAGCATTTATTGTTTCTAGATTTCTTGATGATGGCCATTCTGACTGGTGTGAGATGATATCTCATTGTAGTTTTGATTTGCATTTCTCTAATGATTAATGATGTTGAGCATTCTTTCATGTGTTTGTTGGCAGTCTGTATATCTTCTTTGGAGAAATGCCTATTTAAGTCTTCTGCCCATTTTTGGATTGGGTTGTTTTTTTTCTTGCTATTGAGCTGCATGAGCTGTTTATAAATTTTGGAGATTAATCCTTTGTCAGTTGCTTCATTTGCAAATATTTTCTCCCATTCTGAGGGTTGTCTTTTGTTCTTGTTTATGGTTTCCTTTGCTGTGCAAAAGCTTTGAAGTTTCATTAGGTCCCATTTGTTTATCTTTGTTTTTATTTCCATTTCTCTAGGAGGTGGGTCCAAAAGGATCTTGCTGTGATTTATGTCATAGAGTGTTCTACCTATGTTTTCCTCTAAGAGTTTGATAGTTTCTGGCCTTACATTTAAGTCTTTAATTCATTTTGAGCTTATTTTTGTGTATGGTGTTAGGGAATGATCTAATCTCAAACTTTTACATGTCCCTGTCCAGTTTTCCCAGCACCACTTATTGAAGAGGCTGTCCTTTCTCCACTGTACATTCCTGCCTCCTTTATCAAAGATAACTTGGCCATATGTGCGTGGGTTTATCTCTGGGCTTTCTATCCTGATCCACTGATCTATCTTTCTGTTTTTATGCCAGTACCACACTGTCTTGATTACTGTAGCTTTGTAGTATAGTCGGAAGTCAGGGAGCCTGATTCCTCCAGCTCCGTTTTTCGTTCTCAAGATTGCTTTGGCTATTCGGGGTCTTTTGTTTTTCCAAACAAATTTTGAAATTTTTTGTTCTAGTTCTGTGAAAAATGCCAGTGGTAGTTTGATAGGGATTGCATTGAATCTGTAGATTGCTTTGGGTAGTAGAGTCATTTTCACAATATTGATTCTTCCAATCCAGGAGCATGGTATATCTCTCCATCTATTTGTATCATCTTTAATTTCTTTCATCAGTGTCTTATAATTTTCTGCATACATGTCTTTTGTCTCCTTAGGTAGGTTTATTCCTAGATATTTTATTCTTTTTGTTGCAGTGGTAAATGGGAGTGTTTTCTTGATTTCATTTTCAGATTTTTCATCAACAGTGTACAGGAATGCCAGAGATTTCTGTACATTAATTTTGTATCCTGCCACTTTACCAAATTCATTGATTACCTCTAGTAGTTTTTCGGTAGAATCTTTAGGATTCTCTATGTATAGTATCATGTCATCTGCAAACAGTGACAGCTTTACTTCTTCTTTTCCAATTTGGATTCCTTTTATTTCCTTTTCTTCTCTGATTGCTGTGGCTAAAACTTCCAAAACTAGGTTGAATAAGAGTGGTGAGAGTGGGCAGCCTTGGCTTGTTCCTGATCTTAGTGGAAATGGTTTCAGTTTTTCACCATTGAGGACAATGTTGGCTGTGGGTTTGTCATATATGGCCTTTATGATGTTGAGGAAAGATCCCTCTATGCCTACTTTCTGCAGGGTTTTTATCATAAATGGGTGTTGAATTTTGTCGAAAGCTTTCTCTGCATCTATTGAGATGATCATATGGTTTTTCTCCTTCAACTTCTTAATATGGTGTATCACATTGATTGATTTGCGTATATTGAAGAATCCTTGCATTCCTGGAATAAACCCCACGTGATCATGGTGTATGATCCTTTTAATGTGCTGTTGGATTCTGTTTGCTAGTATTTTGTTGAGGATTTTTGCATCTATGTTCATCAGTGATATTGGCCTGTAGTTTTCTTTCTTTGTGACATCCTTGCCTGGTTTTGGTATCAAGGTGATGGTGGCCTCGTAGAATGACTTTGGGAGTGTTCCTTCCTCTGATATTGTTTGGAAGAGTTTGAGAAGGATGGGTGTTAGCTCTTCTCTAAATGTTTGATAGAATTCGCCTGTGAAGCCATCTGGTCCTGGGCTTTTGTTTGATGGAAGATTTTTAATCACAGTTTCAATTTCAGTGCTTGTGATTGGTCTATTCATATTTTCTATTTCTTCCTGAGTCAGTCTTGGCAGGTTGTGCATTTCTAAGAATTTGTCCATCTCTTCCAGGTTGTCCATTTTATGGGCATAGAGTTGCTTGTAGTAATCTCTCATGATCTTTTTTATTTCTGCAGTGTCAGTTGTTACTTCTCCTTTTCCATTTCTAATTCTATTGATTTGAGTCTTCTCCCTTCTTTTCTTGATGAGTCTGGCTAATGGTTTATCAATTTTGTTTATCTTCTCAAAGAACCAGCTTTTAGTTTTATTGATCTTTGCTATCGTTTCCTTCATTTCTTTTTCATTTATTTCTGATCTGATTTTTATGATTTCTTTCCTTCTGCTAACTTTGGGGTGTTTTTGTTCTTCTTTCTCTAATTGCTTTAGGTGCAAGGTTAGGTTGTTTATTCGAGATGTTTCCTGTTTCTTAAGGTGGGATTGTATTGCTATAAACTTCCCTCTTAGAACTGCTTTTGCTGCATCCCATAGGTTTTGGGTCGTCGTGTCTCCATTGTCATTTGTTTCTAGGTATTTTTTAATTTCCTCTTTGATTTCTTCAGTGATCACTTCGTTATTAAGTAGTGTATTGTTTAGCCTCCATGTGTTTGTATTTTTTACAGCTCTTTTCCTGTAACTGATATCTAGTCTCATAGCATTGTGGTCAGAAAAGACACTTGATACAATTTCAATTTTCTTAAATTTACCAAGGCTTGATTTGTGACCCAAGATATGATCTATCCTGGAGAATGTTCCATGAGCACTTGAGAAAAATGTGTATTCTGTTGTTTTTGGATGGAATGTCCTATAAATATCAATTAAGTCCATCTTGTTTAATGTATCATTTAAAGCTTGTGTTTCCTTATTTATTTTCATTTTGGAAGATCTGTCCATTGGTGAAAGTGGGGTGTTAAAGTCCCCTACTATGATTGTGTTACTGTCGATTTCTCCTTTTATGGCTGTTAGTATTTGCCTTATGTATTGAGGTGCTCCTATGTTGGGTGCATAAATATTTACAATTGTTATATCTTCTTCTTGGATCGATCCCTTGATCATTATGTAGTGTCCTTCTTTGTCTCTTCTAGTAGTCTTTATTTTAAAGTCTATTTTGTCTGATATGAGAATTGCTACTCCAGCTTTCTTTTGGTTTCCATTTGCATGGAATATCTTTTTCCATCCCCTTACTTTCAGTCTGTATGTGTCTCTAGGTCTGAAGTGGGTCTCTTGTAGACAGCATATATATGGGTCTTGTTTTTGTATCCATTCAGCCAATCTGTGTCTTTTGGTGGGAGCATTTAGTCCATTTACATTTAAGGTAATTATTGATATGTATGTTCCTATTCCCATTTTCTTAATTGTTTTGGGTTCGTTATTGTAGGTCTTTTCCTCCTGTTGTGTTTCGTGCCTAGAGAAGTTCCTTTAGCATTTGTTGTAAAGCTGGTTTGGTGGTGCTGAACTCTCTCAGCTTTTGCTTGTCTGTAAACGTTTTAATTTCTCCATCAAATCTGAATGAGATCCTTGCTGGGTAGAGTAATCTTGGTTGCAGGTTTTTCTCCTTCATCACTTTAATTATGTCCTGCCACTCCCTTCTGGCTTGTAGAGTTTCTGCTGAGAGATCAGCTGTTATCCTGATGGGGATTCCCTTGTGTGTTATTTGTTGTTTTTGCCTTGCTGCTTTTAATAGGATTTCTTTGTGTTTAATTTTTGATAGTTTGATTAATATGTGTCTTGGCGTATTTCTCCTTGGATTTATTCTGTATGGGACTCTCTGTGCTTCCTGGACTTGATTAACTATTTCCTTTCCCATATTAGGGAAGTTTTCAACTATAATCTCTTCAAATATTTTCTCAGTCCCTTTCTTTTTCTCTTCTTCTTCTGGAACCCCTATAATTCGAATGTTGGTGCGTTTAATGTTGTCCCAGAGGTCTCTGAGACTGTCCTCTGTTCTTTTCATTCTTTTTTCTTTATTTTGCTCTGCAGCAGTTATTTCCACTATTTTATCTTCCACCTCACTTATCCGTTCTTCTGCCTCAGTTATTCTGCTATTGATCCCATCTAGAGTATTTTTTATTTCATGTATTGTGTTTTTAATCGATGCTTGATTCATCTTTAGTTCTTCTAGGTCCTTGTTAACTGTTTCTTGCATTTTGTCTATTCTAGTTCCAAGATTTTGGATCTGGGAAATAGAATCTTGGATCATCTTTACCATCATTATTCTGAATTCTTTTTCAGGTAGACTGCCTATTACGTCTTCATTTGTTAGGTCTGGTGGGTTTTTATCTTGTTCCTTCTCCTGCTGTGTGTTTTTTTGTCTTCTCATTTTGCTTATGTTACTGTGTTTGGGGTCTCCTTTTTGCAGGCTGCAGGTTCGTAGTTCCCGTTGTTTTTGGTGTCTGTCCCCAGTGGCTAAGGTTGGTTTAGTGGGTTGTGTAGGCTTCCTGGTGGAAGGTACTAATGCCTGTGTTCTGGTGAATGAGGCTGGATCTTGTCTTTCTGGTGGGCAGGTCCACGTCTGGTGGTGTGTTTTGGGGTGTCTGTGGACTTTTTATGATTTTAGGCCACCTCTCTGCTAATGGGTGGCGTTGTGTTTCTGTCTTGCTAGTTGTTTGGCATAGGGTGTCCAGCACTGTAGCTTGCTGGTCGTTGAGTGAAGCTGGGTGCTGGTGTTGAGATGGAGATCTCTGGAAGATTTTCGCCGTTTGATATTATGTGGAGCTGGGAGGTCTCTTGTGGACCAGTGTCCTGAAGTTGGCTCTCCCACCTCAGAGGCACAGCACTGACTCCTGGCTCCTCAATTTGGGATGATTTGTTGTCTATTCATGTATTCCACAGATGCAGGGTACATCAAGTTGATTGTGGAGCTTTAATCCGCTGCTTCTGAGGCTGCTGGGAGAGGTTTCCCTTTCTCTTCTTTGTTCTCACAGCTCCTGGGTCTCAGCTTTGGATTTGGCTCCGCCTCTGTGTGTAGGTCGCTGGAGGGCGTCTGTTCTTCGCTCAGACAGGACAGGGTTAAAGGAGCAGCCTCTTCGGGGACTCTGGCTCACTCAGGCCGGGCGGGAGGGAGGGGCACGGAGTGCGGGGTGAGCCTGCAGCGGCAGAGTTCAGCGTGACGTTGCACCAGCCCGAGGCGCGCCGTGCGTTCTCCCAGGGAAGCCGCCCCTGGATCCCGGGTCCCCGGCAGTGGCGGGCTGCACAGGCTCCCGGAAGGGCGGTGTGGACAGTGACCTGCGCTCGCACACAGGCTTCTTGGCGGCGGCAGCAGCAGCCCCAGCGTCCCACGCCCGTCACTGGCTCCGCGCTTTCAGTCGTGACTCGCGCCCGTCTGTGGAGCCCCTTTAAGCAGCGCTCTTAATCCCCTCTCCTCGCGCACCAGGAAACCAAGAGGGAAGAAAAAGTCTCTTGCCTCTTCGGCAGCTCCAGAGTTTTCCCGGACTCCCTGCCGGCTAGCTGTGGCACATTAGCCCCCTTCAGGCTGAGTTCTCGCCGCCAGCCCCAGTCCTTTCCCTGCGCTCTGACCGAAGCCCGAGCCTCAGCTTCCAGCGCCGCCCGCCCTGGCGGGCGAGCAGACAAACCTCTCGGGCGGGTGAGTGCCGCTCGGCACCGATCCTCTGTGCGGGAATCTCTCCGCTTTGCCCTACCCAGGTATGTGGGGAGTTTCTTGCCTTTTGGGAGGTCTGGGGTCTTCTGCCAGCGTTCAGTAGGTGTTCTGTAGGAGTTGTTCCACGTGTAGCTGTATTTCTGGTGTATCCGTGGGGAGGAAGGTGATCTCCACGTCTTACTCTTCCGCCATCTTCTGAAATGTTAAAATTAAGTGTTTCTGTCCTAAATTTAGAAGCAAAACAAAGATGTGTATTTTCAGTGGCTCTACTAAACATTGAACTGACAATACCAATGTGGGGCTTTATAATATTTAAAGACTCTTTTGATACCATGACACAACACACTGACACTTAATATAGATGAAAAGTAGAACTCTTTACATGTAGATAAGGCCACCTGGTAGAGCAACACAAGGAGATGCACCTGGGGACAGGGTAGCAGCAAGCTAAGACAACAGGAAGCAGCTTATGTATGACAGGCAAGGTGAGATTATCTGGATTTTGCAGTATTACTGTCAGTTGATGCATTTGAATAATTTCCCCCTCCTCTAAGGCATGAAAGCTATTCCTAGTTGTCAGGTCTCTGGTGAGAGAGATGATTTGGGAGGATGCATAAAGACAATTGATTGTCAGATGCTGATAAGGGAACTGGGGTGTAGACTTAATCAGCTGCTTAAACATGGAGGTGACTAGACTATACTTGGGCCTCAAAACTGAGTCAAGACATCATTTCAAAACAAAACAAAACAAAAGCTGTATAACATAGGTAAATTAGTATGGTTAATTTTTCAAAACTTAATTCAACCTTCCATTTCTGAAATAAACTTGTTTTGAACATGAAGTACTATTCTTTTTAAGTTTTGTTTTCAGTTTTGTTTTTGGCCTCATGGCTTGCAGGAACTTAGTTCCCCTACCAGGGATTGAACCTGGGCCTTTGGCAGTGAAAACATGGAGTCCTATCCACTGGCTCAGCAGGGAATTCCCATGAAGTACTATTCTTTATGTGTTACTAAATTCAATTTGCTAGATTGTGCTTAAGATATTTATATTTATAGTCATAAAAGATATTGACTCATTATTTTCTTTTCTTGTAATATCCTTTTCATGTTTTGATATCGGGACTGTACTGTCCTCATAAAATTGGTTGGGAAATGCACCCTCTTCTATCCTTTGAAGTATTTTATGTAATATTAGTATATATTTTTTTCTTAAATTCTTGAATGACTTTACCCATGAAGCCATTTGGATATGGAGTTTCATTTGTGAGATAGTATTCTCTGAGATTTGTGTGTCAAGTTACTATATATGTCCACTATTTTTATTCATTGCAGTTCATCTCATGATTTTAATTACTTGTGTGTCTTGCTTTACATAAGCAATTTTCTATATTTTTTTTCTGTTTTCTCCTCAATCTACTGAAAGATGAAATTTATTTTCCCCTTAGGATTCCCTTCCTGAGTAGATTTTTTGATAATTCATCTTGTTTTTTTATAATTATCCAACTTTTTTATAAAAGGTTTTAATATATTCAAATGTTTCTTTTTCTCTCATCCCTGACGAATCCTTGACAGTAGATGGCATTATGCATCTTGATATTTTTTAAGAAACAAAACAAAAGTCTAATTTTTGAGTATCTAACTTATTTCATATATACTTCACATTTGAGGTTTAGCACCACTATTTACACAGTCAATTTTAAAATGTTATTCACAATAATAACTAATATTTAAAGAATATTTAAGATGTAAAGCATTGGTATCTCATAATAATTGATTCACGACATATATCTAGTAAGTGAACACTAGCAAGTGACACAGCAGACATTGAAACAATATTTGTCTGAATCAAAAACCCTGTGTTTATCTATTAAATTATATTGACTCACATGAATATTAATGTGATCTTTAATTGATTTTGCTTTTTGAATTGCCTAAAATAATGGATCTGCTTTTAATCAAGTTCTACAGCACTGGGAATTGTGCTTGATGCTTTATCAATCATAAATTTTCACTTAAAATAAACTAGTGTTTTGTAAAGTGTAATGGAAAATTGTACATGTGTATATGTGTTTAACTTATTTGGTAGATAAGTAAAAGGAACTGAGATATGCCAATATTGGCAATAAATAAAATCTAATATTTACTCAAAGTTCTTTGAAATGCATCTCTTTCTGTTAAGAAGTATACCTGGAGATGATTGCATGAGACCCTTATACATACTGTGCTACAATAATTATGTTTTAACCTAATCACAGAAATAGTCAGTTCTCACACTTTGTCAGTGTTTTTAGTTTGTTTGTTTTTTTTTTTTTTTTTTTTTTTTGGTGGGGTGGAGGCAGTGTTAGAACTTTATTTCACTGTTTTGGCTATTTTTACCATGAAATTCACTGAAGGTCTCATTCCATTTTTCTAGCTACTTACAATACACTTCTATGTGGTTGTCCTAGTTCACTCTAAATGCATAATGGCCAAATCTAGGGGAAGTTTTGACTTTACTGAAACTATTCTTCTTAGGTATCCCTGGCTCTTGACATTTACTCACCAAATCTTTCCTCAAATGCCACTTCTAATCTTATATTCTTAAAGTTTTTTTTTCTTTTTTTCTTCATGCCCCAACTATAATCAGGAATCTCTATTGATCTCTGGTTATCTATAATTTCATGTCTGTACCCCTCAGCTGGCTTTAAAGTTCACTGATAATCCACCCCTCATCATCAAAATGTCTTTGCTCCCATCCCCTAAAACAACACCTCGTCTATTCTTACTACTCCCTATCAATACTAGGGTACTGGTGCCCACTGTTGCATAATCTCTGGAACATTTTTAAAAAGGAAAATATATTCTGAAATGTTGTCTGAAAACACTTTGATTCAAAACTTAAGTATTATACTCAACAACCATTTCACTTGTAAGGTATCACTTCAAAACAAATGGTTTGTAATATATGTATTCATATGTATATGAATTCAAATATATATGAAACATAGTGAATATAAAGTATGGTTGTGTATATATGTGTCCATGATACCTAGTGATCTACAAATTTCATTTTAATAAAACAGAGCATCCATTTCTTTGATTATCCCAAACTTAAATCTGAAATATTATCCTCATATAATCATATTTCACCCTTCCTTTGAGTTTCAGACCATGAAGAAACCATTCCCAGCTAATCCAATTGTAATGATTTTTCTTTTTTGTCTAGATTCCTATTCTTTATAGTAAAGAAGCCCACTTAACACTTGATTCCAAATTTAACTGTACCACTTCTACTCACCTGACTAATACAATTGAAATGGATATTTCATTAACTTCTTATAGGATCTAAAGTTGTGTACATATGCGCATTACAGTTTTTTGATGGATATGTCTTCATTATTTAGTATACTGATAAACAAAAGTAGAATTTGAAAAGACCTAATCGATCTTGTTTATGAATTAAATAACTTGCTCTAATTTGATTGTCCATTTTGTTTCAAATTTTTTGTCTTATGAATAATAAGTTTATTGGCTGAAGTAGAGAGAGAGATTGAAAGATAATGTTAAATAAAAACACATTGTGGAGAAAATTTCTTTTAATGTTAATTAGAAGATGTCACAATAAAATATATCAAAACAATTAAGAGAAATCTAAAAATTTGTGAATATACCTGCCACATAATCCAGTTCTGGATCTTTGCCCCTAGGTATTTACTGTGTATGCATGTGAAAACTGCACAAGATGTTTTTAATCCATTCTCTATGTCTATCCAAATTCTTTCCATGCTTTCTTTACAGTTTCTAGTAAAACATCATGCACTTTTAGTTCTCAATAACTTTTAATTGGTTGAACACAGAATCAGATAAAACACTTTAGAACATATATAAAATGTGCTGAATGTATTTTACTTTAACAATGAAGACTAACATAAAGCATAGTATCAGTACACACGTTGTAATTAAGCAGAATGTGAAAAAGGCTATTTTAACCTATCCATATATTTGAAACAGATATAAGTAATCGTTTTAAAATTAAAAATTGCAGTGAGTTGGATTAATGGTGTACTTTCTCTAAAATGGACTGGTGAAATTTAATAACACAATGAGATCCAAAAGCACCTCCCTCTAAAATCTCATATAAGTCACAGTATATATTTCACATTGCAATAATCTTTTATTGTTCTTAGAAAAAAAAAGTTTTAATACACATTTTCTGTGCTTTATTCATATCGCCTGTTTACTTACAGTATGACCATTTCTAATTTAATATTCTGTACAGTTTTATTTAATATTAGTATACTCCTCTTTTCAGCAAGTTACCCTCTATATATTTTATTCAAATTTTATTCAGAAATTAGAAAACATATCAGATTTCATTAATAGTTCAGAAGTCTGTGTTATTTCAAGGTTTAAAAAAATACACAAGTGAATATGAGAAAATTGCACGATACTGTAGTTTGTTTTCAAATGAAAATTGTCTCAAAGTTGTATTTTCTCTAAGGCTTTAAGACATTGTAACTTGTTTTGACTGTGTCTCATTTTCTTTCCAATTGTTCTTGTTACTCTTCAGTTGCTCCAACTGAAAGCCATGTCTCCACACATTTTAGTCTTTTTCTGCTATACAAACCCAGCAGAATAGCTGATCAAACCATGCTATAAATACTCATTTCAATCAAAGCAAAAAGTCTGTGCAGTTTCAAACTAAAAAATGGTTTGAAGATATTTGCAGCTTCTAAATCTTTCTTATTATGTGGAGGGAGATTTCTAATTTAAAAGACCGTACTTCTACTCCAGTTAATATATGGTGCTGCCCTTAAAAATGCAATTAAGCTGTGTTAGTGGAGAAGTCTTGTCAGAAATCATGGAAATTAAACATTTATAACATTGGATCAAAAATAATTTGTGCATCACACTGATGATCTTCCATTTATACAATTACCACATCCTTGGATTACTTGGGTCTCAAAACAGAAAAGCCATTAAGAGAGCAAAAATAAGTATGAAATGAGCATTAGATGCAGTTTCTAATGAAAAATGTATTAGTCCATGCTAATACTAGCAAATAGAAGTTAAAAAGATGGGGTAAGAATGCTCAGCTGTAAGAGCGGAATCATTCATGATGCTCCTGGCAGTAGAAAAATCAATGTTTCCAAAAGCCTGGAAATTTTAGTAAAGTGTGTGAAGTTCAAAAACTAAGACTAATACTTTGCACTGGAGCAATCTTTTCTGTTCTGGACATGATATTTTAATAGGAATATTAATAAAATTTTACTTATATCAAAATAAGAATTCAAATATCTTTCATGTACACACTAGAAGTTGGCTAGTAAACCAAGAATAAAATAGAATTCCTCTTTTATGAACTTGCAGTCTAGTTAAAAGAGAGAGACAAAAATAAATAAATCATAATTCAAGATTAAAAATGATAACTTGTGTGTATACAAAATCTTATAGCAAAATAAGTGAGAGGAAGTCATATATTAATAAAGGAAAGAAGGAAGGAAGCACTGAAGTGGAGGATTGTATAAGGGTAAAATGAAAACGTTTTCTTTGAGGAGTGAGGCGGCAGCTGAATCCCTATTCATCCTTCTGTAGGGTGTCTCCTTGAAAGCAGAATAGACCACATAAGAGGACCAAAGACTTGATTTTACAATGAAGAGTTGTAGCCTTTCTGACTCTTGGTATCATGTATATATAACGTTGAAATTAATCTTCTCATAATCAACAGAGGAGACAATCACTAGGTACATCTATTTGTTTCTTAAGGAGATAAGAGGAGTTTTAATTTTTCTTTCTTCCACTTTACTCTTTAATTTGTGTGAAATTCCATCCAGATTTGTAGTCATTTTTGTGCTAACTTACATGCATGCACATTGATAATGTTTATTTAATGTTAAATTGTTTTCCATCTCTCTTCAATATTCACATGAAGGGAACTTTGTTGGTAAGATTATTTTATTTTGCCAGCACTGGACAATCACATGTCAAGAATTTGGCAGAACATTTTCCTGAATTGGAAGGAAGATTGCAAAATTCCCTTTTAATTGTAAGTTGTATTTTATAATTCTATTATTTTCATTAAAGGCTCCATTACACAGGATATACTAAGGTAATAACATTAATTTAGTTACTAAAAATGTGAGAATTAAGCATCATATGGCTTTCTTTAAATCGGTGTATTATGATCATCAAAACCATCTGCAGCCACAGAGCTCTCAGTTTCTACCAACACAAATTTCTTATTGCACTATCTGCATCAATATGACATTATACTACTACTTAAAGGAACACTTGTCAAGGGAGATACAAGTTGCAAATAATATCATTGTTCTGAAAAACCCATTGAATAAACATTAAACTTTTCTGTTTTCAAAAGAGCATCAAGTGACTCCTCAAGACTTTTTGAAATACTCAGATCAAAATCTTTACTTTGTTAAATCCACTAATGCTCAACTATCATATCATGGTTTTCACCCAAATTTAACCAAGTCCATGTGTTGAGAGACATAATTTAAACAAGACTCAAAACTTCAAAATTATTGTGACTTTGCCTTTCCTGCTTTGAGGTGTTACTAGGACTCTGTCAAGGTGGCAATAAGATCAAACTGAGCTTTGCTTTTTTTTGTTTTTTTGTTTTTTCCCTGTGGTACGTGGGCCTCTCACTGTTGTGGCCTCTCCCGTTGTGGAGCACAGGCTCAGGATGTGCAGGCTCAGTGGCCATGGCTCACGGGCCTAGCTACTCCATGGCATGTGGGATCTTCCCAACCGGGGCACAAACCCATGTCCACTGCATTGTCAGGTGGACTCTCAACCACTGCGCCACCAGGGAAGCCCTCACTTTTGCTTTATAGACATATTGTTTGGGTGTTCTTTAGGTACATGTAAACTGTATTGATGCACAGAATTAAAAGCATAATTCACATAAGAAAGAAATTAAGAGATTTGAGTCTACATAAATAAAAGTTCTGTAAGTCCAAATTCACCATCTAATTGTATGGCTTGTGTGGCAGAGTAATGCCAGACAAAATAAAGGCTACTCAACATTGCTAAAAATTGAAAACAAAAAAGTGAAAAAGAAAAATGCAATTTAACTGATTACAACCTGTATCTCTGTATCTCTTTATCTACATCTATAGCTATATTTCTGTCTGTATCTATTATGTATATCTATATAACACAATAATCCAAGCAAAAACAGATGTAAATGAAGATGATTGCCTACTTTCCCAAGTGGATTTGAGAAGCAAGGAAAGGCAAAGAGAAATCTCTTAGCTCTTAATCTCGCCCGTTCTCCCCTCACATAGACCAAACAATAAGCTTTGTGAAAATGAGATACAAGAGAGAAAAAAAATAAGCAAATGGTAATCTTGACATTTCTTTTACTCCTAATTTGGAGAGAAGCAGATGGGTAGGTTAAGCATAAATTCTGGGAATAGATACACAAATCTAAAATATCCTAATAACAGAATCTACTCATAAAGCTTGTGTAAAAAAAAAAAAAAAACAGTTTGCTAAGCATTTTTGTGTGTGTGTGCCTATTGGAGAGTGAAGACAAAATTATCATAATCACCCAGAGATAATTATCTCCTTCAGGAATTTAGCAGAAAGGAAGTTAAATGAGAAAATAGATAAGGCAAAATCATCTAGGCTGGTATGAAGGCCAAGGAAATAAAGTATTCCAGGAACTCAGTTGAAGTTTTCTCTCCAGCTGGACACTAACAATGACCTGGACCACAAACTTGTTGTGCCAGCAGTTCCTTCAAGGATCCTTACATGGAATGGTAGTTGTCGAGAATGAGGCTGTGAGGAGTGATGGGGAGATAAGAAAGTGAAATATTGTAAGACAAATTGACATTGTTAAGTTGTATCTTTAGGAGACCCTCAAAATGGGGAAAAGATAAACTCCTAAGTCATGTGTTCTTCATAAATGCAAGAGTCTTCTTCTCGTGTGCCCAGGGAGGAGTGGATAACTCGTTAAGGGCACTCACCACTTAAAAAGAGAATCAATTATTCACTAAATAGCCAGGACAATAAGCTAAAAGTTTCAGAATAATTAATAAAGCAATCTTGATTCAGAAATAAATTCCAGAAGAATCCAAAATTGTTTATTAATAACCTCTACCTTGGAACCATCAACGAACTCATACTTTGAAGGTATCTGTCATGGCTGGGGGAGGGAGGCCGCAGAGGTGAGAGACAGTAAATGAGGAAACTTCCATAATGTCTACCTGGAATAATGTTTTGATGAATTTAATAATTGTTTTTGAGTATTTCAGAATCATAAAATTTTAAAGAAATATCATTCAAAGTAATATTTTTCATTGAATGATATTGTTGATGCTAACTTATTAAAATTTTGAAGTTCATTAATCACAGGATATAGCTTGAATATATTCTTTCTAAAAACAGCTGATTTTTAAAAGTAAATTTTCTTTATTTTAACAAAATGATTAAAAACACTTTCTATTACTCAAGCTTCAAATGAAGTATAAGTTTATTGTAACATTATCTTCTTTAGGATGATTCCATGACAAACAACTATTGAAAAATATTAAAATTTCTTATCAAACTGAAATCATAACTCCACACAAATACTACTAATACTTTCCAGACAACAGTGGGCCATACATATATTTAACACACTCTTATCATCTCCAAGACATATAAACATTTAAAATTTTTTTCTGAGATCTTCCCTAATATACAACACTCATTTAAAATATCACACAATTTCTCTAAAGCCTCAATTCATTTGAAATAGTTAAGCTTTTTCTTAAAAACATTTTATCAATTAATTTAAATTACATATTTACACACATGAACAAGCATCAAAAAAATAAAAAAGCACAAACAGATGTTTGAGTTGAGGTACACATCAGTTGGCAAGTAAAGAAATTTTATGTATGCTAAATTTCATCTGCCCCTTATTTTTCTCTTGATGGTAAATATTATAACTAAAAATGGTATTTTACCAATTAAAATAATGATCACCAGGAAGTGAAGTTTCTACTTTTGTACTCCATATGTTACATTTATTCCAAATTTTTCTCTTATAAAGGAAATCTCTGAGAAAGAGTATTTTGTGTATCAAAAGTGGGATCTACCTGTAAAGTCATATTTGTAATGATTAATTGCAGCTGTATTCTATTAACAATTATTAGAAGAATTGTATTGGGATACATTATGTCATCAACTGACTTTATTGTTATTAGCAAACAAGACACTAATTAAAACCACTTTCTAATTACATATCTACATATTTTGTATTGATATAAATAGCTGCATTACTTTGTTGACACCGCGAAGAATAAAAAAGAATTATGATTTATTGCCAATCTGTGAAAAATCATTTAAGTAAAACTGAATGAGAAAACCCTTAAAATTGGTGCACACATTTAAAAGGACTGCAGTAATCTAAAGGACAAAATGTGTGGTAATTATGCCACCCATCTATTACATTTACATATTGCTGGCTCCTGGAAATATCTGAGAACATGTGTAAGTTGATCAAACAATTTACTAAAATAGCCTATAGGAAAAGTTAAGTAAATAGGCAAAAATAATTTAGAGACTTTGTGGGAATACAATAGATACTGAAATTATCCACGAGGAAAAAAAGAGATATACTTTTTAAAAAATGTCAATCTTCATGGCAATGCCTTCATCTTAAAGCATTCCTCAATATTTGATGGAGAATCCCAGTTTTCTCAGCTTTTCACTGTACTTATCCCCAAGCCACTTACTATTTTTTCACACATGGGATAAAGTCAAGAGTACTACACTGAAGTAAGAAAATCCAATTTCAAATATTAGAATAGGTACTTTTTTTGCATGTCATAATTTTTGCATAAATCATCTGGCCTCTGAAATTTTGTGTAAAACTAGCTTAATATTTTTGACATAGGAATTTAGGTAGTATAGAAGATTATAGTGCATATTACACTACTCTAACTCAGTGTATTTATTTTAAAAATTGCTTTTCTTTCCTGACTGCTTACTTTCCCTTGAAGTATTTATTCCCAGAAGCCAAATTTAGAAGGTATCAGGTAGTTAAATTTTTAATCAACTGCCTTTACAAACATATATTTCTTTTTGTAAGAGCCAATATTATACATTTCAAAATAATTATATTTTAAATTAAAATGTAAATTTCATGTTAAATGTATATTAGTAAAATATATTGTATGTTCAACATAAATTTACTTTAGATCAGGAAATGTATTGGAAATCATGGTATGGAATAAAAGTTTGTGATGACTGAACATTTAATCTCAAAAGTGTAATTAAAACAAAAAATAAGGATCAATTCCTAGAGTTTTTTTTCTGTCTGATACTAGTTGGAGTTTTTTTTTTTTTTTTGTATATAGCAAAAGGGATGATGTTTGAAAATATCCTTACTGCTTAACATTTTACTCCTTCTATAAGAAAATCAGTTCTTTTTTCCAGATGAAATCTTATAAATCAAGTATCTTGAAATTGAGGAGTCTCTTTCCCATGCTACCATCATTTCTCTAATACAATTTCTAACAAGAGTATCCCTTCATCAAAGCCCTTATTCATAACAGAGAGTACTTTAGATTTGATGTCTGTCTCAAATACATACAATCCTTGGATGGCTCTTTTAAATTCTGAAGGTAGGGGAAGTTCAAAGAATCTATTCCCAATTTTACTGCAGTTTTTATATATGGATATATTTACGCATATCTTATGCTCACTTATTCAAACATAATGTTGATGTTTGGATTTTGAGGAAGCATATTCTATGACAAAAGTTTAATGTACAAATACTCATTAAGCCTATGGAAAGGAGGAGAGGAAGCAGGATTGGGCAGAGGGAGAAACTGAGCAGCAATGCAGCTGCAACAGTTTCTACTGACCTCACATAAACTTGTGAAAGTAAAATGGTCCCTCAGACTTTTGACAGGGGAAAACCTTAAAAGGATGTGATGTGGCCTTGAGCAAAGTGGCTTCTGCAGTGGAGACAATTCCTCAAGGGGCTGATGGCTACAAAATATCTGCTAACAGTGCTCTAAGCAATTAGGTTAACAAGTCCTTCCTTGAAGAGGGATGGGAGTGACACATCTACCCTACACAGAGTATTGAAAAGCACATACAGAAAAGACATCATTGGCATCACTATGCTTCCACTAGATCGTTGATGTCATATATATGTGTGGATATATGTAGTGAGTGTTTGTCAAATATTTCACTATAAAATACTCTACATTAAGTCCATTTAGGTATAATTATCTTAGGAAGATGAGAGGTAAGTTTTAATAACTGACATTTATGATTTCTGTTAAACATGAATATTTAATGTATAGTTTTATTTAAATCTTGTCTATACTTTCCAATTATTTTCTGAGTTTCTGTAAAATTTGAATTGATTCTTCACTATATACTTAAAAGAACTCATCATTAAGCAGTGTGGTTGGCAGTTATATTTGAAAATGCATGTAACTTATTGATTCAATTTTTTTAACTATATAGGAATATTTTAATTTTCTACATTTTACCTCAGATTTCAACATTTACATTTTCTTAGAAATTTGTTTATTTTGCCCACATTTATTTATTTATTTTTCTTTGCAAATTTTATTTATTTTTATTTATTTATTTATTTATTACAAATTTATTGGAGCATAATTGCTTCACAATGGTGTGTTAGTTTCTGCTTTATAACAAAGTGAATCAGTTATACATATGCATATGTTCCCATATTCCTTCTCACTTGTGTCTCCCTCCCACCCACCCTCCCAATCCCATCCCACCATGCAGTCACAAAGCACCGATCTGATCTCCCTGTGCTATGCAGCTGCTTCCCACTAGCTATCTACTTTAAGTTTGGTAGTTTATATGTTCATGCCTCTCTCTCGTTTTGTCACAGCTTACCCTTCCCCCTCCACATATTCTCAAGTCCGTTCTCAAGTATGTCTGTGTCTTTATTCTTGTTTTACCCCTAGGTTCTTCATGACATTTTTTTTTCTTAAATTCCATATATATGTGTTAGCATACGGTATTTGTCTTTTTCTAACTTACTTCACTCTGTATGACAGACTCTAGGTCTGTCCACCTCACTACAAATAGCTCAGTTTCGTTATGTTTTATGGCTGAGTAATATCGCATTGTATATATATGCTGCATCTTCTTTATCTATTCATCTGATGATGGACACTTAGGTTGTTTCCATCTCTGGGCTATTGTAAGTAGAGCTGTAATGAACATTTTGGTACATGACTCTTTTTGAATTATGGTTTTCTCAGGGTATATGCACAGTAGTGGGATTGCTGGGTCATATGGTAGTTCTAATTTTACTTTTTTAGGAACCTCCATACTGTTCTCCCTAGTGGCTGTACCAATTCACATTCTCACCAGCAGTGCAAGAGTGTTCCCTTTTCGCCACACCCTCTCCAACATTTATTACTTCTAAATTTTTGATGTTGGCCATTCTTACTGGTGTGAGATGATATCTCATTGTAGTTTTGACTTGCATTTCTCTAAAGATTAATGATGTTGAGCATTATTTTATGTGTTTGTTGGCAGTCAGTATATCTTCTTTGGAGAAATGTCTATTTGGGTCTTCTGCCCATTTTTGGATTACATTGTTTTTTTTTTGTACTGAGCTGCATGAGCTGCTTATAAATTTTGGAGATTAATCCTTTGTCAGTTGCTTCATTTGCAAAATATTTTCTCCCATTCTGAGGGTTGTCTTTTGTTCTTGTTTATGGTTTCCTTTGCTGTGCAAAAGCTTTGAAGTTTCATTAGGTCCTATTTGTTTATTTTTGTTTTTATTTCCATTTTTCTAGGAGGTGGGTCAAGAAGGATCTTGCTGTGATTTATGTCATGGAGTGTTCTGCCTATGTTTTCCTCTAAGAGTTTGATAGTTTCTGGCCTTACATTTAGGTCTTTAATTCATTTTTAGCTTACTTTTGTGTATGGTGTTAGGGAATGATCTAATCTCATACTTTTACATGTCCCTGTCCAGTTTTCCCAGCACCACTTATTGAAGAGGCTGTCCTTTCTCCACTGTACATTCCTGTCTCCTTTATCAAAGATAAGGTGACCAGGGCTTCCCTGGTGGCACAGTGGTTGAGAATCCACCTGCCAATGCAGGGGACACAGGTCCGTGCTCTGGTACAGGAAGGTCCCACATGCCGCAGAGCGGCTGGGCCCGTGAGCCATGGCCGCCGAACCTGCGTGTCCAGAGCCTGTGCTCTGCAATGGGAGAGGCCACAACAGTGAGAGTCCCGCATACTGCAAAAAAAAAGAAAAGAATAGATACGGTGACCATATGTGTGTGGGGTTATCTCTGGGCTTTCTATCCTGTTCCATTGATCTATCTTTCTGTTTTTGTGCCAGTACCATACTGTCTTGATTACTGTAACTTTGTAGTATAGTCTGAACTCAGGGAGCCTGATACCTCCAGCTCCGTTTTTTGTTCTCAAAAACCTTTTGGCTATTCGGGGTCTTTTGTGTTTCCATACAAATTGTGGAATTTTTTGTTCTAGTTCTGTGAAAAATGCCAGTGGTAGTTTGATAGGGATTGTATTGAATCTGTAGATTGCTTTGGGTAGTAGAGTCATTTTCACAATGTTGATTCTTCCAATCCAAGAACATGGTATATCTCTCCATCTATTTGTATCATGTTTAATTTCTTTCATCAGTGTCTTATAATTTTCTGCATACAGGTGTTTTGTCTCCTTAGGCTGGTTTATTCCTAGACATTTTATTCTTTTTTTTGCAATGGTAAATGGGAGTGTTTTCTTGAATTCACTTTCAGATTTTTCATCACTAGTATATAGGAATGCCAGAGATTTATGTGCATTAATTTTGTATCCTGCAACTTTACCAAATTCATTGATTAGCTCTAGTAGTTTTCTGGTAGCATCTTTAGGATTCGCTATGTATAATATCATGTCATCTGCAAACAGTGACAGCTTTACTTCTTCTTTTCCAATTTGGATTCCTTTTATTTCCTTTTCTTCTCTGATTGCTGTGGCTAAAACTTCCAAAACTATGTTGAATAAGAGTGGTGAGAGTGGGCAATCTTGTCTTGTTCCTCATCTTATTGGAAATATTTATTCACCATTGAGGACAATGATTGCTTTGGGTTTGTCATACATGATCTTTATTATGTTGAGGATAGTTCCCTCTATGCCTACTTTCTGCATGGTTTTTATCATAAATTGGTGTTGAATTTTGTTGAAAGCTTTCTCTGCATCTATTGAGATGATCATATGGTTTTTCTCCTTCAATTTGTTAATATGGTGTATCACATTGATTGATTTGCATATATTGAAGAATGCTTGCATTCCTGGAATAAACCCCACTTGATCATGATGTATGATCCTTCTAATGTGCTGTTGGATTCTGTTTGCTAGTATTTTGTTGAGGATTTTTGCATCTATGTTCATCAGTGATATTGGCCTGTAGTTTTCTTTCTTTGTGACATCCTTGTCTGGTTTTGGTATCAAGGTGATGGTGACCTCGTAGAATGAGGTTGGGACTGTTCCTCCGTCTGCTATATTTTGGAAGAGTTTGAGAAGGATGGGTGTTAGCTCTTCTCGAAATGTTTGATAGAATTTGCCTGTGAAGCCATCTGGTCCTGGGCTTTTGTTTGTTGGAAGATTTTTAATCACAGTTTCAATTTCAGTGCTTGTGATTGGTCTATTCATATATTCTATTTCTTCCTGATTCAGTCTTGGCAGGTTGTGCTTTTCTAAGAAGTTGTGCATTTCTTCCTTGTTGTCCATTTTATTGGCATAGAGTTGCTTGTAGTAATCTCTCATTATCTTTTGCATTTCTGCAGTGTCAGTTGTTACTTCTCCTTTTTCAGTTCTAATTGTATTGATTTGAATCTTCCCCCTTTTTTTCATGATGAGTCTGGCTAATGGTTTATCAATTTTGTTTATCTTCTCAAAGAACCAGCTTTTAATTTTACTGATCTTTGTTATCATTTCCTTCATTTCTTTTTCATTTCTTTCTGATCTGATATTTATTATTTATTTCCTTCTGCTACCTTTGGGTTTTTTTTGTTGTTGTTGTTGTTGTTCTTCTTCTTCTTTCTCTAATTGCTTTAGGTGCAAGGTCTGGTTGTTTATTTGAGATGTTTCCTGTTTCTTAAGGTGGGATTGTACTGCTATAAACTTCCCTGTTAGAACTGCTTTTGCTGTGTCCCATAGGTTTTGGGTTGTCGTGTCTCCATTGTCATTTGTTTCTAGGTAATTTTTTATTTCCTCTCTGATTTCTTCAGTGATCACTTCGTTATTAAGTAGTGTATTGTTTAGCCTCCATGTGTTTGTATTTTTTACAGATCTTTTCCTGTAATTGATGTCTAGTCTCATAGCATTGTGGTCAGAAAAGATACTTGATACAATTTCAATTTTCTTAAATTTACCAAGGCTTGATTTGTGACCCAAGATATGATCTATCCTGGATAATGTTCCATGAGCACTTGAGAAAAATGTGTATTCTTTAGTTTTTGGATTTAATGTCCTATACAGTTAAGTCCATCTTGTTTAATGTATCATTTAAAGCTTGTGTTTCCTTATTTATTTTCATTTTGGATGATCTGTCCATTGGTGAAAGTGGGGTGTTAAAGTCCCCTACTATGAATGTTACTGTCAATTTCCCCTTTTATGGCTGTTAGTATTTGCCTTATGTATTGTGGTGCTCCTATGTTGGGTGCCTCTGTAGCACAATATATAGCACATTGGACTTCTATTTATTTTTTAATTGAAGTATATTAGATTTACAATGTTGTGTTCATTTCAGTGAAAAGTGATTCAGTTATATATACATATATGTACATATATATGTATATATACATATATATACATACTTTTTTTAGTTTCTTTTCCCTTATAGATTATTACAACATGTTGAGTATGGTTCTGTGTGCTATACAGTTGGTCCTTGTTGGTTATCTATTTTATATTTATTACTCTGTAATAAATTAGGTTAATTCCAAACTCCTAATTTACCTGCCCACCCCTTTCCCCTTTGGTAACCATAAGTTTGTTTTCTATGTCTGTGAGTTTATTTCTCTTTTGGAAATAAGTTCACTTGTGTCTTTTTTTTAGATTCCACATATTAACAATAACATATATTTGTCTTTTTCTGACTTACTTCACTTAGTATGATAATCTCTAGGTCCATTCATGTTTCTGCAAAAGACATTATTTCATTCATTTTTATGGCTGAGAAATATTCCATTGAATATATGTATACCACATCTATTACTTTTTTACTTTATTTTAAATTAAAATTTACTTTTCTTCTTTTTTTTTAACATCTTTATCTATTCATCTGTCAATGGACATTTAGATTGCTTCCATGTCTTGGTTAATGTAAATAATGTGGCAATGAACTTTGTGGTGCATATTTCTTTTCAAATTACAGTTTTCTCTGGATATATGACCAGGAGTGGGATTACTGGATACAATACCTTATGGTATTCTATTTTTTAGTATTTTAAGGAGCATCTAGAATGCCTTCACCAATTTACATTCCACCAACAGTACAGGAGGGTTCTTTTTTTCCCACACCCTCTGCAACATTTATTATTTGTAGATGTTTTAATGATGGCAATTCTGACCAGTGTGAGGTGGGACCTCATTGCACTTTTGATTTTTATTTCTCTAATAATTTGAGATGTTGGGCAATTTTTCATGTGCCTATTGGCTATCTGTATGAATTCTTTAGAGAACTGTCCCTTTAGATCTTCTGCTCATTTTTTGGATTATGTTGTTTATTTTTTTGGTTTTGAGCTGTATGAGCTGTTCATATATTTTGGTAACTACTCACTTGTCAGTAGCAACTTTGCAAATATTTTCTCCCTTTCCATACATCAGCTTTTCTATTTGTTTGTACTACCCTTTGCTGTGCAAAGCTTTTAAGTTTAATTACGTCTCATTTGTTTATTTTGTCTTTATTTCCATAACTCTAGGAAATGGATCCAGAAAATATTGATGCAATTTAACTTAAAGGGTGCCTATGTTTTGCTCTAGGAGTTTTATAGTATCTCATCTTATATTTACATCTTTAATCCATTTTGAGTTTATTTTTGTATATTGTGTTAAAGAATGTTCTGATTTCATCCTTTTAAATGTAGCCGTCCAGTTTCTCAGCACCATTTATTGAAAAGATGGTCTTTTCTCCATTCTTGCTTCCTTTGTAATAGTTTAATTAACTACAGGTGCATGGGTTTATTTCTGTCCTGTTCCAGTGATCTATATTTTTGTTTTTGTGCCAGTACCATACAGTTTTGATTACTGTAGCTTTGTAGTAGTCTGAAGTCAGTGAGCCTGATTCCTCCAGCTCTGTTTTTCTTTCTCAAGATTGATTGGGCTATTTGGGGTCTTTTGTGTTTCCATGTAAATGTGAAAAAAATTTTGTTCTGGTTCTGTGTAAAATGCCATGGGTTATTTGATATGGATTGCATTGAATTTATAGATTGCCTTGGGGAGTATGGTCATTTTAACAATGTTGCTACTTGAAATCCAAGAACATAGTATATCTTTCCATCTGTTTGTGTCATCTTTGATTTCTTTCAACAACATCTTATAGTTTTCAGAGTACAGGTGTTTTGCCTCCTTAAGTAAGTTTATTCCTAGGTATTTTAATATTTTTGATGTGATGGTAAATGGTGTTGTTTCTCTAATTTCTTTTTCTGAACTTTTATTGTCAGTGTATAGAAATGCAACAGATTTCTGTGTATTAATTTTGTATCCTGCAACTTTACCAAATTCATTGATAAGCACTAGTAGTTTTCTGGTAGCAGCTTTAGGGTTTTCTATGTATAGTATCATGTCACCTGCAAACAGAGACAGTCTTAATTCTTCCTTTCCAATTTGGGTTCCTTTTATTTCTTTTTCTTCTCTGATTGCTGTGGCTGGGACTTGCAAAACTAGACTGAATAAAGTGGTGAGAGAAGGTATACTTGTCTTGTTCCTGATCTTAGAGAAAATGCTTTCAGCTTTTCACTGTTTAGTATGATGTTAGCTGTAGGTTTGTCATATATGGCCTTTATGATGTTGAGGTATTTTTCCTCTATTCTCACTTTCTAGAGAGTTATAAATGGATATTGAATTTTATCAAAAGCTTTTTCTGCATCTATTGAGATGATCACATGGTTTTTATTCTTCAGTTTGTTACTGTGTACATCACATTGATTGATTTACAGATAGTGAAAAATCCTTGCATCGCTGGGATAAATCCCACTTGAAAAGGTGAATGATCCTTTTAATATATTTTTGGAGTCACTTTGCTGGTATCTTATTGGGGATTTTTGCATACATGTTCATCAGTGTTATTGGCCTCTAGTTTTCTTTTCTTGTAATATCTTCATCTGGTTTCAGTATCAGGGTGATGTTGGCCTCATAGGATGAGTTCAGAAGGTATTCCTTCCTCTGCAATTTTTTGGAATAGTTTGAGAAGGATAGGTGTTAACTCTTCTCTAAATGTTTGGTAGAATTCACCTGTGAAGCCACCTGGCCTGGGACTTTATTTGTTGTGAGTTTTAAAATTACTGATTCAATTTCATTACCAGCAATTGTTCTGTTTATATTTTCTATTTGTTCCAAGTTCAGTCTTGTGAGGATATAACTCTTTAAGAATTTGTCTATTTTTTCTAGGTTGCCCATTTTATTAACATATAGTTGTTTGTAGAAAATACAAACCTTTGTATTTTTGTGGTGTAGGTTGTAAAGTGTCCTTTTTCATTTCTGATTTTATTGATTTGGCCCCTTTCCCCTTTTTTCTTGGAGTCTGTCTTGAGGTTTATGAATTTTTTTATCCTTTAAAAAACAGCTTTTATTTTCATTGATATTCTCTTTTGTTGTTTTTAGTCTCTACTTCATTTATTTCTGCTCTGTTCTTTATGATTTATTTCCTTCTACTAATTTTTAATTTTGTTTGTTCTTCTTTCTCTAGTTGCTTGAGGTATAAAGTTAGGTTTTTCAATTGAGATTTTTCTTGATTCCTGAAGTAAGCTTGTATCATTATAAACTGCCCTCTTAGAACAGCTTTTGCTGTATTCCGTAATTTTTCTATTGTCATGGTTTTGTTTACATTTGTCTCTAGGTATTTTTTATTTCCTCTTTGATTTTTTCATCGATCCATTGATTAGTTAGTAGCATATTGTTTAGCCTCCACGTGTTTGTGTTCTTTCAGTTTTTTCCTTGTAGTTGATTTCTAATCTCATAGCATTGTGATCAGAAAAGGTGCTTGATATGATTTCAATTTTCTTAAAGTTACTGAGGCTTGCTTTATGGCCCAGCATGTGATCTATCCTGGAGAATGTTCCATGTACACTTGTAAAGAATGTGTATTCTGCAGCTTTCAAATGGAATGCTCTATAAATATCAATTGCATTCTATTGGTCTAATGTGTCATTTAAGGCCTGTGTTTCCTTTTGATTTTCTCTCTCGATGACCTCTCCATTGATGTAAGTGGGGTGTTAAAGTTCCCTACTATTTTCATGTTACTGTTGATGTCTCCTTTTTTGGCTGTTAACATTTGCTTTATATTTAGGTGCTCCTATGTTGGGTGCATACATATTTACAATTGTTATATCATCTTCTTGGATTTATCCCTGATCATTATGTAGCATCCTTCTTTGTCTCTTGCAACAGTTTTTATTTTAAAATCTATCTTTTCTGAAATGAGTATTGCCACTCCAGCTTTCTTTTGATTTCCATTTGCATGGAATAATTTTTTCCATCCCCTCATTTTCAGTCTGTATTTGTCTCTGGATCTGAAGTGGCTCTCTTGTAGACAACATATATAAGAGTCTTGTTTTTGTGTCTATTCAGCCAGTCTATGTCTTTTGGTTGGATCATTTAATATGTTTACATTTAAAGTAATTGTTGATATGTACGTTCTTACTGCCATTTTGTGAATTGTTTTATATTTGTTTTTGTGTTTTGTTTTTCTTTCCTCTTTTGCTGTTCTCTCTTGTGATTTGTTAACTATCATAGTGATATACTTGGATTCCTTTTTCTTTTTTGTATGTACATCTATTATAGATTTTTGGTTTGCAGTATATATATATATATATATATATATATATATATATATATATATATATATATATATATCCTTAATTGTTTTAAATTGTTGATCTCTTAATTTCAAAGGCATAATAATTATTCATCTTCACCAATTTGAATTTTTCCCAGGTATACAAGATGAGCTCAACATTCAAAAAATCAACAAATGTAATCCATCACATAAACAGATAAAAGCATAAAATTCACATGATCATACCGATAGATGCAGAAAAACTATTTGACAAAATCCAACACTCATTAATGATAAAATTATTGGTAAGCTAAGGAAGCTTCCTCAATTAGTTAAAGAATAGCTACAAAATCTGAAGCTAATATCATGCTTAATGGTGAGAAAATAAAAGTTTTCCCACTAAGATCAGGAACAAGACAGGACATTGCTTCTTACCATTTTTAATCAACATCATACTGGAATTCCTAACTAACATAATGAGACAAAATAAGAAAATAAAATGTGTATTGAATGTGAAGGAAGAATTAAAACTTTCATTTTAACATTTTTTTGTTCATAGATGAAATGATTGTGTAGAAAATCCAAGAGAATAAATTTAAAAATTCCTGAGACCAATAAACCATAGCATAGTTGCAGGATAGAAGGTTCATATAAAAAATGCAATCACTTACCTACATACCAGCAATAAACAAGTGAAATTTGAAATTGAGAGCACAATAATACCAATTACATTAGTACCCCCAAAATGACATACTTAGGTGCATTTCTAAAAAAATGTCCGAAATCAATATGAGAAAAACTACAAATCTCTGATGAAGAAATCGAAGAAGAACTAAATAAATAGAGAGATATTCCATGTTCATATATAGGAAGGCTCAACATATCAGTTTTCCCACCTTGATCTATAGATTCAATGAAATCTTACTTGAATTTCCAGCAAGTTATTTTGTCAATATTGACAAACAGATTCTCAAGTTTATTTGGAGAGGTGAAAGACTCAGAAAAGCTGACACACTATTAAAGGAGAATAATAAAGTTAGAAGAATGATGCTACCCAATTACAATACTTACTATAAAGTTACAATAATCAAGACTTTGTGATATTGCCAAAATAATGAATAAAGAGATCAGTGGAACAGAATAAAGAGACAAGAAATTGATCCACACAAATATATCAACTGATCTTTTACACAGGAGCAAAGGCAATACAATGGACAAAAGATAGCCTTTCCAACAAGTGGTGCTGGGACAACTGACACCCACATGCAAAAGAAATGAACCAGATAGAGCCCTTGCACCCTTCATAAAAAACTAACTCAAAAATATTTCAGAATTAAATGCAAAACATAGAAATATAAAAATCATGGAAGATAAGATAGGAGAAAATCTAAGTGACCTTGAGTTTGGTGATGACTTTTTGTATATAACCTCCATGATCCATGAAAAAAAGACTTGACAAGCCTGACTTCATTAAAATTAAAAATTTTAGCTCTGCAAAATATACTCTTAAGAGAATGAGCAGGTAAACCACATTGGGAGAAAATATTTGCATGATATATATCTGATAACGAATTGGTATCCAAAACATTAAAAAAAAACTCTTAAATCTCCGTAATGAGAAAAGAAACAACACAAGAAAAAAATGTGCCCAAAACTTTAACAGACACCTCACCAAAGTATATATATATATACAGATTGCAAATAAGCATATGAAAAAATCCTCCATATCATATTTCATCAGGGAAGTGGAAATTAAACCAAAACTGAGACACCAGTACATATATACTAGAAGAATCCGTATTCAGATCACTGACAGTACCAAATGCTGGTGGAGATATGTAGTAACAGAAACTCATTCATTGCTGGTGGAAATGCAAAATGCCCAATTTGGAAGACAGTTTGACAATTTGTTACAAAACTAAATATTCTCTTACCATACAATCCAGCAATTGTACTCCTTGGTTTTCCACAACAGAATTGAAAATCTATGTCCACACAAGAACCTTCACATGGCTATTCATAAGACATTTCTTCATAATTGTCAAAGCATGAACATCCAGCTTTTGGATAAATAAGTTGTGGTACATCCAGACAATGAAATACTATTCAGCACTACAAAAAAAAAAATGAGCTATCAAGTAATGACAAGAAATGGTAGAACTTTAAATGCTTATTACTAAGTTGAAGAAGCCAATTTGACAAATCTACGTACTTTATGATCCCAAATGTGACAAGGCATTCCAACTCTGGAAAAATCAAAACTATGGAGGCAGTTGAAAGGTCAGTGGTTTTCAGGGTTTAGGGGACAGGGAAGAACGAATTCACAGAGCAGACTATTTTTAGAGCAGTGAAACTACTCTGTATAATACTATAATTGTGGATGCATGTCAGTATACACTTGTCAAAACCCATAGACTGTACTAAGGGTGTACCCTAATGAAAACTGTGGAGCTTGGGTGATAAATATGCATCAATGTAGGTATATCAAATATACAAATGCACTACTCTGATAAAGGATGTTGATAATGGGGGAGGCTTTGCATGTGAATATGGTAAACCTCTGTACCTTCTGCACGATTTCACTATGAACCTAAAACTACTCTAGAAAATAAAGTTTATTTTAAAAACAGACAAAAATGTGAAAAAAAAATGTGACTTTTTCTCTTTCATCTCTACACAATTCAGTTCAAATAGCATTTTTTGTGTATGTGAGTGCTTGTGTTTGTGTATGTGTCTTTATATGAAATATTTTTTGTTCTATGATATTTCCCTTTTATCATCTACATTTTGTAACTCCTTTTACATGTGATCTTTAGCTTACAGTTTTTTTTTTTTTTTTTTTTTTTTTTTTTTTTTTTTTTTGCGGTACACGGGCCTCTCACTGTTGTGGCCTCTCCCGTTGAGGAGCACAGGCTCCAGACACGCAGGCTCAGCGGCCATGGCTCACGGGCCTAGCTGCTCCACGGCATGTGGGATCTTCCCAGACCGGGGCACGAACCCATGTCCCCTGCATCGGCAGGCGGACACGCAACCACTGTGCCACCAGGGAAGCCCTAGCTTACAGATTGGTGTATGATATATTCAATAAATATTTCTTTAATTTCCCAAGTTGATGTTTTATGGGTTTTTTGTGATGAGAAGAATGTTACATATGGAAGACATGCTGTAAGTCTATCCTTAGGAAAGCAGCAGTGGCTTATAATATACATTAAAATTAATATAAAATATTAAATTAGACAAGTATGACAAAATAAAATATTGATAGGCAGTACTAATATAAAATATTTTAAAATTAAAGACATCACTTCCATCCTCCATCTTTTATTTATTTCTTTCTTCCTTCCTTTCTTCCTTCCTTTCTTTCAAACACTTACACCATGGTCTCACAAAGAAAGTACCTGGATGCTCTACCAAATCTTTATGTGCATATTCCAAGTGGAACATATAAAAAAATTAAGATTAGTATACCTTGCCAATAGTATTATCTATAAATGTAAAATATTATTTGTAAATTTATAAAAACAACATTTATACTATTAGCATATTTTAAATTGATAATATTACATATAAAGTAAATTGTTAAAGCATTACTTATTGTCTATAATTCAGCATAATAATTATGTTGAAGGCATATTTAACTATTTTCATAACTGGAGAGAAGATAATACACAAAATGAATTCTTTAAATCACTTCCTAATCTATGATTCCATTTAAATATCATTCAATAAACTAAATTAAAAGTCAGTCCATAATCTCCAGTTATTTTATTTTTCCCTAGTAAATGTAGTTACCAATAAAACCAATCTCTTTGATTGTTTTAAATACAAATTAAAACAATATGCCTGAATATGTCTATTAAAATATATTTTTTAAATGCAATTGTAGTGTGTTAAATTAAGTGATTTAAACAATACAAAGGAATTTTTCTTTTCAACCAACAAAAAGTCAAATTATAGCTAATTTGGGATAATTTCTAATTGTTTTCTAATAACTACAAGTCAACCATTTTCCTCTGATTGTTCAGTGTAGGACTGATGAAGACATTGAAGAGATCCTTTCTCTAAGCAGACAATGAAATATAACAGTGTAAACTTGAGATATAAAAGCGAGAAAGGAGTTGTTCATAGAAAAAATATTTGAGACAAACAGTAGGGTTTTAAAGGTTAGTTTTAGGTATTGTGAATGAACCATATGTTCTCATCACCGGCATCTGTTAGTTATGGTAATCAGGTTAAGTACTTTTTAATAAATTAAAATATTTTGTTCTAGTTCTGTGAAAAATGCCATTGGTAGTTTGATAGGGATTGCAATGAATCTGTAGATTGCTTTGGGTAGTGTAATCATTTTCACAATGTTGATTCTTCCAATCCAAGAACATGGTATATCTCTGCATCTGTTTGTATCATCATTCATTTCTTTCATCAGTGTCTTATAGTTTTCTGAATACAGGTTTTTTGTCTCCTTATGTAGTTTTATTCCTAGGTATTTTATTCTCTTTCTTGCAGTGGTAAATGGGAGTGTTTCCTTAACTTCTCTTTCAGAGTTTCATCATTGGTGTATAGGAATGCAAGAAATTTCTGTGCATTAATTTTGTATCCTGCTACTTTACCAAATTTATTGATTAGCTCTAGTAGATTTCTGGTAGCATCTTTAGGATTCTCTGTGTATAGTATCATGTCATCTGCAAAGAGTGACAGACAGCTTTACTTCTTCTTTTCTGATTTGGATTCCTTTTACTTCTTCTTTTTCTCTGATTGCTGTGGAGAAAACTTCCCAGACTTTGTTGAGTAATAGTGGCGAGAGTGGACAACCTTGCCTTGTTCCTTATCTTAGAGGAAATGGTTTCAGTTTTTCACCATGAGAATGATGTTGGCTGTGGGTTTGTCATGTATGGCCTTTATTATGTTGAGGTAACTTCCCTCTATGCTTACTTTCTGGAGGATTTTTTTTTTCAAAAATCAGTGCTGAATTTTGTCGAAAGATTTTTCTGCATCTATTGAGATGATCGATTTGTCTCCTACAATAAGTTAATATGGTGTATCACATGGATCAATTTGTGCATATTGAACAGTCCTTGCATTCCTGGGGTAAAACCCCTTTGATCATGGTGTATGATCCTTTTAATGCGCTCTTGGATTCCATTTGCTAGCATTTTGTTGAGTATTTTTCCAATTATATTTTTCTGTGATATTGGCCTGTAATTCTCTTTCTTTGTGACATCTTTGACTGGTTTTGGCATCAAGGTGATGGTGGCATCGTAAAATGAGTTTGGGAGTGTTCCTCCCTATGCTATATTTTGGAATAGGTTGAGAAGGATAGGTGTTAGCTCTTTTCTAAATGTTTTGTAGAATTCGCCTGTGAAGCCGTCTGGTTCTGGGCTTTTGTTTGTTGGAAGATTTTTAATCACAGTCTCAATTTCAGTGCTTGTGATTGGTCTGTTCATATTTTCTATTTCTGCCTTGTTCAGTCATGGATGTTGTGCTTTTCGAAGAATTTGTCAATTTCTTCCAGGTTGTCCATTTTATTGACATATAGTTGCTTGTAGTAATCTCTTATGATCCTTGGTATTTCTGCAATGTCAGTTGTTACTTCTCCTTTTTCATTTCTAATTTTTAAAATTTGCATCTTCTCCTATTTTTTTCTTGATGAGTCTGGCTAATGGTTTATCGATTTTTTTTTTATCTTCACAAAAAACAGCTTTTAATTTTATTGATTTTTGCTATTGTTTCCTTCATTTCTCTTTCATTTATTTCTGATCTGATCTTTATGATTTATTTCCTTCTGCTAATTTTGGTTTTTTTTTCTTCTTTCTCTAATTGCTCTAGGTGTAAGGTTAGGTTGTTTATTTGAGATGTTTCCTGTTTCTTGAGGTAGGATTGCATTGCTCCAAACTTCCCTCTTAGAACTGATTTTGCTGCATCCCATAGGTTTTGGGTTGTCATGTTTTCATTGTCATTTGTTTCTAGGTATTTTTAAACGTCATTTTTGATTTCTTTGGTGACCTCTTAGTTATTTAATAGTGTATTTGTATGGAAACACAAAAAATACCGAATAGCCAAAACAATCTTCAGAAAGAAAAATGGAGCTGGGGAAATCAGGCTCCTGGGCTTCAGACTATACTACAAAGCTACAGTAATCAAGGCAGTATGGAACTGGCACAAAAACAGAAATATAGATCAATGGAAAAGGATGGAAAGCCCAGAGATATACTCACGCACATATTGTCACCTTATGTTTGATAAAGGTGGCAATAATGTTCAATGAAGAAAAGACAGCCTCTTCAATTAGTGGTGCTGAGAAAACTGGACAGGCACATGTAAAAGAATGAAATTAGAACACTCCCTAACACCATATGCAAAAATAAACTCAAAGTGGATTAAATACCTAAATGTAAGGCCAGATACTATAAAATTCTTAGAGGAAAACTTAGGCACAACACTCTATGACATAAATTGCAGCTAGATGATTTTTGACCCACCTGCTACAGAAATGGAAATAAAAACAAAAATAAACAAATGGGCCTTAATGAAACTTCAAAGCTTTTGTACAGTAAAGGAAACCATCAACAAGACAAAAAGACAACCTTCAGAATGGGAGAAAATATTTGTGAATGAAGCAACTAACAAAGGATTCATCTACAAAACTTACAAGCCGCTCATGCAGCTCAATATCAAAAAAATGAACAACCCAATCCAAAAATGGGCAGAAGACCTAAATAGACATTTCTCCAAAGAAGATACACAGATTGCGAGCAAACACATGAAATGATGTTGAACATCACTAATCATTAGAGAAATGCAGATCAAAACTACAATGAGTTATCACCTCACACCAGTCAGAATGGCCATCATCAAAATATCTACAAACAATAAATGCTGGAGAAGGTGTGGAAAAAAGGGAACCCTCTTGCATGGTTGGTAGGGATGTAATTTGATACAGCCACTGGGGAGAACAGTATGGAGGTTCCTAAAAAAGTAAAAATAGAACTACCATATGACCCAGCAATCCCACTACTGGGCATATACCCTGAGAAAACCATAATTCAAAAAGAGTCATGTACCACAATGTTCATTGCAGCTCTATTTACAATAGTCAAGACGTAGAAGCAACCTTAGTGTCCATCAACAGATGAATGGATAAATAAGATGTGGTACATATATACAATGGAATATTACTCAGCCATAAAAAGAAATGAAATTGAGTTATTTGTAGTGAGGTGGATGGACCTAGAGTCTGTCATACAGAGTGAAGTAAGTCAGAAAGAGAAAGACAAATACCGTATGCTAACACATATATATGGAATCTAAAAAAAAAATGATTCTGAAGCTCCTAGGGTAGGACAGGAATAAAGACGCAGATGTAGAAGATGGATTTGAGGACACAGGGAGAGGGAAGGGTAAGCTGGGACAGAGTGAGTGAGTGTTATGGACATATATACGCTACCAAATGTAAAATAGATAGTGGGAAGCAGCTGCATAGCACAGGGAGATCAGCTCCGTGCTTTGTGACCTCCTAGAGGGTTGGAAAAGGGCAGGTGGGAGGAGATATAGGGATATATGTATATGTATAGCTGATTCACTTTGTTATAAAGCAGAAATGAACACACCATTGTAAAGCAATTTTACTCCAATAAAGATGTTAAAAAAATACAATTGAAAAGAAAAATATTTTGAATTGCTTCTTTTTTAAGTAAGTGGGGGCCATGCAATGAACTAAATAGAATGTGTTTTTGTTTTGCTTTGAAGATCTTGGTTAAGGATTCCTAATATTAGCCATTTATATCTTCTGTTGAAAAAAATTTAATAATGCTCATAAACTTTGCACTTCTTAACATTTTCTAAGGGATGGTTAAAATGCTTATGTTTAAAATACACATTTTCAGGAATTCCCTCGTGGTCCAGTGGCTAGGACTCTCTACTTCCACTTGCAGGGAGCACAGGTTCTATCCCAGGTCAGGGAAATAAGATCCTGCATGCTGCGTGTTGCAGCCAGAAAAATAAAAAAAATAATAAAATTAAAAATTAAAAAAATACATAATTTCATTTCGAAATTTCAGCAATTAAAATAATCCTTTCAAACAACATTTACCCATGTGATTGAGCCTTAAGTTATTTTGAGATTTCACACAAGTCATTCCAATTACCAGATATTCCTGGCATCATTAGTACTGCACTCTGACAGTGTAACTAAGAAGTACACTCATTTCTTTAACAATTGTAGGTTTACATTAACCATGAAGCAGACCCAAAGAGTTTTTCATTGATTTTTGGAACTAATGAATAAAGTAGATCATATTGAATTCCCTAAAACTGATGAAAAGATTTCAGGACATTTGATAAACTTCTTAAACAGTTAAAAATTCCAATGACTGGTAGTTTACAATCTTGCAGAATACACTCTGGCATCTGTGGATGTGCCTTAAAAAGGTTAGGATGAGGTGGCTCAGAAATACGAAGAGGGAATGTGTTGGTTGAAGAGGTTTTCTTGTTTTATGGATAGTTTGTATTTTACTATGAACTATGCTTTTTGGTTATATGAATTATTCTTAGATTCATCAATACCAATTGTGTAGAACTAATTAACATTTAGGTTAGTTAGCATCCTCAAAATTATATTCTTGGGAAAACTATGACTTTAAAATTTGCACATAGAAGCACCACACAATACATATGCATGGTGAAAACAAACCTATTTAAACTATACCTATAGGGCAGAGATGGCAAACTTTTTAAATTTTTGCTTTACAGATTAATTATAAAACTAAATATATTTTTATGATTATGATTTAGTATGAGTAGGAAAATATAGAAAATTGAGGTAATATTGCAGTGTGATTATTTTAAGAATACTTTGAGAGAGAGACAACAATATAAACCCCAGGCCTTTTTACTTTTTTTGGTGCATCTGTTGGAGAAACCCTATTTCCCATAAATTTACATGTCTGCTTTTCTCCATGTTATCACCAAAGCAGCTGAGCAACAATAGAAAAACTCCATAAACCCTGTAGTTTCTATTTTAAATTCTTAACCATCTATTTCAAAGTCTTTTTTTATTAAGATCCAGAAGTAATATATATATTTCCACCTCTTATGGTGATTTTTAAAATATTCTTAATTTTTCTTACAAATACAGAAGTAATACATGTTTGTTGGAAAAGATAAAATGGTACAGAAACATATAAGAAATAATAATTTAGCACTTATACCTATGCAAGATCTTATAAGAATTATAGGATAGAAGGAGACACAGTCAGTCATCAAAATGATCACCAAATGAATTTAAATTACAAATTATAAGTTTATTAATGAGGGTTACATAATAGTATGAAACAGGTGGACTGGTCCTCATTGGAGTTGTCAGGCAAAACTTCCCCAAAGAAATGGATGGCTAGCCTAGATTTGAAAATTAGGAATTAATTAGGTGGAAAGTTCAGCATGCAAACAAACTTTGAGGTGCAAAAAGTACCCCTTAGGAAACACAAAAAGAGGCCAGCGGGGCTGGAACTAGAGGAAGAGGACCTCTGTGAAGCATCAGAATTAGTCCAGGGTCAGATGACTTTGTTTTCACCTTGGATCAGTAAGAAAAGAAGAAACCCTTCACCTGTTCTAAGTAGGGAGGGAAATATTCTGTTCTGATACAGTCATGTTGAACTCTGTTTCCTCAGCCCAGTAAGGCTGCCCTCCTCTGCTGTTGTTCTAGTCACCTTGCCATTGGACAAAGCCAGCTAGATTGATATACCATCTAGCACACTTCTCTTCATGCAAAGGTGGAATCTCCTCCAATATCTGCCTGCTTCTCCTGACTCTCCTGTGCCTTCAGTTTGTTCTTGAAATTTTCCTCTGAGATTGTATCATTTTTTTACTGGCAGGAAAGTAAGTGCAATAAAAGAACATAAATATAGATAGATATAGATATAGACAGATATAGATACAGATATATAAATATACCTATAGCTATACCTATACATATATGTATATATATTTGTTTTAAGTTAATTATTTTCTCTTTTCTCTATTTCTTTAAGAAAGACCCTTTCTCTTCTGGACCTGGTAAATAACCAGGCTCAAATTCAGATCTGATAATACGTAGCAACCACCAACAAAACAAAATTTTGTTTTTTCTCTTAAACATAAATTAGAAGAATGTTCTCATGCTATTTGAATCACATAAAATCAAATATTATCTGGTAATATTTCTTCAGTGAGGTTGAATACATTAATTCTTGAGGTAAGTGGAAAGGATAGGAAGTGGAATGTGAAACTAAAATAAAAACAACTCTTCAACTGATTAGAAAGCACTGCTTTGCCAAGCAATAATTCACTGTTTTTAAATTGTAAGTTTCTTTCTACTGACTTTTAAATTCCTTATTGCCCTTATTCAGTCAAATATGTAAGTATTTAAAAGTGATTTGCAAATGCATGAGAGGCTGAATGCTTTCCCTTTTCTGCTTCTGAGAGTACAGTTTGCTTCTGTGTATTTCATGCTTTGTGTATATAATCAAAAGACAGATTTTTGGTTTATATTTAGGGATTTTCACACACTCTAGAAGAAATTTAGGGTACACCTGTACAGACCACCAAACTGAAAAATCATGTTCATTTATGTTCTGGAATTCTGACCATTATTTCATGAGTATCAGTGAAAATTCAGTTTAAATGACAGGAAAAATTACTTGTAAACCTCTATTTCTATTTTATTCAGAGTTCTCAAAAGTCTAAAGTATTTATATTTTCATCAATAATGATCTATTGCTGTAATGTCCTACTGAAGTCCCTGAGACATGAATGATTTGTTCTATTAATATCTTCTTGTTTTTGATGAAAGAGTTGTATTAGTTATCTTTGTTATGTAATAAATTATTACCAATTTTGTGGCTTAAAGTAAGATTCAGATTCTTTAGGGCAGAGGCTTGGCCATTGTTGGGATGGATGATCTGCTCAGGGTCTTCACAAGGCTCCAGGAAATCAAGGTGGCAGTCAGGGCTGCAAACTCATCTGAAGCTCAGAGTTCTCTTCCAAGTTCACTGGTTATTGTCAGCTCCTTAAATTTTAGGACTGAGGCCCTGAGCTTGTGGAGATCACCTATTATTCCCTGCCACATGGCCCTCTCCACAACATGGCAGTTGTTGTTTCAAGGTCCAGAAGAGTGTCTACTGCTGCTTCCTGATATTTACTTCTAATGCCTCTTTTATAGGGCTTAGCTGATTATGTCACAAACACAGCCAGGGGTAATTTCTCTACTGATTACCTCAAAGTCAGCTGATGAGAGATTATAATTACATCTGCAAAATCCATTTACTTTTGCCATCTAGTGTAATTTAAGCAAGGGAAACATGCCATTGTATTCACAGGATCCACCTACACTTAATAGGAGGAAATTACAGAGAATGTCCACTGGGGGGTCAGAAATCTTGCAGTCATCTTAGAATTCTGCCTACCATGTAAATTTGAAAGAAAGTATTAAACAATATGATTAACATAATTGTTTCAGGAAAGTAAGTGTGCAACCAAAGTGTTTATTTTATGAATGATACACTCTGTGTTTCTAGAATGTAGTAGTCAGTTAAGCATGTAGTATTTTTCATATGAAGATGATATGCAATCCTCTAGTAGGCAAAGGGAACTGTAGGTTTAGGGAGGTGGAACAAAATTTAATCAAACACTGCTTTCTCACATGTTTCAATATGTTGACAATTTGCTAAGGATTTTTAAAGCTTCTACATGAGGAAGAAGGCGTTTATTGAATGCAGTTGGAATTAAATACAATTAGATGAGCTCTGATTTATAATGTTACCAAATTATTTTCCATTGTCCAGTAAGGAAATGCCCGAAATGTGAAAGAGAACCCTGAATTAACTTCCATATTACATGAAGCACACTTACTAGCCTCAGCCTATTTAATAATACATAGGGAGCTCTATCATTTCTGCTTTTCACTACTTGTTCCTGAACTAAATAGCAAGTAACTATTGTGGTCCATAGTTTTCCACCTTATTGTTGCTACCAAATTAAGTTTTCATTACTTAAGTGTACTTGGACCTGTTTGATGGCACTTTAGAACATGGTTCTGTTTCTTGTTATAGTATTCAGTGTCTTTGAAGGTCTTATATTAATTAAACTATTTATAGGAGGACTGTAAATTTTTGACTTTAGGAAGATTACTGTAAATCAATTCTGCTGTCATTTTTTTAATGTCTTGATAGGTGGAACACATAAAAGAAAAATTATGATATTGAACTGATCTTTAATAATATTCACTCCATTGTAAGAGTTCATCTTGCTAAACAGCTTTTCATTAAGTAAATCAAATATTTGGGGACATCATTGTAATTATATATTCCTTAATGTTAAATTTATTCAATACCTATTTTTCAGTTAGCTAGATTAAATTTTATCTTTCAATATTTAACATGAATATGGTACCTACTGCTGTGTGAAACTTAAATCCTTCAGTTTTGCTTTACACAATTAACATTTCACCCAGCTTAATCTGTATATTTCATTTTAAACTTCTGGGATGGTCTGAGATGCATGCTTTGAATGAAAAAACAACAACCTCAACACTGAGAAGATGATTTTGTTATGGTCTTACTAGCAGAACTGATCCATTTGCTCTCAACTTCTTGCACTTTACAATTCACTTCTATATGTGTATGTGTGTGTTTCATTCACATTCTGGCTTGTGCAAAAAGCTTTGGTTACCTTTCAAACACCATAAGAAATATAGTCAGTTTATTCATCTGTTCTTTCATGTAGAGGTTTCTATTTCTGAAAACTTTCCACAATTGTATTGAATGAAACAAAATAAAAATAAACATAAAGCAGTGTGCTATTTTTTTGTGGGGTGAGGGGATTTAATGACCCCACCACATGTTACCTAAGAGTTTATTATGTAAAAATTTCAGCATAGCTCAACAATCTTCTTGTTCTAACATTTATTCTTTACCTCTTGTTTTTCAAGTACTATACACTATTGTTGTATACCTGTTGCCAAAATGTTTTATGCAATTTTAAGCAAGAGTAAACTTAAGTAATCAGATTTTGAATTTAATTTCTAATAGTCTTCACCACAGAAATCACAAGAGAATAGGGGGTCCACATAGCCTATTTTAAGAGAAATATTTTATTTCCTCAATTCCCTGTATCAGTCACTCCCTCCCAAATCTAGTTGCTGGTTCCTTTGAGAATATGACACACACTATCAACCTATATTCTTACAAAAAAGCACTTAATACTTTCTCACTAACTGGAAAAACAGTGCATAGTCTCATAATTCCTGATGATTATGATCAACCGTTACTTTTATGGCATCCATTAAAAAGATTCCTGGTTTCTTCTGAATCAGAGACATATTCAGATGTGTGTATAAAATCACCATGGAGGATCTTGTGAGTATAAAATAATATACTTTGTTTATGGATTGGAAAATTTATGAGTCACTTAATATATATGCATGTAACACATCAATGTGCAAGGTACCATGCTAGTGTCTGGATTAAAAAAAATATATTTAATGAAAATGTGTTGATCTCTAGCCATTATGGAAATGAAAATTAAAACCACAATGAGATATCACTATATACCTATCAAATGGCTATATATTTTTAAGTGTTATCTCACACTCATCTTTTTGGGCTTAAAGACTCTGTGCCCCAGAAAGTTAAAGTCAAAGCCCAAGTAGGCACCTGCCCTTCAGAACCTTCTCAAACTGGAGCAGAGTCACTCAGACGAGCAAGTAGTTCTTCTGATCAGGGCAGCCTCAGGGAGGCTGACTTAATCCAAAAGGATATCTTTAATTTGAGGGAAAAAAAAAGTTAATTTTAATTGGAACATCAGTTTTCCTTCAGACTTAAGTGGGGTTAATAGAAATATTGAGGTTTTAAAATTTAATTTAAATTTAAATAATTTAATTGAAATTAAATTTTTAAATTATGTGCAAGAAAATAAAAAAGTTATCCCAAAATAATGAAAATATAGGTTTGTTATATAGCAAGGATTATTATTTTGTGATTGTGGTATCTTATACTTCAATACAAGTTTATGAGTATATTAATCTTACCGTATTATTGAGTATAGCATTTTCATAACTTTTTTGGTTAATTCATAGTGCCATACCAAATTGCAGGTCAATGTGTTAGGTCCCTAACTTATCATTCATTCTTACCAATAAAAATTATGTTGTAAATATAAGCACATAACAAATAGAATGGTGTTCTTTAGCACCATCTAGCTTACTTTTAGCACAATTCACACCAATACAATTACTTTTATAACTGGATAATAATTTTAGATACGTATAGCTATGAAGGTCTATGAAGATAGATCAAAATGACTAATAGTATTAATGTCTTTTTAAAAAATTACTATATGCACACTATTTTCTCATAGCCTTAAGGGATTTGTCTTTCAATGCTGTCACCACATCTTCAGAAACCATTTTCTTTGTGCTAATTGCCAGAAATGCTTCACTTAAAACAGTGGGAACCTTTCACTTAATTGCCCTTCAGTTGCTGATAATCTTTAAAATGAATGTATTGTTTAAAAATTAAGATTAAGAGCACTTTATAAAAATAATGTATTAATGCTCACTGTCTTTTTATCATGAAGTGCAAGTTATTACCATTGTCCTGATAGAAAGCAGTAAGTCACATGTAGAGAGAATAAGGAAGCAAAATTCAATATGTTAACCTATACTTAGTAGACAAACACAGTTAATCATAGGAAAATAAAGAGACCTTCAAGATGGCAGAAGAGTAAGATGTGGAGATCACCTTCTTCCCCACAAATACAACAGAAATACATCTATATGTGGAACAACTCCTATAGAACACCTACTGAATGCTGGCAGAATATCTCAGACTTCTGAAAAGGCAAGAAACTCCCCATGTACCTGGGTAGGGCAAAAGTAAAAAGAAAAAACAGAGACAAAAAAAATAGGGATGGGACCTGCAACACTGGGAGGGAGCTGTGAAAGAGGAAAAGTTTCCACACACTAGGAAGCCCCTTCACTGGCAGAGATGGTGGGTGGGCAGGGGGGAAGCTTTGGAACCATGGAGGAGAGCACAGCAACTGGGTTGCAGAGGGCAAAGTGGAGAGGTTCCCACACAGAGGATGGGTGCTGACCAGCACTCACCAGCCCAAGAGGCTTGTCTGCTCACCCACCAACCAGGACGGATGGAGGTTGGGAGCTGAGGCTCGGGCTTCAGAGGTCAGATCCCAGGGAGAGGACTGGGGTTGGTTGTGTGAACACAGCCTGAAGGGGGCTAATGCACCACAGCTAACCAGGAGGGAGTCCAGGAAAAAGTCTGGACCGGCCTAAGAGGCAAGAGACCATTGTTTCGGGGTGTGCAAGGAGAGGGGATACAGACCACGTAAAGAAGCTCCAGAGATGGGTGCGAGCTGCGGCTATCAACGAGGACATCAGAGACGGGCATGAAATGCTAAAGCTGCTGCTGCACCCACCAAAAAGCCTGTGTGCAAGCACAGGTCAAAACCCACACCTCCCCTTCCAGGAGCCGGTGCAGCATGCCACTGCCAGGGTCCTGTGATCCAGGCACAACTTCTCCAGGAGAACACACAGCGTGTCTCAGGCTACTGCAATATCATGCAGGCCTCTGCTGCCACAGGCTCACACTGCATTCTGTACCCCTCCCTCCCTCACGGAGCTTTAGTGGGGCAGAGCTCCCTAATCAGCTGCTCCTTTAACCCCATCCTGTCTGAGCAAAGAACAGACACCCTCAGGTGACCTACACACAGAAGTGGGGGCAAATCCAAAGCTGAACCCAAGGAGCTGTGCAAACAAAGAAGAGAAAGGGAAATCTCTCCCAGCAGCCTCAGGAGCAGTGGATTAAATCTGCACAATCAACTTGAGGTACCCTGCATCTGTGGAATACCTGAATAGACAACAAATCATCCCAAAATTGAGTGGGACTTTGGGAGCAATGATATATATATATATTTTTTTCATTTTTCTCTTTTTGTGAGTGTGTATGTATGTGTATGCTTCTTTGTGTGAGTTTGTCTGAATAGTTTTGCTTTTACCATTTGTCCTAGGGTTCTGCCTGTCTTTTTTTTTTTAATAACGTTTTTAGTGCTTGTTGTCATTGGTGGATTTGTTTTTGGTTCTGTTGCTCTCATTCTTTCTTACTTTTTTAAAATTTATTTTTAGTTTTTAGTCATTATTTTTATTTTTATAAATTTATTTTATTTTTTTCTATATTTCTTTCTTTTTTTTTCCCTTTTGTGTGTGGCTAACAGGGTATTGGTGCTCCAACTGGGTGGCAGGCCTTTACCTCTGGGATGGGAGAGCCAAGTTCAGGGCACTGGTCCACCAGAGACCTCCCAGCTCCATGTACTATAAAAGGGCACAAGCTCTCCTAGAGATCTCAATCTGAATGCTAAGACCCAACTCTACTCAATGACCAGCAAGCTACATTGCCAGACACCCTATGCTAGCAAGCCAGGAACACAACCCTACCCATTAGTAGAGAGGCTACCTAAAATCATAATAAGGTCACAGACACCCAAAAACGCACCACTGCCCACCACAAAGAAAAGATCCGGCTTCATCCACCAGAACACAGGCACTAGTCCCCTCCACCAGGAGGCCTACACAACCCACTGAACCAACCTTAGCTACTGGGGGCAGACAACAAAAACAACAGGAAGTACAAACTTGCAGCCTGCAAAAGGATACCCACAATACAGTAAGAAAGGAAAGTGAGAAGACAGAAACACAGCAGAAAAGGGCCAAGGTAAAAATGCATGAGACAAAACAAATGAAGAGGAAATAGGCCGTCTACCTAAAAAATAATTCAGAGTAATGATAGTAAAGATGACCCAAAATCTTGGAAATAGAATGGAGAAAATAAAAGAAACTTTTAAAAAGGAAAAAGAAGAACTAAAGAGAAAGCAAACAATGATGAACAATGCAAAAAATGAAATTGAAAATTTTCTAGAAGGAATCAATAGCAGAATAACTGAGGTAAAAGAACGGATAAGTGACCTGGAAGATAAAATAGTGGAAATAACTAACACAGAGCAGAATAAAGGAAAAAGAATGAAAAGAATTGAGGATGGTCTCAGAGACCTCTGTGACAATAATAAACACACCAACATATGAATTACAGGGGTCGAGGAAGAGAAAAAGAAAGGGACTGAGAAAATATTTGAAGAGATTATAGTTGAAAACTTCACTAATATGAGAGAGGAAACAGTTAATCAAGTCTAGGAAGTGCAGAGAGTTACATACAGGATAAATCCAAGGAGAAACATGCCAAGACACATGTTAATCAAACTATAAAAAATGACATACAAAGAAAAAATATTAAAAGCAGCAAGGGAAAAACAACAAATGGCATACAAGGGAATACCCCATAAGGTAAACAGCTGATCTTTCAGCAGAAATTGCAAGCCAGAAGGGAGTGACAGGACATATTTAAAGTGATGAAGGAGAAAAACATACAACCAAGATTACTCTACCCAGCAAGGATCTCATTCAGATTCGACCAAGAAATTAAAACATTTACAGACAAGCAAAAGTTAAGAAAATTCAGGACCACCCAATGAGCTTTACAACAACTGCTAAAGGAACTTCTCTAGGCAGGAAACACAAGAGAGGAAAAGACCTACAAAAACAAACCAGAAACAGTTAAGGAAATGGTAATAAGAACATACATATCGATAATAACCTTAAGTGTAAATGGATTAAATCCTTCCACCAAAACACATAGACTGGCTGAATGGATACAAAAACAAGAACCATATAAATGCTGTCTACAAGAGGCCCACTTCAGAACTAGGGACACATACAGACTGAAAGTGAGGGTATGGAAAAAGATATTCCATGCAAATGGAAATATAAAGAGAGCTGGAGTAGCAAGTCTCATATCAGACAATATAGACTTTAAAATAAAGACTATTACAAGAGACAAAGAAGGACACTACATAATGATCAAGGGATCAATCCAAGAATAGGATATAACAAATGAAAATATTTATGCACAAAACATAGGAGCACCTCAGTACATAAGGCAAATGCTAACAGCCATAAAAGGGGAAATCGACAGTAACAAAATTGTAGTCGGGGACTTTAACACCCTACTTTCACCAATGCACAGATCCTCCAAAATGAAAATAAATAAGGAAACACAAGCTTTAAATGATAAATTATACAAGATGGACTTAACTGAAATTTATAGGACGTTCCATTCAAAAATAACAGAATACACGTTTTTCTCAAGTGCTCATGGAACATTCTCCACAATAGATCATATCTTCAGTCACAAATCAAGCCTTGGTAAATTTAAGAAAACTGAAATCATATCAAGTATCTTTTCTGACCAAAACACTATGAGACTAGATAGCAATTATAGGAAAAAAATCTGCAAAAAATACAAACATATGGAGGTTAAACAATACACAACTTTATGACCAAGAGATTACTGAAGAAATCAAAGTGGAAATCAAAAAATAACTAGAAATAAATGACAATGAAAACATGACGACCCAAAATCTGTGGGATGCAGCAAAAGGAGTGCTGAGAGGGAAGTTTATAGCAAAACAGTACAACCTAAAGAAACAAGAAACATCTCACGTAAACAACCTAATTTTACACTTAGAGCAGTCAGAGAAAGAAGAACAAAAAAAGCCAAAGTTAGCAGAAGGAAAGAAATCATAAAGGTCAGAGCAGAAATAAGTGAAAAAGAAATGAAGGAAACAGTAGCAAAGATCAATAAAACTAAAACCTGGTTCTTTGAGAAGATAAAAAAAATTGATAAACCATTAGCCAGACTCATCAAGAAAAAAAGGGAGAAGACTAAAATCAGAAGAATTAGAAATGAAATAGGAGAAATAACAACTGGCACTGCAGAAATACAAAGGTTCATGAGAGTTTACTACAAGCAACTCCATGCCAATAAAATGGACAACCTGGAAGAAATGGACAAATTCTTAGAAAAGCACAACCCTCTCAGATTGAGCCTGGAAGAAACAGAAAATATAAACAGACCAATCACAAGCACTGACATTGAGACTGTGATTAAAAATCTTCCAACAAGCAAAAGCCCAGGACCAGATGGCTTCACAGGTGAATTCTATCAAGTATTTAGAGAAGAACTAACATCTATCCTTCTCAAACTCTTCCAAAATACAGCAGAGAGAGGAACACTCCCAAACTCATTCTACAAGGTCACCATCACCCTGATACCAAAACCAAAGATGTCACAAAGAAAGAAAACTACAGGCCAATATCACTGATGAACATAGATGCAAAAATCCTCAACAAAATACTAGCAAACAGAATCAAACAACACATTAAGAGGATTATACACCATGATCAAATGGGGTTTACCCCAGGAATGCAAGGATTCTTCAATACATGCAAATCAATCCATGTGATATACCATATTAACTAATTGAAGGATAAAAACCTTATGATCATCTCAATAGAAGCATAAAATCTTTTGACAAATTTCAACACCCATTTATGATAAAAACCTTCCAGAAGGTAGGAATAGAGGGAACATAACTCATCATAATAAAGGAAATATATGGCAAACCAACAGCCAACATCATTCTCAATGGGGAAAAACTGAAATCATTTCCACTAGGATCAGGTACAAGACAAGGTTGCCTCCTCTCAGCATGATTATTCAACATAATTTTGTAAGTTTTAGCAACAACAATCAGAGAAGTAAAAGAAGTAAAAAGGAATCCAAATCGGATAAGAAGTAAAGCAGTCACTGTTTGCAGATGACATGACACTATACATTAAGAATCTTAAAGACTCTACCAGAAAACTACTAGATCTAATCAATGAATTTGATAAAGTAGCAGGATAAAAAATTAAAGCAAAAAAATTTCTTGCATTCCTATACACTAATGCTGAAAAATCTGAAAGAGAAATTAAGGAAACACTCCCATTGACCACTAAAAAAAAGAATAAAATACCTAGGAATAAAGCTATCTAAGGAGAAAAAAGACCTGTATGCAGAAAGCTCTAAGACACTGATGAAAGAAATTAAAGATGATACAAATAGATGGAGAGCTATACCATGTTCTTGGACTGGAGGAATCAACATTGTGAAAATGACTACACTACCCAAAGCAATCTACAGATTCCATACAATCCCTATCAAACTACCAATGGCATTTTTCACAGAACTAGAACAAATTTTTTTGCAATATGTATGGGAACAAAAAAGACCCTGAATAAACAATGCAATCTTGAGAAAGAAAAATGGAGCTGCAGAAATCAGGCTCCCAGACTTCAGACTATACTACAAAGCTACAGTAATCAAGACAGTATGGGACTGGCACAAAAACAGAAATATAGATCAATGGAACAGGATAGAAAGCCCAGAGATAAACCCATGCACATATGGTCACCTTATCTTTGATAAAGGAGGGAAGAATATACAGCGGAGAAAAGACAGCCTCCTCAATAAGTGGTGCTGGGAAAACTGGACAGCTACATGTGAAAGAATGAAATTAGAACACTCCGTAACACCATACACAAAAATCAACTCAAAATCGATTAAAGACCTATATCTAAGGCCAGACACTATAAAACTCTTATAGGAAAACATAGGCAGAACACTCTATGACATAAATCACAGCAAGATCATTTTTAACCCACCTGCAAGATAAATGGAAAAAAAAAAGAAAAAAAACAAATGGGACCTAATGAAACTTGAAAGCTATTGCACAGCAAAGGAAACCATAAAAAAGACGAAAATACAACCTTCAGAATGGGAGAAAATATTTGCAAATGAAGCAACTAACAAAGGATTAATCTCCAAATTTTATAAGCAGCTCATGCAGCTAAATATCAAAGAAACAAACAACCCAATCCAAAAATGGGCAGAAGACTTAAATAGACATGTCTCCAAAGAAGATATGCAGATTGCCAGCAAACACATGAAAGAATGCTCAACATCATTAATCGTTAGAGAAATGCAAATTAAAACTTCAATGTGGTATCACCTCACACCAGTTCGAATGGCCATGATCAAAAAATCTACAAACAATAAATGCTGGAGAATCTGTGGAATAAAGGGAACCCTCTTGCACTGTTGGTGGGAATGTAAAATGATACAGCGACTATGGAGAACAGTATGGATCTTCCTTAGAAAACTAAAAATAAAACTTCCATATGATCCAGCAATCCCACTACTGGGCATATATCCTGAGAAAACCATAATTCAAAAAGAGTCATGTACCACAATGTTCATTGCAGCTCTATTTACAATAGCCAGGACATGGAAGCAACCTATGTGTCCATTGACAGATGAATGGATAAAGGAGATGTGGCACATATATACAATGGAATATTACCCAGCCATAAAAAGAAATGAAATTGAGTTATTTGTAGTCAGGTGGATGGACCTAGAGTCTGTCATACAGAATGAAGTAAGTCAGAAAGAGAAAAACAAATACCATATGATAACACATATATATGGAATCTAAAAAAAAAAAAAAAAAAGGTTTTGAAGAACCTAGGGGCAGCACAGGAATAAAGACGCAGACATAGAGAATTGACTTGAAGACACGAGGAGGGGGAAGGGTAAGGTGGGATGAAGTGAGAGATTGACATGGACATACATACACTACCAAATGTAAAATAGATAGCTAGTCGGAAGCAGCAACATAGCACAGGGAGATCAGCTCCGTGCTTTTTGACCACCTAGAGGGGTGGGATAGAGCAGGTGGGAGGGAGACACAAGATGGAGGAGATATGGTGATATATGTATATGTATAACTGATTCATTTTGTTATAAAGCAGAAACTAACACACCATTGTAAAGCAATTATACTCCAATAAAGATGTTAAAAAATAAATAAATAAAATAAAATAAAAATGAAGCCACCCACAAGAAAATAAATAAGCCATAGGAAAATAATACCTATTGTTTACCAAATATTTTCTAAAAGAAAATATTTTGATCAATTTCTGTTTGGATATCTTAGGTTATTCAGACATTACCTAGTAGTTTTCATTTCTCTATCAATTTTTATATTTATCTATTCTGCTTGAGATTGCCACTCTTCATATTACTTTACAATAGCTGCATGTTACTTTATGATTTATCGCAGTTTCCAGCCCAGAAAATCTATTGAGGAGAGAGCACAGAATTCTGATAAATGTAAAGTATGCACTACTGTAATTTTTTTAAGAACACTTGATCAATATTAGCTAAGAAAATTAGTAAATCAATAGTGATTTTGAAACCAACTAAGGTTTTAAGAAGCTAATAATATGGATATTCAAGAAAATATTAAAATATTTTGATACACTATATTTACAGTATGAGCATATAATTTGGTTACCTTACTTTAGGTTAATGCAACAAAATATGTTTAAAGAGTAATCCATCCATATTCACATTGTATAATATTTTGTTAAAATGAGTACATCTTTTTAATTTTCTACTTGAATAAAACATATTCCAGATATGGCTAGCTTGAGTTGAAACTTAGAATGAAATACAATGTCATTAGTCTGGTTATCAAAATTATATAAAAATTTAAGGTGTTAGAATAACTAACGTTCCCACCCATTCACTTATTTAACAAATATTTATGGAGTGAACATTATTTGTCAGTCACTGTTCCAAATGACCAGAGTGCTGTGGTACTCAATTGTATTAAAATCTCTGATCTTAAAGAGGTTCTATGTTTATAGGGTGATACATATAAACTTTCTGTGTGTGTGTGAGACATATGTGAGATAGTGCTAAGTGTTGTGTAGGGAATTAAAGTAAGTAATGTGATAGTGACTTTTTTATTTCCTTAGACTGGATGGGCAAAAGGATGACATTTAAGAAGAAATTTGAAGGTCAAGGAATTCACCATAGAAAGAGGAGAAGGAAGAATATTCCAGGAAATCAGAACACCTATCTCAAAGACTCTTAAGTGGTTAAGAGCTTTTCATATTTGAAAAACTAAAACTGTAGTGTGAGTTTAACACAGTAGGTAAGATGAAGAGTAATGAGCTATATGGCTAGGGCCAGACCACCTAAGGCTTTCATAAGTTAGGGGAAGGAGTTTCAATCTTTCCCCCCTTCCCAATGTAGTTGCCTTCCTTCCTTCTTTCCTTCCTTCCTTCCTTCCTTCCTTCATTTTTCCCTTATTACAGTAATCTCAGAGAGAGTTGACAGTGGCATTTGTTAGGGTGGTAGTAATGTATATGTAAGAACATAGGCAAAGTCCATATATGTTTAGAGGCAGCATAAGTGGAATTTTCTGATGGAATCAGTGTGGAGAGTGTAGTTGGGAAGGAGAAGTATCAAAGGGAACACAATTATTTTAGGTTTGACAACTGGATGCTAGTGTTTCCTTTCACAAATTTGAAAGAGTGAGGGACATGCAATTTAAGTGATGGCAGAGTCAAGATTTTTATTTTGCCTTTTTTAGTTTTGAGATGTTTGTTTTGTTGAAGCATCAAGTAAATAATTATTGAAATGAGTCTAGTGTCTGGACTAGATATCATGGTAGGAAACATAGCTTTAAAAATCATCTCTGCATTCACAGATAGTTTTCCCTAGAAACAATTATATATCTACTTAAAATAGTTTCAATCACTGGTTTTATATGCATAAGGAAGAAAAAAAATCTTTTTTTAAAATTTTCATTTAAAAATAGCACATTGACCATAAGACATTTTAAAGCAAATGATAAAAGCAATAGTGCCAACACAAATTAACAAAACAATTAAGATTTTAGTGTACCTGTATCTATTTTTAGATTGCCTATGTAAAAAAAAAAAGTTATAAATGTGAGAATGTTCACTGGCTAAAGCTAAAATATCACCAAACAATTTTTGTTTAATTAGGAAGTTATTTTTTCTTTAATAATAGTTCTATTTACTAGAACAATAGTTCTAGTAAAGAGCACATCCTTACCCCATTCATCTTTTACAAAATCCCTGTCACCAGTGCTATTTTCTTTATAGGACTTCGGACTCAACAGCACAGTAGATGATAGAAACAGAAGTGAATGTAGCTATAATGGCTACTGTATACCTAGATGCAGTGTATAGGAGAAGCATCATATAGAGCAAAATATCCCAATCTGCTACACTTACCCAAACCTTAGCATTTTAGCTCCTGCCTGTTTTGCAGGATGCAGCTACTTTTCTGTACTTAATTTAATTTACAATATTTTGCTGATGGCCAGGATTCCATATTTCCCCACATTATCCTCTTAGCATCTGCTTTTTTCATTCCTCGATCATTGTCTATAAGATTAAAAACTCTACTCTGAGCAAAGCCTTGTTTTTACCCCATGCTCTGCCAACCTGGAAACAGCTCCAGAGTCTTATCTCATATTTATACAGAATGCCAAATCCTATTCCCTTAATTGCCTCAGCTGGGGAGCCAAGAGTGCATAAAACAGCTGGTGGCAAGTGTGTATATAGCAAATAGGTAGGGCAGACTCCTGCAAAATTCAATGCTGTATTAAGAATTTTGCAGTTAGGGGCTTTTTCCTCTGGAGGAAACCAACCCAACTAGTTCTGTTAAAACTCATTTACTATACAAAACCACCTTCCAGATGGTAGCCTCTGACACCACAAAGCGCCAGAGGCAGAACTGTGACTGTAAGATGTACATGTGAAAGTGATAGGGTAAGAAATACTTTTTTTGTTAGCAACTGAGGAAAGCATTTAGGAAATGGAGACTTTGTGGCTGCTCTTCACACTCGGTGGTAATGCTGCTGTGCTTTGCAATCAACATAAACCTGAATTCTATTTTGCTTGTTTGTACATGTGTTAAAGGTCTATTTTAGGGCTTCATTGTTTTTCTATGAAAGTGTAACATGCTTTTGAAGACAAAAATTCTACAAAGTTTTTTGTGTTTTGTTCATAATACCTTTTATTTTGAAGAGCGTTCTAATTCTAAACCTATGAATTTAGATCACTATGAAGTTGAATTCTAGTAGAAAGCCATTATCACTTTGTCTATTATCTTTGTTTTCATTTTTCAGCCTTAGAGAATGAAAGGTCACATTTACTGTGCACCAATAATATTTTTATTCATGCCTCAATTCCATCCTCATGTATTTTCTATTGATTTCAAAATTAGACCCAAACTTGGATAAGTCATATAAGACATAGGAAAAGGGGTTTGAAATTAATAACTTAATGTTGCATTCCATATTTGGAATCAATATTATATTCACAATTAAGAATTTTTTTCTTGATTAGGTAATGTCTTGCTAGCGTTATTTTAAAATAAAATAACATTCCAAAGTTAAAAGGTGCAGATTGCTAATTTGATGCATAAAACACCATAAAATTATTGTGATTTTTTAAAAACTATCTCCCTCATTCAGAACAGAATGTATTAAAGCTAGTAGAATATGTAAACTTTTAAGAAATTCAGAATAGCTATACTGGGAAACTAAATGTTAAAAGTGGTCTTGGGTGCATAAAAACATTTTTTATGATAGCATGATTTTATGTTCCTAGAATATCAGAGTGTTGAGATTAAGACTTCAAGACTTTTCATGGGAGATAAAAGTCGGTTTGTAATATAAATAATTAGACAATTAGCTTTATACATAACTATGCCATTTATTTGTGCATTAAATGTATTATTGGTCTACTATATGCTAGATCCTGCTGATACTGCAAGGGTACAGTGCTAAGTCAACTAGCAAACAGGTACAAACTTTAAAATATGGCCCATATAGCAGAAATTAAAAGTGAAATGAAGTGGCTGAAAATTTAAAAGTGCAAAATAAGGCTGCCTAACCCTACTTTCATATAATGTGCATAATGAGGAAACAAGAGAACCAGTTATAAATATAATTTGCTAAGAAGCTGACATTCAAGAAAGAGAAGAAAATTTACCAATATAGAATAATATAAACAGAAAAAATGACTATAACCATGTTCCTCCAATTCTTCGTGACAAATCCATTGATTTTGATGCATGGAAAGTATACATCCATCAATTTGCTTTTATTCAGAGATATTTCTGAGAAGGATCTTGCTAGTCTGTTGTTGTGGAAATTAGTTTTAAAAGTTGCATTTGCCAGAATGTCATTCTTGGAATTTGTTTTTAAGTAAATCCCTTTGAGATGATAAAGAAATACAAAATATAAAAAAGTTATTTTCAAATCAAATAATAAAATGTTTTTATGTATATTTTGTATCCCTACTTAATAATAAAATAATTTATATTTTCACCAGATGTTGTTATTATATCAGTCCAGATTTTTCTATTTCTCATGTGAGATCAGGCCATTTCATACACTACACATTGGGGAAATAATAGGGAAAAGTGAAAAATTAGTATTTATAAGTTTGTGATAGTCCTAGCTAATAGGAACTCAAGTAGATTGTTTCTTCCATGTATTTCTCAGAGGGAACAGGTGGATTTTTTGACTATATATTCATTTCTATCCTACAAAATATATTTAGTTATAGATATTAAAGGATGTCATGAAATTTGGCACAGATGAAAAAGAACAAACTTGTCAGAGTGTGTGTATATAAACACTCATTTATGAGAAATTATAGACACTGCATTAAAATTGAATACTTTATATGTATTTAAATTTAGACTATTTATAAATATATAAAATATTATAATAATATACACTGATAACTATTTTTAAATTAAACCTTAAACTTGTAAGAAATAATGTTGAAATAAATCTAAGATTAAAAAAGAGAAATTGTTATTGTGGAGCTTACTGTTCCACAAAAATCTCACCTTAAACTAAAGGAAAAACAAATATATATTTTAAAATATTTTTTCAGCATGTATTGGCATGTCTTTGTCTCTCTGTTTCTCTTTATATATATACTCAGTTAACTCACATGCTAATAAAGTAATTAATCGATTGAGTTTGACAACCCAAATATAAATAATGCATATATTTATATATATTATAAGTAATATATATGATATATATATTATATATATTTATAACTAAATATTTTGTTATTAGATAGGCTTTATTTAAAAATAATGTTTATTGATTCTATAAGTTATTACATCTACTTCTATTTTGTTTTTGCTTTAAAGATTTTCTTTAAATAGTCTGATGAAATAAGGTCAATAAGGTCTGGTATATAAATATAGTATAACTTGAAAGCAAAAATGAAAGCGCAAATACAATGAATAACTCAATATAGACCTTCAACAAGTTAATAACAATGGTTTCCACTTTTAAATACTGACAAATCATGAAAAAATTGTCTATAAAATTTGTGTTAAAACTTATCAGTTTTAACTCAGCAGCATTGTGGTAAAAATAATTTGTCTATGAAAATGAACTACACTTTTTCATACTGATTAGTGTATAATAGTATAAAACTCACAGATGCAGCTCTCACACATTGAATTACTAAAAAATGATGCTATAGAATTGTATGACTTTTTAAAAAAATCCATTTGATATATACTGAAGTCCTACGGATTATCAACCCCTTAATTAACTGCTGGCAACACAATAATAGACAAAGCAATATCTAATTAGCCTATATGTCAATTTAAGGATCACAATAATCAATTTTATCATTTTCTAGAGAAACAAACCAAAATCCAGCAAGATTAATGCCTTAGACAAACTCACGGAGCATACAAAGTTTGCAACAAGTATAGGAAAATCATAAAAAAAAAGCTGTAACAGTGTGGGGACATGTAGATTGGGAACAGGTGTGTAGTTTGGACCTGGAACTGATGCAACTCTCTTTTTAGTCCTTTTATGGGCTTTTCCAGTTATTGTCATGACAATTTTCAACTGTCATGGTGCTGGTGGGTGTCATGTAGCATGCTAATGAATTATAATGAGCTCAAGGTCTACTGGAAGTCAAGTATTCTGTTATCTTAGGCCTACTTGGTTTCAATCAGTTCTTGCTTTTATCTCCTTGCAAGCTTCCTGAAGCACAGATAAGAGTAATTGGTTTCTCTTCAAGGGAGGGGCAGAGGTATGATTCTGGGGCAACAGTCTTGGTAAAAAACGGCAAGGAGAGGGTGTGGTTGATGAAACCTAAAAAGAGAGGAAACTGTGAAAGGTCATCTGGCAGTAGCTGTGGCCTTCAGCTGAGGGGTTCTGCTGGTACAAAGTGAAAGGAAACTGGAGAAAATCATAATGCAACCTCCCATTCATCTCTCCCTCTTGTCTACTGCTAGACTTCCAGTGTAATATGTTGCCTGAAACCAATTGGAAGCAAGGAGGCTATAGAGCTAAATTAGGTACACTGAACCAGCCCCTATCCTGGGGCACTGAGCAATATATAGCAGGATGGGGAGTGGATCTGGGAAGACAAGTGAATGATATCTCTCATCTTCAACACATTTTACCATCAGAATCTCCTTCTTTTCTTTACTTAAGTGAAATATTGTATTCCCTCAAACAGTTTTAAATCCTCTCTTGTATAATCATACTGTTACTACCAACCTGAAGCTTAAGATATTAGCTTTTCAGGGTTCTTTATATGAAGTAGTGGGAGGGGGTTGGTAAAATGAAATAATGTTTTTGGATAAAGCATATTGCTTTAGTCTTCTCTTTATGTTTAGTCATGAGGCCTAATATTATAATAATATCCACCTTCCTCCCCTTCCATGTTCTCTTTAACTTTAGCTGGACAGGATCTTTCACTTAGTGAAGAATCCCAAATCTTCACTCCATATCATCTGGGATTTTTGGGACCTTATCTATATTGAGTTGATCTTATTGAGATTCTTTTTTTTTTTTTTTTTTTTTTTTAGTGATTCAGTATTTTAATAGATTATACTCCATTTAAAGTTATTATAAAATATTGGCTATATTTACAATTTTTAAATATACAGAATAAAAGAAAACAGATATCAAATGCCTATTCTTACGTAAAGCAATAAGCTTGCATTTTAAAAGAAATCTAATATTTTAATTTCATTAATTTGGTCAGGGTTTCTTGTCCTTTATACCAGATTATTTAGATTTTTCATATCTTCAAGGTTATTTTCTTAGGGCATCGGCCTAACTGATCTCTCTCCTCTTCCCAGACTCTGTGGGTGTGGTTGGAAGTCCAGAGATAGTTGTGCTTTTACACGGCTTTCCAACGTCCAGCTATGACTGGTACAAGGTAAGGAAATCAGACCTGGGTCCTAATATGCCTTAAAAAATTCAAAATCGAGGATTTTGTTGTCAGCACTGGAAGACTTGCATATTTGAGTTGCTTAATAAAATAGGATTAAATGTAGAACTGTTGCTCATTTACTGTAAGGGAGTAAAAAAGTCTTTGGCAATCTGGGAGGGATCATTGCCAAGTTAAAAAGTGCTGGAGTTCCTCCCTCAATGGAGATTAATTATTGAGGAAGAATTAAAAAGTACCACAGTGAGTCATAATGGTTAGAAAAAGAAACTTCACTGTCTCTATTGGGAAACAGTAAGGCAGTTTTTTCTAAGTACAGTTGATACACAACCTTCTCCTCTGCTGTAGACTCAATGGATGAGGACCCCAAAATGACAGTCTCAGCTTCCATTTTATCAGAACTGTGACTTACTTCTCTCAGATAAGCATTCAGCCTTTGGTCACTAGGACTTCCCAGCTGATCAAGACTGTAGGGACAAAAGCAAATTTCCTTCAGTCAGTTGACAGTTTTAATAGTGTAATGAGCTACTCCCATCTCCTTTCCTTGGTTTCTATACATTCTGTCTATGGAAGAGATGTCCACATATAGAGATCTTTTGTTTAAGAAATATATTCTATCATGTGGGACAGCAACTTGGTTGCTTGGTTTCCTTAAATTAATTTTTTTGGCCATTTTGTTAGTGCCAGTTGCTTCTGAATGATGGATAATCATAAGGCCAGTGAATTTGTATGGGAATGAACCTATTTTCTTAGGTAGTAATCATGTTTGGATAAAGTTACCTCTTTAAAACACAGATCTGATTATAACATTCCTGTTTTACAAGCACTCAATAGTTTCTCATTTCCTCCAAAATAAAGGTCAAAACCTATAATATAAAACACACATTTAAGATCAGGCTTTAATTTTTTTTTCATTTTTATTCTTTACTAAGAATTTCTAGATTATCAAATTAAAACTAGATTAGACCACTTGTCACTTTTTCCAACTTTTGTCTATATTTCTGAAGATAGCTAATTTACCATTTTTATTTATCCAACACTTATTATTAAAATTCAGATCAAAGACTAACTTCTAAATTTGTTAGGACCTGAGGGCAATTAAACTTTTTGTTTCCCTTCCCTCTCTTGTTTTTGTCTGTCAAAATCTCTCTGAGAGCAGTCAATATAAATATACTGCACAGGCAGACCTCATTTTATTGCATTTCACTTTATTGCTCTCCACATATACTGCATTTTTTACTAATTGATGGTTTACAGCAACCTTGCTTCTAGCAAGTCTACCTGCACAGTGTTTCCAGCAGTATTTGCTCACTTCTTGTCTGTGTCACATTTTGGTAATTCTCACAATATTTCAAACTTTTTCTCTATTATTATATTTGTTATGGTGATCTCTAATCATTGACCTATAATGTTACCATTTTAATATTTTGAGGTGCCGAAAACCATGCCCATAAAAGACTACAAACTTAATTGATAAATGTTCTGTGTTCTGACTGCTTTACCCACCAGTTATTCTTCAGTGCCACACCCTCTTTCTCTCTCTCTCATCAGGCTTCCTTATTCCCTGAGGCACAACAATATTGAAATTAGGCCAATTAATAACCCTACAATGGCCTCTAAGGTTCAAGTGAAAGAAAGACTTGCAAGTCTCTCACTTTAAATAAAAAGTTAGAAATGATTAAACTTAGTAAGGAAGGCATATTGAAAGCTGAGATAGGCTTAAATCTAGGTCCCTTATGCCAAACAGCCAAGTTGTGAATGCAAAGGAAAAGTTCTTGAAGGGAATTAAAAGTACTATTCCAGTGAACACATGAATGTAAGATAGCAAAACAACCTTTTCGCTGATAAGTTTTAGTGGTCTGGATAGAAGATCAAACCAGCCACAATATTCCTTTAAGCCAAAGCCTGATCCAGAAAAAGACTGTAATTCTTTTTAATTCTATGAAGGCTGAGAGTGGTGAGGAAGCTGAAAAAGAAAAGTTTGAAGCTAGCAGAGTATGGTTCACGAAGTTTAAGGAAAGAAGCCGTTTTCGTAACATAGAAGTGCAAGGTGAAAGAGCAAGTGCTGCTGTGGAAGCTGCAGCAAGTTATCCAGAAGATCTAGCTTAGAAAATGAATGAAGGAGGCTACACTAAACAACAACAGCCATCAACATGGAGGTAAGGCCCTTCATCAAAAAAAATGATTATGACTCACTGAAGGCTCAGATGATGGTTAACATTTTTTAGCAACAAAGTATTATTTAACTGAGACATGTACATTGTTTTTTAGACATAATGCTATTGCAACGTAATAGATTTCAGGATAGTAGACATAACTTGTGTATGTCTTGGGAAATCAAAAAACCTTATGTGACTCACTCTACTGCAGTATTCACTTTATTGTGGTGGTCTGTAACTGAACCTTCATTAGCTCCAAGGTATGCTGGTACCTCTATGTAACTCAGTGGCTCATTTCTGGTTTTAAGCTCCTTGAAGCCAGAGATCACATTATATAATTTCGTGAACTATGGTATCAAGCTAAGGAGGTTTTCATCAGTTATTTGTTGAATTTGAATTAATGTAAATATTTATATTAAGAAAAGTATGATAAAATCATAGCAATTGTAAATCATACTTTATTATAAATGTTACAATATGTTTTTTTTTTTTAGGGATCTATGTCATAAACAGTGTACTTGAGTGGTCCTATGTACATTCCTGATGTATTATAAAGCATATTTGATACTTCTCTGCTATAAACTTTTGCAGAAGTGGCTGCTCCAAGGAGAAAGGCAAAACATCTTCAAAGTCTCCTGCTGACTTACCACTGAAAATACTTTTGAATAGGTTAGTGGGTACTTAGAAGTTATTTGTTGTTAATAATGATTAAATCAGTAAACATTTCTTAAAATATGGATAAACCTATGCTATAATAGTATAATAGCATCTTACCCTAAGAGTGTAGGATCATTGTTATTTTCAGTGACTAAAGTATATGTCATCATTTAGTTCTACAACAAATTTTGTTAAATACAAAAGCATGACAAGTATTAAAAATATTTTAAATCTCTAGATTATTGTGCAAAAACATTCATTTGTGTATATGTTGCCTCTTATTCTGTTATATGGCCAAATGTGTACCCAATAGTTAGGTGAGGACAAAAGCTGAAAGTTTCAGTCCCAAAGACAGTTTGAAATATTGCAATTATTTCAATTAGATAATAATAATTTATCAGGAAATAATGCAAAGTTGGCTGAGTATTATAGTTTTTATTAGCAGTATATGAGACTACAATGTTACAGTAATTTAAATTTAAATTGAGCCAAATGTTTGGTTAAATTTAAAGTCAACCAAACGTTTGTTAGGTAAGATAATACTATGCTTTTATGTGTAATATTTACTTTATTTTGTACTTTAATAATCTTTGCAATCATCTTGGCATCAAATATAAAGTTGATGTGACTCAATTAAATTTTGCTTTTGACTCAATTTTTGAAAACATAATAAACATAATTATTAGTAAATGTACATGTGTTAAAATTAGGAAATTAAGCAATTCATACATGTATAAATAACAAATTTGTTTTTTTACCCATTCAACAAATACTTGATATATACTATTTATTAACACTGGAAGACTCTAGAAACACAATGATAAACAAAGCAAATAATATGTAATAAACACCCTGTAATGATATGTAAATTTAATAAAAATCTAAATAAATGACTACAGATAGATCAAAGGTACCTAAGTGAATGGATGGAGAAAGAGAGAGAGAGAATTATGGATAGATATGTAGTTTAAAAGATTAAATAATATAGAGAAAAACTAAAGATAAATTTAAGTGAGTACAACAGCAATACTTATCTGGGATTTGAGAGTCAGATTAGGTCTATTCGAAAAACAAAATGCTATAGGAAGTAATCAATTAAAGAGCAGGGGCAGGTCATTCCTTGGGATGGGAAGAATATTTGCTTTGGTTTAATGACTACATTGTGTACAAGAAACTAGAAGAAAGTCCACAGTAAGTAGAACTGGTACATAAAGTAGAAAGTGACAGCAAGAAAGACAGGAGTAGTGAGTAAAGCATGAATAGAAAATGGCACAGAAACAGGGAACAAACATGTAGGCTTGTGAATTAGCTTAATTACTATGGGGAATGATTGAGTTATTTGAATCATAGAAAGGTTGGAGTATTATGCTTATTTAAAAACCACTCTACTCTATGGAGAATAAATTGGAAGTGGGTTTTGGACCTAAGGAGTGCAAGAGGAGAAACATATTTGAGACTTGAAGTAATGCAAGATGATGGTGGTTGTGCTAGAATGATGGCAGGTGTTATGGAGAAGAGTGAATATATGTATTTTAGATGTTAGATATCTACAAACTGATGCTATTTTAAAGACCAAAGTAGGTAGAAAATTGACCAATAACATTTTGTCAAAGATAATCCCTAGCTTTTAGGAAGAAACAACCTTTTAGATGAAATAAAACTTATTGAAATGGCGAACACAAGTAGACTAAATTGCTTCACTAAATTGGTGGAGGGCTGGGTACAGAGTGGAGATGGAAAAGCTGTAGGATGTAAAGGAATCAGGCATTCAGTTCTGGACATATGAATTTAAAAGTGGCTAAGAAATATATCTATAACTGGAGTTATTAAGAATATAGTTGTGGCTTCCCTGGTGGCGCAGTGGTTGAGAGTCCGCCTGCTGATGCAGGGGACACGGGTTCGTGCCCCTTCCCGTCCGGGAAGATCCCACATGCTGAGGAGTGGCTGGGCCCGTGAGCCATGGCCTCTGAGCCTGCACGTCCGGAGCCTGTGCTCCACAATGGAAGAGGCCACAACAGTGAGAGGCCCACGTACCACAAAAAAAAGAAAAAAAAAAAAAAGAATATAGTTGAACATATGGATCTGGACTTTTATAGATTAAAAACTATAATTTAAGAGATAATACCAGATGCTTTTAAAAACTTGTAAATAAAGTAATTAACTTAGAGATAGAGTGGACAGGAGGAAACAAGAGAGCCTAAAACAGATGAGGAATTCCAGTAATAACATATCAGGTTAAACAGCTATGAAAGAAAACTGAGAAAAGAAACTAGTAATCTGATGGAGATTAAGAAAAGAGAATATTACAAAAGAAACATTTGCTCAATTGTGTTGAATTTTGCTAAGATATCTGACTAATTAGCTAACTAAGCAAAGAAATAATTTTAATATTAAGATTACTGATTCTTTTGTTTACATTCCAGGCAAAGACATATAATTTGCCTGCAAGTATCCTGCCTAGAATTAAAACTAAGGAGGATTTGAAATATTAATGAGTTACATTGAATTAATAGATTTTAAGATAAAACCCTTAGAGAAGAATAAAATTGCATATGTATTTTCTTATGAAATTGATCTATAGCATTAATTAAATTAAGAAATTGTTTATATTTAATCAGTCTTTGCAGAACATTGCAACATTGTTTGAACTTATGAAGAGAAAATAATGCATAAGGCTGTTGTCAATTCTATTAAAAGAAGTAGGGTATAAAAGTCTATTATCTTTTGATAATAATATTTAGAGGTAGTAAGTATGAAGTTAATACTTGCATTAAATAGTTTATAATAGGTAAACTAAAATTCTCACATGCGTAAGAATTAGAGTTAAATTTATTAAGGATTAAATCTCAAATGACATTGAGAACAAAGGGAAATATTTTCTTCGTAACAATTCCATGTTTTTCCTCAAATGCATTTTTTAGTAACAATTACTTAAATCAAAGCAAAATTAATCCTTGTTTCATCTGTAGTTAAAAAATACCTATGTGGGGCTTCCCTGGTGGTGCAGTGGTTGAGAGTCCGCTTGCTGATGCAGGGGACACGGGTTCGTGCCCTGGTCCGGGGTGATCCCACATGCCGTGGAGCGGCTGGGCCCTTGAGCCATGGCCATTGAACCTGCACGTCCGGAGCCTGTGCTCCACAACGTGAGAGGCCACAACAGTGAGAGGCCTGCGTATCGAAAAAAAAATAAATACCTATGTGGCTTTCACAGAATCCAAAGATAGAAATATATAAAATTGTTTCCCGCCTACTCCATTATTGCAGGATTCCCCAGAAAAGCTCCAGTCTTACAAAAGCAGCTGCTAGTATTTAGTGATAATCCTCTGTACTGTATTAGTTTTGTCTTTTGGGATACGAAATTGATTATCTGACCTTAACATAGTGAAGACTTTGCAGGTGTGCTGCCCTCTACTTCAGAGAGTTAATTAGTTATGTAAACAGTGAAAAATAATTAAAAGTACAATAATACTGTTTTAATTTGATCAGAAAATCTTATAAAAATGAAAAAAAATAGCCTTTTATTATTTGTTTTTATTTTCCATAACAAGTAATGAATTAAAATGCTACTGCCTTAAATAATGCATTTTATGGTGAGTTTGGTATTTTTTTGTAAACATATTCATAAACTTTTTAGTAGAGAGAACTGATGGGCAAAGGAGTGGCACTGAATAGAGTTACATATCACGATGTCTATGTTTCTATCCAATGGGAGACGTGATTTTAAGCTTGGATACTCATAGAGTATGAGTAACATTCCATTCATAACAAAAACAGGTCAATCATAAACAACAAAGAAATCAACTTTTTCCTTTAATCAAACTTAGTTAATGTTCACACATTTGTCAGTACTGAGGAATTAAAAATTAATGTGAACACCCCTGTGAATAACAAATATTTTTATGTATATGTAATTTTGATTGAATTATTTGCAAAAAGAATTTATATTGTTATCAAATATAGTAAATATTCAACCATAATTGAAAAATTCCTTTCTTTCTTGTTCTTACAATAATTTTTCAATGTCTCATGAAGTTTTATGTCACAGTGTAAAATAGACTCTATTGAGAAGAGGTCTATTGAGAGCAAAATAGGTTTTTCCTTCAGCTAAGTTCCCAGTTTTACCAATCTGGACAATGACTTTAATTTTTTTCCTGGATAAAAACAGAAATGCGAATGGAAAAATGAAAACTTAATGCAGGCAATACTCTGTGGATTCTCAGGGTGAATATATCAGGTTTTAGATATCCACTAAAACCAAGTTTGGCTCATTTTGGAGAAACCATCCTAGTCATCTGAAGGCTACACGATCTACTAGTAATGTTTCCTTAAACATTTGCAAATCTTCTGTGGCCAGCCCTAAAGTGCATGTCATCATGGGTTTAAGAGAAAAAAAAATCACTAGGGTTGATTTCAGATATAAAGCACAGTTCCAGAAGCCCAAAACATTGGTTACAATTGTTGGGGCCCTGCAAGTTGTACTGACATCTGCTAAGAGGTGCAAGTCGAATGGTCTCCTAGATGACTGATAGGTGCTGGGGCTCCCAATTCAGTTGAATAATTGAGTCTAGTTCTTGGTTTTGGAGGGATTACCTGAGGGCAGTTATTTCAACCTGCCCAACTTTCCCACACCAACAGCCAAAAGGCATTCTGAGAAAGAGTCAAGAGGATGGGAGTGAAAAAGACATCCTAAGGTGTTGACAGGCACTGTATGTGGAAGGTGCAGGATCTGGGACCATCCCTTTTTTGTTTTTGATAGATTGCTTCCAAAGTTAAGGAAAATAGTGCTTAGAATATGACAGTTTTGACTTGACTGCTCAAAGGATTGAACATTATGAATATGCTCACAGAGCTCCAAAAAGTTTTTTGGTGAGCAGCTCTCTGTATTTTGTCAGAGATTGTCACGTGCCTCTGCTGGTAGATGTTTGATTAACAATGCAATCAGGGCTGGTGCAACTGAAGCTTCGGACTTGCCAACTAACAGGACATCATCTATGCAGATCTTAGGATAGCAGATACAGAGTTACTTATGCTAAATCCTGATCAACCCACTTGGAAAGAAATTCAAAGGGAGTTTGTCTGCCTAACACTTCTCTACATGAAGCTCTTTGTTATCAAGACAGTATACTCTGGTGATCATGGAACAGTGAAGATCAAGCATGTAACTCAATTTCTATTATGCACTCAGATGTAGAAGCAACAATAGTTTATTGGTTTGACCTAAAGGATCTCACAACAAGGGCATGTTCATATTCCTTTCCCACTATGAAATTTCCCCAAACCCCATGCATTGAATTTGGTAACCCCTCCCCATTGTTATAAGACAGAAATTGTAACTTTGGTGTCCACATCTAAGAGAGACATAAAAGTTTTATTTCCCCTGCTTCCCAAAGTTACTCAGAATACACAGAGAAGTGTTTATGGGTTTGAGTCTTCATTTTGGACAGTATGTCTTTGAACTACCCCTAATCATCGTTCTCCTTAAAGTAGATTAGATCAGGGTAGAGAAAGAGGAAGAGGTCAAAGGTGCAGAGAAGAGTGGTTCCTTACCGGTAAACAAGGCTTTTGACTTACAGTGGCATTCATTCCAACACTCTATTAACAAAGCCTGGCAAAGAAAAATTGTTTATGGGTTGAGTGTCAATATCACAAAGCTTGGCAATATGATGGATTTGAAGCAAATAGAAACTAAATCAATAACTGTCATGGTCCACCCTTTTGCTACTCAACTTTTATATATACCATTCTTTGAACCTAGCAAGATGCAGCTATTCAAGAAATGTTTCACCTTCTTTCAAGAATAGTTTCACCTTCTCTCCAAAAAAGGGAGGCAAAGAGTCTCAGTAGTAATGTTATCCATCTCCAGTTAATTACTCAATTTCTGTCCAAGTATAACTGAACAAAGATAACTAAATGTCCAGTAGTACTTTGACAGAAATTTAAGAATAATTAAAAAGACTAAATAGTGAAGTTAACGTCTAACACATTGTAAATAAAATAAAATTGGGAAGAAAAACAGAGAAGAATAAAATTGTATATATGTACACAGATACAGCTAACAAGCAAAGAATAAATACGCAAAGCTACTAAGGCCATCACTGTGAGGCCATAGTTGATGGCCATGACATCTTTCTCCTACCACCCACTCCACAATTCCTCAATCTTAGTAAAATCTTCAAATAGTTTGAATTCCTTATCTTGTAGAGTTACATAAGTCTTCACTTTTGAATGGTCTGGCTTTCAAAATTACTGCCTTTTTTGGATGATGTAGATTCCCATTAATCTTAACAATTTAGGAATAGAGGTACTAAAAGATGTCCTCAAAGAATCTCCTGGCCTGAATACACATTTTTTTCTTGTCTTCATTGTATAGCACAATCCAATTTATCTGAGTAAGCAAAATCATTCATTCCACACAAATAGAGTAAGCCCTTTTTTGACATGTTGATTTAGTGGATTATGGATTCCAAAATGACTAGGCATTGATCTCATCTTCCAATTCAATGGAACCATTGTTGTATGCATTAGTGAGATCATTACCCAAGTGAGAACTAAGACCTCCAAACTATCAGAGGTAAAAACAATTGGTATAGGAAGCAAAACCTTTGTGATCATGATATTCGGAATAGTAGAGGAGCCACACACATGTCTACCCCTTGATTCCCAGACCCAGCTATTCTGGCAAACATGAAGCTACTCTCTATATAATAAGGGAGAGTGATAAAGAAAGACCTTTATCCAAGGATTAAGATTCAAAATCTCTTTGAAAAGGATCTGACAAACACAAAAACAAAAAAAAAACCCTACTAGTTTCAAAGCAAGTTGCTTGAAAGCGTAGACTGGAGCTATGCTGTAGAAGTCACCCAGGGTTGCCACGAGGTATGGGGCAGGACACACCAGATTTACAGAAGTGACCACTGAGTTGGGAAGGGTTGATGAAGGGTACAGCCAGAGCTGCTGTGGAAGTGGCTGCTTGGTAGGGAAACAGGTAACTCAGGGCACACAGCCAGAGAGGGTCTATGGTAGCCCTTGTTAAGTAGGGAAGTGTTTGTCTGAGTGGTGGTAGCAACTTGTTCATAGAAATAGACCACTGACCAGGAGAGTGTGGGCTGATGTTGTAGACAGAGATGACTTCTACATAGGCTTTTAGAGGCAGGGAGACAATGGCCTGAGAGCTTGAGTGTATAAGCTTGTATAAAAGCATCCTCTGGGTTGGGAGTCTGTGAGACCTGCTACCACTGTTGGAGAAATAAATAATTGAAAACAAATCTCCTGCCACCCCCGAAAACCTCTCCATGAAAGTAGAAGAGAAATAAAAATTTTTATTATTGAAAAAGCATTAAACCAGAATGTGATGTGCATTACAGGCAATCCCTAAAGAGATTGCAAAGACAGCAAGAAATCTTACCCTTGTATGTAGCCAAGTGAACATTGTATACATTTTTTTCAAAGTAAACTATAACTAATCCTTGAGTAAGAAGACTCAATAGCACCATTTGTTACATATAGTTCATCCTAATTCACTTGGTAATTGGAGTAGCCCCTTGTTTTGCTAAATACTTTTAAAAGAAAAAAAATAATTTCTTGTATTTTATAATGGGAGGAAGGTTAGGCTAACAATTTGGAGCCAGGAGCCAACTGAAGCTCCCATACTCCCAGGATACTGGGTTATAGAGCTGATATTTTGCTTGATGATTACAGTTCAAAGAGATGGCTCCCAGGCCTTGACTAGGTTCCCAGGCTCCTGGCTTACTCATTTACTGTTTTAAAAGATAAAACACATACATTTCAAAGAAGCAAAGAAAATATTTACAAGTTTTCTAAAGTAAATGCTCTAAGAAAAGGCAGGTTGGGGGTCGTCTCCACCCTTATTTTCAACAGGGAGAATTAAGCCTCTTATTGTCAATTTGTGTTTTCTCTTACAATGTGACCATCAAAGGTAAAAGGAAAAATGGAAAAATGGAAGCAGGACCAGAACTGGGAAAAGAAATGATGTGTTACCTCTTCCTCCTTACAATGTCACTCTAGTCCTTTCTCCTGACAAAGCTGAACATTTTTGCTAGCTGTGAAGAAGAAGTTTTTAAAGCATATTGCTTCAGTATCAGAAAACAGGAAAAAAAAGTGTAGATTAGGAGCTGAGAGACAGTAAATTGATACCTTGCCCACATACTGTACACACCTTTCTCTACTTCTTATTTTTTAAATAATAAATCCCAAATATTACATCATAAAAGTATATACACATATACATTATTACTCTTAGCAGATACCAAGTCTCCATTGCAGGGTGGGGCTATATAATGTATTCAATCTATTGATGAATACTAACTTGTATCCAGTATGCACTGTTTAAAATTACAAACACTACTGCAACAGATATACTTGTGCATATGTATGTTGGATTTTTGCCAGTGTATTTTAGGATAGATTTCTCGAAATGAGATATCAGTGTAAAAAGGGAAATGCATATGTAATTTGCCAAATTCCTTCTCATATGGTTGTACAGTTTTGCTTTCCCAACAAAAAAATGTATGAGTTCTTTCTTCCTTTTAACCTTGGCAACCAAGTATATTTGCAAACTTTTGAATGCTTGCCAATCTTATAGATAAGATATAGTATATAAACTAAGCTTTAATTTACATTTATATTTGGTTATATTATTTAATTATCTTTTAGACAGTTTATTGTTTTCATTTGTAATAAGTAAAAGAATTGAACTTAGAATTTGAATTTGGAATACCACCCTAAACAGGCATCTTTTATTCTCCTAGACATATGTATCTGCTTTTTAATATGTATTTAAACACAACAAGACATCTACTAATGGGTAAGATAGATTTCAGAAACAAACATTGTTCTCAGAAACATAGTTATTAAAGAAATAATATAGAAATATATTAATAGATTTAAAGGGGTTGACAAAGTAAGCTGAGAACTCAATAATAAAAATAGAAAGATAAATATTAGAAAAGTTATATGAGATGTGGAAAAACAAACAAAAAAAGTATCTGTGAATCTTGGTGAGAAAAAAAATAAGTTCAAATGAGAAATCATTGGAGGCAGAATAGCAATGTTGATTAGATCTAACTTAAGGTAAAACTCATTGCTGGTCCTACAAAAAGTAGGAGAGTACAGGATACAAATTCTTCTTTCAGAAAGCATCTCTTCACAATAAGTTTCAACAAGTAAATCTATCAATATCTTTAGAAATATAAGCTATGGCACAATACTGTAAATCAACTATACTTCAATAAAAATTAATTAAAAAATAAATATAAACTATGGACAACGTTCATAAGGAGAAAATAAAATACATCACAAAAAAACTGTCCATTTTAAGCATATCTACCTTATGCCTCCCACACACAACCAAACTTTCTAGACTAGATTTTTTTCACATGGTTAATTGAACAGTCTATTTCTTCTTCCACATCTCCCTCTGAAAGGTTACTGCTTTTGAAACTTACTTTTACTGAGGTATGTATACTTTATTTAATTATTAGAAATAGCTGGTTTTGACTGCAAATATCCACTATATCATTATGATTGTAAATTCATTGATATCAAATCAAACTCATGTGAACTTATATTTGCTCACTTAGTTACCAAACTGACATGGGTAAAATTCAGTCCTACTTTTGCTTGGGGGTATGTATAGTACATATAGGAGTAACTAGTGTGAGTTAGGGAAGGTGATAGGTAAGAGACTTGTTTATGAATGCAACAACAAAACAAAATAAGACAATTTAGTAATAATTAATAGAAGCTGTCATACTACAGATTTTTTTTTTGCCCATCACTTTTACGTGGGTATGACTCTCAGACAATATCTCTGAAAGTATTGCATCTTTCCCAAATTCATTTACCTCAGTCTCAGCAGAATAACTAAAATTAAAATATATAAAGTATGAAATCATATCCCTCATATTTATAAATAAATACATTTTAAGTACATGTATTTGTCTTGGCTCATCACATTTCCAACCAAAATTTTAATTTTCATTTGACTTAAGTACACATTTTTACAATGAATTTCAGAAATATCAACTACATATACGTAGAAAAGAAAATTTGACCTGATTTCTTCATGTGAAAAAATTTGGGTTTTATTTAAAATAAACAATGTGATCATAAGCATAATTCAATGTCATTTTTTAAAAAGCAGATGTAATCTTAAGCTTAAGTTATACAAGAATATAATATAGGTCTAAGAAGAAAATAACTTCACTATATAACTGGATGGTATGGTTCTCCATGCAAAGAGTTCATTACAATGTTAATTTGAGATGATTAGGAGACAAAAACAATTCTCTTTGTGATATGCATACTCTAAATCAGATATTGATAAATGTAGACAGGTCTAAAGATGATGACCAGAATGTAAGCGTTCCCCCAAATTTATAAACACTGATGAAATGAATGAATTAATGAAGATTTGCATTTGAAACATCACCACTGGGGATTTATTATTATTTCAAATGATAGTAGAAAAAAAATGAGTTCTGCCCAACATAAATGTTTTCTAAGATATAAAACAATATTAGATGGAAATAATCTTAGTGATAGACTGTGTTTAAATGTGAGTGGATTGGTCATCCCATCTGTTATTTTTTTTCTTTTAACCAACAGTTAGAGGGTCATTTGCGTGAGGTAAAACATCCAAGGATCTGCAAGACATAGTTCCTGCTCCCAAGTTTACATCAATCCATTTCTGTTGAAGTAATTTCAATGCACTTTTTTGGTAAGAAGTCTTTTATTGTTTTTCATTTTTGTTTTTGTTTTTAATACCTCTTCCCAACACACACACACACACACACACACACACACACACACACACACATAAACACAAAGCAATGAGTTCATAATTGTTAAATTTTGATACTTAGCATGTATTTCACCTGGATAGAATAAATTTAGATTGAATTTCAGTTGTAGAGTTTGTTTGATTTGTAAGCATTTTTATTTTCCTTATGTTTTACACTGTTCCTCTTAAGAGTATGCCAAATTACATATATATATATATATATATATATATATATATATATATATATATATATATATATATATATATTTCCCAAGGTCTAACTCTAAAGGCATGGCCTAGACAATACTAAAAATTCCTTTATCACTTTACAAATTCTGTTGCATGTTTGTTTTTCTATCTGTGGTTTATCTGGGGAGCTACAGATAACATTTATGATCGTTACTTGCTCATATGAGAATTGTTGCTGTTAAAATACCCTGAAAACAGTATTTCAAATTAAGCCAAAAATGATTTGCCCCATGCTGTTGTCATCTTGTGTGAGACTTAAACAAGAAACAACTGTGAAATAAAAGCTACTAGTAATGTGCAGAAAACTGAAGTGAAACATAAAGAAACTCAACCGTGACTGGATAGTACATTTTCTTTCCCCATGTTTCTACTAAATAAAAGGAAGATGATAATGTGTGACATAAAATTTCTAGAGATCACAAAACAGACAGATTTTAATTCTAAATATAGTAAGGATATATAAAATGGCTCATTTCTCTAGTATTTTTGTCTTTGTATAATTAAACAGTGATGCACTAAGCATATTAAATGGTGATCCATTGAACATGATAGTCTTGAAAATTAAAATAAACACTTCTGAAAAATTGAATTTTCTACAATATATGTGTCAGTATTAGAAGAATGGTTTCATATTTTGCTTGTTTCTATCAAAATTATGATATATTTATTGCTGGACCAAGGATGCTAACTTTTAGAATGATATTTTTGCAAATCTTTGATGGCTCTAGGGGTCATTTTTTTGGACAGGTTTTGCTCTATTTTCCAGGTTTTAAAACACCAGACCCTAAGGTCATGTTAATGCAACACCTGCTGGAATAGAAAGGAACTCAATACATGTCAGATCAACTACAGTTTAGTTCAGAGTTCTCTTAAGGTACATGAAGCACAATGAAAATCATTACCTTAAGTAAAATCATTAGTTCTATTTCCAACATTATCTTATTTTATAGAATCAAAAAATTGCAATTAAAAGGGTACCATCAATGAAGGTGTCATTTGGAAGGGTGATTATTAGTCATTAAAAAATGACAAGATCTATTTACTCTCACATCTGATCTCCTGTGTGGACATTTTCAGGAAGGCAATAGTATTTGAAGCCAGGTTTCAACTCAGAATTCATACACTGATAGCCATGTACTATAAAAGCAAGTCAGAGTGGTTTTGTAAAAACTGATATACAGTTAAATTTACATTTAATATTTACTATATGATTTTCTCTTGAGAAATCCTTAGGAAATCTGACTCAAATCATTATTTGCTTAATGGAAAATAAGGCACGCATACAACTCTTTTTGTACTATTAGCTTATTAGTGAACCATGAATTTTTAAAAGTAGTCCCAATATCTAACATTTCAGTATACAATGGACTAAAAATAAATGGGTATTGTATGATATTTTGTTATTTTTAAACATTTCTTAGTATGTGATTTATTCTGAAGTTAATTCGTTTTTTTAAAAAAAACAATTAATGTTATGTGACCTAGAAGCTACACTTTCAAAGCTTGTCAGATGTCATTAAACTATTTTATCAACTGCATTTTATATGCATACATATTATTCTGTTTGAGCCTCATAAAAACTTTATTAAATTAATACCACATGTTTAGAGAAGAGACACACCAAGGAAAACTTGCCTCAGATCTGACTGTTGGTCTATAATCCGACACAGTCAGGATTACAATGTAGGCTTGTGTGGCTCCAAATGTTTTATTCTTTGAACTACCAGGGACTATTTATTATTTAAAGTTGTCTTTGGAATCTTTTATAACACTTAATCAATTAAATCTAAATCAGTAGGGCAATTATCAAAAAATGTAACAAGAGGGGTATTAGTGTAACTGAAGTGGAAGAAGGTGAAAGTTTTGGCCAAATTTGTTTATTTACAAACACAATATTTTCTCATAATTTTAACTAGTATCAAAGTTTCCTTCTTATTTATGTGTTTTTTTTAAATTCTGATACTACAAGGTATAGGTATCAGAGCTTTGTTTCCAAATAGTGTTTAAAAATTAGCTGAAATAATTAAATTAATAATTTTAATATATCTATGTGCTAACCCATATACTTCCTTCTAAGACAAGTAAAAATATCATTGCATTTTCAAGGTTAGGAACATTCAGAGAATACAAGTTTTCCATCCACATTTTTATGTTGATATCAGTTGATCAACATCTGATATCTAAAGCAGATAGGCACTGCAGAAGATAGATTCAGTAAAGAAAGTGTTAAGACATGAGAAATAAATGGAAGGCATTGATTACTAGTCATGGTGCTCTTTCCTACTATGCCTGGAAAAGACCTCAAAATCTTTCTCAACAAGTACTCTAGGCAGCCACTACCAATTGATCAGAGTTGGCATGTGAGTTGAAAAACTATTTACCATCGCTACCCTCAATTTCATTTTCAACACAGTTGTCAGACTTGTCTTTCTAACATTCCATTCCCCTACTAAAATCCTTCCTTAACTTGACATTGCCTTTAAGTTGAAATACAAACTCTTGAATATATCATGGAATGCTAAAATGGTCTCTGCCTATCTCTTCAGCCTCACTGCCAATCCTACTCCCCCAAATACACTTCAACACAGAGACCTGCACATACAATTACACACACACACACACACATACACATATGCCACCACATACTTTAATATACATTCACAAACACACATATACATCTGCACTCAAATCAAATAATAATGATAATTGTAAAATTCTTCTAAATCTTTCAACAGATAAAACATATTATTACCTCTGTCTATTTCACTCTCCCATCATCCTCCCCACTTTTCAAATTGTATAATTCCTATTTAGCCTTTCTGACAAATCCTTTCCTTAACAACTGGGCTGAGTTTAGTGCCTAAGATGCCTCTTTTATATTACTTTTAAAAAGACATTAACACTCAGATTGTCCTACTGCCACAGTATTGACTAGATTGCATTTTTAATATTGGCTAAATTGTCTGTCTCTCTCTATGGAAAGTAAATGTGGGAAAATTGATTTCTTGTTTTTTAGTGCATAGAATGTGTTTACTATGTGTAAACATTCACAAGTTATTTGTTTTGTTGATTGGCACATTCTTTTCACTATTTTATATTTAATATACTAATACACATTTGCCATATGATATGTGCTTGTTATTGTTATAAGTGTTTTACATGCAGTCACTTACTTAACCTTCACAACAGCCTTTGACTTAGCCACTACATTCCAATTTTAGAGATGAGAAACTGGGTACCTTTATTCAATTTTCCAAAAAGCTCCCAGAGGAAACCAGTAGGAAGTGGTAAAAGCAGGTTGAGAAAGATAAAGAAACAAAGCAAGGTGTAATTCCTAGCTAGGTGTGCCCTTATCCCAGAGGGAAGCTCTAGAGTATAAATTAGACCTATATTTTGTCCTGAAGGCAAATGAGCTGAATTTTCACCCTCCTTTATTGTACTCATTGGAGTACAATACCCAAGGCAGTTGTAAGCTTCGAGACACTCCTAGTCTCTACATGTATTCAAAATGGCTTTAGTTGTAAATGGGAGTCCTCTGAATAGAGCCCCTGGGGCAGCAATTTGAAGCAAATAGTACATAGTTGAGGATGGAATGAACATAAACAGTCAAAGGGATCTATATGCAAGAGGGTATGGAAGAGATATTACAGTCTTCATTTCAGGGAGATTAGATACATTTCCCAAGTTCTCTCGAGTAGACAGTGGAGCTAGAGTTAGAACTCCTGGCATCTTGTTCTCAATTCTGTGCTCTTAACTACTGTACTGTGATGCTATTCCTCCTTTATATTAATTTAGAACTTTAATCCTTCACTCTGATCTCTGCCCAATCAACTAAACATCCAGTTAAGTGATGCTACACTCTAAAAGCTGACTGAATCTTTCTTTGAGGTTTATATTTTGCAAGAAAGTACATTGCATATTAGAAAGAGTAGAGGATTTGGGATCAGGTAGTTATGAGTTATAATCCTTGATTCACTCTGTACTAATCAGGGTTCTCCAGAGAAACAGAATTAACAGGATGGGTATTTATATATAGTGAAGTTTATTTTAAGGAATTAACTCACATGATTATGGGGTCTAACAAGTCCAAAATCTTCAGGGTAGGCTGGCAAACTGGAAATTCAGGGAAGTGTCAATGTTCCAGTCCATGTCTGAGGGCTAGAGTTCCCACTGGCTTAAAGAAGATCAGGCTTTGTTCTATTCAGGCCTTCAGCTGATTGGATGAGGCCCACCCAAATTATGGAGGGCAATCTGATTTATTCACAGTCCAGAAATTTAAATGTTACTATTACCCGAAACCATCCTTGCAGAAACATTTAGAATAATATTTGTAATAATATTTAGAATCATGTATCTGGGCATGATGGCTCAGTCAAATTGACACATAACTTTAACCATCACGTGCACTTTTCTAAGCTACCTTGAGAACCTCATTAATCTCTAAAACTGAGTTTCCTCTTCTTTGTTTTCTTTACCTTATTTTTGTCTTTTACTTTTTTATCTTGTTTTTATTTGTAATCACAATATTGTTAGTTCAAGCCAATAATTAAATAATAAAGGGGAAAGAAAAAAGCAGCTAGCTAAGTAGCCTATAATATATATTTCATAAATAGGGGTTATGGAAACCAGGTCTAATTACTTCATTTTTATCTGTCAGAATTTCTGAGATTCAAAACTTGAAAAGGCAAATGTTAGTGATTAGCTTATTTGAATAATTATAATGGGTCAGAGTGTGCAGTTGTTCCTTTTATTTGTTTACTTTGTAGAAGGAGAAGAAAAATAAAATACATTAATTTAAGAATCTTAGAAATAATGGTGTCTTGAATAAAATATTTTAATTTTCAGAAAAATAAGAATGTTCCCATGCATAAAATGACTCAATTATAATAATCTAAGTTTCAGGAGTATATTAAATGTCTTAGAACCCTTAAGAAATGCTTAATGCAATATTGCTTTCAATGTACTATATTATTTGTATTGTGTTTTTCTTTTTTTGGTAACTAACTGCGAGAAAAGAAACTGCATATATTATATAATTCCATGCCTGATACTTCACACAGAATGGACAATACAGAAATGTTTGATAATAAGTAAATATTAATAAATGAAAGACTGCCAAATAATTTACAGTTCCTCTTTGGTAGGAACGAATTGAAAATCATGCACTTTTTTATTGTTTTTATTTCTCTGTTTATTTTATTGAAAGGTTATATTTTCCATAGGTAATTATGACTGTTAAACTCTGGTATCTACAAATTAAAATTCTAATTTCATGTTTTACTGATAAATCTGGTTGCCACTCAATGTTGCAAGTACCCTATGGCTCTTGAACACCTGCTGATAGTTGGAATTACTGAATTTTCAAGGAAGACACTTTAAATTTCAATGTAAAAGATTTCCTCATGAACAAAGATGGATTTATGAGTACATTTGTCAGCCTTGACTCCTTTGACCTCAAAACCAGGATTCAAGAGAGCTCCACATACTTAAAATGAGAAAGTTTCCAAATCACACACCTTAGAGGGATTGAAGCATTAACACTCATGGGACTAAGTCCTTCCATCTCCACATTAAAATGGGTCAAGAGGAAATCCTGCTTTTTTACAGGTAAGGCAGCAACTTTTCAGGATGCCATCTCCATTTGCAAGTCTTAGAAACATACAATTTCCTATATACCACTATTAGTCATATTTTGTCTAATTATAAAAAAAAAAAAAAAACAGACTCACAGGGATCCACAATCTCCCTCAAACTAATTCCCATACAGATTGGAATGTCTCCTTTTATATCTGCATTTTTCCATCTCTTTTCAATTATGCAATCACAGTAGGTCATAAATATTCCCACATGTCCCTAGAATCTTCTCTGAACAGTTCCATCACCTTCTTTGTCACACAGCAACCTTGCTTTCGCCTGAGACCTCTGATTATTTCCCTTCAATTTTCTCAAGAGGTGCCTGTTTTCTCTACTTCTGGCCACACAAAGAGTATAAGTAGCCTACTGGCTCCTCCTTTGTTACTTCTAGAACATTCTTCTTCCTTCCATCCTCCAACTTCCCAGCATTGAATTTCAAGTTTATTACTGATAACTACAAGCAACAAAAACCTGAATGTCATCCTCTTTTCTCTATCACATCCCTGTAGTATCATGATTGCTCACTCTTAACAATCTGCAGAAGCTATTAATCCTACCACTGTTTTCACCGACACTCATCCACTAAAATCATCTTCCATTCCTACCCAGCTTAAATCTCACAATCAATCATTGTATTCACTCCCTTGTGTACATCAACATTCCCTTTAGTCCATTTTGCCTTTTTAAATTCTATCCTCAAGGGCACAACCCTGGGTAACTATTCTCAAACCTGAAAACCACCCACCTTCTATCTTCTCCCTCTGATCTATATACTCTTTGTGATATGGTGATTTATAGTAAGAATGTGGTCTTATTATAATATGTGACCTCTAACCAAGGTTTCTGGCTTACAGCTTCCAAAACCTTGGGATTTTCTGAGCAGTAAGAGCAATGGGAGCATCTTTTGTTATAAAATTCCATATCTTGTTGTCAGTTCCTGAAATTGCTTCAAAGCCAAAGAGGTGGAATGGGTGGTTTGTTATTCAAAATCAGCTGCTTTCCACCACAACTGGGTTTAGGTTAATGAGATGAGCTTTGGAAAGCACCTAAGTATGGGAGCTGGCTGTTAGGAGAACAAACCACATGATTAGAGGATAGGAACCTTGAGTCCCACCCCCTATGACCTCTAAGGAGGGGAGAGGAGCTGGAGTTTGAATCAATTGCCAATGGCCAATTATTTAATCAAAATGTGCTTATGTAAAGAAGCCTCCATAAAAATCCAACAGGACTGGGTTTGAAGAGCCTCTGGGTTGGTGAATGTATGTTGAGATGAGAGACTAACACTCTCAGAGAGAGCATGGAAGCACTGCACCTTTTCCTCATCCCTTGCCCCAAGCATCTCTTCCATCATGCATCACTTTCATCAGGTCCTTAGTTATACTCTTTTATAGGAAGCTGGAAATCCAGTAAGTAAAATGTTTCTCTGAGTTCTGTGAAATTTTCTAGCAAATCAATTGAAGCCAAGAAGAAGACCATGGGAACTTCTGATATATAACCATCTGTCAGAAGCAAAGGTGAGAACTTGGATTTGTGACTGTCATCTGAAGTGTAGAAGAGGACAGCTGTTTTGTGAGACTGAGTCCTTAACTGTGGGACCTGACACTATCTTGGGATAGATAGTATCAGAACAGAGTTGAATTACTGAGCACTCAACTAGTGATGGAGAATTGCTTGATGGTTTGATGAAACCCTTCCTTCACCAGCCCAGATTGGAATTGGTGACAAGAACCTTTATCTTATTTAGAAGTAGTTTTTTTAAGCCTAAAAGTTTAAAACAGACTTTCATGTAAAATCTTTCATGCAAAGATTACAAGGGTGTCAGTAGATCTGTGTATTACAGTACTGGAGAGAGGGAGAGGAAACAGAGCTTTAAAGGATGACCTTTAAAGCACACAGTTTTACAGGATGAAGGTGGAGAAATTGTATGTGTGTAATAATTGATACCAAGGTGAACAACTACCTCAACTGTTGGCTATGAGATACTTAAGATATAAAAGACAAACAGTCTCCATGTAAAGAGTTGCAAGGAATCTTTATCTTTTATTTTCTAGTTACTATGTTTTTTTTTTTTTTTTTTTTTTTTTTTTTTTTTCTGCGGTATGCAGGCCTCTCACTTCTGTGGCCTCTCTCATTGCGGAGCACAGGCTCCAGACCCGCAAGCTCAGCGGCCATGGCTCACGGGCCTAGCCGCTCTGCGGCATGTGGGACCCTCCCGGACTGGGGCACGAACCCGTGTGCCCTGCATCGGCAGGCAGACTCTCAACCACTGTGCCACCAGGGAAGCCCTTATTATGTATTATATTTAGAGTTATGAATATCTGTCAATATGATTCTGGTTGTAAATTGTTATTTGAATAAAAAGGATACGTTATGCACTTTACAAAGATTATCAGTCAGGTTGTTTGATTTTATATCCACAATCTAAAAACATAGAGAAAACTTTGTTTTCAGTCTAATATTTTTAACAGAGGATAATATCTGAGTTGAACTGTGTATTTTTCCATTAATATTAGTTCACTACTCTCTTAATCCACAATTTTCAATAAAATTATCTTCCTAAAAATATGCATTGTTTTACTGTATTGTTTTCTTTTAGATAATCTATTATTCAAAGCATAATTCTTTGTAACTTGGGTTGCCTTTCATATGAAAGAGTTCATTCATCTTACAAGAAATGATTTAGTACTTATTGCATGTAAGGCATTGTGTTAGATTCAACCAGCTGCGGGAAAAGTCAAAGGCACTACCCTGGGGTGAAACATGCTTTATCTTTAAACCTTCTTTCTTTGAAAGAACTCTAAGTGTTCTATTCCAATTTTAATGATTAGAGTTAGAGCATAGTGATTAGAGTTTTGACTGACAGTTTAGAAAAGGTCCTAGAGACATTATTAATAATAAAATAATTTTGTTTTTATTCAGTTCTTATCAGGTGTTAGACACTAGGCTAAATATTTTTCATTTATTATGACAAAAGCATCATGTTCATAACAGGAGTATGAGTTGGGTGGTACTTTTTAATCACATTTTAAATATGAAATTACTAATGTTTACTTAAAATGATGTAATATATACAAAATAAAGTCAGTAAGTGACTCAGGACTCGAAAACAGTTCAACCAACAGTTTCAGTTGGTTAGAAACTCCATACGTCTATTATTCTAAACAGCTGTTTGCAATTATTTCTACTTTCTTGTGTTCGCCTGCTAGATGTCATCTGTTTATTTGTTGTGTTTTAAATGGTCCATTTTAATATATGTATGATTATTTAAAAAAATATATGCCACTCTCATATATATTTTTCAAAATTATGTATGAATATGATAATATACATTTAATCAATTTATAAAATTAGGAGCCAAGTGATAAAAAGTCAAATAGAAGTTCCAGGTGTGAAGAAATGAGCTCTGTGAGAAATTTCTCTCCTCTGTTGCTCTATCAATTATTTCGTTTTTTGTCTCTTGCTTTTTTAGATACTTTGTTCTGACTTTTCTGGCATTTATTTGCCTGCAAAATATATAATTAAAACTCAAGTGTTCATTATTATATTATTACTTAAGTGCTGAGATAATTATGGCTCAACTCAGTTTCATAATTCAATATATCGAATGAGTGTTTGCTAATAGTAGTAGTGGTAGTAGCAGTAGTAGTGTATATATGCACAGGGCAGCAGTGGTGAAGTTAGTTTATTTACACTCTCCCTTTGTCCCACATTTCTGTTCTTCCATTTCTAGTTGTTATTGTGCCACTAGCATATCATTCTTAGTTCTTCTGAGGAGAAGTTTTTGCAGGAATATTCCCCTGGGATTTGAAAACTGACTTTTAAAAGAAAGGGGATATTTTGAAAAAAAATAAAAATAGGTATAACATCAGATACAGAATATCATATATATTAATATTTATTCAGAGGCATAATTAGTTTAGAAAACAAATTCTCAGTAACAATGGTAGAGGACAGACATCCCCTTTAAAAATAAGAATGGTAATGTCCTTTGAAATGTATGAAATTAACTTTGCTATATCTATAATTTTTGCCTTCTTTAATTCTACTTAAACATGCTATATTCTTGGGAAAAATTCCTTTTTTCCTCTGAAATTCCATTTCTCCTTTCAATTATGTGGTAAATTTTGAACTAGGTATTTAATACAGTATCTGAATAGTAACTCTGGTTGACAAAAGAATAGATGAAAACCAAAGTCATCCTACATGTGCTGCATAAATAATTAATTTTCAGGACTCAAAGAGGCAAAGAAAGTTGCTGGTAAGGGTTTCATGCTAATTATCAGAAGAACTGATTGTTGGAAAAAGCTTTCTAAAAATGTAGGACATCACAACCTAAATCTTTTCATGGATATAGTAGCTGGCATAGCAAATGAATAATTGCAAAGAAAAATATGCCAGGGACTAAGGTGGGGAAAAATGGAAGGGCTATTATATGAAATACTACAATTGGAAAGAATGTGTGATATTAGCTTAAAGAAAGGTGAGGAATAATAACAGAGCTAGAGTAGTGAGATATTTGTAGTATCATGATTAAACAAAATTACGAATCGTGGAAAGAAATGAGAAATGTTAGAGGGTGTGAGATGAACTATGGTGATAATTGAGTAAAAACTAAAGGTTTTAATATTCAGTGTGAATACAGTTATGAGTGATAATAGAACACTGAGAAGACTGTATTGAAAATAATATGTATTATAAAAATAAAGATTGTATAAATTTATTTAAAAAATTGTTGACCAATATATTTTAAAATAAAGATTGTATATAAAGGAGTTATGAAGGACTTATGAAGATTGTTAAGACTCTTCAAACATGTGGATTCCAATTTACCCTTGAAGTTGTATGGTAAGTATTAGCTCCTTACAGATCGTTATCTTTATTTGGTTGATTTTCTAAGTGATTACACTTAAGTTTCAGAAGTTTACTTTTAAAAGAATTCATGAGATTTAAAATGGATTTCTTACCGAAAAAACATGCCATTTATGTTGAAGTCATTCATTATAGGTCATTTGACTTGTCAAGGAAAGTTTGTTTGGCCCTTTAAGAAACATGAACCAAATCTTTTTGCTTTCTGAATCTTCATGGACACTTCTAACAGCATGTGAAAAAACAGAAGATAACCATTCTTCTTTAAAACTTAGTTTGCTGGGTTTGATAGGCTTGATATTTTTCTCCACATTCAAAAAACTATATGGGGATAGAAGAGTGTGCTTTTTTTTTTCCTAAAAGTTGAAAACTGTATGAGAATTTGGAATTTGGTTGATCCTACTCTAATGAAGCCTACAAATACCTAATGGCAGCTACCAGAAATCATGACCAAGTTAAGAGGAAGAAGAAGAAGAAGAAGAAGAAGAAGAAGAAGAAGAAGAAGAAGAAGAAGAAGAAGAAGAAGAAGAAGAAGAAGAAGAAGAAGAAGAAGAAGAAGAAGAAGAAGAAGAAGAAGAAGAAGAAGAAGAAGAAGAAGAAGAAGAAGAAGAAGAAGAAGAAGAAGAAGAAGAAGAAGAAGAAGAAGAAGAAGAAGAAGAAGAAGAAGAAGAAGAAGAAGAAGAAGAAGAATGAGAAAGAAGAAGAAGAAGAAGATGAAGAAGAAGAACTTTCTTTCTTGAATCTGTCCTGAAACCTCAGTTATTCAACTGTGACATATATTGCTTTATCAAAAGATCATCCCACTTGTGGCAATATCATGGACAAAAGCATGGAAAAAGTATTACTGTGCTATTTGTGAATAACTTGTTTAGAATGTTTTTATTTTTCTTATAATCACCTATATAATTAAGGTAGTATTTATGAAGCCAAGCCATGATAAATAGAAATATAGATGTGGATGGTGAAATTTCATGGTACTCTCCAGCTATGATGCAGCCATCTAGTGAATTCCATACATGATTATGTATATATTTGGATTATCCTTAAAGTGAGAACCCAGAGAATTAAATATCTATTTAGGGCATGTGTAAGTAAAACTAATAAAAACATTTTATTAAAGTGTTTTATCAGTTACAGTTCTATAAAATATGCTCAACAATCGTATTCTTATTTATATTTATTCTCTTACTCCCAAATATGTCAAAATTTCTTGCCTTGCATATCTGTTGAACACATCTCCTTTCTTCTTTTTATTTAATTAATAATGCCAAAGAGAAAAAGATACTCGCTTAAATTTTAAAGAGTAATTATTTATTCTTTGAAATAACATTTACCCCTGCAAAGATCATTGTTTTGGTGCATGATTGTGTTATTGGAAAAGAAGACACATGCAGGTCAATTTGACTGACTTTTCTTTTATAAGCTCAGTCAAGTTTGATTAAAAACACAAAACATAAGTGAACTTAAGTCCCATGACTGCCTATGTAGACAGTAAAAAATTATTGAAGTCTGACTAAAACCTTTTTAAGAATTAAGTACATTTAATAATCAGCATGACATTGCATTCACAGTCACTCTCAGCCTTATTTCAGAATAAGAATGAAATACTTTTATGCTATATTTTCCCAAATATTTCTTAAGAACATCTGCTAATATCAGGACTGTTTGGTTTGGTTATTGCTGTTTAGTACATTTATTTCTACAAAATATAATTTAAAGCCAAATGAAAACTTTGAAATTATCTCAGTGGAAAAGAGATATACAACTATAGCTGAGGATCAATACATTTTGGATATCAGTCCCATTAAAATCCTCTGATGCTCCTTTAGAGCTGTTAGTGTGGTTTCTGTATTCAAAACTTGCTGGCAGTGAATTTATGTTATAGGATGAAAGATTCTTATGTTGAAAGTTAGTACTTTGCAGTTTCGCTCAGGCTTTTATGTTCCCTCTCTTAATAAGCCATCTGTGTACTCTCATAATTATACTACTAGCAGTGACATCCTTTAAATTTTGATTATTCAGGGTTTTGAAATATGTTAAAATGAAAGTAAAGAATATAAAATGAAGCAAAATAGAAAATATAGAGAGTAAAAACAACTAACTGAAACATAAACCTAAAATTTAAGTATGGAATAGCAACAGTGGCTAAAAGTAAATGGAAGACTACAACTGGAAGTATTTATCAACTTATTTAGATTGTTCAGCGATAAATGATATTATACACATCTGGAGTCATCTTTGTTTTCAAGCTGTCATGTAGCTCTTTAATAAGAATTTGAGATACATATGGGATACCTTGTGACAAATATCACTGACATAATACACATGTATTAAGCACCTACTCTGTTGCCCTCACTGTTTAATTTTATGATGTTAAATCTCTGTGTTAGAATGAGGGCATAACATGGCTGAGGTATAGCTCATGTTTTTTTTTTTTTTTCTTGGTCACAGACCCACTCAGTATTCATTTCCCTGGTCACCAAATGTATAAATATAATGGAAATACTTAGGGGTTGGCAGAATTCCCACACTGATTACTTGGCCTATGGAGTAAGGATTCTTGTGATAGAGAAGGCAACACAGAAGCTTATGATACTTCTCTCACCCTCGTCAAGATATTGAATCAAAAACTGTACCCCAAGATGAATGAAAGTGATTATTGCCATCTTTGAATACCTGTAAGATGCAAGGTTCATGTTTCCAATCATGACCACATTTAATCCCTCCAGAAAAACAAGATAGATACTGGAAGATGACAGTGGACTTCTGGAAACTCAACCAAGTTGTAACACTAATTGCAGTTGCAATGATAAATATATTATCTTTATTAGAACAGAAAAACATGGCCTCAGGTACAGGTAAGAGGCCTTTTATCAAAAAATATGTTATATAATATTCCATAAGGAAGGAGGAGAAGAATGAGTTTTCATTAACGAAAGATAGACTGTAGTATATATTGATAGTCTTGCCCAAGGGCTATGTTATTTCTCATCTTCTGTAAATTATCATCCAAATGGATGTGATCCATCTGCATATTCTGCTGGCATCATGTCAATTGGCAATGAGCAAAAGTAAAAAGTAGCCTTGGAAGCCTTGTTGAAGGACATGTACTCTATAGGATGGAAAATAAAAATATAAAAGATTCAGGATAATGTCTTATTAGTGAAGTTTTTAGAGGTTAGTAATTTAGGTCACGTAAGGCATTCACTATTGGTAAGATTGTAGAACTAGGAATACTATACATTGCTGGTGGGAATGTGACTTGGTACAAACACCCTGAAGAATGGTTAAAGTTTCTTATAAACGTACTTACTGCTTGACCTTGAAATTCTGCTCCTGAGTATTTACTCTAGAGAAATGAAAACATATATTCATACAAAAACCTGTATACAAATATTTATAGCAGTTCTATTCATAACTGTAACAAATGCACTGGAAATGACCCAAATGTCCTTCAGTTGGTGAATGAATAAACAAACTGTAATGTATCCATACAGTGAAACTTTTCTTGAAAATTAAATGGAATGAACTATTGATAAATGTGACAACTTGGATTAATCTCAAAGGCATTATCCTGAATAGAAGAAGTCAATCTCAAAAGGTTACATGCTATATGATTACATTTATATGACATTCTCAAAAAGACAAAATTATGGTGTTGGAGAACAGATCAGTGATTGCTAGGTATTATGGATCAGGAGAGAGTTTAGTAAAGGAATTTAGGGCACGTGATGGAATTGCTCTGTATCTTGACTTTGATGTTTACCACACAAATATTAAAATTTATAGACATATAACCAAAAAAGTAGAATTAATCATCTAAAATATTTTTATTTTAGTAAAAAAGAACCCCAAATTGTACCTCTCCCTCCAACTGGTAAGAATTTAGCACAAACCTGGACAACCTCTTTGGCTTCTGGAGGCAGCATGCTTCACCCAAGAGAAAACTATCTACAAAGTGATAAGCAAAGTGGTAAAAAGTGAGTTGATAAAAGAGTAAAGTCTTCTTTTGTTCTGTATGGTTACCTAAATACAAATTATTGGAATGTTTCTAGAATTAGCAGTATCTGCTCTCTTGACAGTCTCAAATTTTCTTACACAGGGTGTTATGCATGCTGAGATGTCCCAACTTACTATGTTATGTGATTTGGATGTCACTCTTATTACCATAAAGGCAAAACAAATGCTTGTTTTCCCTAAAGCTTATGGTAAATGCATGGAAATATCTCAGAATAAGTGGCTCTTTGACAAATCCTGACTTGCTAACTGATTGTAGTAAAGGGATTTCTGTGGCTTTAGATATGAAGTGTAATGTCAGTTGTCTGATACGTTCAGATTAGATTTCCACAATATTTGAGTTTTTCCTGTAAAGTGTGGTTTCTATATCAATATCATGAATTTGTCCTTCATCTTAGTTCTTTAGTACTTATGCTCTGTTGATATTTTTGTCTTTTTTTTAACATCAGCCTATTATTATCCTTGTGGGCATGCCCTATTCAAATCTTCTACTTCCAAATTGCATGCTAATACAAACCATATAAATCACCATCTATTGTTCTCTTGCTGACTCTGCTTATATTTTCACATCATATTTGTACAACTACTCTTTAATTATCAATTTCATTGTTACTGGCCCATCTCATAAAGCCTGTTTCTTCTGTATTTAGTGGAAGGACTGGCTGACAGCAAGATCAATGAGAAATTGTAAATCAGTTCTCTAGTCTTTGTAAAGTGTCATTACTTAAGATTGAAAACATATTTTCCAGTGACTCTCACAAACAGAAAGTCTTATTACAAAAAAGAAGTCACTGTGACTTTTTAATTAGTTTTGATTTTTTTTTTGGAAATTTACTAATAAAATTGCAAGGGATGAGATCTTCTTTGCTCTGTCCCCCGTCTCTCTCGGTATCTCCTCCCCTCTCCCCCTTGCCTCCTCCTCTCTCTTCCCCCCTTTTTTCTCTCTCTAAAGAATGAAATGAGATATCTATTTTCCTCTTTCAATAAAATGAAAAATATATTATTACAGTTATTAGCACACGATTTCTCTTCCTTCCATTTCAAATCAAAAGTATTAATTGTTTCCATAATTTGAGAAAAAACTAATTTTAGGATAATTTAAAAATACAGAAAATGGGAAATTAATATTTTGTATATGCACTCAATTTATATAGGCCAACATCTAAAATAATTTATGGAATTATTTATCTAGTTAGTACCTGTATTAAAATATAATTAAATTAAAAAAGTAAATGAAGAACTTCTTAGTATTCTCAAAGCTCCAAGTTTTAAAAGTCCTTCATAGCTATTATGAGATCATATTTTTAGTTACTCAGCTATTCATATTTAGTGCTTAGGTGGAAAGAAAGTAAAAGTTTCTTTTTTTCTCATGGAGAAATCAATATCCCAATTTTTGGGAAAAAAAGTTATATGCTTTAAGTATTACAAGTAAAGAATACAGGTGTTTCTCTCAAGTGCATAGACTGAACATGATGTTTTGGCTGGTCACACCTTGATAACCTCCTCTTCACCCTGTTGATGAAGGAGGGGTTTCTGCCCTAGGGTTAGGGGATGACCAAACATATGACACCCAGCACCAGCCAGATGAGATGGACAGCTGGTCATAGTCACATGTACCCACAACTCTGGGTGGACAACACCATATAACAAGCAGGGCCACATGGGAGTTGTGTTCTGGAACATACTGAACAAGCGGGAGCTGTGGAAACATGCCTTATAATAACAAGAAGTAGGATGACTCCTGGTTCCAGTGGGAGGATGTGGTTGACTTCTTTGAATAATTCAGCAGGCTGGTAGGGAAATGAAGCCTGGTGTTCAGCAATAAACAGGCACCATGCTGTTCCCTACTATAAGGAGGGTGATTTGGCAAGGGGGTATTTATCTATGAGGATCAGTGGGAAAAGGAACTTGCATTGAGGCCACCTGACACCCTCCAGATTTGACATGTCGAGGCACAGACCTTCTACCACAACTTGTAATATGGGTAGTTAGAGAGGTGGAGAGATAAAGAAAGATTTTACTTTTTTACTGTAAATATATAATTTTTAAAAATTATATCAATTGTCTTCTTGATTGGCAATTTAGGAAATAAGTAAGGATACACTTCTTGACATATAGTTTTTCCAACATTGGAGTTTTTAAAAATTAAAAAAAATTGTTGAAGTATAGTTGATTTATAATGTTGTGTTAATTTCTACCAACATTGTATTTGTGTTAATAATGACTTTGTGTATCTTTTTGAGCTTTATAACATACACATTCTGATTTTTTGTCTATAATTCTGTTTATAATTCAGTTGTATATTTAAATAAATGCAAAGATCCTTTTGACAGTGTGGATATATTATACAAGTCTTCATTTTGATTATTACCTTCTTGTCTGGACAATGTCATTGAGCTGTGTTGTGCTTTATTTTGTTTCTTCCAAGAAAGTTTCCTTGACAATGTCATTGAGCTGTGTTGTGCTTTATTTTGTTTTCTTCCAAGAAAGTTTCCTCGATGCTATAATTCCTCAATTTTATCTTCTTCAATTTGTCTTCATTTGGCATCATATTTTAATGTGTATATTTTTTTATATACATATTTTTTCCCAACTCTTTTCTCTCAGTATGTTCTTCCATCAAATAGTCATTTGCTTTTATTTTCTTAGCAACGGGTGGTATTTATCTTGGCAGTGGGTATCCTGAGGCTCACCTTACTCTAGTCTGAACTAGCTGGCCTGAAGGTCTGCTGCAAGGCTGTTATTCCCTGGTCTTCCTATTTTCTTTGTCTTTTTCTTTGAAGAGACAAAAGAACAAGAGAAGTTGTTTCTTTTTTGTTCTCAATTTACCCACTGTTATAATCCACTTAAGTGTCTTTTAACTTTGTTTTCATTATTGTCCACCTAAGAAGCATGTTTTAAACATTTTCCCCCAATCTCCCCCAACACATGGAATTTTAAAACTACAGATATAGTGTGTTTTAATTATAAATGAGTAATGTTTATTTCTTCCCCAGAAACTAATTTTCACCCACTTGGGAATGATTTTGTTCCATTGAAAATGAATTATCAACTCTATTACAGTGCAATAAATCCAGAACCTTCCTGAGAAAGAAAGAATGAGAGTCATTTTGAATAATATATTTTAAAAATAATTACATATTATGATTCGGTTTGTATTAAGTTTTTAAACCCCTACTCCTTCCACCCCCAGACAAACTATTATTTAATGATACCTACAAATTAAGCAGATCTTTAAAAAAACAAAAAGGACAAAGAAACACAAAAATCAAGAAAGAGCAGTGGAAAGAGAAAGGAATATGAGGTGTTTGTGGCCAAGCAGATAGTTTCAAAACTATCAGCAAGGTTTTATTTCTTAATCAGGGAGATGTTTCCATGCTGTTCATTTTCATATTAACTCTTTATGCCATTAATCTGCTGTATTGTCAGAAAAGGAAGCTCCATGTTTATAACTGATTTCAGTCTGGTTTCTGCCTCCTTCATTCTGCTATGTTGCTTAATTTCAGACTGTTATTCAGCAGCTGTGTACAACTATGTCCCTAGAGTTTGTTAACGTATTAAAAGACTGCTATACTGGGAAATATTTGCTGCCATGAGCTCCTGAGTCCCTTCCCACTGTGTGGGTTGTCCCAGCCCCTCTCTCAACATCCCAAGCTGCTTCTAAGTCTAGCACTTAAAGGGTTAATTCTTAGCATAATCGAGGGTCTCCATGACCCTGTTCTGGGACTAGAACACTGTCTATTCTGATTGATTACTAAATATTGTTAATCTGGTCATTTATTTTATGGAATATTATTCTGGCTTAAATCTATGTCACCAGCTGTGTCCATGATGCCAAATTTATCGGGCATTTTCTTTCCTCCTCTAGCTTACCCTTTCATCAGTGTTTGTTTCAAGTGGCTAACGACTCAGTCTTGAGGCTGTCTGCCTTCTAAGCTTTTATTACAGCACACTTTTCTGGGTTTCCTCCTAAGGCCTGTCAGCACCTTGTCTTTTTCTTGGGCTCCAATTTTTGAGTTTCCTCATGACATACTTTAATATTATAAACTATTTATATACCATTCATAACATATAATGGCTACATTTCCCTTCATTCATTCATAGAGTATTCATGAAAGAATATTTGTAACTGCACCAGATGCTGAACTAAAGAAAATTGTCACTGGCCTTTTTGATCTCAGAGTGTAGTGAGGGAGAAGGGCAGATAACAATAAAGCTTATAAATAAAAATTGTGAATACTGCTATAAAGGAAAAGATCCAGATTCTGGGAAAGATACTAATGGAAAAGACAATTTTAAATAGGATGATAAATGGACTCAATTTAAAAATTATTATTTAATGCAATGTTTCACCTCATTCATTTATTCCTATATACATATGCCTGGCATTTATTGTTATGCTGTACCAAATTCAGATGATCATATCAAGTGTTTTTTTTTTTTTAACATTTAACTAGTCTTTCAACATTGTTTTTAGTTTATGTTTGTTTCTTCCTGCTTCCCTCCAATACTTGACTTCACTTTGGTCATCATACACACATCATTCATGACCTAGTAGAACTTTTCATATTTTTCTCTGTGTTTTTACAATATCCAAAAGTAGACACACACATACACACACACACACACACACACATACATATGTCATAGCTTTTAAAAAGGATTATGATATTATTTTCAGTTATCAGACTCGTTTTAAAATACCTTGGAAAAATCTCTCTAGCTTAAATGTCATAATTCTAACCTATTCATTTTAATGAATGTATAATATTATATGGGATGTAAAAATGTCATTAATTTCCCTACTGGAAGGCACTTACTTTCCATTTTTGTGAATAAGAAAAAATGGTGTATCAAACATATTTTTAATGAACTATAGGTATTTATGCTTTTATTTATTTTTATGCTATCTATACACAGAGGTTTTTGATGGATCAACCTATACATATATTTGTGGTTTAAATAGATATTGCCTGTGTCCTTTATAAAAATAGCTGGGGCTTGACATAAATCTACTAGTAGAAGAACCTTCTCTGAACATCTTTAAGAAAACTCTTTCCTGACCTTTTCTAGTCTATTTTGTCCCAAGGTAATAAGATATCTAGTGTTTTACTACTAAAATGTCATTAAAAGAAACTGTATTTACAGGAATGAAATATGGAAACTCTTCCTTTTTGTGTCTATGATATTTGTCCATTATATAAATCCCATAATATATTTTTTCTCTAGATAAATTTATTTGGAGTTTCCTTTATCCATAGTTCTGGATGTGACATTCATTCAAATTTCTATGATGAGTATATGTAAGACAGACCATAGATATTGATGAACAATTTATGTCATTTCAAACTGCCACCAAGGAATAAGAAACGGTGATAGTGGAAGCAAGATGGAAAAATCAAATGATTTTCCAAATTTTTCTTTATTCTTGTCTTCTTAAGTACTTCAAATCACAACAAAAACATTTCTTAATATAACAAAATTCATCTTTCAAACTTTTGGTGGCTAAGAGAAAAGGTCATCTTGTTTTCTAATGCAGATTTCATAGTAGCCAGAATTGAAGAAAATGCATTTTTTATGACCTAGACATATGGCAGACATTAGAAAATAGATAGGAAGAGGTTCTGATTGGCTGGCTAATATTCTAATGAGATAGATTAATCAATGTAAACCACATAGCTCAGTTAAAACTGCCTTTCAAATTGCTAATTTCATTTTCTTCCAGCAGAGAAAATGCCAATCTTTTCCTATGTGGTAAAATCGTCTTGTAATAACAACTAAGCAACTCCAGAGTTACAGTTATTGTGGAACATCTGGTAAATACAAGATGTGACTCCTCAGAGAAAACTACATTTCTGGAAAATAAGAACTTGCTCAACCTAGCTGTATTTCATGTTTTGTTATACTCTAGAGTCTGGCTGCCTCGTAATACAGTAATCACTTTCCTTCAGCACCATAAGTGAGACCACAGATGCTATAGTTTGCTATAATTGAAGCAGCTTACCATAAATAAATAATCAAAATAACAATATATGCATAAACTGCATGCATGTTTTAAAGGTTGGATTGAAAAAGGAATTACAAGATTATTACCTAAATCAATAAGATGATGCCTATCACATTTATTCTTTAAGAAATAGGGAGATAAAGTGAATTTTACTCCTGACCTCATTATTTTTCCAAACTGTATAACTTACTTCAAAATTTATGCCAAAATGATATTACAAAACATCTGGAGGTGTAGCAATCATCTTTTATTATTGTTGGTTGACTAATTTATAATTTGACTTCATGATAATTTAATTGTTTGTCATGTTTCTATTTTGAATAGATGTTAGACATATTCCTCTTTGTGGCATCATCTTCTACTTCTACAACATTTCTTTTTTGTATTGATATGCTCCTAAATTTTAATCAGATTTTATTTTCTTGAGCTGTACATTGTATCAGATAAATAAAATAAATTTTATAATTTGTTTGGTAAATTCTTCTAGAGCTTAAAATTTATGTTTCTATGCATTCTTTGACTTACATAAGCTTGTCAGTTTCTTTTGAAGCATAAGGGCATGGAGAGTAAGACAATAAGCAGTTTGGATATCATGAATCAACAATGAGTTAGTTCAATGTGTGTGAGAAAAACACAGTGTGAGAGAATATTTAGGGTGTAGATAATATCTGATTGGTTTAAATCCAAGAGAATCTTTTGAAACAATAACTTGTGAAATCTAAAAGGTTCAAATATTATATGAGAGCTTTTAAAAAATGTAATTATGTAATAATACTATGTTTCTCATTGTAATCAGATTAACTTTACCCTTGGCTAGAATGCATGAATAGCTTAAATACCATACATTGAAGAAAAGTCCAAGTAGCAATAGGATGGTAATAAAAGTGTCTGTGGGTTATTTTTTTTTTAATTTTCAATATCAGTAAATTTATTTTTTCATTTGAGTGTTTGGCCATCAACATACAAACAAGTGTGAGTATGTTTTACACATGTAATTGATGAAGATTTGGCAACAATATTTGATAGGCAATGTTTTTCTTTTGCATTGGTACTTCTGAGCTTTATGTTGTGTTAATAATGTGCTTTCCTTATTTTTTCTTTAGGCAAAAGATTTTGAAATCCTGAATCTTAAGAGATGTAAGGCCCATCTTGAATGTGTTCCCAAGGACCTAATAATGGTAAGGACCATTGTGAATGTAACATAGTTAGCTTAGCTTTTCCTCTATTCTCTACTGATTGGTAACTTCAGCAGTGTGGATATATGTTTATACAGAATAGTAGTTGAGACTTACATTTGAATAGCTCTAACTTTTGGTAAAACAATATGCTTGGATGATTTTATAAAATACACACAGATTAAAAAGCAATTTTCCACAAAGTCTATCTACTAAGAACTGTTCCAAGAATTGGCACACCTCTACTATTTCCTAATTTATTCTCTACCAAATGATTTGTATACTCCAAAAGACAAATGACCAATTGCCCTTTGGGTGTATTCTCAACTGTTCTTCTGGCTTAATATCTGTCTGTGTGATAAGTAGACACTAGAAATTATTTATGATATATTTTCCTGTATCTTGACAGTTCAGTAGCTGAATCACACAGTTAAATAACCTTCAAAATAAGGATAGAAAGATAATTTAATCTTCGATATTCCACAGTAAACTCTGTAACAAATTCATGCACTTACACATTTTGGTTTTCCAATAATTTGTCCTAATTTTTTTTTTCATTTTCAGAACTATGAATGGTCTTATTAAACCCAAATTAAATATTTGAGTATACACAAAATCCACCATACACTCTAATTCAGTTCCAATTAAAATAGTGTTCTTTTTATTCATGGAAGGGAAGAGTGTGTTCATCTTAGTTACTTATCTATTAAGATTTGATCTGTGTCATTAAGACTCCTTCAGAGCAAGAGTTGTAATTCTTTCAAGTGATGAAGCAGATGTTGCATTAAGAGAATGTGAAATTTGTGTCATCATTTTATTGACTCAGAGCTCATGAAGATGCAGCTAGTTATTGTACAGCTCATGAATGTCTTCTTTCTGAAGCTATAATAGACTCAAATTAACAAGGCCAGGATAAAGTAGAACAAGTCATGATAATCTTAAATTAAAACATTCTAAATATTTCTGTACTAAAAACTTCTAACTACAATCTAGTAGAAATATTTTGAGCCTAAAAGATGACATCAGATTGTGATGAGAGTATGGATTATGTATTGCCTAGTCTCTAGGGCCCAATCTGCCTTTTCTACCATCTGATTAGTATAGACAGGTATTCAAGGAGGGGAAAAATGCAAAGTGAGCTTTATTTAAGTTTTAATGAAATCATTTGCTCCTCCTAGCAGTTTTCTATCATATTAGCAATGTTTCTTCATAATGCATGAATATTAAATTTGTCTAATACAGTACAAAATGATCTTATTAAGAACTCTCATGTTATAACAGCGGGAAAGAGAACGAATGCAATACAGTGCCAATTCAATTTAATGAAAGTTACTGATACAGAAAACCAGCTCATTTTCCCATGCGGATGTCAAAAATATTTATCGTGCCTCACTTCAAAGAAATTTTCCATTAAAACCAAAAATATTCTAGCCAATTTTATGACAGATTGAAGACTTCGATATAGTCTAAGGAGACAAGCAGATCCAGACTTAGCTCTAATTGAAAGGGTAGCTGTTTACTTAGTGATCTGAGGAATATGTAAAAGAGAGAAAAATTTGGATAATGAAGAATAATATAAAAAATATTCAATGGAAGAATCATAACGGGAATGGAAAATATTTGGAAATGGAAAATTTTCTATCTCAAGGAATAGGAGAAATGAAACATAAAAATTCCAAAGGTAAATTTGTTTTGTAATTTCACTGAAGATTGACTGTGAAAATAGAGGTCATGGGTATGTACGTGTCCTTATTGCTATGAGGATGTACATTTCTCAACTAGTCCTTACATTTTTTCTTTTTCTATTTCTGTGATTAGTTGGATTGTGTCTGCATAAAACATTCCATGTCTGCCCTTTGCCTCTCACCATTTATTTTGTCTTAAACTGCAAAGTATTTCCTGCTAAATGAAAAAGACCTCGTTTATCTATCAGCCAAGCTAAATATCTTTCCTTATTTGAAATTCTGCTGAAAATTTTATCCTTTCCCTCAAACCAGGATAGTTATAGTTTTTACACAAGAATGGAGGCACTAAGTATTGACTAGGAAGCCAATGGATTCTGCATATGTTTGGTTCTTGGTAAAGCATAGAGAAGGAATTAATATAACTTGATTACATAAATAAAATAAAGATTACAAAAATATTACCTCTAAATACACCAAGGATGACAAGAGTTTTAGAATTAAATCACACAACTATACTAATATACATAGGGTAATCATGCATATTATATTGCACTTGTCTCAATTACCACTGCTGCAGATGTATTAAATATTTTTTAATTTTCTTTACTACATATCAAAAAAAAAGTCACCACCTTCCATTTCCCCAGCTTTCCATCATATTTTAACTTCCTTTTATTATTCTGTTTATACCTAAAACTCAGTTTAAATGGTACCTTCTTATGTCATTTTTGAAACCAAGGTTGAATTGTATTCTTAATTATAAATATTCTGTTATGATGGGTACCACTTTGTATTATAGTTTTTATGATAGTCTCCCTTTCATTAGAATGCAGTTCTGTGAGATGAGACATTTTTTCCCCATCTCTAATCAAAAGTATCTGGCAGAGTGTCTGACACACAATACATACTCATTAATTGCTTTGATTTTAATTGTCAACAAGTTTTCATTCAGGCTGTGTATCAATATAAAACTCATTTTTTAACATATCCCTCACTATTTTTTGTTTGTTTTTTATTGAAGTATAGTTGATTTACAATGTTGTGTTAGTTTCTTGTGTACAGGAAAGGAATTCAGTTATATCTATATCTATACCAATTTTTTTCATTATGGTTTATTACAGGATATTGAATAGCCCTGTGCTATATGATAGGATCTTGTTGTCTATCCATTCTATATATAATAGTTTGCATCTACTAGTCCCAAACTCCCAATCCAACTCGACCTCATCCACCTCTCCCTCACTATTTTAAATATCAATATGTTGTGCTAAAATAAAACTGATTATTCTTCTTAAAATTTATTCTTTACATTGTTTTGGCTTCTGTTTATCCCATATAATCCCCTTTTAACAATCCTTAATTGCTTTCTACATGGCCGGGCTCAAAAGTAAATGGGCATAAAACCAGTATTCCTATTTAGTTTTACACTTTCATGCATCTTGCAAAAGAATTAGTAAGATGGCATGCACATGCAGGTATTAATAAACACCTGCTTATTGAATAAAGGTTTGCTTGGTGTTTTCTTATGGAGATTTGCATTTAATAACATATTTAAAGAAAAAAGAAAAGAGAGCAGCCATTTCAATTGTGTAAATAAATACTCTATGTAGGGAAGACTGTGAGTTATTTATTTTAGGTCCAAAACAAACTTGAGAATATGTTAAATCAGGATAAAGAAGGTAAAATTTCTACTTTTGACTATATTTTTTTTAGAATAGTAATATTACAATTGACTACTGGTCATATGTGTCTTGATTTATTTTGTAAGTTTATTGAACCCTTTCTAATGATGAAATAGTGTTTTATTGAGAGAAAATGGGTAAACTAAACATTTCATTCACAGGAAAACAAAATATTCCTTAAATACCTAGTATGACAGGAAAAAATTGTGAAATAATTCCTTAGATGTTAACATAAAAAGTAAAGAAAGTAAATTTAATATAAAACTTATATTTTAAGTAAGAGAGATAACTCTCATCCTTTCTTACCAGGAATTTTCTGTTGAATTGCATTCTTCTTTCCCAATACAAGTATCTTTATCCGTATCCCTTTGACTGAGAAAAAGACAAAAATACTGAGGTTACTATGCTTTGGAATACTGAAGAGTGACTGGCTTTACCCAACTGATTTATTTTTTTTAACATCTTTATTGGAGTATAATTGCTTTACAATGTTGAGTTAGTTTCTGCTTATAACAAAGTGAATCAGCTATATGTATACATCTATCTCCTTATCTCCTCCCTCTTGAGCCTCCCTCTAACCCTCTCTATCCCACCCCTTTTGGTGGTCACAAAGCACCGGGCTGATCTCCCTGTGCTATGCAGCTGCTTGCCACTAGCTATTTATTTTACATTTAGTAGTGTAAATATGTCAATGCTACTCTATCACTTTGTCCCAGCTTATCCTTCCCCCTCCCTGTGTCCTCAAGTCCATTCTCTATGGCTGTGTCTTTATTCCCGTCCTGCCACTAAGTTCATCAGAAACTTCTTCTTTTTTTTTTGCACATTCCATATATATGTGTTAGCATACTATATTTGTTTTTCTCTTTCTGACTTACTTCACTCTGTATGACAGACTCTAGGTCCATCCACCTAACTGCAATTAACTCAATTTCATTTCTTTTTATAGCTGAGTAATATTAAATTGTATATATGTGCCACATCTTCCTTATCCAATCATCTATCAATGGACACTTAGGTTGCTTCCATGTCCTGGCTATTGTAAATAGTGCTGCAATGAACATTGTGGTACCGGTCTCTTTTTGAATTATGGTTTTCTCTGGGTATATCCCCAGTAGTAGGATTGCTGGGTCATATGGTAGTTCTATTTTTAGTTTTTTAAGGAACGTCCATACTGTTCTCCATAGTCGCTGTATCAATTTACATTCCCACCAACAGTGCAAGAGGGTTCCTTTTTCTCCACATCCTCTCCAGCATTTATTGTTTGTAGATTTTTTGATGATGGCCATTCTGACTGGTGTGAGGTGATACCTCATTGTGGTATTGATTTGCATTTCTCTAATGATTAGTGATGTTGAACATCCTCTCATGTGTTTGTTGGCAATCTGTATATCTTTGGGGAAATGTCTATTTAGGTCTTCCACCCATTTTTGGATTGGGTTGTTCCTTTGTTATTGAGCTGCATGAGCTTCTTGTGTATTTTGGAGATTAATCTTTGGAAATTCCTTAGTTTGCAAATATTTTCTCCCATTCTGAGGGTTGTCTCTTCATCTTGTTTTTAGTTTCCTTTGTTGTGCAAAAGCTTTTAAGTTTCATTAGGTCCCATTTGTTTTTTGTTTGTTTTTATTTCCATTTCTCTAGGAGGTAGGTCAAAAAGGATCTTGCTGTGATTTATGTCATAGAGTGTTCTGCCTATGTTTTCCTCCAAGTTTTATAGTGTCTGGCCTTACATTTAGGTCTTTAAACCATTTTGAGCTTATTTTTGTGTATGGTGTTAGGAAGTGTCCTAATTTCATTCTTTTATATGTAGCTGTCCAGTTTCCTAGCACAAGTTATTGAAGAGGCTGTCTTTTCTCCAGTGTATATTCTTGTCCCCTCTTTCAAAGATAAGGTGACTATGTATGTGTGGGTTGATCTCTGGGCTTTCTATCCTGTTCCATTAATCTATATTTCTGTGTTTGTGCCAGTATCATACTGTCTTGATTATTGTAGCTTTGTACTGTAGTCTGAAGTCAGGGAGCCTGATTCCTCCAGCTCCATTTTTTTTTCTCAAGGTTGCTGTGGCTAATTTTGTTCTTTTGTGTTTCCATACAAATTGTAAATTTTTTTATTCTAGTTCTCTTAGAAATACCATTGGTGGCTTGATAGGGATTGCATTGAATCTGTAGATTGCTTTGTGTAGTATAGTCATTTTCACAATGTTGATTTTTTTTTTTTTGTAGTACATGGGCCTCTCACTGTTGTGGCCTCTCCTGTTGCAGACCACAGGTTCCAGACACGCAGGCTCAGTGGTCATGGCTCACAGGCCTAGCCGCTCTGTGGCATGTGGGATCTTCCCAGACTGGAGCATGAACCCATATCCCCTGCATCAGCAGGCGGGCTCCCAACCACTGCACCACCAGGGAAGCCCACACAATGTTAATTCTTCTAATCCGAGAACATGGTATATCTCTCCATCTGTTTGCATCATCTTTAATTTCTTTCATCAGTGTTATAGTTTTCTGCATACAGGTCTTTTACCTACTTAAGTAGGTTTATTCCTAGGTATTTTTTTCTTTTTGTTGAAGTGGTAAATGGCAGTGTTTCCTTAATTTCTCTTTCAGATTCTTCATCATTCATGTAAAGGAATGCAAGAGATTTCTGTGCATTAATTTTGTATCCTGCTAATTTACCAAATTCATTGATTAGTTCTAGTAGTTTTCTGGTAGCATCTTTAGGATTCTCTATGTATAGTATCATGTCGTCTGCAAACAGTGACAGTTTTACATCTTCTTTTCAAATTTGGATTCCTTTTATCTCTTTTTCTTCTTTGATTGTCATGGCTAAAACTTCCAAAACTATGTTGAATAATAATGGTGAGAGTGGACAACTTTGTCTTGTTTCTGATCTTAGAGGAAATGGTTTCAGTTTTTCACCACTGAGAACGATGTTACCTGTGAGTTTGTCATACATGGTCTTTATTATGCTGAGGAAAGTTCCCTCTATGCCTACTTTCTGGAGAGTTTTTATCATAAATGGATGTTGAATTTTTTCAAAATCTTTTTCTGCATCTATTTAGATTATGATATGGTTTTTATTCTCCCATTTTTTAATGTGGTGTCTCACATTGATTGATTTGTGCCTTTTGAAGAATCCTTACCTTCCTGAGATAAACCTCACTTGATCATGGTGTATGATCATTTTAATGTGCTGTTGGATTCTGTTTGCTAGTATTTTGTTGAGGATATTTGCATCTATGTTCATCAGTGATATTGGCCTTTTTCTGTGACATCAAGTGTAGTATCTATTCTTATCAGTTTAATATCTGTTATGTCCTCAACCCAACTGTTGGGTTAAAACCCAAATTAAAACCCAAATTTTAAAATTTGGGGTTATGCTGATTTTTACTGGGACATGTAAAAATGAAAGTAGGAAATATCTCATTCAGTCTCTCAGTGCTTCACCAACTCAAGAGCTTTCTATTATTTTCAGTATTGCTCATGGTAGTCTCCACACATTTTCCCTAGTATGGATAAAATAATTGTTGTATAAAATTAATCAAAATCAAAGTTTTTATTCAAAACTTCTAAGTTTTCTCCTCTTTGGAAAATATAGACTTCCTCCTTTTTGCTTAAACTAAGCATATATTTCTTTGTTAATCATGGATAAGTCACAGATTTTTATAGTACAAGGTATATGTACACTGGCCTCTGACCTCAAACACTTATAATAGTCTGTTTGGCTGGAGGTTAGACAAATAAACAACTTCTATAAAATATGTGCATAACTTTTGTAATATTTATTATATAACTATGCATAGTTTAACATATTGTTATTGTTTCATAAGCATCTTGATACAATAGCTGTAAAATAATCATATTCTGCTCTAACTTCCTTGAAAGGATGTCTCCTCCTTACTCCTATTTTATCTGTCTTCTCTAATCCCACCCATCATATCCTTCAAATTACAAGTTTCATCTTACTTAATCGTGAACTCCTTTTTGACTGTTTCAGCCCACTTCATTGAGTTTTGACCTAACAATTGTTGTTATAGGAAAAAAAAAAAGCATAATCACCAGTTGTGAACAAATGACATGAAACTCTCACAATCTATTTACCCCTGTACTCTGATGGTAATTTATATTATTTCCATATTCAGCTCTTATGGAAAAGTCACTTTGAATATTTATCACTTGTCTCTTTGGGTGCATGTCTACAATTTTTCTCTATTATAAATGTCCAGCAGCTGAAGCATTAGAAAAATGAGTATGTGCAATCATAATAGGTTATAGTAAAGAGTTTTCTAAAATAATACCAGTTTATACTCTCACACAGAGTGTAGATTTCCGGATGTTTTACTTTTCAGAATTTTACTCTTTACCAATTGAGTGGATATTTTTATGCATTTTACTGATTACTGATAATAATATTGAGCATTTATTTTTGTTCAAATCTTTCCATAAAGTTCTATAGTACTATCCGGAAACGTCTTGTACTCCTTTTGGTTCTTGATTCAATTTGGCTTCAAACACAATACGGTATTCTAGCTATTTCAAAAATTAATAGATTTAATATAGGGAATTAGCTATTTACAAAGTTATCTGATAGGATGTAGGAGTAAAATTTCAGATAGGTGATCACTGTAACTGTGCTTCAGGATGTCAGGAAGGTACTGCTGCCACTGTCAAAGAAAAATTATATTGAAAAAGTGTTGAAATAAATGTCTATGCCCAAGATGGAGCTGCTCCTGCCTGGGGTGCCATGTCAGCACACTTAGATAACTTTCATGCATCTGTAATTGCTATTCTTGACCAGAAACACAATTTATCCAGCCAGCCAATCCCAAAATGCCAAGCCAACTCTGTGCTTTATACTTCCTTATTCTTTATTGTTTATCTTATGAAGGCTTTTTTCCATCCACCCCCATTTTTCAGTTCTCTAAATGGAGACTGTCCACTTCATTTAGTGCTAAATAAAGTTTGTTTGTATCACCTAAATTGTCTTCTTCAATCATTTTTAATAGTTTTTGGTAAGAAGGAATGGATTGTGAAGCTGACTGCTAACAACCTGCAGGACAATGAATTCACAGGCAAGGGGACCACTGAACACTTTGAGTTCACTGTTTCTGGTTGCTATTACCAAGGGATGTTAGGGTAACTCACTGACATTTGAGCTCTCTCCCTTGTGTGCAGCTCTCCAATCCAAACAAATTTTTTTTTCAAAAAATTTAAAAAACCTGAAAATGTTCTGGGGCTTGTTAAAGATCCCCGAAATGTTTTGAGACCCTGGAGAGTTTCCAGGGTAGTTATACTGCAAGTTGGCAATAGGAGGCAGCCTTTAGGAGACCCACAAAGCTTCAAGGTAAATCCAAAGCATAAACCTAGGGAGGACTTGGGGAAATAAATTAAGAAATTCAGACTGTTTTAACAAATGGTACATCAAAATCTAAGTATACACAAAAGTTGGACTATTAGCCCTTAGGGCATCTGTCACTATAAAGATATATCCTTGTGAAAAGAGTAATAGATCTATTGTTAATGGGAACCTGGGAAGCCAAAGCTGCAAAATTGATGGGAATGGGATTGAGCAATTAAAAGCTGTTAGAGTGCTCATGACCTAATTCCGAGACTCCCTTGTTAGGATAAGTTGATCATAGGATGAATTAGATCTACAGTAAGTCACAGACCAACTTCAAGAAAATTTCCATGGAGCAAGGTGCACTGTAAAACAACACAAAATCCCCAACCCAGTTACACATCCCTCTTAAGTATTAATTTGGCTAGAAGAGATCCAAGGCTTAGCTAAAGAAATAGGACCCTCAAGTGTCAAAGAATTAAGCATGCCACCTTTTAGCGCACCTGCTTATTTTATGTTAAAAAACAGTGGTCTCTGTAGATATACACCAAAGTGGCAAAATCTTACTAAGACAAACTAAAATTAAAATAGCCATTATGGGGAATGTTCCAAATTGACAAGATCATCCATTTAAGGAATGCACTTGAAAGCAAGTTTCCCAACTCAAACAAACAGAATGATATCTCTATTGTAATTAGCAGGCAGAAGCCTCCAAAAAACTTCAAGTTTCCAAAATAATTTCACTGACAGGTTTATTGGAAAAGGCTAATGAAATTTTGAGATGACAGGAACAGCTCAAGATGATCGAGGAGAAGGATTTAACCTCACTGCCTTCTTACAAAAACACCAAAATCACAACTAACTGTGGAATAAGCATCAACAAAAAAATGCTGGAACCTACCAAAGAAGATACCTTATACCCAAAGACAAAGAAGAAGCCACAAGATTGTAGGAGGGACACAATAGTGATAAAATATAACTCCATACCCACCAGGTGGGTAACCCACCAATTGCAGAACAGTTGTACCACAGAAGTTATCCCACAGGATGGGAAGTTCTGAGCCACATGTGAGGCTTCCTAGCCAGGCATCTGGCAATGGGAAGAGGAGTCCCCAGACAATCTGTGTTTGAAAGCCATTGGAGTTTGATAGCAGGGCTTCCACAGGATTGGGGGAAACAGAAACTCCATTCTTGGAGGGCACATACAAAATTTTGTGGGCACCAGGATGCATGGGAGAAAAGCAGTGACTCCATAAGAGCCTGGGCCAGACCTACCTGCTAGTATTGGAGGGTCTCCTGCAGAGGTGGGGTGGTGGCTGTGGCTCACTTCAGGGAAAAACACAATGGCAGCACCAGCTCTAGGAAGTACTCACTGGCATGAGCCCTCCCGGAGGCTGCCATTAGCCCCAGCAAACAATTTGTAGGCTCTAGTGCTGGGTCACCTCAGGTCAAAAACCCAACAGGGTAGGAACAAAGCCACACCTATCAGCAGACTAGTGGCTTAAAATATCCCTGAGCATGGCACTGCCTACCAGAAGGACAAGAACCAGCCCCACCCACCACTGGGCAGCAACTAGCCTCTCCCATCAGGAGGCTTGCACAACCCTCTTAGACAGTCTTATCTACCAGAGGGCAGGCAGAAGAAGCAAGAACTACAATCCTGCAGCCTGTGAAATGCAAACCACAAACACAGAAAGTTAATCAAAATGAGAAAGCAGAGGAATATGTCCCAGATGAAGCAACAAAATGAAACCCCAGAAGAACAACTAAATGAAGTGGAAATAGCCAAGCTCCTGGAAAAAATTTAGAATAATGATAGTGAAGATCATCCAAGATCTTGGAAAAAGAATGGAGGCAAACATTGAGAAGATACAATAAATATTTATCAACAACCTAGAAAAGGGGCTTCCCTGGTGGTGCAGTTGTTGAGAGTCCGCCTGCTGATGCAGGGGACATGGGTTCGTGCCATGGTCCAGGAAGATCCCACATGCCACAGAGTGGCTAGGCCCATGAGCCATGGCCACTGAGCCTGCGTGTCCGGAGCCTGTGCTCCGCAACAGGAGAGGCCACAACAGTGAGACGCCTGCATACCGCAAAAAAAAAAAAAAAAAAAAAAAAGAAGAAAACCTAGAAGAACTAAAGAACAAACAGAGAGATGAACAATACAATAACTAAAGTGAGAAATACACTAGAATAAATTAATAGCAGAATAAGTGAGAGAGAAAAACAGATAAGTGAGCTGGAAGACAGAATGGTAGAAATCTCTGCCACAGAACAGAATAAAGAAAAAAAAAAAGAAAAGAAAAGAAGTGAAGACAGTCTAAGTGACCCCTCAGACAATATTAAATGCATCAACATTCACATAATAGCCATCCCAGAAGGAGAAGAGGGAGAGAAAGGACCCGAGAAAATATCTGAAGAAATAATAGCTGAAAATTTCTCTAACATGGTAAAGGAAACAGTCTTCCAATCCAGGAAGTGCAGAGAGTCTCAGGCAGGATAAACCCAAAGAAAAACATGCTGAGAAATGCAGTCATCTAACTGACAAAAACTAAAGACAACTAAAAAATATTAAAAGCAACAAGTGAAGGGCTTCCCTGGTGACGCAGTGGTGGAGAGTCCGCCTGCCATTGCAGGGCACACGGGTTCGTGCCCCAGACTGGGAAGATCCCACATGCTGCGGAGCAGCTAGGCCCGTGAGCCATGGTCGCTGAGCCTGCACGTCTGGAGCCTGTGCTCCACAACGGGAGAGGCCACAACAGTGAGAAGCCCGCATACTGCAAATAAATAAATAAATAAATAAATAAATAAATAAATAAATAAATAAATAAATAAAAGCAACAAGGGAAAACCAACAAATAATACATAAAGGAACTCCCATAAGGCCATTAGCTGATTTTTTCAGTAGAAACCCTGTAGGCCAGAAGGGAGTGGCATGATACATGTAAAGTGGTGAAAGAGAAGAAACTGCAACCAAGAATACTCTAACCAGCTAGGCTCTCAGTCAGATTTGATGGAGAAATAAAAAGTTTTCCGACAAGCTAAAACTAAGAGAATTCAACACCACCAGGTCAGCTTTGAACAAATGCTAAAGGAACTTCTTTAGGTGGGAAAGAGAAAAGCAACTTAAAACAACCTTGAATATATGCAGACTGCTATGTCAAAACCTCATGGAAACAGCAAACCTAAAAACTACAATAGGTAACACACACAAAAAAGAAAAAAAAACCCAAACACAACACTAAAGATAGTGATCAAACCATAAGAGAAGAGAACAAATGAGGAAGGGAAGCAAAAAGACCTACAAAAACAAACCCAAAACAATTAAGAAAATGGCAATAAGAACATACCTATCAATAATTACCTTAAATGTAAATGCATTAAATGCTCCAACCAAAAGACATAGACTGGCTGAATGGATACAAAGACAAGACCTGTATATATGCTATCTACAAGAAACTCACTTCAGACCTCGGTACACATACAGACTGAAAGTAAGGGGATGGAAAATAGTATTCCACACAAATGGAAATCAAAAGAAAGCTGGAGTAGCAATACTCATATCAGACAAAATAGACTTTAAAATAAAGACTGTTATAAAAGACAAAATAAGACACTACATAATGATCAAGGGATCAATCCAAGAAGAAGATGTTTGTAAATACATATACACCCAACATAGGAACACCTCAATATATAAGGCAAATGCTAATACCTATAAATGGAGAAATTGACAGTAGTGGGGGACTATAACACCCCACTTTCATCAATGGACGGATCATCCAGAACAAAAATCAATAAGGAAACAGAGGCCTTAAATGACACTTTAAACCAGATAGACTTAATTGAAATTTACAGAGCATTCCATCCAAAAGCAGCAAAATACACATTCTTCTCATGTGTGTGTGGAAAATTCTGCAGGATTGAACACATGCTGGGCCACAAAGTGAGCCTTGGTAAGTTTAATAAAACTGAAATAATATCAAGCATCTTTTCCTACCACAATATTATGAGATAAGAAATAAATTACAGGAAAAAATATAAAAAACACAAACATATGGAGACTAAACAATACACTATTAAATAACCAAGAGGTCACTGAAGAAATCAGTGGAAATCAAAAAATACATAGAGACAAGTGAAAATGAAAGCACAACAATCCAAAACATATGGGATGCAGCAAAAGCAGTTCTAAAAGGGGAGTTTATAGCAATACAATCTTACCTCAAGAAACAAGAAAAAATCTCAAATAAACAACCTAACTTACACCTAAAGCAACTACAGACAGAACAAACAAAACCTAAAGTTAGTAGAAGGAAAGAAATCATAAATATCAGAGCAGTAAGAAATGAAATAGAGATGAAGCAAACAATAGCAAAGATCAATGGTTCTTTGAAAAGAAAAATAAAACTGATAAACCTTTAGCCAGACTTATCAGGAAAAAAAGGGAGAGGACTAAAATTGATAAAATCAGAAATGAAAAAGAAGTTACAATGGAAACCAGAGAAATACAAAGGATCATAAGAGACTACTACAAGCAACTGTATGCCAATAAAACAGACAACTTGGGAGAAATTCTTAGAAAGCTACAATCTCCCAAGACTGAACCAGGAAGAAATGGAAAAAAATGAACAGAACAATCACAAGTACTGAAGTTGAAATTGTGATTAAAAAACTCCAAAAATAAAAAGCCCAGGACCAGAGGGTTTCACAGGCCAATTCTATACAACATTTAGAAAAGAGTTAACATTATCCTTCTGAAAGTGTTTAAAAAACTTGCAGAGGAAGGAAAACTCCACTACTCATTTTATGAGGCCACCTGCACCCTGATACCAAAACCTGACAAAGATACCACAAAAAAAGAAAACTACAGGTCAATATTACTGATGAACATAGATGCCAAAATCCTCAACAGAATATTAGCAATCTGAACCTAACAATACATTTAAAAGATCATACACCATGATCAAGTGGGATTTATCCCAGGAATGCAAGGATTTTTCAATATCTACAAATCAAACAGTGTGATATACCACATCAACAAATTGAAGAATAAAACCCATATGATCATCTCAACAGATGCAGGAAAATGCTTTTGACAAAATTCAACACCCATTTATGATAAAATGTCTCCATAAAGTGGGCATGGGGGAACATACCTCAACATAATAAAGGTCATATATGACAAACCTACAGCTAACATCATACTCAATGGTGAAAAACTGAAAGCATTTCCTCTAAGACCAGGAACAAGGCAAGGATGTCCACTCTCACCACTTTTTTCTACATAGCTTTGGAAGTCCTAGCTATGGCAATCAGAGAAGAAAAAGAAATAAAAGGGATCAAAATTGGAAAAGAAGTTAAACTGTCACTGTTTGAAGATGACATGATACTATATGTAGAAAACCCTGAAGACACTACCAGTGGACTAGCAGAACTCATCAATGAATTTGGTAAAGTTGCAGGTGATAAAATCAACAGACATAAATCTATTGGATTTCTATACACTGAGAACAAAAATCAGAAAGAGAAATTAAAGAAACAAGCCCATTTACCATTGCATCAAAATGAATAAAATACCTAGGAATAAGCCTACCTTAGGATACCGAAGACCTGTTCCCCAGAAACTATAAGACTCTGATGAAAGAAATAGAAGACAGAAGAAACAGATAGAAAGATATACCATGTTCTTGGATTTAAAAATCAATATTGTCAAAATGACTATGCTACCCAAGGATATCTACAGATTCCATGCAGTCCCTGTTGAATTACCAATGGCATTTTTCACAGAATTAGAACAAAAATTCCTTAAATCTGTACAGAGACACATAAGACCCCAAATAGCCAAAACAATCTTGAAAAAGAAAAAAGGAACTGGAGGAATCATGTTTCCTGACTTCAGACTATACTACAAATCTATAGTTATCAAAACAGTATAGTACTGGCACAAAAGTATAAATATAGATCAGTGGAACAGGATAGAAAGCCCAGAAATAAACCCACACACCTATGGTCAATTAATCTATGATAAAGGAGGCAAGACTATACAAGGGAGGAAAGACAGTCTCTTCAATAAATGGTGCTGGGGAAACTGGAAAGCTACATGTAAAAAAATGAAGTTAGAACACTCTTTAACACCATACACAAACATAAACTCAAAATGGATTAAAGGGCCTCCCTGGTGGCGCAGTGGTTGAGAGTCCGCCTGCCGATGCAGGGGATACGGGTTCGTGCCCCGGTCTGGGAGGATCCCATATGCCGCGGAGCGGCTGGGCCCGTGAGCCATGGCCTCTGGGCCTGCGCGTCCGGAGCCTGTGCTCCGCAACGGGAGAGGCCACAACAGTGAGAGGCCCGCATACCGCAAAAAGAAAAAAAAAAAAAAAAAATGGATTAAAGACCTAGATGTGGGACCAGACACTATAAAACTCTTAGAGGAAACACAGGCAGGACACTCTCCGGTATAAATTGCATCAATATCATTTTTGATCTCTCTCTCAGAGTAATGGAAATAAAAATGAAAATAAACAAATGGGACCTAATTAAACTCAAAACTTTTGCACAGCAAAAGAAACCATAAACAAAATGAAAAGTCAATCCACAGAATGGGAGAAAATATTTGCAAACTATCCAACTGATAAGGGATTAGTCTTCAAAATTTAAATAGCTCATGTGGCTTACTTAATATCATCAAAATAAACAACCCCAAAAATGGACAGAAGACCTAAAAAGATATTTCTCCAAAGAAGACATATAGATGGCCAAGAGGCAAAAAAATAAAAAAAGTTCAACATTGTTACTTATTAGAGAAATGCAAATCGAAATTACAATGAGATATTACCTCACACCAGTTACAATGGTTATCATCAAAAATCCACAAACAATGAATGTTGGAGAGGGTGTGGAGAGAAGGGTACCATCCTACACTGTTGGTGGGAATGTAAATTGGTACAGACACTGTGGAGAACAGTATGGAGGTTCCTTAAAAATCTAAAAATAGAGCTAGCATATGATCTTGCAATCCCCCTCCTGGGCATATATCCAGAGAAATACATGGTCTGAAAGGATACATGCACCTCAATGTTCATTGCAGCACTGTTTACAATAGACAAGATGAGGAAGAAACATAAAATTCCCTCAACAGATGAATGCATAAAGAAGATGTTATACATATGTACAATGGAATATTACTCAGCTATTAAAAAGAATGAAATAATACCTTTTGCAGCAACATAGATGGATCTAGAGATTGTCATACTGAGTAAAGTTAAGTCCAACAGAGAAAGACAAATATATGATATCACTTATATGCAGAGTCTAAAATAAAAAATAATACAAATGAACTTATTTACAAAACAGAAACAGACTCACAGACTTAGCGACCAAATTTATGGTTACCAGGGGGAAGGGTGGAAGGAAGGATAGTTAGGGAGTTTAAGATTGACATGTACACACTGCTATATTTAAAATGGATAACCAAAAAGGACCTACTATATAGCACAGGGAACTCTGCTCAATATTATATAACAACCTAAATGGGAAAATAACTTGAAAAAGAACAGATACATGTATATGTATAACAGAATCACTTTGCTGTATACCTGAAACTAACACAACATTGTTAATCACCTATACTCCAATATAAAAAAGCAGTTTAAAAAAAAAAAGAAAAATTAAGACACAAATGGTACCAAAAACAAGACTATAAGACTGACATGACTCCTACTCCTCTCTATCCTCCTTTACCAGAGTACTTATTCTAGTAATCCTCTAACTAAATCACCTCTCTACTATGAAAATACCCCAAGACAGTAAATAAAAGTCTACCAACTTAGTGGTCTTTCAACTGGAACAACTCCAAGGCCAGAAACCTAAAAGAACACTTTCTTGCACCCTCTTAGGGGTTCATCATTAAACACTAGTCCAGAAATTGATGTCTCATTTGCAATCAGCTGCAACACTGGAAAAAATATTGTCCTTGAAGGTTTTGTGCAAGTTCTTTGACATCAACTTGAACCCTGACATATCTACCCTCAGAAAAAAGTCCCATATGGGCCCCTCCTAGGGTTGACAGGGCTCCAACAGATTCTCTGGTAAACTGTAACCAGTTATTCCCTTAACTAAAATTAAAATTAATGGAATACCTAGCTACGTTCTGGTAGATAGAGAACTACACTCTCTACTTTAAATCCCACTTTCTCAGGAGCTTGCAGATCGAATCCTAAGAAAACTGACAGAAACCAGAAAAGGGTGAAGATTCTTAACAGAGTTAGCTCTCCTGAATTTCTAGTAGTCCCAGGAAAGGAAGGTAAAATTTCAAGTTGTTCTTTGCCTTCCAAATCCACTCTTGTGAATGTGGTTTGAGGGTACCCATTGGTTATTGATCCTTTTTTTTTGTTGTTCCAGGAACAGTTATTGCCTTCTTGTTTGCCTCATTTTCTATCCTGAGAACTTGGTTTGGCTTTCTGCCTGGAGCATGCAGGTTATTGGTTCTCCAATATCAAAAAAAAAAAAAAAAAAAAGTTAAAAAAAAAGAAAAATTAAAACACAAGAAGTACCCAAACCAAAAGACTGTAAGACTGACATGACTTCTACTCCTCTCCAGCTAAATGATGAGATTAAGCACCCAGAATTATGACCTGACATAAATGTGGATTGTAGTCCATTTGTGACCAGGATCCTATTAACAGTTGTCAGCTCTCAAGGGAATTGTCTTTCTTTCTTTCTCTTATCTTTGGGAGTGGCTCTGGATTTAGGAAAAATAGTATTTTTGCACCCTCCTTGGAGATGTCTTTTCTGTCCCTGGGATTTTTCAATACTGCCAGTGTTACTGGAGAGTAGATTCTTGTCTCATCATAAAAAGAACTCAGAGATGAGATGGAGGCCAAGAAAGCAAAGTAAGGATTTATTAAGGGATAGTATGCTCTCAAGGGATGAATGGGCACTCAGGTGAGTAGCTGCCATGAGTTTCTTTGGCAAGCTGGCTATAAGAGATGTGAAAATGAATGGGCAGAATATTCACTGAGGAAGAAGGGGTTTTGGGTCTTATTCCCGATTTCCATCCCAGCTCCACCTTCCCGAGGCGAGAGGGATTTTTGTCCTTATTTAGCCTTGATTGGAAGTGTCATGGCATCAGTGCATGATGGGTACTTCTTATCTGCAAGGCTAATTTTATTGTAAAGAGGGCATAATGAACAAAAGTTTACATTTGGACACCAGAGATTCTGCCTTTTCCCACCTTTCTTTGTCTGCCTCTATAACTCCTTGTCACCTCGAGATTTATATCTTCTGGTCAGCCTGGAGGTTCCTGCTTTTCTTTGTCTACCCAAGGACCCCCGTTGTTCACAAGATGTAAGGTTTCCTGCCACCTAGCCCATGTCCCTCTTTCTCTGCTCATATCTAGCTATCTGCCTGCTCTAACACCAAGAATATTTACTGTTTGTCCTGGATAAAACTTAGCTAGATACTTGAAAGGATTTTTTTTTTCAAAAGTAGCTGTATGGTCAGAAGTTGGTTAAATTGGAAGCTGATGCTGAGAACCTGATAGAAACTTTTTTTCAGGCCTTCTTCCCTAAGCTAATTGAAACTATACACCCAGAGGGAAAGAAAAAAACATTTCAAAGACAAACAGCTCTAAATCTAGAACACAGGAATCTTTTGATTTCCATCTAAGTTGAAGATCTTCTCCATGATTTAAAGAAGTAAATTCAAGATAATGTGATTAGTTGTATGAGTCAGTTCCTTGATATCATTCAGGTTGACACCCAGTTCTTTGATAAATTAAAGGCAAATATCCTATATGGTCTTCTCTAGCAAGCACAGAGGTAGTTACTCTCAGATGGGAAGAAAAAAAAAAAAGAAGGCATATTTGAAAACTAAACCTATGAAAAAAGCTTAAAAGTCTTTGCCACAAATACCAGTGAAAAGTTTAAGCCATCTGAGAAGAAAACACATGTGTAAACAGCTATTCCTTTACAAACTAGTGAGTTTTGTATTGTTGTGTGTTTTGTATTATTGTCTCATAGCTAAAATTTTTAAATGAAAGCATTTCATTTTAAACAAGATCTCTGGTTGCCTCTCTCTGTATGCTTATATATCTCTCTATATATGTGTTTTAAACATGTAATATTTTTGTACCACCAGATGGTATTGCCAAAATTATTTTGTAAAGAGCTCTATTTAATTGGTTTATAAAGAAACTTTATAAAAATCAATTATACTCTCAGAAATAGAGAAACTAACCCAAATGTTTTTCAAGTTCATGTCATCTATGATAATTTTCAATGAATAAAGCTTGTTTATTGATTTAATTTAAAAAGGCATATATTGAGATCTATCATTATTAAATATAATGTAGACATTCAACTTTTAATTTACTTAGGTTTACTAAAAGTAAAATAAGCTCATGTTATTTAAGCATGTGTTAAGAACAAATAAACAGATATAAGACAAAAGTTTATAAGTAAACTTTTCACCAGTAACTATGCTTTATAAAAGGTCTACTTAAAAATGGTTTCCAAAATCATTTTGATAATTTGAAACCTTAAAGTTATACTGCAATAAGTTAAATGATGGATATTCATCAAATATATAGATCATTTCCAAATAAGACAAACACTAAAACATTAATTACTGAACATATGTTTATCCACTTTTGGCTTCCTTTTAGAGAAACTAAAGATATTTGTGTTTATTAGTAAACATGTCTTGTGCCACATTGAAAAATTTAGTATGAGGCAGAATATACTTCTAGAATATATTAGATATGTTTAAAAATATGTCAATCACAGAATGCTAGTGTAACTGAGAGCCCACAGTTGCTTACTTCTTAGTTTTCACTAGGAATTAAGTATTCTAAGGGTTAAGAATTATAATTAACATATGCAATTAAACATAGTAGACCTAATAAAGGAAACATCTCTATACAAGGAAAGTAGGATGTGTTTTTGGTAAGAAAATGTAGGCAGGTGTGGTTGTGGTCAAGGAAAAAAGAGAGTAATTTTGTCCTAAAATAAAATAGCTGGTTGTTTCAGAGTGAGAAAAGGGAGGGTGGGGAAGGAACTTAGAACAAAATCTGAATGGATGTAAAAAAAATGTAGAAGTTTTGTGAAAAGGAATCTTGGAAAAAGAACTGTATATGTGTCAAGCTGGCTAAGATTAGAATGAATTTATTTAGTTTTTTTTAAAAAAGAGTTTTAATATTAATGATACACCAGTACAAAATTAGAATTTGGTTTTCTGTCTGTTAAAAGAACAAAGTTTTCTTACATTATTGACCTACTCTTAATAAGAAAGTACAGACAAAATTTGTTTTTAATCTTTTAAATAATCTGCCCGGAAAGTAAAGATTTTGTGTTTTCCCAAAACAATTTACTGTATTTAATTTCATCTTATCAGATCTTTGATTACTTAAGAAAACCCACTCTTCTCAATATTAAAAGAGCTTAGGTTTTATAGCTATGTAACCTTCAGAGTCCTTGTCACATTGGTTAAATGGGTATTTTTTTTTAACTCCCTCAATATCAAATTCTAAATGAAGGATTTTTCACCTCAAATTAATTTCAGTGTTTTCCAGAGAGCCCCTGGAACATCTCAAAATATTTGTTCTATTTATAAAAAGAGAAATGTTTAACTAATTAGGCTTATTTGATATGTTAAAATGCATAGGAAGTATTGTCAAATAAAAAGTGATGCATATTTGTATGAGTATTTATTATTAATACAAGTGTTCCAGAAACTGTATAAAATTCCTAAAAATCTGGTATGTCCTTATATAATATTATCAGTCATAATTACCATATCATTTTAAAATATTGTCACAGAAATAATCAATTTTCTTGCCAATGCCATTATAATGAACACTAACCAATTCTCTAACCATGGGGATATTTAAGTCTTATATTTTTCAAACAGTTATTATCTTACTCTGAGGTTTTTGCAAAAGTAAGTTTCATGGAAAGAACCCTACCAAGTACACTTGACGACTGGCACTGCTGCCAAATTATAAGTTGTCAAACCTTGGGTGAATATTTCACAACTGAATTAGGCCCTACCTTACCTATACAAGACCCCCTCTGGTCCTGCATAAATTCCAAAGACCTCAAAATCAAATGCAGTAGGAAGAGAAATAGCTACATTGAGGTAGATTGCTTCATTCCAAAACATAAGATCAAGAACATTTTTTTCATTCTTCTTTTCCTCTCTGAACATCCTTTTCCTAATTCTTATACCATGAAGGTCTTTATAATTATTTTGTCCACTTTTTGCCTTGACCTGGTCTGGAAAGATGGCATTATTCAGTACCTCAGGCCATTTCAAAAGAGAGTAATCCAGCCTCCAACTAGCTGTTGGATTTGCTGTGATGCTGGTGATCCTGTAGTTCTGCCCACTAAGAACTTCTCCATGATTTCCAATGTCTCAGTTTCTCCAGAACAAGCTCACTGGATAAACACTTCTGAGGAAGTAAAGGCACAGTTACATGAAATACATAAACAGGCCAACAGGCTTAAAGAAATACCCCTCTATTTGGGATTATTTCTTTGACTTATTTGATTCTATCTAGTTTGGGTCATGGAGAACCTGGCTCAGGAGTGCTATCCAAACCATAGGCATTGTTTTGTTGTTAATAATTATAACTGTCTCCATAACATGCTACATTCTCTCAAAAGTTTTAAATGCATGTGTGTAGCCATTGACCAGCCAATGCAAGTTAAACAGACAAAGAAGAACTCATTCAAGACTTTTGCAACAGGGGCAAGATATTCAACTCCACTCAGCTAAAACAAAAGGGTGGAGGATTTTTAAATGCTGGGATAAGCCAATGGCAAAGGGCTAGAGGACATTAGGAGAGTGGTTGGCCAATGAGATGGTGTTGAGAAAACTAGTAAAGTAGTGTTGTTCAGGCTTCAGAGGGAGAAGTAGGCCCCTGACCGACTTGTGACCCTGTCTAGACTATGTGCCTGCCTGCACACATAACAATTGTTACCAAAAAGTCAAGCAGCACTTAAGATAAGAAAGAGAGTGAGTCTTGAAATTTCTTGAGCCCTGGGGATCTGGCCAGTCCCCCGTGATCTAGAAAATCTTTTGACTCACACGGTGAAACCAACAGCACTCTTACAGTTAAACCAGAGCTGCATTTTTGCTCATAAACTGATGATATCAGATAGTGGATTGGGATTATAAACAGAAGCCCCTAGAACAGCAATTTGTAGTCTCACCTGTGAGGTGAATGCACGTACCAGGACCCTTCCCAATTGGGACTCCAGATTGCTGTTACTTGGGACTTCCCAGCTGTTGTTTGAATCTGGATGTAGGTGTTGGCCCAATCTGATGATGTATACTATGTTATGTCTCTCTAATACTTTTATTCATCCCCTTCTAATGTCTGTATATTGAAATTAAGTTAAATAATCTTCTATTAAAAATTAACTAAATCTGTTCAGTTGTGTGAGACAAGTGGTTATTTTGCCAGCGAATACAACAAATCTTGAAACTAAAAGTAGGTTTTCAGCAAAACAGATGGGGTCATCTGTGTTTGCTAATTGTTCCTTTTTAGAGTTAGGTTCCTACCCTCCCATGGCAAATAGGAGATGAGTGTTATCATTCATGTTGATTCCATTTCACAGAGATGATCCCACTGGTCCTGAGCAAAACATTCCAGTGGTGTAGAAGATTAACATCTCAAAAGGGCAGAGAAAGAGTTTACAATTACAAGTTTTCTGAAGTAAATGCTTTAAGGAAAGGGAGGTCAGGATCTGTAGTCAAGAAGTCTTTAGAAAGTTTAGATAAACTGAGGGAAACTTAAGGCAGTCTTTGTCACTGCCTAGCTCAGGACACTTCAGGAAACTATTATCTATCTGATGATCACAGATGAACGAACAGCAGTACTGAAGCAGGCAATTCACAAGGAAATGGCTGGAGATAGCTGCAAAACATGTTCTTTTAAAAGCCAGCCTCCTCATCTCTGCACAAAAGACTAACTTTTCCTCTAAACATGCTCTTTTTGCACCTCACAGGTTTTGATTTGTGATAGTCTTGCTACTGTTAAATTCAAAACGTTTTCTAATTACATTATGATTTCTTCTTTGATGCACTAATTTTCAAACATTGGATTTCTAGTTAACATTCTGCAATTAATTTCTAGCAAACTTTTATTCTTGTCAAAATATGTTATTTTTATTTAAATTCTTTGACATTCACTTGCTCAAAATTTATGTTCAAATAATTGGTAAATTTTGGTAAATGTTTTATGCATAACTGAAAACTGTTGGAGAGTGCAATGTTCTCTGTATAGTCAATTAAAACAAATGTGTTGGTCTTCCCTGGTGGTGCAGTGGTTGAGAGTCCACCTGCTGATGCAGGGGACACGGGCTCATCCCCCGGTCCAGGAAGGTCCCACATACCGCATGAGCCATGGCCACTGGGCCTGCGTGTCCAGAGCCTGTGCTCCGCGGCGGGAGAGGCCACAGCAGTGAGAGGCCCATGTACCACAAAAAAAAAAAAAAAAAAAAAAAGTGTTATTCCTTTATTCTTATTATTCAAATCATCCTTATTCCTACTGACACATTTTGTGTCCTTTTTATGTCAGTTATTGACAGAGAGCTGTGTTAATATCTCCCACTCTGAAGATAGATTTTTGTTTTTCTTCCAGTAATTCTGTCAAGACTTGCTTTATATATTTTGAAATTATTTTATATATTCTAAAAGGATTATCATTTTAGCAAATTGAATATTTTATTATATTATTTTCTTTTCTCTAACAATATTTTATATCTTTCTAGGTGTTTATTTTAAATTAATATAGTTAAACCAGTCTTTTTTTGGTTATAGTTTTCTTGGTGCAATTTGTCCATTTCTTTGAATTCAAATTTTGTGGGTTGAATTCAAATTTTGTGGCGGTTTGTGCATTGCTTGTGAAGAGTTTCAGTTTTAATACAGTCTATTAAATTTGTCCACTACTGGAGTATTTAATATATCCAATTACAGTTACTATAATGACTAATACATACATTTGTTTAATTTATTTTATTTTATAGTATCTACTTTTCTTCCTGTTTTTTATATATTTTTCTCTTTCTTACACTTATTTGAATAGATTTTTTTGAATCATTCAATTATTCCTACTACTCGTTTGAAATTTTTGTTCTCTATTTCAATTTAATTAACAAAGAGCTCAGTAATTACAGTGAATATAATTAATGTATTACACTACAAAGTTAATAATTATCTCCATCTTCCTCATGAAAAATGAAAGGACTGATTTGAGTTCATCATTTTTCTGACATACACTGTCACGTTTATTTATTGAAGAAGTTTAAGTTCCTCAATAAATTATTATTAGCTTTGTATATAGGCAAAACTCATTTAGCTTTAACCATATATTTACCATGCTTTTTTGTTTTTCCTTTCCACTTGTTCTTTATATTTTTTTTCCTGAAATCATTTTCCTTTTCATGAAATATATAGCTAGATTTTCCTTTAATGAATGTTTACTCTCTTATTTTTTGATGTCTAAAAATTAAATTAATTTACCCCTCATTCACAAAAATATAATTTTCTCTGTGCATAAAATTATTGATACATTTATATTTGGCATGTTCAAAAAATAATTTAGTTATGTTCAGGCTTCCATTATTACTAGTGGAAAATCAGCATTTGGTCTAGGTGTTAGTTACTTTATTATAACAAAAATTATTTTCTCAAGCAGTCTTTTAGTTCTTCTCTAAAGCTTATCTTTTATGTGCTATAGTTGGTCTATGGCAGTACTTCTGAAATTGTCATCTCCAGACCAGCAACATCAGTATAATCTTTTTAGATATGCAATCATGAGATATTGAGTGTGGATATATTTATATTTCTCCTCTTCTGAATTGGTTGAGATTCAAGAATCTGTGGGTTTGTGCATTTCATGAATTTCCCAGATATAATATATTCATTAGGTTTGTTCCCTCCTCTCTCTCTCATTCTCCTCTCTGAGACTTTAGGTAAAATTTATAACTTCTCCTTCCATACTGCATATATCTTAATCAATTTTTAAATTTTCATCTCTTTTTTTCCCCTTCTGGCTACATTCCATGTGATTTCTTTGTATCTAGTTTCCTCCTAAATTGTCATCAATGTATATAATTTTCTAATAAATCAGTAGAATTATTCATATAAATTAATGTATTTTTTGTTTTTCTTCATAATTTTAGTTTTATTTTTCAAATTTTACTTGTCATTATTTGCTTTCCTTATTCCATGTGAATATGGTCAATAAGGTTTCTTATTTTCCAAAACAGTTTAAAGATAATTGATTTGTATCTGTATCTGCTAATTCCATCACCTTAAATCATTTTAGGTCTGTTTTCCTCATCTATTGTTTTTCCTGGTTCTAGATCATGAAGCTTTGTTTCATTTTATATTTACTAATTTTTTTGTATACACTGCTAATTTTCCTGGGAATTTTTTACATTGAAAGTCTAGCACATGAAATGAAGACAATTTCTTGAGGAAAGTTTGCTTTCGTTTCTTCTAATATCTTTTGTGGAGTTGCTATTCTAGGATCATTTTAAATTATATTCTTACCAGAGATATACCAAGCAGCCAGAGAAGTATAAAATCAATCAGGCTATACATTTAAAGTGAATTTCTCCATCTTTGTTCAGTGTTAAAACATATATATCATTAGTTACCTCACAGTCCTCTGATGATAATAGCTCTATTTCTATTCACCCTTGTATTGATGGTATAACCTATTAATGTCCCAACTTTACAGAAGAGGATAGCTTATTAGTAGCCTCTGGAATTTTCAGTAGTCTCTGGAATTCATATATTTTCCCATGCTCCATGAAGTCTCAAATACTCGTTTCACCAAATTCAGCAAATATTCTAAATGTAAAATGTGTATGTTGTATTCCTCTTGCATACCTAAATTTAAGCCTTCACTTAATCCCTGGCCTGATTATTCTTAACTTTCTTTCAAGGTCATTGGTGATTTTAATTTTGTAAGATGTATTATATGCAGTATCCACTTTTTAAATGAGAGAATACATTTTAGCTCCGAAATCACTGTTATTGGAAACAGCAAAATTGTCTCTTTAAAATATAAACAACTAAAACTCTGCCATCATATAGATGTTAAAACATTTCTTTGTCCATCTTGTAACTTAGAGTCTTTAATATAATAATTAGTTATTTGAAGGTATTTTGAGTATCATGTATTTGTATGTCTTTCTATATGTAATTTTCTCATTGGGAAAATAGTGATAAGCAAGCAGACTCATTTATTGCCCCCACAAAATTTAAATAATAAAGAAAAAACAAGAATAAAACAGGCAAATATTAGTCTGATGAAAGTCTTGATGATGTACAAAGTGCCATGCTTGTTTATGGAAACAGAGTCAAATCTGTTGAGGGATATGAAACATAATTTACATGGATATGTTGAAAAGTATGTTTTTCACTAGAAACTGGAATATGTGTGTCTCAAGCCAAAAGAGGGGGTGTGATTAAAACTGAGAGAGGGCTTCCCTGGTGGCACAGTAGTTGAGAGTCCGCCTGCCAATGCAGGGGACACTGATTCGTGCCCCAGTCTTGGAAGATCCCATATGCCATGGAGCGGCTGGGCCCGTGAGCCATGACTGCTGAGCCTGCACATCCGGAGCCTGTGCTCCACAACGGGAGAGGCCACAGCAGTGAGAGGCCCGCATACTGCAAAAAACAAAAAACAAACAAACAAAAAAAAACTGAGGGAAAAAAATGAGGGACAAAGACCACATTATGGAGTATCTTACCAAAAAAAAAAAAAAAAAGAATCATTGTGTACAGAATGTTTACTAATACAAATTAAAAAATATTATTAAATTTTCTCCTAGACTATTATAAAGGCAATAATGTAAACAATCTTAAGTATTATATGCTTTTTAAAATCTTACAATAAATAAAACTGTTCTAAACTGTTCATTTGCTGAGACATCTCTTACATCATGTGGTTTGCGCACTGTAAGATGGAAAAGTATAGGTACTTCCCATTTATTTGGAAAGGATGGAAATAATATTAACTTTGAGGGAAAAATTATTCAAATCAAGGTAGACTAGGTAAGTTTAATATTTGTAGATCAAAGATAGGAAGACTAGCCCTAATAATTTAATTGAGGTTTCAGTGAATAAACAGATGGTATTCTACTTTTCTATGGAATACAAATTTGTTCAAAGTATGAATGTAAAAACAGTTCAGTAGACTGATTATAAGGAATGTTTTATTCTAGGAAAATTTTTTTAAAAATTAGAAACTTATAATTAGACTTCCAGAACATAATTAGCTTTTACCCAAAGAAATAATGTTTCACAATAATTAAGAATGTAAGAACTTTCCTCAAAGAACCTGCCATGATTCAAGACTGAAATTTTTTAATTTACCCAAAGCAAAGTCAAGTATCCCTTCACCACTTCTGCCTTTATCCTTGTCAGCTTCCCAAAGTCTGTGGACACACTTGCTCTCTGGCTTCTTCCTGCTACTCACATTCAGATGTGAAGCATATAGGTTAAGCCAGAACAGGGCTCTCTTCATAATTGGAGTAAATTCTGTAGCCTGAAATATAAAGACTGGAAAGCAGGAAAAGTGCAGCAAGAAAAAGATGATAAATCTCAAAAAATGTTACTTTGAAATCTGACAGATTTCTTATTTAAGATTTCTCACACCTTTATGTCACCTTACTATAATCTATTAAATAAAGGATTTAATGAGAGATTACTTAATGTTATAATTAGCTTATTTCATAAGTGTCTGCATAATATTTTTAAAACTAACCTTAGTTTAAATGTTTAATTACAATCAAAATGTGAATTGTTATGCAAATACTGTAAAACTTAACTAACAAGAATGAAAAAATGAAAATTCCCTTAGGGTCTGAGATACTGCCAATGGTAAAAAACAAAACAAACAAACAAAAAAAACCGATTTTTTTTTGCTCATATTTCTCTTTTCCTACCCATATTAGTTTTTTAAAAAATAACTTTTACAGGAATGCTCTGCAGTGCTTAAAAAATGTTTTGTATTTTGCCTTTTTCCAATAAAAATGGACATGGACTCTTTTAGTATTGATATATATGTACTAAAATTTCATTATTTCTAAAGAAATTTGGTGCCTCACTTTTTAGATTTACTGTATAATGTGTTAATTCAGTTCCCTGTTGAGGGATATTTGTTTTCAAATGTTTTTTTTATTTTGGACAATACTATAAATTCCACCATTTTTCATATACATGTACACCCTTACAACAGATTCTTTATAGGATCTTTCTGAAGTGAAGAATTATTTGGTCAAATAGCAAATAAAATTTTGCTATATATTCTGAGATTGTCTCAAATATTACCTTGCAGAATGATAATTTATAGATAGATATCTTCTATTTGATATATGTCATTTTTTATTTAGAAAATTTTTCAGAGTTCCAGGATTGCTATATTATTGAAGAATTTTCTTTATTTACAGCATCCTATTGTTTATGAGGATGCTATATTCTCTACAAACTCTCTGAGACTGTAAATTGAATTTTTTTCTAAACTTTTTAACTTTTTCTATTTCCTTAATTATTTCTATTTCCTTTGGGGGCAGTTTTTCTTATTGTTCATTTTTACTCATATTTTATGATGATGGTTTTATGTAAATATGTGAATTTTTAGTACTTACTGATATTTGTGACTGAAAATTTGGGTTGACCCATAAAAGTGACTCAAAAGGAGAGGCCTATGTCAGGTTACATGATGAAGGTGCAGTATGAAGGTATACTTAGGCAAATAAGGATTCCTACATTTGCAATATTAGAGGGAGCTTTTCACTGAATTTCTGGTATATATTTTGTCATTTCCTTTGGTTCCATTGTAAAAGCCTAAAATTACCTTGTACTCTATTCTGCTTCTTTCCCCAGCCTTAACATGTTAGCTTTGTTTTGGTATATTTACTTACTTTATTTAAAAGATTTTCTTCTTAATTTAGGCAAGAATTGAACAAATTTCCTCCTAGTCACTCTTATATGCAGAGAGTTTAAGTGACAATGACCCGACTTTTCAGTAGGCCATCATTTAATTGATTACTTACTCCTTCCTTTTATACTTGATGACAGTATGCTAAGCTTTCCTGGGTCTATCTTCCTGAATTGCTTTATAGTTTTCTTTACACATTTTTTTTAACAATCCAAGTCAATACTGGTTTATTAAACATCCTGTGATAAAATTAGAATTCAGCAATATAATGTTTTATTTTTGAAAAGTCAGTTTGAATAGAAGATAGCTAGCTAGATAGATTGATGATAGATTTCCAAAATAATGAATGAACCAACAACAGCAGCATTTTTGCCACCTCTTGAAGGAGAGCTATATATCTGTACTTCAGTGTAAGAAACAGAATCCTTTCAGGTTGTTAGCATTTATGCTGGAAGAGGCAAGGAGGCAAATTAAAAGGTCAACTATTACAACCCTTACTATTATTAGCATTATTCATAATAATAAGAGTAATAATGGCTAACTAGAATAAGTTGAATCTGTGTAAGTGCATGAATTCATACTGCTACTCAAAAGATGAAAGAAAATATGAAGTACAAAAAAGGTATTTGTTTTATAAAAGTTACAATTGGATGAATTTATTTGAAATGGTTTAATAATTCTAGGAGTGATAAAATATGCACAGCTCTTTTTTTACTTTTGTGAATGATATGTATGTTTTATACACCTGTGGCATCTGGCAGGAACAAGGAGCAGGCCGAATGGTTCAAAATGAAAGATCTAGACAGAGAGAGTAGTTACTGTCAAATAATTTTAAAAAACAGTGCTAACTACTCACAAAATCCAACATACCTTTAGAGGTAAAACCCCCTAATGCATTGGAACCACCATATATAATAAAACACATTTTTTTCTTGATAGTATTAACAAAACAGGTCAATGAATCACCGTGATATGGGTGATGTGATGTTGGACAGGCAATTTTAGAAGGAGCCAAGAATTTTAAATGTATAATGATAAACTTAGCCAAAACAAACTTGATGCCAAGTAAAATGCATGAAATTATAAGTAAACTTTAAACTGCCCTCATGGGGAGTACAGCCACAGATTATAAAACAACTGGATTATTTATTTCACAAAATCTTTTGGACCACAAGAAAATATTGTTTGTCAGGTCATATTTCCCTTTTTATATTCATTAATTGAACAAACAAGTATTAAGTCCAAATTAGTTTTTTTCTTATCTTTTTAGCTTGAGTTGAATGCACATGTTATTTATATACTTAGAGCTTTATATATAGCAATCTGTAAATTTTATCAATGTTAATATTAAATATAACAATGAAACTGTTTAAAACTAATAATCATTAGCAAACTTTTATATATGTTTTATAACAAAAAACAGTATGTTGATGAAAGGTGAAATCTATAATTATATTTATATATATTTCATGACCTTACTAAGACTTACACAATGTCATTTCTCCTTTAAGAATAAAGAAGTATGTTTAATTTATATATTTTTATATATCTTCTATTTTATGATATTATTTTTTTTATTATTTTTTTTTTGTGGTACATGGGTCTCTCACTGTTGTGGCCTCTCCCATTGCAGAGCACAGGCTCCGGTCACACAGGCTCAGTGGCCATGGCTCACAGGCCTAGCTGCTCCATGGCATGTGAGATCTTCCTGGACCAGGACATGAACCCATGTCCCCCGTATCGGCAGGCAGACTCTCAACCACTGCACCACCAGGGAAGCCCTATTTTATGCATTTTTAATTTCTATAATTTTCCTGTAATTTTCCCCTGAAATTTAAGGGAAAAACCTTTTCATTTTGTGGTGTTTTATTAATATTTTTTCTTGGACTTCTTGTTTTCAGCTTGTGTATGTCCATTTTAATTTGCAGGAAGTATATAATTTTGTTTTTGTTTTCTGGGAGTAGTTTTCCTCCAAAATGTATTTTTTATCTATCTTTTGATTAATTTCTGCTTTTTAAATGGAATATCCTTGTATGACTCTTCATTTGATTAAGGGAAACTTTTCACAAAAAAATAACATAATTCTCCTTGAGTTTCCAATAACTTTGTTTGAATGTTTTGTCTGTATATAACCTTAAACATTGCCTGCAGGGCCAAGTATCAGAGATTTGTAATTAAATCAATCTCTCAGAATTTTGTTTTACTTTTTTGTTGTTGTTCCTTGAAAAGGAGAGATACAATTGTGGAATTGGTTGTGCTATCTAGTAGTTAATAAATTTAATTATCTATGGAAGTCTGGTAACATTTTTCCCGCCCTGTAGACACGCTTATATTTTTGAGTTAGATTTTAATTCTTTTCTCTGGTCTCTCTACGAATCTTCTCTTTAGAAAATAAAACAATCCTGTGCTACTGTGTCATCTATGATGAGAAAATAAGAACTACTACCCAGACATAACTGGATCCTGTTTTCAAGAGGGTAGATAGAATTGAATCCAGCAAGGAATCAGAACCTGTGCCATCAATATCATGTGTGAGAAAATAAAGAAGGCATGGGTTTGCTTCTGATTAGGTAACTGGCCTCAAATGGAAAGTTTTCTGATTTATCCATAGGCTCTTAACAACACAATACTACTCTTACCAACATAAACATTATTAGTAGATGCCTATAACATTCTCTTTTAGTCTCTGTTTCTGTCTTTACCAATTTCTCTCTCCCTTTCCCTCTGTCTATTTCTCTCTCATTTGGACCCAACATATAGGTATTTAAAAAAAATAAACAACAACAAAACAACCTTGAGAAATGCTGCTTAAAAAGATTCTGGCCCAGTAAATATTAAAAGTATACTTGAAGAGATAATGTGTAAACAAAATGAACAAGTGGGTTTTGCATGCAATCTAATTGTTTGGAACATGGAAAGCAAAAGACTAGGCCACTTTTCTCTACATATCTTCAATTCCTTGCTTTAACTCTTATTATGTCAATCATTTTGAACTTCATCTGATTCTTGGTACTGTGAGTTCATTCTCACCAATCAAATTCTAAGAATTTTAACCTCAGTTAAATGTTACAGTAGAGTAATCACATTTGAAATATTAGGCATAAATATAAAAGTGGTATACTTGACAATTGTGATTTAAGTCACCAATAAAAGATTGAGTGCATGTTATATACTTTCTATGAGATGTTGGAGATGTTTTTAAATGGACAATTTTTATTGTCATTTCCTCACTGCATATCAATCTATTGGATTTCTTTCCTATACATTTTTCTTTGTTGGTTTGTTTAGCCTCTAACAGAACAGATATTTCTGAATAGACTATTAAAATTGAGATTTTGCTTACATAGCAATGAGAATGAGGGACATTCAGCAACCAATTGCATTTTCCAGATGGTCTCAGTAACCTTCCTTTCTTTAGGGTCTAAGCCAAAGATTAAACCCTCCACCTTAGGTTACTTTTTCTTAGTTCCATAACTACCTGCTGCATTCCAAGACTGCATAGCTATTAACAAATATATGTTGCTAATACTGTTATAGATTAGGAAGGGACAGTCCTTCTCAGGAAAAGACACTGAGTCACCTTTCATCTATTCCTTTTTCTTTTACATTTTCCTTTCATCTACCTTGTTCTTTTCACTTCTTAAATAAGGTTGCCCTCATTTAAACTATGGTAACACTTTTCATAATCTCTTTATCTTCAATCAAATGTGATCAATAGAGAAATATATATATATATATATATATATATATATATATATATATATATATTGTAATGCTTGGGCATGGTTAAAACTTAGCTGCCAGGAAATTTTTATTCTAATGCTTAGCTTTCTCCAATTTTAAGTACTACCTTTTTCTGAGAGAACATTAGGTTAAAAAAATATTATCATAGAAATACAAATTTATCAACATTTAAATGTTTCAAAATATAAGATCTCCTAGATATGAAAAAAATATATATTTACTTGTTTCACAATGCTCCTTTATATAGGCTTCTGTTGTGTGATCTATGTATTATAGATATAGAGTGCAAAATGATTTATGACTACTTATTAATTTTACTGATACCCTCATTTTCTTTAGAAAATATTCTAGGCCTTGTACTGACATTAAATTCCTGATAAATTGTAATTTTAAGAATTGACTATCCCCTTTACACACACACACACACACACACAAAATCATTTTGTTCCATTCTACCAGGCCAATACTCACCTTTAGGTGATGGATTTTCAGTGCAGTTCAAGCCTGTTAACTTTAACAGGAACTTATTGGAACAGTCATAGTGAATGATGTAAAAATTGTGCTGCTGAGACTCAATTATAAGGTAGAATACTATTCAATCTCGATGATTACAGTGCATCTGAGATTTTTTTTTCATCTTTCTTATCTAGCTCTATGTCACAAGTTAGTGTTTTCATCTAGTCAAATAGATAAATTCAGTTATATTTAACACTTGTGATTTTAATCCATATTTCCATTTTATTTCATTATTTCTTAATCCTAAAATTTACATGGAAGCTGACTAATGTTTTCTTTATTCTAACATTTCTAGCAACTCCATGACTGTTTAGAATACTTTTTACACTAGTATGACAATTTCAAATGCAACTATGAACGTCTATTGATATTTTAGTTGCAATACTAAATAACACCAAAGTAAAAAATTATCTGAGAGTATGTTTTAGTAAGTTTTTTTTTTTGTTTTTATATTTCAACCAGTAAGATGTTGAATCTGGGTTTTTTTCATGCAATTCCAATAATTTAGTTTAAAAACAGATATAGCCATAAGAACAGATTGGGAACCAATGACAACATAAAGATGCATTACTCACATTATGTTCAGGAATAATCTTTTGTGAAAATGGATCATTATGAAATAGAATACTGAAAAAAAAGTAAAAATGATGATTCTATATACTACATTTTCTTCACTAATATGGAAATAATAAATCTAATTTATGTGGCTATTGAAATTACAGGAATGGATGGAAGTTCAAAGAGGAAAGATAGAACAGAGTGTAGAAAGACTCTGACATCTAAAATTTAATTAATAAAGGAATTGTTGACAAATAATATGCCAAGAAGTGGTTTTGTAATAATCAAGGACATTTGGTTACTGGCTAAATACTGAGATTACTGTTAATTACTTTTATGTTTTTGTAATACTATCATGGTCATATTAAAAATTAGTCTTTTTAGGAATATCTAAGAAAAAATTGTTTAGAAATAATATGACATTTTAGATTTGTTTTAAATAATCTATGTTGGAGGATTGAGTTAAATGGCAAATTCAACACTAAAAATATGTTGATAATTTGTAAAAGCTAAATACTAATGGTTAAATACTAATCTAGACTTTTCATTTTAAATACACCTGGTTTAAAGTTTTCTAATATATAAGCACTGACATGCCTATTCCTGGGTTTGCTGATCAAAAGTTGAAGAGTGGAAAGATCATGATCTTTGGAATCAAATAGACATAGATTTAAGCCTGGGCTTCATCAGTTGTATAATATTAGAGGCATTAGTGAACATTAGAAGATTTAACTTTTTATCTGGAAAATAGGGATATACTAATAGCTATATATTTGTGTATGTATAACTTACTAAATATATAGCACTAAAAATGTAACTAAAGAAGGTGGTGATCTAAGAATTCTGAATGTGTTAACTCATTTAATCCTTAAAACAAACCTATGAGGTAGTTACTATTGTTATGCCCATTTTATATATGAGGAAACTTAGGCAGAGAAAGTTTCAGTAATTTGCCAAAGTTTACACAGCTTTTAAATTTGTAAAGTTTGGATTCAATCAGAACAGTGTGGTGTGAAATATGTCCTGAATCACCATAATATCTAGTCCTTGTTATCTAACAAATGCAATTGTTATATGTTATATATAGATATCCCTGTTATATTCCTTTGAACTCTCAACAAGTAAGACACATACAGAACATGAAGGAAAAGAAATATGAAGCCGTCTAATAATCAACAAATGTTAATTTCCATGATTAGAAATATTTCATGATTTCTACTAGCTTCAATATCTGAAAAAAAATGTATCTTTTCCTCATCACATGGACTACATATTGTCGATTTTTCTGTGAAATTATATATTCAGGCTTGTATATTCTTGCTTTACAGAAAATAACCTAGAGTAAAACATGATTTTATTTTTATTTTTTTGTTTTCTCAAATGAGAACTAGTTTGCCATCTGAGGAAGAACATCCATTTTCTTTTGTTTTTTGTGGTTTTGATTACTGTTCTATATTTGTTAGTTCATTAATTTGTCCGTTAAATTAATAAGTACCAGGCACTCTACTTGATGATGAAGATATTAACAGTGAACAAGATAAACATGAATCTTGTCCTCATGGAGTTTATATTCTTTGGAGAACTAAAGAGGAATAAACAATTATGTCAAAATGATATAAAAAGTGCTGGAATAGGGGAAATATGAACAATATATGGCATTGACAATATCCCTAAAATAGCTTTATCAGGAATGATGGAAAATTCATAGGGAAATTAATACTGAAGCTAAACTTTGAAAATATTGCCCTGTTATGGAATTATGTAAAATTATACATTAAGAATCAAATGTAACAACATATATGATATCCTTGAGGAATATTAACAAGCACAGATATAAGTTTAAAGTGGGTTCAAATTTAGGTTTGAAGGGAGTATTAAAAGATATGTCTAGAAAGATAAGTTGGAACCATAGAGCGGAAGACGTAATCTCTTTAAAAATTTTTGTGCTTTATTATAAGGATAATGGATAACCAATAAAAAGTTAGACAGATTATCATATTTGCATTTTAGAAAGATTATCTTGGCTTCAGTGTGAGAAGTGACTGGAAGCAATCAAGACTGTAATCAAGAATACCACTTAGGGGCCTCCCTGGTGGCGCAGTGGTTGAGAGTCCGCCTGCCGATGCAGGGGATACGGGTTCGTGCCCTGGTCTGGGAGGATCCCATATGCCGCGGAGCGGCTGGGCCCGTGAGCCATGGCCGCTGAGCCTGCGCATCCGGAGCCTGTGCCCCGCAACGGGAGAGGCCACAACAGTGAGAGGCCCGCGTACCGCAAAAAAAAAAAAAAAAAAAAAAAAAAAAAAAGAATACCACTTAGGAGGTTGTTACATCTACCCAAGAAGAGATTATGGTTTTTGCATCAGAAGAGCTTTACTAGTCTTTCACAGAAGTGGGAAAAAGAATAGATATATTTATAAATTAGTATTCAAAGGACAATAATTGAACATAGGGTTGAATTCAGAAGAAAAGTCTCAGAATTATACCTCAGTTTCTAATTTGAGCATCTGGTGGGTGGTAGTACTATTTTTTATTCATCCAGAAGCAACAGGGAAAGAAAATGTTCTAGGACAATGATTAGGAGTCTGGTTTGGGATATTTCAAAATTTGTCAGCCCTGAGGTGCATATAAAATTTTCTAATCATATTTCAATATATTGTAGTAAATTACTATGAGAGATAACCATGGTGGGTGATATTGGTCTTAAGTAATTAAGAATCAAATGTCAGAGTGGTAGTGTATATATGGACATATATACACTACCAAATGTAAAATAGATAGCTAGTGGGAAGCAGTTGCATAGCACAGGGAGATCAGCTCGGTGCTTTGTGACCAGCTAGAAGGGTGGGATAGGGAGGGTGGGAGGGAGGGAGATGTAAGAGGGAAGAGACATGGGGATATATGTATATGTATAACTGAGTCACTTTGTTATAAAGCATAAACTAACACCATTGTAAAGCAATTTTACTTCAATAAAAACATTAAAAAAAAGAATCAAATGTCATTTGAAGCTATTGGAATGGATAAAAATCAATGCATGAATATTTTTCCCAGTCCAGAAGAATCTTTTTTATTGAATCATAGTTGATTTACAATATTGTGTTGCTTTCAGTTGTACAGCAAAGTGATTCAGTTATATGCATATGTTTTTCAGTTTATTTTTTGTTATAGGTTATTACAAGATATTGAATATTGGGCTTCCCTGGTGGTGCAGTGGTCAGGAATCTGCCTGCCAAAGCAGGGGACACAGGTTCAAACCCTGGTCCAGGAAAATCTCACGTGCCGTGGAGCAACTAAGCTTGTGAGCCACAACTGCTGAGCCTGCACTTTAGAGCCCGTGAGCCACAACTACTGATCCCACGTGCCACAGCTACTGAAGCTTGCGCTCCTAGAGTCCATGCTCTGCCACAAGAGGACCCACTGCAATGAGAAGCATGTGCACTGCAACCAAGAGTAGCCCCTGCTCTCTGCAACTAAATAAAGCCTGAGTGCAGCATCAAAAACCCAACACAGCCAAAAATAAATAAATAAATTTATTTTTAAAAAAGACATCAAATATTGTTCTCTGTGTTATACTTAAATCCTTGTTGCTTATCTATTTTATATATAGTAGTGTGTATTTGTTAATCCCAAACTCCTACCTTATCCTCCCCCAACCTTCCTTTCCCTTTCAGTAACCATGTGTTTGTTTTCTACATCTGTGAATCTGTTTCTCTTGTAAATAGATTAATTTGTATTATTTTTTAGATTCCACATATAAGTAATATCATATAATATTTGTCTTTCCCTGACTTCCTTCAATTAGTATGATAATCTCTAGGCATATCCAGGCTGCTACAAATGGCAACATTTCATTCTTATAGCTGAGTAATATTACATTATATATAAAAATATAGATAGATAGATATGCATATATACACATCTTCTTCATCCATTCATCTGTCGATAGACATTTAGGTTATTGCCATGTCTTGGCTATTGTAACTAGCACTGCTGTGAACATTGGGGTACAAGTATCTTCTTGAATTAGAGTTTTCCTCCTTTCTGGATATATGCCCAGGAGTGGGATGGAAGAATCTTTGTCTTACTGGAACATTGTAGCATAGAAACAGGAGTCTCAACAGAGCCATAGGTATTACAAAGCAGCCTTGAGTTTTTATAACCCTTCAAGTAGCCAGAAGCAGATAGGCTATTGTTGGAAGAGCTCTGGCCTGGGAGCTAGAAGATACTGGCTACAAATAACCTCTCTGCATTTCTCCTCTTTGAGGCACTGAGGTTGAGTTAGGGCAGTAATTTTCAGTCTTGCCTGCATGATAGAGTAAACTTATCCACCAAGGAGTTTCTATAAACCCCATGTACAGGCTGCAACCTACACTGATTAAATAAGAACCTTCCACGCATTCAACAGTATTTTTTAAAGCTCTACAAGAAGTTCCAGTGTTTAGCCAAGATTAAGATCCATTAGTTTTGGATATATCCAACCCTAAACATTTTATGATATTTTCTCAATATATCTAAACAATGCTTTGGTCAGGACAAAACAATGCATGTGGCCTTGTGGCTCCAAACAGAAGAGTCCTCCACTCTCACAGGTGGAGGGGGCGGGGCACTGGAGTAGTAACCGCAGATGAATTTGTTCTCAAGCTCACCTTCTCATGTGCCCTTTAGGAAGCAGAGCTCCCTGTCTTTATCTGACCATTATAAGGAATGCACAACCCCAAAATATCCAACCCATGAAAAAAAAAATCAGATTTGGCATCAGCACTTCCAAAAGGAATCATGTTTTCCCAATCCTGCTGATTCAGGATTATTTTCTACTTTCTCAGGTGGAGATTGAAAAATTCAGGGTCTGGCTTTTAAGTAATTCTTGGCTGCATGAATATTGAGAAGACTGAGAAATAGAACATGACTCCTACTGAAGGGAAGAGGAGAGGAAAAAGATTCTCCTGGGTACCTGTGAAGGCATGCCAGAAAATTAGGTGGAAAACCATCGACTTGTCATGACCTTAAGTAAAAGGAAGATAGATAGTGGACAAGATAAAAATCTATAGTTATGTAATATGTTGTCCAGAGTTAAATAAGTCTTTTCATGAATATCCCAATGGAATTATTAGGGTAGAAATAAGATTTCAGGAAGTCAATGAGTAAATGAGAGTCAAAGGAGAGACAAGGAATATAGAAAACTGTTTAAAGGAGGACTGGTCATGTTATATCTGAATATTTATCAGAGAGAAATCTGAGTTACATATGTCTCCTGGATTAATTTTTTTTTTTGAGATATGTGGGCCTCTCACTGTTGTGGCCTCTTCTGTTGTGGAGCACAGGCTCCGGATGCACAGGCTCAGTGGCCATGGCTCACGGGCACAGCCACTCTGCGACATATGGGATCCTCCCGGACTGGGGCATGAACATGTATCACCTGCATCAGCAGGCGGACTCTCAACCACTGAGCCACCAGGGAAACCCTGGACTAATTTTTAATAATATGATTTTTCATTTGCAGAAGTATGACAGGACTTCCCTGGTGGTGCAGTGGTTAAAAATCCACTTGCCAAAACAGGGGACATGGGTTTGAGCCCTGGTCCTGTAAGATCCCACATGCCATGGAGCAACAAAGCCCATGCGTGACCACTACTGACCCTGTGCGTTAGAGCCCATAAGCTACAACTACTGAGCTCACATGACAAAATTACTGAAGCCCACGCGCCTAGAGCCCATGCTCTGTAACAAGAGAAGCCACCAGAGTGAGAAGCCTGCGTGCTGCAATGAAGAGTAACCCCCGCGACAGAACAGCTTCAAGATGGTGGAAGAGTAAGACGTGGAAATCACCTTCCTCCTCACAAACACATCAGAAATACATCTACATGTGGAACAACTGCTACAGAACATCCACTGAATGCTGACAGAAGACCTCAGACTTCCCAAAAGGCAATAAACTCACCGCGTACCTGGGTAGGGCAAAAGAAAAAAAGAAAAAACAGAGACAAAAGAATAGGGACGGGACCTGCACCAGTGGGAGGGAGCTGTGAAGGAGGAAAGGTTTCCACACACTAGGAAGCCAATTCGTGGGTGGAGACTGCAGTTGGCGGAGGGGGGAAGCCTTGGAGCCACGGAAGAGAGTGCAGCAATTGGGGTGCAGAGGGCAAAGTGGAGAGATTCCCACACAGAGGATTATTGCCGACCAGCACTCACCAGCCTGAGAGGCATGTCTGCTCACACAGTGGGGTGGGTGGGGGCTGGGCTTCAGCTTCGGTTGGATCCCAGGGAGAGGACTGGGGTTGGCTGCAAGAACACAGTCTGAAGGGCGCTAGTGCGCCATGGCTAGTTGGGAGGAAGTCCAGGAAAGTCTGGAGCTGCCAAAGAGATAAGAGACTTTTTCTTACCTCTTTGTTTCCTGGCGTGTGAGGAGAGGTGATTAAGAATGCCACTTAAAGGAGCTCCAGAGATAGGCACAAGCCACAGCTATCAGTGTGGACCCCAGAGATGGGCATGAGACACTAAGGCTACTACTGCAGCCACCAAGAAGCCTGTGTGCAAGAACAGGTCACTATCCATGCCGCCCCTCCCAGAAGCCTGTACAGCCAGCCACTGCCAGGGTCCCGTGATCCAAGGACAACTTACCCTGGAGAACGCACCGCATGCCTAAGGCTGGTGCAACATCACACCGGCCTCTGCTGCTGCAGGCTTGCCCCACATCTGTACCCCTACCTCCCTATGGCCTGAGTGAGCCAGAGCCCTGAAAGCAGCTGCTCCTTTAACCCTGTCCTGTCTGAGTGAAGAACAGACACACTCAGGAGACCTACACACAGAGGCGGGACCAAATCCAAAGTGGAGCCCCAGGAGATGAGGAAAAAAGAAGGGAAAGGGAAATTTCTCCTAGCAGCCTCGGGAGCAGTGGATTAAATCTCCACAATCAACTTGATCTACCCTGCATCAGTAGAATACCTGAATAGACAAGGAATCATCCCAAATTGAGGAGGTAGACTTTGGGAGCAAAAAATATATATATATACATTTTTCCCTTTTTTTCTCTTTTTGTGAGTGTGTATGTGTATGCTTCTGTGTGTCATTTTGTCTGTATAGCTTTGCTTTTACCATTTGTCCTAGGGTTCTGTCTGACCTTTATTTTTTACTTACTTTTTTTTCTTAATAATAATTTTTTAAATTATTTATTTTTATTTATTTATTTTTTGTGGTACACAGGCCTCTCACTGTGGTGGCCTCTCCCATTGCAGAACACAGGCTCTAGATGCACAGACTCAGTGGCCATGGCTCATGGGACTAGCCACTCCACAGAATGTGGGATCTTCCCTGACCAGGGCAAGACCCCGTGTCCCCTGCATCAGCAGGCAGACTCTCAACCACAGTGCCACCACGAAAGCCCTATTTTATTTTATTTTATTTTATCTTCTTCTTTCTTTCTTTCTTTCTTTCTTTCTTTCTTTCTTTCTTTCTTTCTTTCTTTCTTTATTTTCTCCCTTTTATTCTGACCTGTGTGGAGAGCAGGTTCTTGGTGTTCCAGCCAGGCATCAGGGCTGTGTCCCTGAGGTGGGAGAGCCAAGTTCAGGACATTGGTCCACAAAAGACCTCCCAGCTCCATGTAATATCAAATGGTGAAAATCTCCCAGAGATCTCCATCTCAGCACAAAGACCCAGCTGAACTCAATGATGAACAAGGTACAGTGCAGGACACCCTATGACAAACAACTAGCAAGACAGTAACACAACACATCCATTAGCACAGAGGCTGCCTAAAATCATAATAAGGCCACAGACACCTCAAAACACACCACTAGACATGGACCTGCCCACCAGAAAGAAAATATCCAGCCTCATCCAACAGAACACAGGCAGTAGTCCCCTCCACCAGGAAGCCTACATAACCCACTGAACCAACCTTAGCCACTGGGGACAGACACCAAAAACAATGGAAATTAGAACATGCAATAAGGAGACCCCAAACATAGAAAGTTAAGCAAAATAAGAAGACAGAGAAACATACAGCAGATGAAGGAGCAAGGCAAAAACCCACCAGACCTAACAAATGAAGAGGAAATAGGCAGTCTACCTGAAAAAGAATTCAGAATAATGTTAGTAAAGATGATCCAAAATCTTGGAAATACAATGGAGAACATACAACAAACGTTTAACAAGGACCTAGAATAACTAAACTGCAAACAAACAGTGATGAACAGCACAATAAATGAAATTAAAAATTCTCTAGAAGAGATCAATAGCAAAATAACTGAGGCAGAAGAACAGATAAGTGACTTGGAAGACAAAATAGTGGAAAAAACTACTGCAGAGCAGAATAAAGAAAAAAGAATGAAAAGAACTGAAAACAGTCTCAAAGACTTCTGGGACAACATTAAACACACCAACATTCGAATTATAAGGGTCCCAGAAGAAGAAGAGAAAAACAAACGGACTGAGAAAATATTTGAAGAGCTTATAGTTGAAAAGTTACCTAATATCAGAAAGGAAATAGTTAATCAACTCAAGGAAGCACAGAGAGTCCCATACAGGATAAATACAAGGACAAACACTCCAAGACACATATTAATCTATCAAAAATTAAATACAAAGAACAAATTTTAAAAGCAGCAAGGGAAAATAAACAAATAACACATAAGGGAATCCCCATAAGGTTAACAGCTGATCTTTCAGCAGAAACTCTGCAAGCAAGAAGGGAGGGGAATGACATATTTAAAGTGATGAAGGACAGAAACTACAACCAAGATTACTCTACCCAGCAAGGATCTAATTCAGATTTGGCAGAGAAATTAAAAGCTTTACAGACAAGTAAAAGCTAAGAGAATTCAGCACCACCAAACCAGCTTTACAAGAAATGCTAAAGGAACTTCTCTAAGCAGAAAACACAAGAGAATAAAAAGACCTACAATAATAAACCCAAAACAATTAAGAAAACGGTAATAGGAGCATACATATTGATAATTATCTTAAATGTACATGGATTAAATGCTCCAATCAAAAGACATAGACTGGCTGAATGGATAGAAAAACAAGACCCGTAAATAGGCTGTCTACAATTGACCCACTTCAGACCAAGGGGCACATACAGATTGAAAGGGAGGAGATGGAAAAATATATTCCATGCAAATGGAAATCAAAAGAAACCTGGAGTAGTGATTCTCATATCAGAAAGAGTAGACTTTTAAAAAAGACTATTACAAAGGACAAAGAAGGACACTACATAATGATAAAGGGATCAATCCAATAAGAAGATATAACAATTTTAAATATTTATGCACCCAACAGAGGAGCACCTCAATACATAAGGCAAAAGCTAACAGCCATAAAAGGGGAAATTGACAGTAACAAAATCATAGTAGGGGACTTTAACACCCCACTTTCACCAATGGGGAGATCAGCAGAAATGACAATAAATAAGGAAACACAAGCATTAAATGAAACATTAAAAAATATGGATTTAATTGATATTTATAGGACATTCCATGCAAAAGCAGCAGAATACACATTCTTCTCAAGTGCTCATGGAAGATTCTCCAGGATAGATCATATCTTGTGTCACAAATCAAGCCTTGGTAAATTTCAGAAAATTTAAACCATATCAAGTATGTTTTCTGAAAACAACACTATGAGACTAGATATCAATTACAGGAAAAAATCTGTAAGAAATACAAACACATAGAGGCTAAAAAACATACTACTTAGTAATCAAGAGATCACTGAAGAAATCAAAGAGGAAATCAAAAAATACCCAGAAATAAATAACAATGAAAACACAAAGACTCCAAACCTATGGGACACAGGAAAAGCAGTTCTAAGAGGGACATTTATAGCTATACAAGCCTACCTTAAGAAACAAGAAACATCTCAAACAAATAACGTAACCTTACACCTAAAGCTATTAGAGAAAGAAGACCAAAAAAATCCCAAAGATAGCAGAAAGAAAGAAATCATAAAGATCAGATCAGAAATAAATGAAAAAGAAATAAAGGAAACAATAACAAAATCAATAAAACTAAAAGCTGGTTCTTTGCGAAGATAAACAAAGTTAATAAACCATTAGCCAGACTTATCAAGAAAAAAAGGGAGAAGACTCAAATCAATAGAATTAGAAATGAAAAAGGAGAAGTAACAACTGCAACTCAGAAATACAAAGGATCACAAGAGATTACTACAAGCAACTATATGCCAATAAAATGGACAACCTGGAAGAAATGGACAAATTCTAAAAATGTCCAACACTCAGAGACTGAACCAGGGAGAAGTAGAAAATATGAACAGATCAATCACAAGCACTGAAATTGAGACTGTGATTAAAAATCTTCCAACAAACAAAAAGCCCAGGACAGATGGCTTCACAGGCGAATTCTCTCAAATATTTAGAGAAGAGCTAACATCCATCCTTCTCAAACTCTTCCAAATACAGCAGAGGGAGGAACTCCAAAGTCATTCTGCAAGGCCACCATCTCTGATACCAAAACCAGACAAAGATGTCACAAAGAAAGAAAACTACAGGCCAATATCACTGATGAACATAAGATGCAAATATCCTCAACAAAATACTAGCAAACAGAATCCAACAGCACATTAAAAAGATCATGCACTACAATCAAGTGGAGTTTATCCCAGGAATGAAAGGATTCTTCAATATATTGAAATCAATCAACGTGATACACCATATTAACAAATAGAAGGAGAAAAACCATATGATCTTCTCAATAGATGCAGAGAAAGCTTTCGACAAAATTCAACACCCATTTATGATAAAAACCCTCCACAAAGTAGGCTTAGAGGGAATTTTCCTCAACATATTAAAGGGCATATATGATAAACCAACAGCCAACATCATCCTCAATGTTGAAAAACTGAAACCATTTCCACTAAGATCAGGAAGAAGTCAAGGTTTCCCACTCTCACCACTATTATTCAATACAGTTTTGGAAGTTTTAGTCACAGGTATCAGAAAAGAAAGAGAAATAAAAGGAATCCAACTCAGAAAAGAAGAAGTAAAGCTGTCACTGTTTGCAGATGACATGATACTATACATAGAGAATCCTAAGGATGCTACCAGAAAACTCCTAGAGCTAATCAATGAATTTGGTAATGTAGCAGGATACAAAATTAATGCACAGAAATCTCTTGAATTCCTACACATTAATGATGAAATATCTCAAAGTGACATTAAGAAAACACTCGCATTTACGACTGAAAGAAAAATAATAAAATATCTAGGAATGAACCTACCTAAGGAGACAAGAGATCTGTATGCAGAAAATTATAAGACACTAATGAAAGAAATTAAAGATGATACAAATAGATGGAGAGATATACCATGTGCTTGGATTGGAAGAATCAACATTGTGAAAATGACTCTACTACCCAAAGCAATCTACAGATTCAATGCAATCCCTATCAAATTACCACTGGCAATTTTCACGAACTAGAACAAAAAAGTTCACAATTTGTATGGAAACACAAAAGACCCCGAATAGCAAAAGCAATCTTGAGAAAGAAAAACGGAGGTGGAGGAATCAGGCTCCCTGACTTCAGACTATACTACAAAGCTACAGTAATCAAGACAGTATGATACTGTAACAAAAACAGAAATATAGATCAATGGAACAAGATAGAAAGCACAGAGATAAACCCACACACATATGGTCACCTTATATTTGATAAAGGAGGCAAGAATATACAGTGGAGAAAAGACAGCCTCTTCAAAAGTGGTCTTGGGAAAATTGAACAGCTACATGTAAAAGAATGAAATTAGAACACTCCCTAACACCATATACAAAAATAAACTCAAAATGGATTTAAGACCTAAATGTAAGGCCAGACACCATCAAACTCTTAGAGGAAATCATAGGCAGAACACTCTGTGACATACATCACAGGAAGATCCTTTTTGACCCAGCTGCTTGAGATATGGAAATAAAAACAAAAATAAACAAATGGGACCTAATGAAACTTAAAAGCTTTTCCACAGAGAAGGAAACCATAAAGAAAATGGAAAGACAACCCTCAGAATGGGAGAAAATATTTGTAAATGAAGCAACTGACAAAGGTTTAATCTCCAAAATTACAAGCAACCCATGCAGCTCAATATCAAAGAAACAAACAACCCAATCCAAAAATGGGCAGAAGACCTAAATAGAGATTTCTCTAAGGAAGATATACAGATTGCCAACAAACATGTGAAAGAATGCTCAACATCATTAATCATTAGAGAAATGTAAATCAAAACTACAATGAGATATCATCTCACACCGGTCAGCATGGGCATCATCAAAAAATCTACAAACAATAAATGCTGGGGAGGGGGTGGAAAAAAGGGAACCCTCTTGCACTGTTTGTGGGAATGTAAATTGATACAGCCACTATGGAGAAAATTTTGGAGGTTGCTTAAAAAACTAAAAATAGAACTACCATACGACCCAGCAATCCCACCACTGGCTATATACCCTGAGAAAACCATAATTCAAAAAGAGTAATGTACCAAAATGTTTATTGCAGCTCTATTTACAATAGCCAAGACATGGAAGCAACCTAAGTGTCCATCAACAGATGAATGGATAAAGAAGATGTGGCACATATAAAAAATGGAATATTACTCAACCATAAAAAGGAATGAAACTGAGTTATTTGCAGTGAGGTGGATGGACCTAGAGTCTGTCATACAGAGTGAAGTAAGTCACAAAGAGAAAAACAAATACCGTATGCTAACACATATATATGGAATCTAAAATAAAGAGAAATAAAATGGTCAGAGGAACCAGGGGCAAGACGGGTATAAAGATGCAGACTTACTAGAGAATGGACTTGAGGATACAAGGAGGGGAAAGGGTAAGCTGGGACAAAGTGAGAGAGTGGCATGGACATATATACACTACCAAATGTAAAATAGATAGCTAGTGGGAAGCAGCTGCATAGCAGAGGGACATCAGCTCGGTGCTTTGTGACCACCTAGAGGGGTGGGAGAGGGAGGGTGGGAGGGAGGGAGATGCAAGAGGGAAGAGATATGGGGACATATGTATATGTAAAACTGATCAATTTGTTGTAAGCTGAAACTAACCCACCATTGTAAAGCAGTTATATTCCAATAAAGATGTAAAAGAAAAACAAAACAAAACAAAACAAAACCAAACACAAAAAGAATAACCCACACTTGTTGCAACTAGGGAAAGCCTTCACGCAGCAACGGAGACTCAACACAGCCAAAAATAAATAAATAAAATAAATTAATTTATAAGAAAAAAAAAAGTATGACAGCCACTACTCACCTATTAGAATGTCCAAATTCTAACACTCACAATAGTAAATGCTAGTGAGGATGTGGAACAATAGGAACTGTCATTCATTGATGGCAGGAATCCAAATAAGAGAGCCACTTTGAAAGTTGAAAGACAATTTGGCAGTTTTTTACACCATTAAACATAATCTTACCATGTGTTCCAGCAAACTATATCCTTCGTTTTTATGCACAGGAGTTGAATACATTTGTCCACAGCAAAATCTGCACAAACGTGTCTATAGCAGCTTGGTTTATAATTGCCAAAACTTGGAAGCAGCCAAGATGTCCTAAGTGGGTGAGTGGATAAACTGTGGTACATTCAGACAACAAAATATTATTCAGCACTAAAAAGAAATGAACTATCAAGCCATGACAAGACATGCAAGAACCTTAAATGCATATTACTAACTGAAAGAAGACAACCTGAAAAGACTACATACTGTATGATTCAAAATATTTGACATTTTATAAAAGACGAGAGCAGTTGTCAGGGGTGAAATGAGGGAAAGAGATGAGTAGATGAAGCACAGAGAATTTTTAGAGCAGTGAAAACCTTCTGTATGATAGCATAATGATGGATATATGTCATTAGACATTTGTCCAAATCCATAGAATGAACAACACCAAATGTGAACTCTAAGTTAAACTATGGACTTTGGGTGATTATGATGTGTTCATGTAGTTTCATCAATTGTAACAAATGTACCATTTTGGCAAGTGATGTGGATAATGGTGAGGCTTTGCATGTGTGGGAGCAGGGGATATATGGCAAATCTGTATCTTCTCTTCAATTTTGTTGTGAACATAAAACTGCTTTTAAAAATATAAAGTCTTTAAGTTAAAAAAAATGTGACAGTGATGTCCTGGTTCCAGATAAAATGAAATCATCACACTGCACACTATTTCTCATACTGAATCCTGAACAGAATAACATGGAACAACCATTTGAATATTCTCAAAAGTAAAGAGATGGGGTAAAGACCATCATTCAAGGTATCAGTGAACAATTTTTGAGTTTACTAATTTTCCCCTTCTGGTGTTCCCCATTTTGAACTCATCACATCCACAAAATTCGCAGGTGACACTAGCATAGACAGAAAGGAATCCAGGGGAATTCCAATAGTTCTGCCCTAAGAAGTGAGAAAGAGGCCACAGAGACAGAATGCAAATTTTCCATATTGTTCTTTTTCTTCTCCTCCCCCTCCTTCTTCTTCTTCTTTGATTTTATCTATTTTATCAACCCCAGCACTTAATTAATCCTGTGAAGAGTAGAAACCTAAAATCTCTAGGGAAGGGGAACCTCTCTTGACATTTGGAGATGTGAGGAAAACGTGATCCCAAGAGTGTGAGTAAATACCTATTGTTATTTTCCTTCTCTCTTTCCTCCCATCACTTGCTCATGAAATAAGGACCATGGAGTTAAATGTACAGGAGAGAATAATACAGAAGGCCCCTGCTTTCTTCTAGGGGATCAGACAAGGGATCTCCAGGAAACAAGAAAGTTCAAAGGAGAGTGTGTGCAGGGAGGTTCTCAGGAAGGTACTTTGTAAATTTGTAGACAGTAAATTTTCAGATATCAGAAACTATGGTAAAAAGTCTGGAGTGGAACAATCTCTCTTACCAGAGAAAGTTCCTTAAAGATGGAACTCCTTTCTTATGTCTTTGCAAAATTAAATGTGCTATTTATCTTACCACAGATTTTAGGAAAATCTCTGTTCAGTCAGTAACGTGAAGTCAACTAAATATTTTATTTTATAAATTGCAGTAATGATGATTTTGCATCCCTCAAAGGATATGAAAATGATAAATATTTGAAATAAAATGTTTAATTTAAAAGTTGGCTTGAGAAACTCTTTTAATTCCGTTGACCTTCAGTTTAGCATTTTGCAACACAAAGTAATAAGTATTATTACAGCAATAATAATAAAACTAACATTTATAGAGCAAGAGTTATTTCTCACAACAACCATTTGATGAGGATAATCCTATGAGGGGGACATTGAGATACAGTTATTTTACTTCCCCCAAATTCATGTTATATGCGTATTGTGTTCCTTTACCAGGATAGGGGCTTAACAAGTAAACATGGGCTAAATTTCTTTTCAATGTGTAAAGCAATGTAGAAAAATTAGATGAAGCTAATATGCAAAATAAAGATATTAGTTTCCTTTTTTTTTTATTTAAGCATTCTGTGTTGTTAGAAGGAAATGATTCTGTACCTACTGAAATAAGGGAGAATAAAAAGAGGCCATTAATGATATGATAACAAATAAAATAGTTACCAATTAGAAAAAATAAAACCTTTAAACTTCAGTGGAGTTCAACAGAGAATCTCATACTGTGATTTGACAATTAATACAGAACTTACCTTAAGTGTGTTGGCTTAAAATAGCAAAACAACTTTAATTGAATAAGTACTTTTGCTTGTTAGAGAAGAGATAAATTGACATACTTTTCATAGGAATCAGTGTAGTGGCTTTAACATAATATTCTTGTGGAATCCATTAATTCACAAAAAGGAGGGCTTTATTGTCTATAAAAGTTAAATAAGTGATATGGTTTATGTAAATATAAGGTACCATTCCTCAGGTAGAGCATATTAAGCAGAAATAACCAAGTTAAATTATAATTCAAATGCCAGGTTAACCTGAGAATAAAATATGGCTAATATGGTGGTTATAACATGCTGATTCTATGATTTTAATTAAACCTATAATTTTGGGAACTCTATTTGCCTGCAAAAAGTCATGGCTGCATATTCTTAGACATTTTCTGGAAGTATTTAATATCTGAATCCAAGAATAACCAAGATAAAGACTAATGTCCAAAGCTGAATGCAAAACTGAGAATTTGCTAGCACCATGTTCTGACACAGCAAAACTACCAGCATGAATGCTCCTGAGTTCTATTTCATGATGACAACAGTAAAAGTAAATGTAAGTATTATTTTCTTTTCCTTACATTCACATTCTTATTGCAAACTCCACTATCTAAAAATAAGAATGAGCTTTTGTATACTAAATAGTAATTAAGATGACAAAAAATTTAGTGCATGGAAACTAGCCCTCTTCTTCTAAACATGGTTCATCTATATAAAGCTTTGATTTATTTATTTTTAATTAATTCGGTACTCAGTACTAATTTGAAGTGAAGAGTGCCCTCAAATTCTAGTCTGTGGAATAGAAAAATTGGCAAATAGACACAGTGGAACATCGGGGACAGAGAAACATGACTTGACTGAAGATTGTGGCATGAATATCAGTAACAATAAGCTTTGATAACTAAGATTTTGATCATATGAGAGTCTTACTTTGGTGTTTTGGTGCAGCTTATAATTTTGACTTAAGTTGAGGGGCTGATTTTTATAGAGGCAACCAGACTTAAAGCAAATGCTGAATACCTCGAAAATACCACAGACTTCAGGTCTCACAAAAGTGTTTGCTTCTGGGTAACACCAAAAGAACTGAGAAAGACATCCAAGGCGAAGACCATGGAAGACCAACCAAAGTTGGCCAGATGATGGCCTCAGAAATGCTGGCTGATCAGGGTGCAGTAAGCAAACCACAGAAGCTGGGGTTGCAAAAACCTAAGATGCAAAAGTCAATGAAATTGACTTCCGTGCAAAACAAACATTTTAAACAAGCATAGATTCTAAGGAGTCATAGACTCTCAAGCTGCTGACCTTGAACTACATGAACAAAATTTGGCTTAATATTGCAGGTAAGGTTGAGGCTGACTTAGATTGTTTAGGTATGGGTCAACAGAACATAACTGTTACCTTTAAACTTCAACATCGCTGAGGTTTCTAGGCTGAAGAAGAGTAGGGGAACTCTTCTTGAAAAAAATTATTGTGAGCCTAGATAGTCATCTTTGGTTGCTCAAATTCCATTCTGTTTGAGCCAAGAAGGAAACTTTGGATGGAGTTGACTGGATTCACATTCTCAACAGTCCTTTCTTCAAATTGTCTCTGTATTGCTATCATATACAACATGAAGGTAATCTTCTTAATTTTAAACTGACTCATAGCCAGGGAGAGAAGAAAAAAGCCACTGTAACACAGGAATAAACATGTAATAAACTTCCGCATGTAAGTGTGGAAATTATGACAACTTATTATTTACAATGGGGTTTGAAAAAAACAATGGAGTACAAAGAGGTTATAAAAATAAAAAAGGATTTGAATATACTCTATGGAAAATGTCTCACGTAAGACATTGACTGGAGTTATCATTACTGTTCATTTCTAATTCTTGGGAGAAGGGGGCAATGTCTCTAATGTCAGTCTCTGAGGGAAGAGAGAGCATGCAGAGGGGAAACCTCCTAACCCAGCTATTTAAATAATACGCAATGTCAAAATTAACCATTTTTATTTTTACTTATTTTTTTATTTTTTTAATTAGTTATCTATTTTATACATATTAGTGTATATATGTCAATCTCAACCTCCCAATTCATCCCACCACCACCATCCCTTCCCTCTTTTCCCCCTTGGTATCCATAGATTTGTTCTCTACATCCATGTCTCTATTTGTGCCTTGCAAACCAGTTCATGTGTACCATTTTTCTAGATTCCACATATATGTGTTAATATACCATATTTATTTTTCTCTTTCTGACTTACTTTACTCTGTATGGCAGTCTCTAGGTCCATCCATGTCTCTACAAATGACCCAGTTTTGTTCCTTTCTATGGCTAATATTCCATTGTATATAGGTACTACTTCTTTATCCATTCATCTGTCAATGGGCATTTAAGTTGCTTCCATGACTTGGCTATTGTAAATAGTGCTGCAATGAACATTAGGGTGCATGTGTCTTTTTGAATTATGGTTTTCTCAGGGTATATGCTCAGTAGTGGGATTGCTAGGTCATATGGTAATTTTATTTTTAGTTTTCTAAGGAACCTCCCTACTGTTCTCCATAGTGGCTCTATCAATTTACATTCCTCCCAACAGTGCAAGAGGGTTCCCTAAAATTAACCACTTTCTTAAAGATTTCTATCAGTTCAATTTGAGTTCACACTGACATATCCTCCCTTGGTTTTCGAAGTTTTTTTCTTGGTTTGCCTTGTTCTTTCACAATCTTAGTCTCTTCTATGGTCTTTGGAATTTGTTGGGTATCATATTAGGTTGGAATACTGGATTAACATTTTGGGGGGAGGAAGATTCTACTTGGGATAACTGCGCTGGGGTTGAAACTGACTTATTTTCTATATTTGGCAGAGGATAGTGCCAAAGGTGAAAAATCAACTGTGTCTTATTAACTTTCTAAGCTCTTTAAAACATGGCTTAATAGTTACTTTTAACTAAGCTGATTAAACTTTTAAGATTTTGAAGGAACCATACCCATTCCCAGAGAAAATAACCCAAGAAGCAACTTCTTAAAGAATTTGATTCCTCCTAGACAACAAGAACTCTCAGGATGACACTGAGCAGAAGGTGAAATTATAATAGACATATTTCTTTATCTTTCTAACTCATATATGGTTAAACATTGATTTCAGATTTTAATTCCTTCATGTTTGACATTATTATATTTTTATTTGCAAGATAATTGAATGTTTAGACTTTTTTCACCAAGAACTTGACAGTTTTTTTTTTAATTAAAATAAGAGGACACCCTATAGTTGACAATTTTATATTGGAATATCTTAGCATTATAATTTTGTGGTTTGCAGATCCTTTGATAGACTATACTGAATAATGTTGTTTGAAAAATTTGGGGTGGAAAATTGAAAGAAGTATAATTTTGACTTTGGACATATACTGATTTTGAGGAAAAAGCTAGTTAACACATTATTCTTACCTATTTTCAGGAACATTTGAACAGGTCATAGGTGATTTTAGGAGAAAACACAAAGGAGTCATGGATAACATGAGAGGTTATTTCAGGGGTGGAAAGGAATATTCCCTTCAAACATTCCACAGCTTTTTCTAATCCAAACCTATTGAACTTAATTTTGGACATGATCAACCAGCAGTGCAACCATCTTCCTCAGAGGAGGCCCACAGTCTATTAAACAGTCTTTACATATGTTCACGAGGGGGTTCTCAAGATCTTTGATGGGCATATTCAAAAAGCAAATAATGTCTCATTCATTTTCATATATACTATAATGTAATTTAATAGATGGAATCAATTAAATGCATTGTACATGTGGAGTAATATATTTCATCTTTTATATTTCTATTTCCTGTCATCTTATCTTTTGTATAGTATCCACAGAAACACAAAAGTAGGTACTACTTTTTTAAAAAAAATAGAAAATAATGTTTAGAGTTTTAACTGTAAATGCCTCACCAATTAATAAAAAATGCTTTTAGGTGCTTTTATCTTATCCCTAAAAATTTGAAACAAAAATGTTTTTAACAATATATCCCTTATCAACACAAAATATTTCTCAGTCTCTTATTTAAAAGGTAAACAAACAAAGGCAAAGGGAAATAAAAATTAACTTGTTTTTGCAGGTTTTTTTTTTTTCCCTTAGAATTGGCAGGATTCAGAAACATGATGTATTTCTCTATAGACCTGTTGTCTTTGGACAGGGATAATACAAAAATAGTAAGTGGACAAAACTACAAAAGAGGCTAAGATTATCAGGACAGGTATAAGATTAGGTCATTAAATTCTAAGATGTTAGTTTTACATAAATTTTAAGTATTTTTAAAAGTTTGAAATACTATAACAAATCAAGGCAAAAAAATGTATACTTACTTCATTTTTCATTACATGGGAAAATTTGGGGATTTAAAAATACCAAATTTTTGTACCACAATAAGGTTACAGAGTCTATAGCAAGTATTATCAAACACAGTTAATAGGAACATAGTAGAAGTACTGAAGACAAATGAGTTAGTCTCTGAAAATGCATGTATTTTACACCCTAAACATGCTAACCTAGAAAATTATGGCAAAAACATAAATACACAATTACCTATTTTTATTTTAGCATTTAGAAGTGTGTCATCACATTTCATATGACCCCTAGAAAACTTTGCTGTATATTTTTAACTGAATAAGGAAAATTATATCTTAGAATTATGATAAAAATAATTTTGAAAATTACAGACCCTAGAGGGGCTTGGGGAATCCCAAAAGTTATTGGAGTACACTCCGAGAAGTGATGATATAGAAAGAAACACAACATCTAGAATGATGGTTTATTATGCTGCAATAGTTGTATGAGACAAATTTGTTACCAGAGTGTGGTACTGCTGGAAAAAAACAAAACAAAACAAAAATGAAAGCAAACAATAAAACCTCACAACTTTGAGTTTTGGGTCTTGAGACCAGGTCAGTAGCAGAATCTGGCAAAGTACTGAAGAGACTATTTGCAGGAGCTGAAAAATGGTGAAAAAATTGTTATAGAAGACTAGAAAAATGGTAATCCATATAGTATAGTTGTGACACAAAGGAAAAGGCTTCTACTTCTAGTACCTTGGATGATAGAAAATCATGTACCTAATGAACTTTAAAATTTGAGCAATGAGGTTTCAGAAAAGAATGGTGACATATTATGTGGATTTTACAAGGTTCATATGATAGGACACTAGAAGATGAGAAAAACTAAAGAGAGAATGGAAGAGATTGCAAGCAAAACTTAGAAGAAATAGAGGAGCTTAAAACTTTTTTGGTTAGAAAATAGAACTCTCTTATCTCTCCCCTCAACCCCTGCTTTTAGACAAAAAGCCTTCTTAAAGTAAATTACAATCTGGGGCAAAGACAACTAGAGGCATAACTGTAAGTTCCTTGGTAATACCACTGAAAAAGTTAAAGAGATATGCCCTCTCAGGTAAAATGGCTTCTAGGATACCTAAGGGCATTATCTCACAGCATCACAAGCCCAGAGTAACAATGGGTAGATATAAAGTCTGTGATAATGGCTTTTGACACATAGAATGGAATGCATTCAGATTTATAGGAAATAAGTTTTCAAGGGGACTGTATTAGCTCCCATCTTTGATTAAAAGGGACTAAAACTTTCAAGATGGAAATATACTTTTGGCCCCCAAATTTCTCCAGGCTGGAAACAGGCTGAGAATGTTGCTCAAAGAGTGTATAACCCAATGCCTTATTCAGAAGTGTCCAAGAAGGGTAAAAAGATGGGCTTCCTAGAGAACAGAAGAGAAGGTTGCAGAGAAACTGAACTGGAGAGTTCACATTGAGAAGTTGAACCAAAAGAAAGAACATTACTTGCCTCTGTACTTTGGGGCCAAAATGTGCCATCTGGATTGCAAAATGACTGAGCCAGTGACAGTACCTGTCTCCCATTTTTCACCTAACACAAGGGGGTGCTTATAAATTATCCTCTCCCTTAGTCCCCATTGTATATTTGCTGTGTGACGAGAAGATACGTCGTCTTTTAAACCCATAATCATCTAGATCAAGAGGAGCAACACAGATGGTGCTAAATCTGGACCAAATGTAAATCACAAGATCTTGAACTCCAAGTTTAATGCTATGATCTGATGAGATTTTTGTGGTCCTTGGAGAAATGTTAACATATATTATATATAGGAGGGATATAAGTAATTTTTGTCACAAGGTGAATTGAGGTAAATTAATTTCACTGATGCATTGTTACTTAGCTTGGAAAGTGAGAGAGTTATTCTGTAATTTGCTTTGCCCAATGGGAACTTTTCAATAGTAGCATAATCAGAGACCCGAAAAGCATGTGCTGTGGTTCAATCTTCATTTTACTGTTTTCCATTTTGCCATATCCATAAGAAAATATCCAGGATGGCTGATTGTAGACATATAACAGACATGTGGAAAAGACCTAGAACTTTATTTCAAGGTCTTAAATTTTATTTTAAATAATAGCGACAAAGATTTAGGAAACTAAAATTAAAAATGTACCATTTTAAATACAATGAAAACATATCAAATATATAAGAATAAATATAAATTAAAATGTGTAAGATCTTTCATAGAAATTTATAAAATAATATTAAAAGAATTCTAAGATCTAAATAATGGAAGCATATATGGTGCCTATGATTTTGAACACTCAATTTATAAGATTTACAACTTGTCTTACACAAAGTTACAAAACCAGGGAAGTGCAATTATATTCATGGAAGTCTTTTTATGTGTTTATGCATGTTAAAAAGGACAATTGATTATATAAATTATTTGTAAATGCAAAGGGTAGAGAATAGCTAAGACAATTTGTTCAAGACAAGATGGAAATACTAATCTAACCAAACATCAGAACTTCTTATAATGTGTTGGCAATTAAGAAAGTATGGTTTTGGTGCAGGGATAGGCAAAAAGACCATTAGGATAAAGTACAGTCCAAAACTAGATGATTGCATATCTGGTTTATGAAAAAATAAACACAATATGCATTAGAGAAGAGTGGTTATTGACATTGTCTTCAAAAAACAATGTGGGTCAATTGGATTAACAACATAGAAAATAAAGAAATTTGATCTTTACCTCATACCATATAGAAAACCATAACTTAGTCAGATTTGTAAACCTAAACGTGAAAAGGCAAAATTGTGAAGCTTTTAGCATATGATATAGTTGAATATTTTTATTGTCTCCTAGAAGAAGAGTTTTATAAAATAAAATAAAAATACCAATTATAATAAAAAGCTTAATAGATTGGTTAAATTAAACAGGATTTCATGCTACCATAACACCGTTAAGAGATTAGAAAGAAAAAAAAAGGAGTGGGAAAAAATATTTACAACACAAACACATAATAAAAGCTGGTATCCTAAAGATATATGTTAAAAATCAATAAGATAATGAAGTGTAATCAAAACCCTGGACAATTAATTTATCATTTATTAATGATAAATTAATATATATAATAAATTATTATATATTAACATTTTATGTATAATTAATATATTTTATTAATAATTTATTAACATATACTTTTAATTAATTACATGAATTAATAATGTAGATATGTCAATTCACATTAATCTATAGACTCAATATACCCTTAATTAAATTTAGTAGAAATTGTAAAATCTGGTTCTAATATTTATATAAATTCCAGTGTCAAAATAGCCAGGATACATTTACAGAAATAAAAGGTGGTCAGCAATAATTATACTAAAGCTACATTAATTAAGATAGTGTGATATTGGTACAAGAATAAACAAAAAGATCAGAGGAGTAGACAGACCAGAAACAGACCAAGCATACTACGTAGGCATTTTATCTGCAAGAAAAAGTGGTATAACAGAGAAATGCATTCAATAAATAGCCTATAAAAATTGGAGAGCCGTGTGGGAAAAATGCCTACATCACACCATTCACAAAAATAACTCGCTAAAATAACTTTTAAGCAGATATTATATACAAATTGAAAGGAAAAATAGCTTCTAGTATACAATATAGAATACTGAATTTCTGGTTGTGCTTAAATGTATAGTAATTATAGTGTCATTTTACTAGTTAAATTATCTTGCCAAAAAAAAATAGCCAGAGCTATGAAGATTTCTGGTAACTTGGATTTTATCTTCAATAATAAAGAATAGCATTGCAAGAGGCCAAACCATGAAGCTCAGAAAAGTCTACATTAGAATCATATTCTCAGTGTGATAGAAGGCCATAGAGACCACAAAAATAACTAAATACCCCCTTTTTCTGAATAACCAATACAATAGCCCCACTTTTAGACTACTGTTTTGTAGATAAAATTTATTTAAAAATCCAATCACTAAACTGCCATGATTTCTTCACAGCATCTAATAGGTAACCATCTCTCCTTTATTTAATCCCTCCTTAAAACCCTCTACCACAATCTTAAATCTTAGAAGAGGCCTCCCCACTCCAGCTTTCTTGGGACATTTTCATTTCCTCTGGGGTGTACTTTCTTTGCTATATCAAACACAATAAACCTAATTTTATTAAACATAGATTTGTTCCTAATGGTCTTTGCTTCTTGGTTTTAACAACCAAAGAGGAAATTGTGACAGAGAGTATTTAGGCATCTTTATGTTACAGGGTGAATAGGTTATTTGATTATGTGACTGGTTGTTAAACTTCCAAATTCAATACATACATTATTATAGTATAAAATATTGCTTTGTATATTTTATCAAGAACACTGTGAGTTTATTTTAGTAATTACTTAGTGATTTGTGAAGATTGAAATATTATAAGCTATAGTTCCAAAAATAAGTTAAGCTTACTTAAAAGGCACATTTCTGTCACTTAAAAATGCTTGAATTTACAAGAAAACTTATACCTACCAAATCACAGATACTATTTAGGATATAATTTGTTGTAATTATATGTCTCCTTAGGGAGAACATGTGTCTGCTACAGAGATGTTGGCAAGCATTCTCAGCGTTGTGATTATACCATTTATAATGCTCCTTCCTAATTCAGAGGGCAGGCACGTTTTTTCTTACTATGTTAATTAGTTTCTCTTCAATAATCCAGATGTCTTGTTTATGTAATTTATTTTTTCCTGTTGACTTTTTAGTAATGACATTAATCCATCTGTTTTCCCTGCTTCTAGTTTAATATCATGCTTCTATAATCATCCCCTTTAAAATGAGAGTGAAAACCTCATTTTACCAGCTTCTCTATTCTTCAAACATGGAAAAGTATTGTGGTTTTCTTTTTTTTTTTTTTTATGGAAAAGTCACTGGGCAGACTTTTTAAAAATTTTTACATTATCCTCACCTTATAATTGTACAACAAAAACCTCATACCAGTACAAACACAGAAATACTGTACTATTGTACTGTAGTGCTACTGTAGTAAAATGTAGAATTAGATATTCTCTTGAATGTGATTGGATAGTAATGTAAGAATATAAAACCAAATGAAATGCATATATTTACTCTGTTCATTGTTTGTTGACCCACTTCCATTTTAGATTTGCTCCTTTTACTCATGAACCCATGTTTCATAGGCATCTGCATGCCCATGAATGAATGAACTCAGAAGATTTTCAACCAAACACACACTGAAAAGTAATAGTGGCTTGTTTCAGCAGTGGTTTTCAAGGTGTGCATGGTTTAACTAGTGTAGATTTAATTAATTTGTTAATAAAAGATTATTAGTGGGCTCACCACTATTATTCAACATAGTTTTGGAAGTTTTACCCACAGCAATCAGAGAAGAAAAGGATATAAAAGAATACAAATTGGAAAAGAAGAAGTAAAGCTGTCACTGTTTTCAGATGACATGATACTATACATAGAAAATCCTAAAGATGCTACCAGAAAACACCTAGAGCTAATCAATGAATTTGGTAATGTAGCAGGATACAAAATAAATGCACAGAAATCTCTTACATTCCTATACACTAATGATGAAAAACCTGAAAGTAAAATTAAGAAAACACTCCAATTTACCATTACAAGAAAAAGAATAAAATATCTAGGAATAAACCTACCTAAGGAGACAAAAGACATGTATGAAGAAAATTATAAGACACTGATGAAAGAAATAAAATATGATACAAATAGATGGAGAGATATACCATGTTCTTGGATTAGAAGACTTAACATTGTGGAAGTTATTCTAGTACCCAAAGCAATCTAGAGATTCAATGCAATCCCTATCAAACTACCAATGTCATTTTTCACAGAACTAGAACAAAAACACTAAAAATCACCATTTGTTTGGAAACACAAAAGACCCGGAATAGCCAAAGCAATCTTGAGAAAGAAAAATGGATGTGGCGGAATCAGGATCCCTGACTTCAGACTATACTGCAAATCAAAAGTAATAAAGACAGTATGGTACTGGCACAAAAACAGAAATATAGATCAATGGGACAGGATAGAAAGCCCAGATTTAAACCCACACACATATGGTCATGTTATCTTTGATAAAGGAGGAAAGAATATACAGTGGAGAAAAGACAGTCTCTTCAATAAGTGGTGCTTGGAAAACTGGACAGCTACATTTAAAAGAATGAAATTAGAACACTCCCTAACACCATACACAAAAATAAACTCAAAATGTATTAAAGACCTAAATGTAAGGCCAGCCACCATCAAACACTTAGAGGAAAACACAGGCAGAACACTCTACGATATAAATCACAGCAAGATCCTTTTTGACCCAGCTCCTAGAGAAATGGAAATAAAAACAAAAATAAACAAGTGGGACCTAATGAAACTTCAAAGTTTTTGCACGGCAAAGGAAACCATAAACAAGACGAAAAGACAACCCTCAGAATGGGAGAAAATATTTGCAAATGAAGCAACTTACAAAGGATTAATCTCCAAAACATACAAGCAACTCATGCAGCTCAATATCAAAGAAAAAGCAACCCAATCCAAAAATGGGCAGAAGACCTAAATAGACATTTCTCCAGAAAAGATATACAGATTGTCAACAAACACATGAAAGAATGCTCAACATCATTAATCATTAGAGAAATTCAAATCAAAACTACAATTTGATATCATCTCACACCAGTCAGAATGGTCATCATCAAAAAACCTAGAAACAATAAATGTTGGAGAGGGTATAGAGAAAAAGGAACCCTCTTGTACTGTTCATGGGAATATAAATTGATACAGCTACTATGGAGAACAGTATGGAGGCTCCTTAAAAAACTAAATAAAAATAGAACTACCCTACAACCCAGCAATCCCACTACTGGGCATATACCCTGTGAAAACCATAATTCTAAAAAGTCATGTACCAATATGTTCATTGAAGCTCTATTTACAACAGCCAGGACATAGAACCAACCTAAGTGCCCATCAACAGATGAATGGATAAAGAAGATGTGGCACATATATACAATGGAATATTACTCAGCCATAAAAAGAAATGAAATTAAGTTATTTGTAGTGAGGTGGATGGACCTAGAGTCTGTCATACAGAGTGAAGTAAGTCAGAAAGAGAAAAACAAATACCATATGCTAACACATATATATGGAATCTAAAAAAAAAAAAAAAAAAGGAAATGGTCATGAAAACCTATGAGCAAGATGGGAATAAAGACACAGACCTACTAGAGAATGGACTTGAGTATACGGGTGTAGGGTGAAGGGTAACCTGGGACAAAGTGAGAGAGTGGCATGAACATATATACACTACCAAACGTAAAATAGACAGCTAGTGGGAAGCAGCTGCATAGCAGAGGTAGATCAGCTCAGTGCTTTGTGACCACCTAGAGGGGAAGGAAAGGGAGGGTGGGAGGGAGGGAGACGCAAGAGGGAAGAGATATGGGGACATAGGTATATGTATAACTGATTTACTTTGTTATAAAGCAGAAACTAACACACCATTGTAAAGTAATTTTACTCCAATAAAGATGTTTAAAATATATATATATATATATATATATATATATATACTGAATTTAAAACACTGTTTTTAAAAAAAAGGTTATTAGTGGGATGTACACAAGGAAATTATAAATACAGACATCTGTCAAACAACTAAAAGTGATTTGGGTTGGAATGTGTCAATTAAATTTTCCAAGATGTGTGACTCTCTAGATTGGCATAACAAGCAGCCATCAATCCATAATGTCACTGAAATAAAATCTTCTATATTTATCCAATTTTATAATGAAATTATTTTATTTTCCCCAATTTGAAGCTAATTAAAAAGGAAAGTTTAAAAAATAACATTAGGAGTTCATTGAAGGTACCTTATTTCTGTGCTTTCCAAATGCAATAAAATTATAATTTCAACACTGGTCTTAATAATTATTTTCTCTTCAAAATATTTTTATTCCATTATATTAACATAATATTTTATGATCATTTTTCTAGAATGCATTTAAATATTTAACAGAAAAGTAACCATTGATAATTCTTGTTTATTCATAATACATTTTACCTGCTCAATTCAGTTAATTTTTTCAAAAGAAAATTTTGAATCATTATCTAGCTTTCAAAAATATTTCTTTGCAATTTTTATGGAAAACATAAAACTGTTAATTTCTGTTTGGGGAAAGAAAGTGATATATAATCCAGCTGGCCCTCCATAGCTGCAGAATCCCAGAAGCAGAACCTGTGGATACTATATCATTTTATATGAGGCACTTGAGCATCCACAGATTTTGGTATACATGGAGTCCTGGAACCAACCCCCTGTGGATACTGAAGGATGACTGCATACAATTATATGATACATATTATACAGTATCACATTATATGTGATATATTATACTTTATTATAAGTTACAGACTACATGTCATATATCATATATAAATTAGATATGTGTGTATATATAATATATATTGCTACACTTTTAGGAATGTGTACAATTATCAGGTAACCTTTCGTTTCATGCATATGCCCATCTCTCTCTCTCATTAAAACACACCAATTACAATGTAATATATTCATCCAGATTTCTACTTATATCATATACACATTATAGGAGAAGGCCTGGAATAGTCATAAATTATAACTACATGTGTGAGTGAAAGAAAGAGAGAGAGAGAGAGAGAGAGAGATAGAAGACACATTGTGATGCTTAATTTTATATGCCGTAGGCTAAGCTGTGGTACCCAGTTTTTGCTCAAACACTAGGTTAGATGTTGCTGTGAAGGTAAATAATTATGATCAATATTTACAATCAGTTAACTTTAAGTAAACCAGATTATCCTCCACAAAGTGGGTGTACCTCATTCAATCAGTTGAAGACCTTAAGAGCAAAAAGTGAGCTTTCCTGAAGAAGAAGGAATTGTGACTTAAGTTTGAAATATAAAAGTCATACTTCAGTTTCCAGCCTGATGGGCTGCCCTGTAGATTTCAGATTCAAGACTACAACATCAATTGCTACATGAATTTCTGTCCTGTTGACCAGCCTTATAAGTCTCAAATTTACCAACCCCCACAATTATATCAGCCAATTCCTAAAAATTAAAATTAATCCTCCTTCTCTCTCTATCTCCAGGTGTCCCTAGATATTCATGGGGGATTTTTTCCAAAACCCTGATGATGCCAAAATCTGCAGAAGCTCAAGTCCCTTAAATAAAATGGCATAGAATCAACTCTCTGTATCTGCAGGTTCCATTGTCTAGGCATACAGAGGGCTAACTATGTATATATATGAATCTTATTGTTCTGCTGCTCTAGGACATCTTCACTGATACAGACATATAACTTTAAACATAGAAACCCACACTTATTGTAAGATTATAAGTTTTTAAGACTAGGCAATATTGAGATCCTGTTTGAGGATCTCAATAGCCATCAAAAGGCTATACTTGAGGATCAGACATGACCCAGAGAGAGTAGAGATTAATCCAAAGTGTAATACAACTTTTAGTCATTTTTGTCTGGATTGAATTAAGGTGATTAGTTACTCTATCTTCCTAGAAAAGGGAAAAGTTAATTCTCTAGGTGAAAAGAAAGAATCACACTGCATAAGAGAGCATCAACTGACCTAAATCCGAAAGAAAAGAAACAGAACTATCCTGATGATCTAGACTTCAGAATTTTTAGACACATCTTTAAAGTAGTTAAGGTTAATCTGCTTACAAAAATAGAGAATAATACATTAAAATAGAAATGAAGGTAAATAGCATCAGATAATTGAAATATGTCACAAAAAATAAATCCAAATGCACATTGTAGAACCAGAAAATACAATAACCAAAAGAAATTGCTCAATAGATAGATTTAAAAGCAAGTTCATTGTAGCAGAACAGAATATAAGTAAATTGAAAGGTCAGAAAAATATCTGGATTGAAGCACAGATAGGGAAAGGATGTAAATAGGAAGAAAAAGAGTGTGAGATTGAGCTATAAGGGACACAGTGAAAAAATCTTTCATATTCTTAAATGAAGTCCCAGAAGAGGGCTGGAAAGAGGGAGAGAGAGAGAGAGTGAATAGGACTAAAGCAGTATTTAAGAATATAGTAGCTGACAGCGTTCCAAAATTCACAAATGGATTCAAGAAGCTGTGCAAATATCAATCAGAATAAATACAAAGAAAACCAGAGGCAAAGAGAAATATCTTCCAAGAAAAGAAAAAATACCATGCTATCTTTAAAGAAATAAAAATTCAAAACTAAAATCAGAAATGTTGAAAATCAGAAGCTTATGGATGGCATCTTAGGTAAATTGTATAAAGAACTCTTTAACCGCCCCCAAAATACGAGGTCAAAATAAAGACATGTTCTGCCAAATAAAAGCTGGAAGCCCTCAACATTAGCAGAAATGAACTAAAAGAAAGTCCAAAAAGAGTCATTCAGGAAGAAAGAAAATAATACCAGACCAAAATACTGCAGGAAGGAAGGAATTAAAGAGCAACATAAAAGGTAAATATGAGTATAAATATAAATAAATATTGGTTGTTTAAAAAACTATTAATAAATTTAGTATGTTGAGTTTAACATAAATACAGAATTAAAGAATGTTGTAATATTGGAGAGATAGGAAAAGTGATAATATGAATTTTTAACTAAGAGTGCCTTCTCTTTATGATACATAAACAGATAATAGTAAGAAGAAAAGAAATTTGTCAATATAAAAATGGAAAAAAATTGAATAACAGCAAGGACGTCAACTTTATATGACCTTCAGCCATTATTAATTTTGAAATGATTGAACAATATACATGGCTTCTTTGAGCCTAAGAATTCATATCTGTAGCAACCTTTGTAGGGATTTGAATTTTTATTCTAGTCTAATAAAACTTTTCTATAAATATGTTTTTATTAGACATCATTGAACATTTAAATTTGACAAGCACTTACATTTTCTCATATATAACATCAATTAAGGACTTTTTCCTCCTGAAGTCTATTTTAACCAAGAGAATTATTTTTTGATCCAATAGGTTAACTTTTTACATCTTTTAAGCCACATTTTATCTTTATTAGAATGAATAGCTAAAAATGATCCTATTATCACAAGTTTTCAGAAAATCTAACAATTGATAACTAGAGGGATATTATATTAATTTACTTGCCATCATCTTTTGATATAACTATTTCTTTAGTATTTTACCTCTTACTAAAGTAAGGAAAAGCAAAGCTGGGTAATGGGACTTTCATTAATTTTCTCTCTGAAGCCAATGGTAAAGACACATGTGGTAATTTTTCCAGCTTTTAAAAACTCACAGACTCAACTCGATATTTTCCCCAAAATCATATCTTTGATATTGAACAATGCCAATTTTACTGTAGTATACTGTATTATTTTATCAGATTGATTCTCCAGAGAAACAGATTTAGTATTATTCAGAAACTTCTTAATACTTCCAATTAAGTAAGGTTGCTTTAAAACAAGCTTGTTATTATGTGAAACACTGTACACTAGTGTTTGAGGTAAAGAAAGACTATTAATATGTGCAGGATTATTAATGAGTATTTACCATTTAAATGAATTTGGGTAATAAATTTCACACATTGTTTTACCTATAGCCCAAATCAGAATATAGCCAGGTATGTAAACATACACATATATTCCTGAATTTATTAATCTAGCAAATGAAGAGCAGCAAGTAAAAGATAATATGTCTAGAACAGCCACAAAAATAATTGATGCTATTCAAAATATATTTCATCGTGTGATTATTTACACACAAAATTTGGGCCATTGGGGTCAGTTTGTTGATATTGTTGTTTTCAAAATATTAGCCCAGAATTGTAAGGTCTGCTTATAAGAAGGATATATTTGAGCATAATAGACAAATGCTTCTACTGCAAAATCTAGGAAGAGGTAGGTAAAATTACATGTGTGTATAAAGTTATATGAAAATATATTAATGATTAAAATTATAAGTGGTAATTTACACAGAAATGTATATATATTTAATAAGTGTGTGTATATTTTTATTTATGTTTAAACACTCCAGAGATCTGTGGAAACGAAGAGAGTAAGTAGATTACTTGATATTAATTAATATTAATCAAAAAGAGCACATCTGAGAAACTGAAGATTAGAATCTGTTAGATTCTAAGTTAATAATCTGAGGGTATGGCATGAGAAAGAGAAATGAGCCAGATGTGCAATGGATATGATTAGAACATCAACCAAGCCCTACCTAATGAATTCATGATTGGATTGAAGTGATGAGCCTCCCAGCAAAATTCAAGCAAGATAAATATAACCAAATATAGATTATATTTAATTAAATTATTGTCAGTTATAATTAAATATAGGTGCATAAAGTTAAAGAGTGGAAAATTATATTCAAAGAGAAGATCTTGAAATTGAAAGCATCTAGAAAGAATAAAATATCATTATTACTTTGAGTAAAATTAAAACTGACAGTTAACTTTAAAAAGAAATTATAGAAGCCAGAAGAAACATTTTAAAAAATCTTTATTATGAGGAAAGAAATTTTTTTCAACATAAAATCCTTCAACATTTTTGAAAAAGTGGGCTCCAAAACTATGTGTGCTTGTGTCAGCACAAACACACACAAAAAATTGATAGAATTTGTCAGTAAACCTGTACTAAAAGAAATACTAAAGAGAATTATTCAAGATGAAGAGAAAATGATTCCAGGGCTTCTCTGGTGGCACAGTGGTTGAGACTCCACCTGCCAATGCAGGGTCACAGGTTTCTGACCTGTCCCAGTTACCATTGGGCAACTAAGCCCATGAACCACAACTACTGAGCCTGCACTCTAGAGCTCATGTGTCACAACTACTGAAGCCCACATGCCTAGACCCTGTGATCTGCAACAGAAGCCACTGCAGTGAGAAGCCCGTGCACCGCAACAAAGAGTAGCCCCCCACTCGCCACAACTAGAGAAGAACCCATGAGCAGGAATGAAGACTCAATGCAAACAAAAATAAATAAAATAAAATAAACTTATTTTTTTTTAAAAAGAGAGAATGATTTCAGATAGACTTTAAAAGAAATGATGATACTGAAAAATATATATTTGTGGATAATTATCAAAACAGAAAACTGTTTAAAACTATAATATTAATAGGGACTTCCCTGGTGGCACAGTGATTAATGAGCTGCCTGCTAATGCAGGGGACATGGGTTCGAGCCCGAGTCTGGGAAGATCCCACATGCCATGGAGCAACTAAGCCCGTGTGCCACAACTACTGAGCCCGTGTGCCACAACTACTGAAGCCTGCATGCCACAACTACTGAGGTCACATGCCACAACTACTGAAGCCCATGTGTCTACAGCCCATGCTCCACAACAAAGAGAAACCACTGTAATGAGAAGCCTGTGAACCACAACAAAGAGTAGCCCCCACTCACTGCAGCTAGAGAAACCCTGCACCCACTAATGAAGACCCAATGCAGCCAAAAATAAATAAGTAAATAAATTTATCAAACAAACTATATTAATAATATTAATAACAATAGTCTAATGTATATCTGTAACTATATGTGAAATTAAAATACCTATTAATTATAGCCCAAAATCAAGGGTGAAAACAAAGCTAAAATATTTTCATATCTTTCCATTTTTCACAAAATGTTTAGAATAAAAATCTCAAGCAGCCATTAAGAAGTCTACTGTCAATTATAGAGTATACTAGAAAATTATAAATTAGTGTATAACTAACAAGATAATAGGAAAAATGAAATTCTTTAAAAAAAATCTTGATTAATCCAAAATAAAGAAACAGCAAAATAGAAACAACAAAGACAAGCAGCAGCAAGTAGAAACCAAAAGAAAGCTAATAGATTTAAACTAAATACAGCAATGATTACACAATATGTAAACAGAGCAAATATTCCAAGTATTATAGAAAAGTAACTTTTAGTAGGAAAGTAAAACAAAGTCTATGTTTCTTAAGAGCAGATGACATAAGTTAGAGTATGGAAAACTATGTAGCATGCAAAAATGGATCAGGAAAAAGCTGAGGTACCTATCTCATTAGATGAAGAATGACAAGTCATACCACTGTAAAGAAGGCATTTCACATTATAGTCTTAAATCATGAGTCAGATAAAATAATTATAAATTGATATATTCCCAATAACAATTTTATAAAGGAAAACTGACAGAACTAAAAAAAAAAAAAAGAATTAGAAAATATGTATTCTACAGGAAGTCAAACAGGTTTCTGTCCAAGGCTCAAATCAGCATGATTGAACATAGTAGATACTTCCAATATTATTGGAGCATGTGGGGGCTGTAAGCAACAAAGGGATTGAGCAGTGTCTCTTAGAAACTTCAACAAAAACTTCTGTTGCTCAGAGCCTCCTTAAATTCATTTCTTCTGGTAACCTTGTGATTAGAGGCTAATAGAATCCCAGATGTGATATGGGATTTCTCCAGAAACCAAACACCTCAAACAATACCTTTGGAGCTGTCAAAGACAATGTATTTTTTGTTGTTGAAATAATATTTCTGTTAACTCCAATTGAAATTATATAAGAAGTTTACCATTTTTGCTGGGACTTGTACTTTGGTCAGGCTAATCAGCATGAGCATTCAACAGACCCTATGAAGTTTCTTCACAATCCTCAGTCCACTTTATCCATACTTATGCAAATGACCTCAGATCCCCTACTGTGAATTTCACCAAGAGATCTTTGGTCCTGTCACTTGGAATCATAATCCTCTCTCTTACCTAACACTCATTTTAATAATCATGGGTTCTGAAGGGCCTGAAGTTTCTTCTTTTATAACATCATCAAAATTCAAAGTCAGGCTAATTTAATACATTAAAATCCTTTAACGTTTTGAGTTGTTGTTGGGACAGCTAGATTACTAATGTCTTATAGCAATCTATTAAAATTTTCGTAACTTCAACAATGTTCAGATGGCTAATTAGCAATAAAATGAAAAAAATAGAAGACAAATGAGTAATATTAAACATTTTCTCATCATCCATCCCCATTGGTTGGAGCTGTACAAGGAGACTGGCAAAAAGATCCTCACATTATTCTTCCTACTGCATGTCCCCACTCCCAACAACAGAGTCTCATAAGGAGCTGAGAATCTCTTTTATCAAAACATCAAGTATTACTTGGGTCAAAGGCATAGAATTATGGGAAACTTTACTAGCATCGTATAAAAAGTCCAACGGTGATTGCATTCTCAATATTTAACCAGCCCTAGAAAAAGAATCTATAAGTATCAAAAGGGAGAATAGGACAATTAACTTGTCAAGGTCTATGTTTGAACTCCATCTTTGTTTCACTTAGTTGGGAGTTTGTCCACTTATCCATATTTCTGAAAAAGCTGCATCAAACTGTGGACCCTGAGAAAGACTGAACAAGCCCTTCCAACTGACAATATCTCAATCAAAAGAAGTTGCTTCTTTATCACTAATTTATAAAATCTATTTCAAAAGAGGCTCAGTAAAATATCTCAGCAGGAGGTTGCCCAGGGAGACCACAAAGTAATTTAACTATTGACTGAATATTCCTATATTCCTATAATTCCTATATTCCTGATTCTGTGCACATGTACACCATACTGTATTTTTATTGATTATCAGTCAGACAGATTGCATTCTGGTCAAAAGAGGTATCTGCCCCTTTTTAGACTGAACCATCAGCCATAACAAGGTGGCTCTGGAAGCCTGGAGCTGTTTTTCTTTTACTTTCCATTTCACCAAAACAGACAGAAGCAGCTAACATACAGTATTATTTGTTCACCTTCTATATGCCTGATTCTTTTTCTAATACGTTAGCCATCTCCCAGCCATGACTTTGCCACCTGCAAGTACCACTAATATGCTTCCATCAGTAATCACAGTTGTTGAGCAGCCTCAGATCAAGGGCAACCAGGAAGCCATTCTGCCAACAAAGTTTCTCAACCACCTCTTTCCTCTTTTCTCTTTCTCACAAACAAATCCCTCCCCATCATCTTAATTAGAGTTAAGGGTTATTTCAGTTTATCCCTCTCACAGCGTGAACTGCAACCCATCCATTGGGATTGGATAATTCAAAGGACTCACGCACTCCACACAATATACTTGCATAAAGTTTTAATAAAGGCCAAGGATATACGATAGTGGGTAAAAAGAAAGTGCAGACAATCATAGAACACTCCAAAAATTCACAGGGGCAGCTCCCCAGGGTTCTTTATTAGTCACATAGGCTCACCTCATTTTTGGATTATGAACAACAAAGTAATGAGCAATGCATCCCAGTTCCAGAAACACCAAGACACAATTTCACAGAAGGGCCTTCATATCTCAATGATCATGTAGTGAAAACCAGTCCGTCACTAAACAATGTTGACAAGATAGTACAAAGTGCCTCTAGGAGAGTTTTGACTTTAAAGGTTGTATTAAAAACACTAGCTAGCCATATTCTGATTTTGTCTAAGGGTCAGTTCCAGAGTCCAGGCATTCTTGGGGATTAAGCATAGAGCTGCCTCAATCTAGACAATTCCATGCTTACATGTGTGTTAATTGCACGCTAACTTTATGAGAATATACCACTTTGTTTTCCACATTGGCTGTATACTTTTACATTCTCATTAACGATATAGAATATTCAGTTCCTTCACATCTTCACCCATACTTTGTAATATAATATTTTTCTTTTAAAAAAAAGTTAGGCGCTCTAATAGTTGTGTAGTGGTATTTCACAGTGGAATAAATTTACATTTCCCAATGATGAATGGTGATGATGAGTCTTCTTACATGTGTGTTTTCAATCCAAACATTTTCTTTGCTGAAAAGTCTATTCAAGTTATTTGCCTAAATGTTTTTTATTAGATTGTTTTCCTAATATTGGGTTTCAAGAGGTATTTTTCTTTTTATTTTTAAAAGAATGTATTCCTGATATGTCATTGATAAGATATATGTTGACAAATATTTTCTTCCAGTTGTGATCTTATAAACAATTTCTTAATAAGGTCTTTCAAAGAACAGGAGTGTTTTGTTTTGGCAAAGTCCAATTTATTAATTATCTTATTTTATGTTTTATTTTATGGTGTCACTTCCTATCAAAGAAGTATGTGGTAACTCAAATCACAAAGATTTTCTCTTATATTTTCTTCTAGAATTTTTTTTTTTTTTTCTGCAATACGCGGGCCTCTCACTGCTGTGGCCTCTCCCACTGCGGAGCACAGGCTCCGGAAACGCAGGCTCAGGGCCATGGCCCACGGGTCCAGCCGCTCTGCGGCATGTGGGATCCTACCGGACCGGGGCATGAATTCGTGCCCACCGCATCGGCAGGCGGACTCCCAAACACTGCGCCACCAGGGAAGCCCTAGAAATTTTTTTACCTTTGTTTTTAAATTTAAGTCTATGAGCAATTTTTATCAGCTTATTTGAGAAATAATTTACCTATGATCCATTTTGAATTAATGTATGTTTATGGTGTAAAAAATGATTCAATGTATGCATATGTAGTGCAAATTATGGTTATAATTATGGGACATTTTTTGCACATGGTTGTCCAATTTTTTAAGTACTATTTGTTGAAGACTGTCCATTTTCCATTGACATATGTTACAGCTTTGTTGGAAATCAATTGACCACATACATGTGGATATATTTTTGGATTATCTATCTCGGGGTTTACTAAACTATGACCCGTGGGCCAGTTATGGCCTGTCACTGTTTTTTGCCAGTAAAGTTGATTAGAACAAAGTCATTCTCATTTGTTTACATAACAACTATGGTTGTTTTCATGCTACCATGTCAGAGTTGAATTGTGAAAGAGTCTTTGGCCTGCAAAATCTAAAATATTTTTTTATCTGACCCTTTACAGGAAAAGTTTGCCAGCCCTCTTCTAGGACCTTTATAAAACCTTTGCAAACTGCTTAGATAGTGACATTTTAGTGAATGTAAATAGTAATATTTTGAGTAATAATTTGAGTCCTCTAACTTTATTCTTCTTTCAAGAAATTATTTCACATATTCTTGTCTTTTCTATTTGCATTTTTAAATCAGCTTGTTGAGTTCTACAAAAAAAATCCTGCTGTGACTTCGACTGTGTTTGCAATGAATTTGTAGGTCAATTTAGAGCAACTTGACATGTTGACAATATTATGTCTTCTGATCCATGAATACAGTATATAGCTTCACTTTTTTAGGTATTTAATAACAATCGACAATATTTTTTATTTAGAGAACATATATCTTGCAAGGATTTTGTTAGATTTATGCATAAGTATTCTATGTTTATGGGTATTATTATAATGAATAATATTTTATAGATCAATTTCCTATAGTTCCTTGAGAGTATATAAAAATGAATATTAATCTAGTATTCTCTAGCCTTGCTAACTCAGTCTCATTAACTATTGTTTTTTTTTTTTTTTTTTTGCTGTACGTGGACCTCTCACCATTGTGGCCTCTCCCACTGTGGAGTAGAGGCTCTGGACACGCAGACTCAGCGGCCATGGCTCATGGGTGCAGCCGCTCCACGGCATGTGGGATCCTCCCGGACCCGGGCACGAACCCGTGTCCCCTGCATCGACAGGCAGACTCTCAACCACTGCACCACCAGGGAAGCCCAGTCTCATTAACTTTTGTGTAGATTCTTTATTCTTACATGTAGAAAATCATATCTTCTGTGGATATAGACATTTTTATTTATTTATTTCAAATCTTTATGCTCCTGTGTTTTCTTGCCTTACTTCACTGGCTAGGAACTCCATTACACTATTAAGTAGAGTGAAAGAAGATATCTTTGCTTTGTTCCTGATATACTGAATATGTTTTTAGACTTTAATCATTTAAATATATTAGCTGGAATTGTTTTTGTAAATAGCTTTTATCAAGTTAATTCCGTTTAATTCTTAAGTTGTTAATAGTCTGTTATCATAACTCAATGTTGAATATGTCAAAAAAAAGTTCTGCATCTATTGATGCAACCATATGTTTTTTTTTTTTTTATTTAGCATGTTGGTGATTACGTAAACATTATAGTCAAATATTTACCCTATTCTGTATTTCTGCTTATTCTACCTGCTTGGTCATGATATATTATATTGTTAAATATTGCTGGATTGGATTTACTATTTTTGATTGAATACTTTTGTGCCTAGGTTCATGAGGGATATTGTTTTGTAATCAGGAGATTGGTTACCTTTGAATATTAATGAGTGGGATAAGGCACAAAGAAGTCCTCTGAGGTGCTGGTACTGTTTTAAATCTTAGTCTTGGTGGTAGATACATTGCTGTGTTTTCTTCATGGAGCTCCAGTCTTACAGTCTTTGTACTTTGCTTATGTTATACACCAACATATATTGTGAAAAATATTAATCTAAGGCATCCATTTTGGAAATAACTTTTCATTTTCACCAGGATATTGCACAACCTCAAAAGGCACTCTACCAAAGACAATGGCCTTTCTACCCTTTCAGATTCAAAGCTACTAGGCCTAGCACTTTACTTCCATTAAAGTTTCTTTAACTTAGACACACTTCCCAATATTCTACATATCTAGAAATCCTCTTCTTAACAGGCTATCTAACTTTTATGGAATCATATGGATTTTCTTCTTTCCATAGTAGTCAGAAGCCAGGCCTTGTGACAATGGCTTTTGCTGATAGACCTATACAAACACTAAGATAATCAGCCAGAAGGATACTGTCTCTCTCTCTTTTAAGTACAGACAATTCCTGTAAGTTATGTGCCCTTTCCTAGAGCTCACTTAATTAGTCCAGACCGACATTGACTCATTTCAGAGGAATAAAATTTGTTCAACCAGCAGATACAAGGTCTATCTGCAATGTAGAATCCCGAGAGGCAACAGAAGTGTCCTTATATCATTCTAAGTGTCTGCTCATCTACCAGAAAAAATGTTGTTATTCCCATTTAATTTATTACTATTATCTTTTTAAAAACTTAAGCTTAGACGAAGAAAGTATGTATAACATTTCAGTTATCCTTGATCATTGATAAAGTCATAAGCCTTTTAATTATATATATTTTCATACTGTTAAATGTCCTTAGTGTTTAATCACTTCTGCTTTGATCCAACATCTCAACGACAGGCTTCCATCCAACTTTTTCTATTATGTATGCAAGAACACCTGTTTCATGACTAAGAATTTTATTTACAGATGCACTAAAAATTTCCTTCAACTTTTTGCCAAGAAGAAGACCCATGCTGAGAATGCTGCCCCTCTCAAGGGAAAGCTGTTTATTCTTTTAGATTTGGAGGAAAGGAATCTGTGGTCTCCTGCATCCTCACTGGTGATGGTCTCTCCATCATATTATGCATCTTTACCCCTCCTAATCACCATTTTTTATCCATTATACAATTAGCCATCACTCATTATTCACAATATTTTTGTTTAAAGATGAAATTAGTAATCACATGAATCAATTCTACCTGTCATTTCCTTGATCTTCTTAATCCCGGACACTTTAGCTCAACTACACATTATCTTCCCAATTTCCCTATTGCATGCTGACATTTTTTATTATCCAAAATCATTGTACTTCCGATATTATGAAACAGTAAACTCTAGAATTATAAATCTCTTTCCTTGTATCCTTAATGTTCATTTACTCTTATTTATCCACAACCTTTTTCTTAGGTGTGCTGGCTTATCCAGTGTTGATGTGGTCAGCATGGGAACTACATTTCCCAGAATCTCCTTTTCTTTATGGTACTGGGTTAGAGTTGACATGAGGAGAAACTTGAGTGGGATTTAGAAGATAGATGTGAAGCTGTAGACCTTACTTGTAGAAGATCATTGCCATTAGACATGTTGATGGACTGATAGAGACCTTCATCTTATTTAGTCTTTCACTACTTTAACTGCTGGTCCTGATGATTAACAGCTGTGCCAGGATCACCAACAAAGTGCAATAACAACACAGAGGCAAAAGTAAGATGATTAATGATGCTAGTTTTCCTGAGACTGAGGAGGTTGCTCAGAAATGAGACTTTAGTGCTAAAACCAGAACAGTCTCTGGAAAACTGGATGGCATGGTCACCCCAGAAATGGTTTCTCATTGACCTTGGTATAGCTTGCTTAAAAAATATGATCTTAGTGAATTAGGCTTATCTTTTCAGTTAATAAATAAAGATCATTATACTTGGTTAATGATGCTAAATTTGGGATTTTCTCTGAGAGGTTCATGTAATGTTATAGAAAATGTATTGGCACTAAATATAGATATTTTAAAACAATTCAGTGCATATAAATTTAGTTACGGGAATTATTATTGTAGAACATAATGAATATATCCCAAAATTTGGAATAATTAGAAAAAATAATCATAATATAGAAAGTATGAAGAATGAGGTAATGTGGAAAAAGAAAAAAAAATGTGTACTAATCTTAAAAATTAACAAGTGGATAAGTGTGCTTTGTAAGTATATTTTATAAAGGCAGTAAGGTAACTACTAAAGTAAATTGAATGAGGAAACACTGAGAAAGAAACCAAAGCAAAAATAAATGGGAAACAATAAAACCCATACCATATATTAGAAAATATAAAATACAAAAGCATTAAAAGCAAGAATTCACATAATAAAATAAAGAAGAATCTAAACAAAGAAATTTCCGTATAAATGTAGATGGAATAAACTTACCTATTGAATCAATAAAGAAGAACCATCTTTGCATTATATAATATACGATAGTGATTTGGAAGTTTGAAATTACAAAGATCAGGATAATACTAAAAAAGGAAGTTAGATTTTTTTCATATAAATATCAGACAAGTTTAAATTCAAGGTAACAAATGTTAAATGAAACACAGAAAGGTACAAAATGTATAATCCATAAGGATAATTTGATATCATGAATGCTTAAAATCCAAATATCATAGTATGAAAATACATCATGAAATATCTACATAAACTATACAAAGAAACCAAAGGAAATTCAGTATTAGTATATACTTTTGTTCATCACTGTCAAACATTGCTTTAGTAGAAAAGAAGTTAATACAATATAAAGAATCTGAATATAATAATTATTAGTATTGAACCAACAGGGAAATTTTAAACCCTATTTTATATTGGAATAATACTTTTTAGGGACAAAAGGAAGATTGATTTACCAAATGTGACCACATGTTACACACATTTCAAAAGGTAATTTACATACATTTCAAAAGGTAATTAATACAGAAAACATTTTATGGACAAAATGAATAAAAATGAGAGAGAAGTATTAAAGTTAGTTATAAACAAACATCAAAATTATCTGGAAATTGAAAACAAGATTACCAGAAATTCTTTTAAATAACTGTAAGGTGAAGGAGAAAAACAGAACTGATAATCCAGAATAGCTAGAAAATAATAATAATAAAATTCTATGAGTAAATGTAAATTAAAACACTAGACACCACTATATACCAACCAGAATATCATATATTTGTATACACATAATAATTCAAATATAGGAGATTCAGAGAAAATCTTATTTTTATTGTCTCTTTAAGATGTATAAGAAACTTTGCTTGAATCTATTTGTTTACTTTTCTTTAATTTATTCAACAAATATTTATTTACCAGATACCATTCTATGTATTGGGAATAAAGTGTTAAAAATACAGAGAGTATATATGGTGGGGGTGGTTGGAGAGGACAGGTCTGCAAGTAGAAACAAATAAACAAGATAGTTCAGTAGTGATACATGCTGAAAGGAAGAAAGGGAGGAAACGAGGAAGGAAGGAAAATGGAGGGCTGAAAATCCAGGTTGACGTGATTTAGAGCAGTTGGCAAGAGAAGACTGAAAGTCTAGTTTTGATTTCGTGGTGATGGGAGGAACTAATTTCAAGTTTGGTCTTAACTGTCAGTGAGAAGTCAGCAGTGAAAATTCCTAGGGCAAAGAATTACAAACAGAGGGAAAAGTACAAAGTGCAAAGAAATATAAGTAAGATGAGCTTGAAGACTAGAAAATAGGGTGTTTGGTGAACATAGCGTGGAGAGAGTCAGAACTTGCCCACAGCATCCAGGAATTATCTTTGATAAAGCAAGGCTTAGGAACACAGAAATCCCTTTTATCCTTTATAAATCATCATATTTGATTTCCAAAATATCCCATTCCTAAACAAATTTCCAAAACATATTCTCACATCAAAACATATTTTATAACTTCAACACTGCACAATCACATCTTTTCTGTGTTGGTTAAAAAAAACAGTAAAAATATAATATGGCAAATTATTATGGTTTAGTATACCTAAAATATGATAAAAATACAATAAAGTCAGATATTAATAATAATGTAAAACCAATTATATTTATAAGCTAGTGTGTTCTACCTAATTTTTATAGTGTTCATTGAAATTTAATTTTTCAATGTTCAGGTTTCTTTAAGTGAAATCATAGAGTTACTGAAGTTACTCCACCAGAAATTATAAAACCTTTGCTGTATAACATGGCATTTTTAAAAAAATGTTAGCTCTCAGTTTCCTCTAAGAATCTGAAATGACCATACTGAGTCCCTCAGGAGGCTAATGTCTTTTCCACATGCCATTTCATGCCCAAGGAAATAAAACAGGGAGCATGATGAAACAATAGCAGTTACTACCTTGATTGGGAAATTGCTTTAAGAAAGCCTCATGCTCTTGGTTTTATTTGATGGATTATCTATTCAGTATTTCAGGACTTTGTTCATCTATAATTGAGCAAGAAAGTGATGAGCTACAGATGGTCCAGGTTTTTTGTGTCATTGAGGCAGAAAGCAACAGTTTGTTTGCTTTTAAACATGCAAGCAGTTAAGTTTCACAAGTTGAAGAGTAAAAATAACTTCTGTGCAGAGATAACACAGTTCATCTGTTAAATTTGGGGTAAAACCAAAACCAAAGAGCCTTTTGGTTGAACAAAGACATAGTAAATAATGTTGCTGCCATATAACAAATGTAGGACAATGACAGGCTGGCTGATATGTGAACACAGAAACTTTTTTATATGAGAAGCCACAGGGCACTACTGTTTCTCATTATTTATTTAAAATAAGTTAGAACCTAAAATCAAGTTAGTGGTACTTAAGAATCAAGACCCTGCTTCTGTTCATTTATGTTTGGGATTTTATTTGTTTAATTTTAGGTTTTAGAAAAGTAGATTTTAGATTTTAAAGTAAAACTTTGTCTTCCAAATAAAATGAAGTTAAAGTAAACTAACAATTACATTAGACATATGTGAAAAGCTGTGATATGACAAATATATTTTCTCCTCCAGGCCATCAAATGCAAACATAGTGCTTTGGTAAATTTGTGTTCCTTTGGATTAACTGTCATGGAAAATATTTTCCTATATGAGAGGACTGTTTAATGATGGAGATTTGGTCTTATTGGTGCTCAGGGCAGGCAACCCCCAAATATGCTGAAGTGGCATATTGATTATTTTGAATTAAAGTTACTTAAGAAACAGCCCATTCAAGAGGGACACTTTGTCTGCCTGGGAACAAGAAATAGTCTCTCATGTGAAAGGTGCCCTTCCTGCATCTGGATGTAGAAGGACACCCTTATCTCCAGAGATAGGGAATTCAGGGCCCAGAAGCCTGTATAAACCTTATAACTTCTTTACTAATTTACTATCCAAGTTCAAACTCTCTTTAGATTCTTCACTAATTAAGCACCCAAAACCTAAGTTTCTCTGTGTTGTCAATTAATCAAAAATTTATTGTTTCTTTGTCTAAAAAGTTTAAAATCTGCCTACTTTGGCCACTCTTTGGTCTCCATTTCTATGAGAACTTCGGGAGTATGAATTAAATCTTTTTTTTTTTTTTCCTTTTTTCTCCTGTTAGTCTATCCTGTGTCAATCTAATTATTATACCAGTCAAAAGAACTCAAGAAAGATAAAGGAGAAGTTTTCCCCTCCCCAACAGTGTATTTTATTTACCTCTATATATTTAGATTAGTGTCTAAGCATTCAATAAATACATTTTGTTTAAAATAATATATTGAAAATATGTAACCATTCAAAAGTTGTTAATAGAAGTCTGTTTATGTTATAATGTAAAGGAGTTTGGGATACAAAAGTGTATATATATTATATCCCCTGATAAAAATATTATGCATAGAGAAAAATAAGAAAGGAACAACCTAAAGGTTAAAACTATTTTCTCTTTGAGGTGATTAAGAATAGTTTTTTTTTTCTTTTCCTTCTGCATTATTTCTTTAATTTTACATTTCTATGAAGGGCATATGTTAAATTACATGTACATACTTTTCAACCCATGGAGATATTTAGAGTCTATTCATGGAAAGCAACAAGGGAAAAATATTTTAGAGTTTACATAAAAATATGCAACTTCCTAAGCAAAATGCTTTAATTTTATTGTGTAGCTTACATAAAATGAAGAATGTGTCCTTTGGTTGCTTGTCTGAGATCAGTGATAATTTGCTCATCTTTCCCACTCTCTTGCAACATTTCTCTTACTGACTCAAGCATGAAGTTCTGAACATGCTGTGCATAAAGGCCTAGACAGTGACAATAACTTTACAGGCACGTTCCCTTTTACCCTGTGAGGTGTTTATTCACTATTCATTTAAAGAACAAACATTTATTAAGGCTCTATTATGTGTTGTGTACTCTGCAGATGTAAAAAGCCCTCACAGGAAATGAACCTGTGTACTTGGCTTCTTAAGTACACTGCTTTAATTATCTGAGCAGCTCCAGACAAATTCATAAATACAGTCTACAGACATCCTTACACTGGGATCACACACAGAGGCACCTATTCATTCATAATTCACACATGAAAATTTAAAGTCACTACTAGGAAATATACATCACCAACTTAAGTATATCCCGTGAGTAAGAAGTTTCTTAGATATCATCCAGCCCATGTTGCAAGCAACATCTGCAGTTTCTGGGCCCACTATCAGTTTACTTAGTGGTTTCAGGATATGACATAGCCCACCCAATTCAGACAATACTCAGGCACTATTTGGTACCACAGCCAAGAACGACTGTTGAGACTAAATCTTTTGTCCATCTCAAACCTGTTTTTATCAGTCAATGATGAAATGTGAACCCCAGCCCCTCCACTACACACCCATACTTGACCTCACCATCACCTGCACATTGATATGTGCTTCCTTAGTCTTGACCCAACCTTCTCTTTCCTTCCTAAACTCAAATCAATTTGTTTTGTCCTCAGGAACTATTATCACATAGTTAATCAATTTCCTGTATCCCCAAGCTCTTCTCAACAAGGTTCCCTTGCCTTTCTGTCTTAACTGAAATCTAGCTTACTCTTGATGCTAACCTCCTTTGAGGTCCCTCCCACAAAACTTTTGTACTTACTTCAAACTTCCTTTATATATTTTAAAATTATGTTTAATTACTTTTTATTGGAGTATAACTGATTTACAACTTTGTGCTAGTTTCTACAGTACTGCAAAGTGAATACTCTTTTTTAGAGCCTTTTCCCATATAGGTCATTAGAGAGTATTGAGCAGAGTTCCCTGTGCTATACAGTAGGTTCTTATTAGTTAACTATTTTATGTATAGTAGTGTGTATATGTCAATCCCAATCTCCCAATTTATCCCTCCTCATCCTTTCCCCCTTGGTAACCATAAGTTTGTTTTCTATATCTGTGACTCTATTTCTGTTTTGTAAAGAAGTTCATTTGTACCACTTTTTAGATTCCACATGTAAGCAATATCATATGATATTTGTCTTTCTCTGCCTGAACTTACTTTACGCAGTATGACAATCTCTAGGTCCATCCATGTCACTGTAAATGACATTTTTCCTTCTTTTTTATGGCTGAGTAATATTCCATTGTATATATGTATGAAACCTTCTTTATCCATCCCTCTGTTGATGGACATTTAGGTTGCTTCCACATCCTGGCTCTTGTAAATAGTGTTGCAATGAATATTGGGGTACCTCTATTTTTTTGAATTATGGTTTTCTCTGGATATATGCCCAGGAGTGACTTCCTTTAAAACATCCTGTTCCATTGTTCCATTGAAGTCTAAACAACTGTGACTGTTCTAGCCTAAACACCTCATTGTCTTATTTACTTATTGATGTTAATTGACCTTGGGTTAAGACCCATATTCTTTAAGAATCTAACAACTGGTTCACAGCCCTTATCCATAATCTATGCACTCAATTTTGGGGGGTGTCTTCAAAATGCACTTTGACAGCTTCAGAATTTCTAGCCTCTTAGCTTCTTGACTTCCCTGTCTTTAAAGAACTGTCCTCACTGCAGCCCACTAGTCCCTGCTCACTCTTTGATACATAGGTTTTTCTGTATATGTACTAACGGTTTTACTGTGTGATCATAACTTCCTCTTTTAGAGTTTTTTGAAAACTATTCCCAGTAAAGCCATTTTTAAAATAATGAGTCTCAATGAGTTTTAAATGTATAAATTTTATTTTTATTTTATTTAAAATTCACTTTGTAAAATGAGATATTCTACATGGCAGAGCAAATATAAACAGTCTCTAAAAAATTTTTTTTGATGACTAAAAATGTGGGAAAATCAACAATAAAATAAATGAAAAATACCACACTGTAACTAAACTGCAACTAAGTTTTCCCTGTAAGTGCATCTGGGATTTAGCTTCCACAAACTGAATCTTCTAAAAAATGTCATTTTTGCTCCAGCTTTACTGAGATATAAATGATACATAACACTGTGTAAGTTTAAAGTTTACAAGTGATGACTTACATGTTTATATTGCAAGATAATTACCACAATATGTTAGTTAACCATAAGGTTATTGTCTCACATAACTACTATTTTTGTTGTAGGGAGAACATTTAATATCTACTCTCTTAGCATCTTTCAAGTGTATATACAACACAGTTAACTATATTCACCATGCAGTTTATTGTATCTCCACAACTTTTTCATCTTAAAACTAGAAGTTTGTACTCTTTGACCAACATCTCCCCATTTCCCCAACCCAGCCCCTGGAAACCACTATTCTAATCTCTGTTTCTAGAGTTTGGCTTTTTTTAGTGTTCATACACAGTGACATCATACTGTATTTGTCTTCCTCTCTCTGTCTGACTTACTTCACTTATATGACAATTCTCAAACTCTATCCATTTTGTCAAAAATGGCAGGATTGCCTTCTTTTTATGCCTGAATAATATATATGCTATTGTGTGTGTGTGTGTGTGTGTGTGTGTGTAACATTTTTCTACCAATTCACTCATAGATAGACACTTAAGTTGTTTCCATATCTTGGCTATTGTGAATAATGCTGCAATGAATATACGACGGAAGATACTCTTTGAGATCTTGATTTCATCTCCTTTGGATATATACACAGAAGTGAGTTTGCTAGAACACATGGTAGTTCTATTTTTAATTTTTTGAGGAAACTCCATACTGTTTTTCATAATGGCTGGACCGATTTACATTCCTACCAAAGGTGCATGTGTCTATTTTTCACATTTTCACATTGATAATAACCATTCAAACAGGCTTTTTATTTATTTATTTATTTTTTTGCTGTACACGGACCTCTTGCTGCTGTGGCCTCTCCCACCACAGAGTACAGGCTCCGGACACGCAGGCCCAAAGGCCATGGCTCATGGGCCCAGCCACTCTGCAGCATGTGAGATCCTCCTCGACCGGGGCATGAACTTGTGTCCCCTGCATCGGCAGGAGTACTCTCAATCACTGCACCACCAGGGAAGCCCCCAAACAGGTATGTTTTGATTTGCATTTCCCAGATGATTAGTGGTGTTAAGCACCTTTCCATGTACCTGTTGATCATTTGAATATCTTCTTTGGAAAAATGTATATTCAGGTTCTCTGCCCATTTCTTAATCAGATTATTAGCCTTTTTGCTATTGAGTTGTGTGAGTTTTGGATATTAATCCATTATCTGATATATAGCTTGCAAATATTTTCCTCCAGTATATAGGTGACCTTTTCCTTTTCTTTTTGATTATTTCCTTTGCTGTGCATAACCCTTTTAGTTTGATGTATTGTCAGTTGTTTATTTTGGTTTCGCTGCTTGTGCTTTAGTGTCATATACAAAAAAAAATTAATTGTTGAGACCAAGTTCAAGGAGATTTTTCTCCATGTTTTCTTCTAGGAGCTTTATGGTTTCAGGTCTTATGCTTAAGTTTTTAACGCATTTCAAGTTAATTTTCATGGCTGGTGTGATATAAAGGTTCAATGTCATTTCTTTCATATGGATATCCAGTTTTCCCCACTCTCTTTATTGAAAAGACTATCCTTTCCCCCAATTGAGTATTCTTGGCTCCTTTGTCAAATATGCATGGATTTATTTCTGGGCTCTTTATTCTGTTCCATTGATTTGTGTGCTTGATTTTATGCCAGTACCATACTGTTTTGATTAGTGTAGCTTTGTACTATAGTTTGAAATCAAGAAGTGTGGTGCCTCCAGTTGGACTTTTTTCTCAAGATTATTTTAGTTATTGTGGGAGTCTTTTGTGGACCCATACAAACTTTAGGATTGTTTATTGTATTTCTGTGAAAAATGTCATTGAATTTTTTTAAGGAATTGCATTGAATCTGTACATTGCTTTGTGTGGAATGGACATTTTAACAATATCAATCCTTCTGATTAATGAACACAGGACAGCTTCAACTTATTTTGTCATATTCAGTTTATTTTATCAATGTCTTATAGTTTTCAATGTACACATCTTTCACCTCCTTGGTTAAATTTATTTAGACCTTAGATAAAAAGGATACTAAAGAAAAATAGGGTCTGGATAAAATGTCAGCCTCACGTCACTGAAAATTCATAGGCACTACATAAAAATTGAAACAAGAAGATTAAGACAAAATTGGTGTGTTTGGAGAATTAGGGAAGTGTGCTGTCACAAAAAAATATGTGTGTTTGTGTGTATGTGTGTGTGTGTGTATTTAAATTTATGTGTCTCTGTTTGTGTGTGTGTGTATTCACCATTTCAAAAAATAGTGCTCATCTTTGGGGTTAAGAAAGGTGATAACAGAGAATAGGTCACTGGATTTATCTTAAGGATGCTGTTTATTAGCTCAACTGTAGTACCTAGAATGGGTTGGAAAGAAGCCTAATTGATGTGAGTTAAGGAAAGAATAGGGAGTAAAGAAATATAGACAGAGCATATACATTATTCTCTAATGAAACTTTAGCTGTAAAGAGGAGCAGAGTAATGGGGCTGCAGCCAAAATGGAATTCTTTTTTTTTCAAGAAAGTAAATATTAGGCACATGTAAACGCTAATTGGGATGATGCAGTAGATAGAAGCAACTGATGCAATAAAGCAAGATAGTTACAGAAGTGATACCCTCAAGAATTCATGAGAGGATAGCATCTAGAATATCAGAGATGCTCTAATTCCTTTAATTGCAGCCAGAATTCTTCATTTGCTACAGACAGGAAGGAAGAAATGGAAGCAAATGGACAGAATTGAGCTAAGGAAGATGAAGGGGGTTGCTTTTAACAAAAGTAGTTCATTAGGTGAAAGTGGCAAGGTCCTAGAGGTTTGAGAGAAGAAGGTATTAAATAGTCCTCTTGAAAGATATTACTGAAGGTAATGGCTTAGCTGCTGTGCCAAAGATCCTAAAACACAGTGACTTGCATAAGATTTTTTTAGCCTCTAACTTTCTTCAGGTGGATAGACACTCATGCCTGTAGTCATTCAGAACATGGGCTAGAAGTGCAGCTCCACCACTGTCAACACATAGTTTCCACTATTATTTTAGTTGTTATTATGTTCCAGCCTTCCAGAAGAGGTAAAATGAAAGTCTAAAGTCTACTTAATCACATTTCATTGTTTAGAGAGTTGATCACATTTCACTGTTTAAAATTTGACATGTGACTACCTCTAACACAGAATGCCTTAGAAACATAATCTAAGGCTAAGAAGATATGTCCTTACTTAAAACTTTAAAAGGAGACCTTCAGTACTAAAAGGAAGATGGGAAGAATTCATACAGTGAGTTAGTTGTCTATGCCAGAAACAGCTTCAGAAAGAAAACTTATTAAGGAAAACATTAAGAATATAAAGCCATAATGTGGGTCCTTTTGAGCATTGCCATCATAAGTTGAATCAGCTTATGTTATGTTCTTCAGCTGCTCTCTTAAAAATTTATTGAAAAGCAACTATAGAACAAGGGATGTTATGAGCACTAAAGACAATACAATAAACAATTCATATAATCTTTTATTTCATGGAGCTTTAATTCTAGTAGGTAAAACATATTATACACTAATATACAATCAAACAAACAACAAATATATTAGAACATAAAAAGCACAATGAAAGAAATTAAATTCTAAGAGAGGAAATTCCCTTTGCTGAAATGGTACTTAAGGTGAGATTTGAAAAAAAAACAAACATATATATATATATATATATATATATATATATATATATATATATATAAACCAGTCATGAAACAATAAGATAGCAGAGCATTCTTGCAAGTGAACCATTTGGCACAAAGACATAAATGAGAAATAACTTATATTAAAGAAATATAAAGAGGGGCAATGACATTAAATCAAGTATACAGAGGGAAGAGTGATGAGACTAAAATTGCACATGTAGTTGGAGGCAAACATGCAAGTCTGTAAAGAGTAAATTAAGTGGTTGGATTTAACTTTAATTGAAAAATAGTTGGGGCTTCCCTGGTGGTGCAATGGTTGAGAGTCTGCCTGCCGATGCAGGGGACACGGGTTCGTGCCCCAGTCTGGGAAGATCCCACATGCCACGGAGCGGCTGGGCCCGTGAGCCATGGCCGCTGAGCCTGCGTGTCCAGAGCCTGTGCTCTGCAATGGGAGAGGCCACAACAGTGAGAGGCCCACGTACCACAAAAAAAAAAAAGAAAAGAAAAATAGTCATTATGTGAATTATAGTTTGAGTGATGTGATCCAATTTTATTTAAAAACATAACCGAGATTAGAGTTTTACAAAAGTAAGCTAACATAAGGAGAAGTGTTCAGCCATTCTCACTTTGTTGTATGACCCCCCACACTAAAAAATGAAAAGGTCTATAAGAATATTTGTATACAAATATTTATAGCAGGTTTATTCATGATAGCCTTGAACTGGAAACAACTCAAAAGTCTATCAGTAGGTAGATGGATAGAAAAATTGTGGTGTATTCACATAATACTCAGCAATAAAAAGTTATAAATTATTGATATACACACAAAATATCTGAAGCTCAGAAATACGCTGAATACAAAGAGTCTGATCTAAAAGAGCACATAGTGTATTATTCAATTTTATGAAATTCTCAATATATGAAGTCTAGTTTATAGTAATAGAAAGAAGGGAAGATATTGCCTGGGTCTTCACTGTAAAAGAGTATGAAGAATTATTTTGAGTTGATGAAAATATTTTCTATCTTTTCGGTGGTGTTGATTACATAGGTGTATATATTCATCAAAATTCACCAAACTTTGCACTTAAAAATATGTATTTCATTGTAGATAAATTACATCTCATTAGAGTTTGTTTTTTATTTGGTTTTTGTTTTAAATGAAAATGATCAAGGTAGTTAATAGTGATTGAAAGCTCTGTTATTTTATTTTTTGTATTGTAATATAGTTGACTTACAATGTTATATTGGTTTCAGGTGTAGAACATAGTGATTCAAAATTTTACAGATTATACTCCTCTTAAAGTTATTATAAAATACGTGCTGTATTCCCTGTGCTGTACATTACATTCTTGTATCTTATTTATTTTATAACTAATAGTTTGTACCTCTTAATCTCCTTCCCCTATCTTGCCCAACCCCCTCCTCACTGGTAACCACTAGTTTGTTCTCTGTATCTATGAGTCTGTTTCTGTTTATTATATTCATTCATGTTGTTGCAAATGATAGAATTTTATTCCTTTTTATGGCTGAGCAGTATTCCACATATATATCATATATATATATATCACATTTTCTTTATCCATTCATATGTTGGTGGACACTTAGTTTGCTTCCATACTTTGGCTACCTATTGAAGAGACTGTCTTTTCCCCATTGTAAATTTTTGCCTCCTTTTTGTAGAGTAATTGACCATATGTGCATGTGTTCATTTCTGGGCTCTCTGTTCTGTTCCATTGATCTATGTGTCTGTTTTTGTGCCAGTACCATATTGTTTTGATTACTGAAGCTTAGTAGTATAGTCTGGAGTCAGGGCGCATGATACTTCCAGCATTTTTCTTTTTTTTTTCTCAAGATTACTTTGGTTATTCAGGCTCTTTTGTGGCTCTATACAAAAGCTTTAAGAAATCCTCAAAGCATATGGAACAAAAGGAACTCTAATTTATTAGTAGTGGAAATGCAAAATGATATAGCCACTTTGAAAGACAATTTGGCATTTCATTACACCACTAAACATACTCTTACTATGTAATCCAGTAATCATGCTGCTTGGTATTTGCCCATAGAAGTTGAAAACATATGTCTAAACAAAAACCCGCATACAGACATTTATAACAACTTTATTCATTATTGTCAAAATTTGGAAGCAACCAAGATATCCTTCAGTAAGTAAAGGGATAAATAAATTGTGAAACATCTGCACAATGAAATATTATTCAGTGCTAAGAAAAAATGAGTTGTCAAGCTATGACAAGACATGGAAGAAACTGAATTGTATATTACTAAGTAAAGAAGTCAGTCTGAAAAATCTACCCACCATATGATTCCCACTATATGACATTGTAGAAAAGGCAAAACTATGCAGATAGTAAAAAGATCAATGGCTGCAAGGGGTTAGGGTTGGGTGGGTTGTAGAGGGGTGAATAGGCAGAGCACAGAGGATTTGTAGGGTAGTGAAAATTCTGTACATGACTGTATAACAGTGGATATATGTCATTATACATTTGTTCAAACCCATAGAATGTGTAACACTAGGAATGAATCCTAATGTAAATTATGGACTTTGGGTGACAATGATGTGTCCATGTAGGTTCATCTGTAGTAACAAATGTAGCACTCTGGTGGGGGATATTGATAATAAGGGAGACTCTGCTTGTCTCATAAATATGACTTAGCTTCTTAGTTTTTCATGTAATAATTACGTGATGTCTAGTGTTCAAATATATATTGTGGTTTTAATTTTCAGATCTATGAAGTATAATTTTGGGTTAAATTTGCTTCTTAAGATACAACCCAAGACATTATAAGCAATATAATGACAAAGAAATGAATAAGTAAATGATTAATTCAGTCAGTTTATAAAGTTCAAATGCAGCCTTTCTCCCTGATTGCAACATTTGTCTTTTTTCTTCTAAATTTCTTGACTCAATTATCCAATTAATTTTACATATATAGGTATATTTATAGATTTATATATATGTATGTGTGTATATCTTCAAATTGCAGTTTTTTACTACCATAGTTCCACCAAGAAGCCTGTGCATTCTTTTTATCTTTTGAACATTTTCGTGCTGATTTTTTCCCATCATCTATATGGTTAAGCCTGTTTTAGATAATTTTATCTTTCTTTAAATTATTCCATTTAGTCAAATTCCACTTCCACCAGTTGCATGTTACTGTTTTTGAATCTAAGTTCACACTGCTTGATGTGCCACAGGCTAATAAATGAAGAGACAAGATATTAGGGCAAGGACTAGAAACTTTATTCAGAAAATCAGCAGACTGAGAATATGGTGAGACCCAAAGAACCGTCCCACCTGAATTAGAATTCAGGCCTCTTTTATACTAAAAGGGGGTTTGGGGTGTGGCTGGTTGTTGCAAACTTCTTGGTACCAGCCAGACCCCAGAAGGGTTGTGATAATTCTTTGGTCTTGCAAATGTCTACGTAGGTCTGGTCATGATGTTCCTGTAAATCTCCAACAAGACAAATGTTATTCTCTGTTCTGTAATGTTTTAATCTCTATATCAATAAAAAACGTTATACCTTTAAATGCCAAGTCTGGAAGCAAAGTCTTGAGAAAGGGCTATTATGTATATTGTAGGTGACATTCTTTTACAAAACTGCAGAGCAGGGGCTTCCCTGGTGGCGCAGTGGTTGAGAGTCTGCCTGCCGATGCAGGGGACACGGGTTCGTGCCCCGGTCCGGGAGGATCCCACATGCTGCGGAGCGGCTGGGCCTGTGAGCCATGGCCTCTGAGCCTGCGCGTTCGGAGCCTGTGCTCTAAAATGGGAGAAGGCCACAACAGTTAGAGGCCCGCAAAAAAAAAAAAAAAAAAAAAAAAAAAAAAAAAACAAAAAACTGCAGAGCAGCAAGACTAAGCACAGGTAACAGAGTACAAATGTTAGAGCTAAAGGAATAGATTCAGTATGGAATTAGTTTTGTTCTTCTCTGTTACACTACAACTCCCACCTCAACCCCAATTTAGTATATATCCTACTCTTACCTAGAGTACTTGTGTTGACATTATTATTTCATTGGCGACATTCTCACTCCTGGAAGTCAAGCTCAATTGTGAAGGAGAATTTGTTTAGTCAAATATAATGACTGAAATAAAAATTTAAGTAAAATAAAATACAAATATCTCCCTTTAATCTACTACCTCTTTTGCAGATAAAAACTTTTTTTTTTAATTTTAAGCTAAACTACTCTTTTTTGTATGCACGTAGGCATCCAACAAGATCCTTTTTTAATTTAAGGAGTACGATTTTCAGTTCCATAAAGAACTATGGAACTGTTAGCTACTCAGATCCAATAATTTGTTCCTTTCCACACATCAGGACAAGCAAACTCTCCTAGCAGTAAACAACCAGAAAATTTAATATACTATTGTATTCCTTCATAAACGGGCCTGGAAAGTTCTAGCAATGCCCTATTCCTCTTAATAATCTCTACCCTTGTGCAAAGAGAGGGTAAAAGGTAATTAAAACGTTTAGCATGGTGTATTTTAAAAATAAAATGAAAATGTTTACTTATGTTATGGATAAACTACTTTTTAAAGTATGCTATGTCTTATTTTCTCAGATATAAAAATATTTCAAAGGCATTTCAATAAATCAGATGTCAAGAAACTGCTAAAAAAATCCTTTATTAACATTCCATTTTACTTAAGAGAAACATAGTGAATTCTTAACATGGAGAACAATTCTCTGAATAATCTGATTAATGCTTAACTCTCTAGCTTAAACTAATCTTCTCAAATTATCTCCTCAACCCCGGGGCATTTATGCAGGTTGTTACTTCTATAAGGAAGTTTTAAAAATCCTTCCTCATCTAGTTAATTCCTACTCTTTCTTCAGATTTCACATCAATCTTCACTTCCTCAGGAGAATTACTCCAACTTCTCCTCATAAGAATATGCCTCACCATATATTGATATAACTCCTTGATTAATGAAGGTCTCCACTAAATTATAAACTCAGAGAACAAGTTCTTTTTTTTTTTCTTGTCTGCATATCATCAGCAGCTAACAGAGATTTGGCAAGTATAAAACTTTCAATGACTATTACCAGATAAACTGACACAAAAAATCACATATTAACACATCACAAGTCTAGGTAATGGCTTTCCTTGCTTATCTATCTAAACCTATATTAGCACAGAGATAACCATATTATAAAGATTTTGAATGTTTCCAAATACGAAAAGACATGGGTCAAATGATAAGTGAATACAGGCTTAAGTAAAAGAAGAGCTAAATGGAAGTGAACAGATCGATAACAAGTTGAAAATTATAGTAGTTACATAAACTGATAAGTGAAGGAAATAAATTAACAGAATTAAAGATTTTACACAGTTTATTATCACTATTTGGAATCACTGAAGAAAGGCATTTTAAATTTATCATTTTCTCAAAAACTTTCTATATGGTGTAATTTTGAGTTGTAAATATCTAGAAATTGAAAAATAATAACTAAACAATAGGAGTATTGAGAGAAAATTTCATGACCCTGACCCAAATCAAATGTTCAGATGCAAGAGGAAGCAGAGTTCTAAGACTTTCTAAATTGTCTTACTTTACTTATCCATGGAGAAAATATAAGAAAAGAGATTCAGTTGAAATTTTTAATTGCCTTCTAAGTTTTCTTCTGGCTCTAAACTTCTAATTTTCTAGCAGTAGGTTTGGGATGATGGAAAAAAATTCCATAAAAATAAATTTTTGTATCCATGAAGACCTTTTCATGAGTTTGGTTGGAACATGAGTATGGCTATCTATATTTTTGGTAGAGGATGAACACTGCTACCTGTAAAAGCAATATTAAAAGTCCCCTAGGGGGAACTAAACAGAATGAGTGATTTTATTTTTTGTGGTGTGATTATAGACAATAGTCTTTTAACTGAAAATAACCCTGCATTATAGGAAGTGGAAAAGTGTGCACTCAAATACTTGGTAACTTTGGTAACAATTACACCAGTATTTGAAGGTCAGTTTGTACACCTGATGCAATATCCCAAGTGAAGTCTATTTCTCCCATATTATTACTCCTTTCGTGCTTTTTTGTTAATTCACACTCTTCTTTATATCTTTTGTTTGTTTGTTTGTTTGTTTGTTTTTTGCCTTACTCAGGCCTCTCACTGCTGTGGCCTCTCCCGTTGCGGAGCACAGGCTCCAGACGTGCAGGCTCAGTGGCCATGGCTCACGAGCCCAGCTGCTCTGCGGCACGCGGGATCCTCCCAGACAGGGGCACAAACCCACGTCCCCTGCATCGGCAGGCAGACTCTCAACCACTGCGCCACCAGGGAAGCCCTTTATATCTTTTATAACCTTCAAATTACATTTATTAAATACATAATGTATCATGCTGTGCTTTATTTTATGCAAAATAAGTGAAATAACATGAATATTTTATTTTCAGTAAATTTGGAATCTAGACAGGCTTATGTAGAATTATACATATTGAGCATTAGGAGAATCTACATTTCAAAAACTAGAGTGACAGTAATGGACTGAGTCTTTAAAAATCAGTGGATTCTTGTTATTCACAGCAGTTATATTCTATTAAGCCACTCCTAATACTGAATTAGCAAATACTAAACCATTGATACTGGGGGAATATATATATATATATATATTCCTATAGATTATAGATTATAATCTCAAATCCTAAAATCAACTCATCCTGGTAGATTATATTTTCTTTACAAAAGAGAAGTGACTTGCTTGAGGCCACTCCAGTAACAGGTGCCAGAGTTAGAATTCAAACTCCATCCAACTAGTCCCAGAGCCAGAGCTTCTCACACATCACTGTGCTTCCCTCTACCTGTCATTTCCATCCTCTGATCATCTCTGTATGAGAGCTGAAGGCTTAACTGTGCCTTACTGGACTTGAGCTGGGAACATGCCAATAGGGGGACTCAAAATTTTCATCCTCTGTGCATGTCCCTGAATGACTGCAAACGTTTGTGAGTATTGATATTGGGGTAACAAATACATTTTAACAAGCAGGAAAATTTGAAAATACAGAATCCAGGAATAATGAAGATCAACTGCACACCTTTATGAATTTGATTCTGTCATCATTATGATTTCTAGTAAAGTCACTCTGGAATACTTCATCTACATTATTAGAATAATTATTTTCTACATAGGATGTTATTCAGGTCTAACTTCCTTACATATTTAATTTATTTTCTATAGGCACATGAAATCTACCTGTACCTTAGACCAAAATATTGTGGAATAATAAAGTCTTTGGTGGTTGAAAGATTTTCTGAATGTCCTTTTATCTCTCCTAAATAGACTAGTATGAGTTTAGTGATACTGACTTTTTAAATCTTCCATCAGTGGCATGAAATACGTTGAGTTAATTTTGGGGACCAACATTTCATCTTTCAATTTTTCCTATGTTTGAATCAAATGATATATATTTTTGATAGTCTATTACAAATGCTGTATTCAGATATGTATAAAATAATTAGAATATACACAGAATTTACAACAAAAATATGTAAATGCTTTACAGATTAGTAGACTGAGGTTGAGAAGTGGTAGGTGTTTCATTTAATATATATTAGTGGTAGAGATTGAAACTTAAATGGTTTCTTCTGTCTTCCAGATTAGTGGTTCAATATCACTGCACTCTACTTCTGGGCACAATTATTTTCCAGAAAGCAGTTCATTTAATAGAAATATATTAACAGTCAAAGAGTCTTGGAATCTAGTATTATCTCTTCAATAATTCATTTTTAAATTGTGAAATGAGAGGTTTCTTACAATAAAAGACACAAAATTTAAGTGTATAGTTATGAGTTTGAAAAATGACTACACTCATGTAACCATGATTCTAATAAAGATATACAATATTTCTATCACTCTAGAAAGTTTTCTCATGACATTCGTTAGTCAATTCTGCCAACAAAGGTAATCACTGTTCTCATTTCTGTCATCAGTGATTAGTTCCAGAACATCAAATAACTGGAACACTGAAGCATTCTTCTTCATTTTTGTCTTGCTTATTTTGCCCAACGTAATGTTTCTGGGATTCCCTAGGTTATGCATTAACAGGTTCTTTTTGTCTCTCCCTCTGTACTTTAGTTTGGATGATTTCTGTTGACCTGTTCAAATTTATTAATCCTCTCTTCTGTTATGTCCAATCTACTCTATACCTAAACCAATATATTTTTTTAAGATGGAGTTTTTCAGTTTTTAGGATTTTCATGTGGTTTTATTTTTTTCAATTTATGAATTTCCCATTTAATACCATTCTATAGATTCTTTAAAATATTTATTCAAATTATTTTAAAATTATTTTCTGCCAATATCAATATTCAGGCTGCCTTTTGTTCTATTTCTATTGACACTTTTTTGCATGGGTCACATTTTCCTGTATTGTTCATGTCCAATAAACTTGTATTTTTTAACTGGAATTTGTAAATAGATATGAAATAGAGAGCCTGGGTTTTGTTGTCCTCCCTTGGAAAGTGTTCTGTTTGTTCTAGCAGGTAGTTTGCTGGCAGTTCAGCTTTGTCCTTTGTAAGCTTCATTTTATTCTTGCTTATACTTGTCTCAACATGCAGTTTCTTACTTCTCTGTTGTGAAATTCAATGTTTCTATAAAAAACCTGAAAAATATCAAGCCCTTTTAAATTGGTGGGACACTAAGTTCCAAATGTCACTTCCTTAGGTAGACAGCTACTTAAATAACTGCTCTTACAATCCCCTGTACCCTTACATTTCCAGTTTAGTGACAGATGAAGGATTAAGGAGAGTTTTATACAGATTTTTGTCCTTCTATTTTTGTGGCTTCCTACTTCTGGCAGTTCTGTATTAATTTCCAGAGACTCAAGTATGTCCAAACTCTATCCTCTGACTTCTCAGACCAATAAAATTCTGGCTCTCTGCTTAAAACTTGTTCATTTTTCCACATTGTGGGCTTAACAGGGCTTTCATGAAAGCAGCCATATACGTGCAGATCTCATCCAATGGGTTCCCCTCTTGGATGGGTTATATTTACTAAGGTTTGTGCTTGCTTTTGACCCATTTTTAAGTGCCTTCCAAAATTATTTTCTATATTTTTCCTGAGTTTACTGTTGCTACTAGTAGGAGCATTAGTCCAGTAAAAGCAAATCTACTGTTACTGGAAGACTAATTTATTTTTTAAGACCAAACAAATCACAACTCAACTCTATTTCAGACTTCCTATCTTTGAGAAGTTGCTGATGTGTGCCAGTTTTTTAGTTGAACTATTATGATGTAAACTGAGATAATTTAGAGAATTATACTTCAAGATATTCAGAAGAAATTTGAATCATGAATCAAAGATTCATTGTTATTCTTTTTCAAACTCTCCACTCTCCAAATCTTCAGTTGTTTAAAAGAATTGCACACCTTCTTCTAAGAATGTGAAAAAAGTACAGTTAAACATGCTTAAAATACTAAGGTCATATATATATAAATTGGAATATATATTAAGAATTTAAGAGTCCAATTTTGGCTGTTGCAGCCATAGTATGGATTTCAAAAATAAGCCCAGATTATATACAAGGAAATTGTTTGTCCAATTTAAAAGCTATCACATTTCATCATTTGATTATTTGGAAATAAACACACTAATCCATGTCTTATTCTTATTTCATAAGAATGACTGATCTACTTTTAGAAAAGAATTAACTGATTGGTAGTTAAATAACTTTTACCTAATAAAAATGTAATATCTTAAAGCAGCACAAAAATACTTTAACCCAAATGCCCTGGTTTAAACTGAAACCAAGGTATGGTGAGTTAAGTGAATCACAGTGAGAAAAAAAATTAAGGATTATGTTGGCTTAATAATAACTCAAATTGTCTAGAATATGTCATGGTTTACCAACTCTCCGTTTTAAAACTTTCATATGTGATTATATAGGATTCATGGTGACATTTACTGACATTTTGAAGCAGCAGCATTCTATCTTTGTTTTAATAAATTAGGATCTAAAATAAGCTATTGTAAATTGACATTTGACCTCCAAAGTGAAAAATGTTTTCTAAATGCCAAATCATTTAATTAATAAAAGATGACACTGAAATGACTAATTGCCCTTATTGTATGGGTATCTTTGATAAAATGAGGATTTTCAGTGTACAGTTCTAGTTTTCTCTTAAACACTATTACTTGCTGTATAAAATCTGAAACTCTGAGTTTGGACCACAAGATGTGTTATCAATCGAAAACATTCTTTCACTCTCAGATATATCTAAAAACAGCCTCCACTTCATACTACTTTCTTCTACTATAGTTTTAGATTCTACTCTTAGACTTTTCTTCTCTCTCTTCATCTATTGTAAGACAGAAAATTACATTTTTGTTGGGTTTTAACAATTTCTTTTTGGTGGAAAGAGTAAAGGTCAGGCAGCATTCCATTTCAGGAAGATAGTTAAATGGCTAGCATTAAAGTGTCTGCCAAAATGATGGAGTAGTATTCATTTTTATTTTTCAGTGAAACCGTATGAAATCACAAACAAAAGCACTCACTACTTTTAATGTCAGAATTTAAATTTTAAAATCTTTTATTTTTTTGCCTCCTAAATCAAAATGTATTATGAACAACTCATGTTGGCTTCAATGTATTTTCCTTTTTAAAATAGTTTTGAAATCTGAATTATAGCCAAATAATTTTAAATTTAAAACAATCTTATATATCAGGAAAATAAATGTTTAAAGCTAGATGTTCAATATTTAGTTTTTGACCTTATTTATTATTAAATAGTTGAAAAAATTATTTAAGATGCAAGTGGGTCAAATGTGGCACCATATATTTCTGTAAGGCAAATGTGAGAAAGCTTCTTAATGTGTAGTTGGTAGTGTGTCCAAAGGAAAAGAAACAAACCATTCTTTGTGTTTGGCATATTTTTGCTTGTTTTTTAAACCACTGAAAATTAAATTTAAATATAAGGAATAATAGCCACTATAACTGTAATGATGAAAATAATAATAAAAAACAAAACTACCATAATAATAGTTTCCAATGATTGAGTGATAATTACAGGACAGGTACAATGATAAATTGTTTACTTAAATGAGTTTTTGTTTTTTAATAATTCTAGTAACCTTTAAAAATTCACTGTGAAAACAATTTTAGAGTCTGAAAAAGAAGAAATAATTGTTTATTCATGTAAAGTAAATTAATTTAAAAGTTATCAACTGGATAGAGATGTAGCCATCTAACCTTATAATTCTGATTGGTTTCAGAGGATAGCAGAAAATATTTACTCTATTTTACAATTTGATGCAAATATATTCTCTTCATAAGAAGCAATAGACTGTACAGAGGAAAGATCATAAACAGTGATGAAACAAGCCTGAGTTGGAGTACTGGTTCAGCCACATCTTGACAAATCCTTGTCTTAATTTTTTATTTTCAAATCTACTTAAAATTTATTTATTTCATGAAAAAGAATTTTATTGTTGAAGTCATAGCAATAGGAAAACAAGAAAGACGTAAACACAATAGACATTGATGTAAAAGGTAGCATGACATTGGCTCTTGCTCTACATGTGAAGAACGAAGTCCATGGTCATGTGCACAGGCTTTCACTGGTAGTGACATCTGCACTTGCTTGGGGGCTGAAGTGAATGACTGTAAGCCTTGTGATGAGGAGAGTGAGTCATTCGGGAAACATAAAAAAAAAAAAAAAAAACAACTTTTTCTTAACTACATTGAAATAGCTTCAGAAGTGAGATCCTTATATAACTATATTTCACCATATATAACTATATATAACTCTCTATATATGTATACATAAATATTATATATTTCATATACACTTATCCACATGCCTTATACTCTCAACAACCACCAATGAAGTTAGAAATATCTGGGGTATCATTCTGTAGCAATATGAATGTCATCAGCATCATAGTACATAAGCACTATTTTTATGTTTTGTTTTCAAAGCAACAGGTTTTTTTCTCTTTTCTTTTTCTCTAATTGATAAGGCAATGTGAGTGTTACTTTGGACCCAGAGGCAAAGAGTGCTACATAACATTGTTTTCTGCCTTTAAGAATTAAAAATCTAATTAGAAACTAAAAACTTAGAAAGAAGAAAAAATAAGAAACAATAAAGTTTGTATGTGACCAATTCAAAAATTTGTGTCATGCTTAAGAATTCCAGAGATTGAGGGAAAATATGGAGGTCAGTTGACACTTCACTAACATCCACTAAAAGTGGGTTATTATGGATAAAAATATAGGATGAGAAAATAAATATATGTTATATTCCATAATCCTCCTTTAGCTTTTAATTTTTGCCCTACATGCCAACTCCCATATGTCTTTTCTTTCCTGTGGGTACTTTATGTTTTATTCCAAGTATTCTGGATTACTGATTTTATCCCTTGCTTGGATCAGATTGAGACATGTGCATAGATCTTAGTATAGATATAGACGTATATATGGAGGTACCCATATATAGAGATATAGCTATACAAATATGATTAGATAACACAATAATGTTATTTTTAACTAATAGAATTTGATAAATATGCACTCAGTATTTTCCTAGTCCACTTTTATTACATTTCTGGATAAGTTTATGATTGTTTTTAATCTGATAATTTTAAGATGATGACATAAATATATCAAGACAATGATAAAACCAATAAAGTTGCTTAATATAATTCACCAACTTTTTCTTCATTTCTGGCCAATCAACCAGAGATGTAATAATATGGAAAAGACCTTGTATGACTCAGTCATAGTTTCAGTAATCCTATGTTCAGTGTCAATAATCATTGTTATTGCCTTTTGGACAATAAGAAAAACAAAAAAATAATAATGTAGAATTTGGGAAAATTTTAGCATAATTTTCTGCCTGCTGTAAAAAGTGTTTAAAATGAAAATGTATATTTTGTATTCACTATTCTGAATAATATATTTCTGTTTGGTCAGTCTAGAAAATCTTTTCATTGTGTCCATAAAATTGTCATTATGTTTTCAATGTATAAATAATTCATAAAACATGAAAAATAAAGAATATAAACGATACAAAAAGTAACATAACCATCTTCATTTAAGTGGCCCAGGAGATGAGCAAGATGCCTAATTTTTTCTCAGTTTATAACAGTGTCCCACAATGACTAGAGGAAATCATGTTTTATCTTATACAAGATTTCTTTATACATATTAATACAATGGCTGAATTAATTTATATAAACATACACACATACATGAATTTATTAGAAAACATGACATGATTTCTGTCCATATTTATATATACAAAATCAACATGCATAAACCTGTCATGTTTCTATATACTAACAATGTACAGTCTGAAGGAAATTAAGAAAAAAAATCTTAATTACAATGCCATCAAAAAGAATAAAATACTTAGGAATTAACTTAAACAGGAAGCAAAAGACTTGCACACTAAAACATACAAAACAATACTAAAAATATTAAAGAATACACATCTAATGAAAAGACATTCTGTGCTCATGGATTGGAATACTTAATGTGGTTAAAATGTCCATATTATACAAAGTGATTTACAGTTCAATGCAATCACTATCAAAATCTCAAAGCATTATTTTGCAGAAATAGAAGAAAAAAATATAAAATTTGTAAAGAATCTCAAAAGACCTGAATAGCAAGAACAATTTGAGAAAGAAAAACAAAGCTGGAGGCCTCAAACTCCATGATTTGAAAATATATTACAAAGCTACAGTAATCAAAGCAGCATAATAATGATATAAAAGCAGACATATTGACTAAGGGAACAGAATAGAAAGCCCAGAAATAAACCTTCACAGATATGGTCAAATTATTTTCAACAAGAGTGTCATGACTGCACAATGGGGGAAAGGATAGTCTTTTTTATAAAGGGTGCTGGGAAAACTGGATATCCACATTCAAAAGAATGAAATTGTGCCTTTACCTTACACATATACAACAATTAATTCTATATGAATTTAAGATCTAAACCAATAAAACTTTTAAAAGCAAACATAAGGAAAAAGCTTTATGACATTGGATTTGCCAGTGACTTCTTAGATATAACACCAAAAGCAGTCGATAAAAGCAAAAATAGACAAGTGGGACTACAGTAAACTTTAAAACTTCTTGACAGCAAAATAAACAATCAACAGAGTGAAAAGAAAACCTACAGAATGGAAGAAAATATTTTCAAACCGTATATCTGATGAGTTAATATCCAGAATATACAAAGAACTCTTACAACTCAACAACAACCAAAAACCAACCCATTTTTTAAATGGTCAAATGACTTGAATAGATTGTTCTCCAAAAAAGATATACAAATGACCATCAAGAATATAAAAAGATGCACAGCATCATTAATCATTAGGAAAATGAATAACAAAGCTACAGTCAGATATCACCTTGCACCCATTATGGTGACTACAAGCAAAAAAACAAACAAAAAAGCAAGCGTTGGTGAGGATGTGGAGAAATTGGGACACTTGTAACTGTTGGTGGGCATGTGAAATGGTGCAACTGCTATGGAAACAGTATGGAGATTCCTCAAAAAACTAAGAATAGAATTATCATATGATCCAGCAATCTCACTTCAGGATATATACACAAAAAAACTTGTAAACAGGATCTCAAAGAGATATTTGCACAACCATTTTAAAACAGCATTATTCACAGCAGTCAAGAGATAGAAGCAACCCAAACATCCAGAGGCAAAGAAACGGAGAAAGAAAATGTTGTATATATAGAGAATGGCATATTATTCAGAGTTAAAGAAGTCAGACGTCACAACACAGATAAAATTTGATGTCACTATGTAAGTAAAATAAGCCAGTAAAAAAGAAAGTCAAATACCCCTAAATTATTAAAATTGTTATATGAGATATCTAAAGACGTTAAACTCTTAAAAATGGGAAATAGGATGGTGGTTGCCAGGGCCTAGACACTGTGGGAAAAGGGGAGTTGTTCAATGAGTATTGAGTTTCAGCTTTGCAAGAAGAAAAAGTTCCAGAGATCTCTTGCACAAAAACGTGCATATAGCTGTATTTAACATTTAAAATTTGTTAAAATTTTATTTTATGAGCTTTTTACCACAATAAAATTTAGTGAAAATAAAAAATAAAATTATTAATTTTGTTTTTATTTCTCAAATGACATCTCTTTAATGTAGATAGATACTTTAGGAATTTTAAACAGACTTAAAAATATTAGTGGTTTAATGTCAGAGGGAATGATGATATTCAGTACTTAAGTAAATTTTTCTATAATCCTGTTTCTGGTCATTTGTTTTCCAGCATTTTTTTTTTTGATACACTCAAGCTAATACTGGAAATTCTCATATTAATAACTTCAATGTACTAATAGAAAATACTAAAATATAACTTATTATTTAGGAATGGGAAAATAACTATTTAATTTATCAGATTCTCAAAAATTACTAGGATAACCCTTGTCTATTCTGTATACACATGGTCAAACACATAAACAGGGTTTTGGCACATACAGAGTTGGAATTATTCATGATTCCTCTTTTTTTCTCCTATAGCACAGCAAAGCAATTAAAAATTCTGTTGAGACTTCCTTCAAATTACATTTGGTTATTGATAAAGTCATACACAATATCTCCATTATTACCACCACAGTCTATTTTCTCTTGCCTTGATACAATTGCTTCCTAATTGCTCTCCCTGCTACCGCCATCACTTTCTTACCATCTATTCCCACCCAGTAACCAGTCTAATCCTTTTAAAATGTAGGTCAAATCATGATCTTTCTCTCCTCATTACTCTCTTTACCCTCTCATATTTTAATGGCTGAGAAAATATTTTCATTTATATTTTCACTCTCCATTTTCAATCCCTACTACAGGAAAACTATCTGACAATTTTCTACCTCCATTCCAGTCTCAGTGGCCTCCTTACTAACTTGGATCCTCTAGATACCCATCCTGATATTGCACTGCTGTATTCTTTTCCTGCAATGATCTACTCCAAAAATCAGCATCACTTTAATTTTCTTAAACTATTGTACAAATGCCACCTTCTCAGTGAAGCCTACTTTGACCACTCTATTTATAGTTGTGACCCCACACCTATACCCTATTCCCAGTGTCTTTTTTCTCCATATTATTTGTGACTTTATAACGTAATATATAATTATTTATAATATTTAGTGACTTTCTTCAATGAATACAACAAAATCTCTGCAATCATTGCCTTTGTATTGCTCACAGCTGAACTATAACATTATGCAATGATTTTTCTTTGTCTGTGGACACATAAAGTGAGGGAAATGAAGTCGTTTTTTTTTTTTCCTTTTTTTTTTTTAAATAATGATAGGCATAAAGAAAAGTTGTCCAAAAATTTTCCAGGTACTCAGAGTCTCTACATGTTTACATTTTACCACATTTGATTTCTGATTCCCCCTCCACCACTCTCCTCTCCATATAGGAACATAGAGATATTCTGACTGTGAGAGTAAGACACAAACATAATGCCCCTTCACCCCTAAATTATTCCATTTTTTCTAAAAACAAGGACGTTCTCTTATGTAACCACAGTAAAATTGTCAAACTCACAAAGCTAATATTGATACCGTGCTGATATCAAAGCTACAGACCTTATTAAGATTTCACCAGTTGTGCCAGTAATGTCATCTATAACAAAAGAAAACAAAAAGCAACCAAACACCACCTCCATGTCATGCCTCTCTAGTCCCCTAAACTGGAAGCCTTCTTTTACTTTCCTTGTCTTTCTTGACCTTGATGTTTTCCTTGACATTTTTGGGAACACCAATGAGTTGTTTTGTGGGAAGATCCTCAATGGGGATTTGTCTGGCATCATGTCATGATTAGATTCTGGTTATACACATTTGGCAGGAAACCCACAGAAGTTATTGTTGTGTCATTGTAGGAATTATCTCTTTATTTTTTAACTTTTTATTTTATATTGGAGTACAGTTGATTAACAATGTTGTGTTAGTTTCAGATGTACAACAAAGTGATTCAGTTATACATATATATGTATCAATTCTTTTTCAAATTCCTTTCACAATTAGGCTGTTACAGAATATTGAGCAGAGTTTCCTGTGCTATACAGTAGGTCCTTTTTGGTTATCTATTTTAAGTATAGAGGTGTATAGTTGTTAATCTCAAACTCCTTAACTATCCCTCCCCTCACCTAACCATAAGTTCGTTCTCTAAGTCTGTGAGTCTATTTTTTGTTTTGTAAATAAGTTCATTTGTATCATTTTTCTTTGATTTTGCATATAAGTGATATCATACAATACTTCTCTTTCTCTGACTTCACTCAGTATGACAATCTCTAGGTCCATTCATGTTGCTGCAAATAGCATTATTTCTTTTATTTTAATGGCTGAGTAATATTCCATCATATATATGTACCACATCTTCTCTCTCCATTCTTATGTTGATGAACATTTAGGTTGTTTCCATGTACTGGCTATTGAAAACAGTGCTGCAATGAACATTGGGGTACATCCTTTTGAACCATGTTTTTCTCCAGGCATATGCACAGGAGTGAGATTGCAAGACCATACAGTAGCTCTAGTTTTAATTTCTTAAGGAACCTCCATACTGTTCTCCATAGTGACTGTAGCAATTTACATTCCTACCAACAGTGTAGGAGGGCTCCCATTTCTCCACACCCTCTCCAGCATTTATTGTTTGTAGATTTTTTGGTGTTGGCCATTCTGAGTGTTGTGAGGTGATAACTCATTGTAGTTTTGATTTTCATTTCTCTAATAATTAGCAATGTTGAGCATCTTTTTATGTTCCTCTTGGACATCTGTATGTCTTCTTTGGAGAAATGTCAGTTTAGGTCTTCCCGTTTTTGGATGGGGTTGTTTTTTTTTTGATAATATTAAGCCACATGAGTTTTTTGTAAATTTTGGAGACTAACCCCTTTTTGGTCACATCATTTACAAACATTTTCTCTCATTCTGTGGGTTGTCTTTGCATTTTGTTTATGGTTTCCTTTGAGGTGCAAAACTTTTGAGTTTAATTATGTCCCATTTGTTTATTTTTGTTTTTATTTCCATTATTCTGGGAGACAGATCAAAACACAAATATTGCTGCAATTTATGTCAGAGAGTGCTCTGCTTATGTTTTCCTCTAAGAGTTTTATAATGTCCAGTCTCACATTTAGGTCGTTAATCCATTTTGATTTTATTTTTGTGTATGGTGTTAAAGAATGTTTTAATTTAATTTTTTTTACATCTAGTTGTCCAGGTTTCACAGAACTATTTACTGAAGAGACTGTCTTTGCTCCATTGTAAAGTCTTGCCTCTTTTGTCATAGATTAATTGACTGTAGATGTGTGGGTTTATTTCTGAGCTTTCTTTCTATCCTGTTCCATTAATCTATATTTCTGTCTTTTGAGTCAGTACCATACTGTTTTGTTGACTATAGTTTTGTAGAATAGTCTGAAGTCAGGGAGCCTGACTTCTCCAGCTCCATTTCTCTTTCTTAAGGTAGCTTTGGCTATTTGGGGTCTTTTGTGTCTCCATACACATTTTTTTTTATTCTAGTTTTTTGAAAAATGCCACTGGTAATTTGATAGGGATTGCATTGAATCTGTAGATTGCTTTGGGTTCTATAGTCATTTTCACAATATTAATTCTTCTAATCCAAGAACATGTTATATCTCTCCATCTGTTTGTGGCCTTTTTTATTTCTTTCATCCATATCTTATAGTTTTCTGAGTACAGGATTTTTGCCTCCTTATGTAGATTTATTCCTAAGTATTTTATTCTGTTTGATGTGACATTAAATGGGATTGTTTCTAAAAGTTCCCTTGCTGATCTTTTGTTGTTAGTGTATAGAAATGCAACAGGTTTCTGTGTTTTAATTTTCTAACCTGTGGCTCTACCAATTCATTGATGAGCCCTAGTAGTTTTCTGGTAGTTTCTTTAGGATTTTTCTATGTATAGTATCATGTCATCTGCAAATGATGACAGTTTAACTCCTTCTTTTCCCATTTGGAATCCTTTTATTTCTTTTTCTTCTCTGGTTGCCATAACTTGAACTTCCAAAACTATGTCAAATAAAAATGGTGAGAGTGGATATCCTTGTCTTATTGGTGATCTTAGAGAAAATGCTTTTAGCTTTTCAGCATTATGATGTTAGCTGTAGGTTTGACATATGTGTCCTTTATTATGTTGAGGTATGTTCCCTCTATGCCCAATTTCTGGGGAGTACTTTTTATCATAAATGGGTGTTGAATTTTGCCAAAACTTTTTCTGCATCAATAGATGATCATATGGTTTTTATTCTTCACTTTGTTAATGTTACATATAACATTGATTGATTTGTGTATATTGAAAAATCCTTGTATCCCTGGGATAAATCCCACTTGATCATGGTGTATGATCCTTTTAAAATATCACTGGATTTGGATTGCTAGTATTTTGCTGAGGATTCTTGTGTTTCTGTTCATCAGTGATATTGGCCTATAATTTTCTTTTTTTCTGGTGTCTTTGTATGGTTTTGATATCAGGGTGATGGTGACCTCATAAAATCAGTCTGGGAGTTTTCCTTCCTCTGCAATTGTTTGGAACAGTTTTAGGACAATAGGTAGTTAGGTCATCTCTAAATGCTTGACAGAATTTGGCCATGAAGCCATCTGGTCCTGGACTTTTGTTTGTTGGGAGTTTTTAAATCACAGTTTCAATTTCAGTACTTGTGATTGGTCTGTTCATATTTTCTATTTCTTCCTGGTTCAGTCTTGAGAGATTGCGCCTTTCTAAGAATTTGTCCTTATTTCCAGGTTGTCTGTTTTATTGACATACATTTGCTTGTAGTAGTCTTATGATCCTTTGTATTTCTGTCATGTCCATTGTAATTTCTTCTTTTTCATTTCTAATTTTATTGATTTGAGTCCTCTCCCTTTTTTTCTTGATTGGTCTGGTTAAAGGATTGTCAATTTTTTTTTAATCTTTTTGAAGAACGAACATTTACTTTCACTGATCTTTGCTATTGATTTCTTCATCTCTATTTCATTTACTTCTGCTCTGCTCTTTAGGATTTCTTTCCTTCTACTAACTTTAGGTTTTACTTATTCCTCTTTCTCTTGTTGTTTTAGGTGTAAGGTTAGGTCGTTTATTTGAAATATTTCCTGTTTCCTGAGGTAAGATTGTACTGCTATAAACTTCCCTATTAGAACTGCTTTTGCTGCATCCCATAGGTTTTGGATCATTGGGCATTCATTATCATTTGTCTCTAGGTGTTTTTTGATTTTCTCTTTGACTTCTTCAGTGATCTACTCTTTGTTTAGTAACATATTGTTTAGCTTCCACGTGTTTGTGTTTTGTACAGTTTTTTTTTCTTGTATTTCTAATCAAATAGCATTGTGGTCAGAAAAGAAGTTTGATATGATTTCAATTTTCTTAAATTAACTGAGTCTTGATTTGTGATGCAAGATATGATCTATTCTGGAGAATGTTCTGTGAGCACTTGAGAAGAAAGCTTATTCTGTTGCTTTTGGATGGAATACTGTATAAATATCAATTAAGTCCATCTGGCCTAATGTGTCATTTAAGGCCTGTTTTTCCTTATTGTTTCTCTGTCTGGATGATTTGTCCACTGATGAAAATAAGGTGTTAAAGTCCCCCAGTATTATTGTGTTACAGTTGATTTCTCCTTTTATGGCTGTTAGCATCTGCCTTATATATTGAGGTGCTCCTATGTTGGGTGCATATATATTTACAATTGTTATACCTTCTTCTTGGATTGATCCCTTGATCGTTTTGTAGTGTCCTTCTTTGTCTCTTGTTACAGTCTTTATTTGAAAGTCTATTTTATCTGATATGAGTATTGCTACTGCATCTGTCTTTTTATCTCCATTTGCATGGAATATATTTTTCCATCACCTCACTTTCAGTCTGTATGTGTCCCTAGGTGTGAAGTGGGTCTCTTGTAGACAGCATATATATGGGTTCTGTTTTTGTATCCATTCAGCCAGTTTATGTTTTTTGGTTGGGGCATTTAATCCACTTGCACTTCAGGTAATTATCAATATGTAAGCTCCTACTGCCATTTTCTTAATCGTTTTGGGTTTGTTTTTGTAGGGTTTCTTTTTCTTCCCTTCCTCTTTTATTCTCTTCTCTTGTGTTTTGTTGATGATCTTTAGTGTTGTGTTTGGGTTTTATTTTCTTTTTTCTATTATTTTTCTTTTTCTTTGTGTGTGTGTGTGTGTGTGTGTGTGTGTGTGTGTATCTATTGTAGTTTTTGGATTTACTGTTCCCATGAGGTTTTGATATAGCAGTCTATATCTGTACAAAGTTGTTTTAAGTTGCTGGTCTCTTTCTTGCCTAGAGAAGTTCCTTTAGCATTTGTTGCAAAACTGGCCTGGAGGTGCTGAACTCTCTTAGCTTGATTGTCTGTGAAGCTTTTTATTTCTGTCAAATCTGAATGAGAACCTTTCTGTGTAGAGTATTCTTGGTTGTAAGTTCTTCCGTTTCATCACTTCAAATATATTGTGCCACCCCCTTCTGGCCTGCAGACTTTCTGATGAAAAATCAGCTGATAACCTTAGGGGAGTTCCCATGTATGTTGTCTTTTTTTCCCTTGTTGCTTTTAATATTTTTTCTTTGTCTTTGATTTTTGTCCTTCTGATTACTATGTGTCTTGGTGTGTTCCTCCTTTGGTTTATCCTGCCTGGGATTCTCTGTGCTTCCTCGACTTGTGTGATTGTTCCCTTTCCCATGTTAGGGGAGTTTTCAGCTTATCTTTTCAAATATTTTCTTCAGTCCTTTCTCTCTCTCTTCTCCTTCTGGGACCCATAATGTGAATGTTGCTGTTTTTAATGTTGTTCCAGAAGTGTCCTAGACTTTCTTCATGTCTTTTCATTCTTTTTTCTTTATTCTGTTCTGCAGCAGTAATTTCCACCATTCTGTTTTCAGGGTCACTTATTTGTTCCTCTGCCTCAGTTATTCTGCTATTGATTCCTCTAGTGTATTTTTTTTTCAGTTATTATATTGTTCATCTCTGCTTGTTTGTTCATTAGGCTTCTAGGTCTTTGTTAAACTTTTCTTGCATCTATCGATCCTTGTCTCCATTCTTTTTCTGAGATCCTGGTTCATCTTCACTATCATTCTGAATTATTCTTCCAGAAGGTTGCCTAACTCCATTTCACTTAGTTGTTTTTCTCGGGTTTTATCTTGTTCCTTCATCTGAGACATATACCTTTGCCGTTTCATTTTGTTTAATTTTCTGTGATTGTGAATTCCATTCTGTATACTGCAGGATTGTAGTTCTTCTTGCTTCTGCTGTCTGCCCTCTGGTGGATGAGGCTATCTAAGAGGATTGTGCAAGCATCCTGATGGGAGGGACTGGTGGTGGGTTGAGGTGGGTCTTGTCCCTCTGGTGAGCAGAGCTCAGTAAAACTTTAATCTGCTTTTCTGCATATGGGTAGGGCTGTGTTCCCATCCTGTTGGTTGTTTGGCCTGAGGCAACCCAGCACTAGAGCCTATAGGCATTTTGGTGGGACTAATGGAAGGCTCACGCCAATGGTCACCTCCCAGAATTGATGCTACCAGTGTCCTTGTCCTTGCAGTAAGCCCCAGCTGCCCTCCACCTCTGCAGAAACCCTTCAATACTAGCAGATAGGTCTAGCCAAGTCTCTTATAGGGTTGCTTCCTGTTTCCCTCTGGGCCCTGGTGCACATGAGAATTTGTTTGTACCCTCCAAGACTGGAATTTCTGCTTCCCCTGGTCCTATGGAAGTCCTACATTCAAACCCCATGAGCTTTCAAAGCTAGATTCTCTGGGGACTTCTCCTCCCATTACTGGACCCCAGGCTGGAAAGACTGACATGGGCTTAGAACTTTCCCTTCTGTGGGATAACTTCTGTTGCATAATTGTTTTCCAGTTTGTGGGTTGCCCACCCAGCAGGTATAGGATTTGATTTTATCGAGATTGTGCCCCTCCTACTATCTCACTGTGGGTTCCTCTTTGTCTTTGGATGTAGGGTACCTTTTATGGGTAGGTTCCAATATTTTTTTGTTGATCGTTGTTCAGCAGTTAGTTGTGATTTTTGTGTTTTTTAAGAAGGGGCTGAGCTCGTGTCCTTCTATCCTGCTGTCTTGATGTGATCAGAATCGTCTCCTTCTGAGCACCAGTGTGAAGCTTCTTAACAAAGTCTCTGGTTGAAACAAGTCTTGATGAGTACACATTTGAGTAATAATTGAGCAGTTGAGCAAAATATTATCAGACTGAGGTTGACTAACCAGTTAAGCAATCTATTTTCCTGATAAGGGGGCTAGCTCAGCAGGCTATTTTTCAGATAGATGCATTTTGGGGAAGTTTCTGAGGCAAATGTTGAAGTTATTTGCTAGTTTCTTATCAAAGTTTTCTGAGAATTTTCTGAATTTTGTACTTCCTTTTTTTCCCCTTTAAGTCCAAATTGTTTCTAATGTTAAGTCTCCTAATCATGTAATGAAGGGGTTAAAAATATTTATAATCTTTTTATTGTGTCTAGCAATTCACATGCATGATCTCATTTAATTCAACCAAAACAAAATACTGAGGTTGAATATTACCACAATGAACAGATGTGGGAACTAGGGTTTAAGTAATTTCCCCTTGGAAATTATAGGAATTCAGATTTACACATATACTTTTTTGTAATGCTTGATTTGAGAGGCCATAAATATTAGTAAATAATAGCTTGGGGTCTGGAATCAGACAGATATGGATTTGAATGATTATTCTACTTACTACACGTTTTACAAGTTATTTAATCTCTCTAAACTGCAATTTCCATATCTTTAAAATAAAGATAATAATAAAACCTACCCAATGAACTTGCCATGATGATTGAGTTAGGTAGCATTTAATGCATAGCCTACCATATAATAAGTGCTCAATACATATCTTTTCCTATATTATCATTAGACTACAGTGTATGCTGTTTTCTCTGTGCTATGCTGATGGACCACTAGGAGTTAACCTCTTGTTTTCACTCACCTGTACAAAATGTAGCCTAATTTTTTTTAATGTTTAAGATAAAACATATAAGTGTATCATGTCTGTTGAACAAAGGCTTTTTAAAAGGCAGATGCCTTAAGAATCTATCTATAAACAATTTTAGTTAATATCAGCCCTAGGTAAAAATGCATAGAATGGCAGAATTAGGGTGAACTGGTTCTATAATCATCTGTTAAAACTCTCTTTAATTACTTCAACCCTTATCTTTGGTCACTAAATGTGACTTTGGTGATCGATTTCTCTAGCTCTGCTTTCTCTTTTCCTTTTGATTGCTACTTTTTCCAAAGGTATCGTGATTCTCAACATTTCCACTATAATAATACCTCTTGAAACACACACCCACTCACTACTATTGAGGTTCTGATACTACATGACCCAGTTTCAGTCTGATTTGGCTTATTTTGTTCTTTTTTACCATGTCACACTGTCTGCAAATTTTTATCAATCATTATCTCAGTGTTTTTAATTAAATGCTTCTATAATTATTTCATGATACCACAACTTTATAATTTCTAGTGGTCAAAACTGTGACACTGTAAGACAGTTTTCTACACTCCTCCAAATTATTTGCCTATCTGAGTGATGAATAATTGTTTTACCACAATCTATATTTTGTTACATCAGGTAAGGAGTCTTAACTGTCTCTCTATGTACATTATTGATAAAACTAAGTTAAATTACAGAGGTGATATTAGGCTAAACAAAATTGCTTGATAAAGCTGAAGTGAACCTCATGGAGGAAATTTAAAAAGTATATAAGGGCATGTTAGAGGGAACAATGGAGTCTGAACTCCAGAAAAATCTCCCTTTCATAGAAACTATTAGAATGACAAAAATTGTCAAAACATTTTAAAAACTCTGGAAATTAACCCTTGGCTTGCAAAATTCCAGGGAGCATTTTTTGAAGAAAGATAACTCTAAGAAAACTGAACTTTGTGACATTTAACCAACACTAGTTCTATCTTCCTTTCCTCAGTCCCACAGTAACCTTGAAACTGTCCTCATCTACAATCATGGTGAAAGTCAGAACTCTAGCAGCCACTGAAAGGAGTAGAAATGGATTGGATCTCCCCAAAGCTCCACTCTCTGAGGACTGTCACTGCTTAACCTGTCTGAAAATTTCCTTGAAACCACCACCACTCCTAAAGGTTGATTTTATTTCATCTGTGTTGAAGCTCCTCCTCTGTGAACAACTTGTTTTCAGTGGTGCTTGCCAGAAAAAATCAGCCAAAACTGTTGAATATAGCAGCTTTCTGAGGCAGTGATAACAGTTGGGGCAAACAACAAACTCAGCAAAAACTTCAAAAGTAAAGCTAGTAAATAAGATGTCCACAGGGGACTTTGAAAAGAAGGCCTATTTCTGGGGATCAAGAAGTCCATGCACACATGGAAGGCTGTATGCATGTTCAGGAAAGACCTGAGGAGGCCCTAAACTCTCAGCTCTGGCTCTCCTTGAGGGTCTGCACAAAAAGGAAGTGAAAGCTAACACAGAATTGTAACTAAATTCCTATCTGAGAATTGACAGTATGCCTCAATACAGAGAGAAGCCCTCAGCAAAAACCAAGAGACTTATTGGTTCTAAGAATGGAAGGACATTTCTTCATTCACCAACTCACCATTAAACTAAATAAGCAGAAACTCAGAGATTGCACATAACAAAGAATACAAACTTTGAATAAGAAGTGTAAATAACTTAAAAACAACAACTCTTCCTGGGGAAGAGGAAAAAACTGACTTCAAGAGTTTGCATGTTACGTTATTTAAAATGTCCAGGTTTCAACAGGAAATAATGAAACATGATAAGAGACTAGAATGTATGTTCCATATAAAAAGATATTGGTTTTCTAAACAAAAACATTACATTATTTTATTTAAATATGACAAAATCAGGAAGTCATATCTAAATAACTAAAGGAAAATATGAGAACAATGCCTCACTAAATAAAGGATGACAATAAATTTATAGACATTATTAAAAAGAACCTAATAGAAATTCTGGAGTTGAAAAGTGTAACTAAAAATTTTAAAAAAAACATCACTAGATGTCTCATAGTATATTTGAACTGGCATAAGAAAGAATTGGCAAACTTGAAGATAGATCAATTTAGATTACCTAATGTGAGGGACAGAAAGAAAAAGAATGAAGGAAATAAACAGAGTTTCCTAGACCTTGTAAACAGTATCAAACATACCAAAATTCATAAAATGGAAGTTCCAGAAGGAGAGGGGTGGGATAAAAAGTTGAAAAGAATATTTGGAGTCAAATGTCCAAAGCTTCCAAAATTGCATGATAAATATTAATCTCTAAAAATACAGTCATAGACACACTGTAATCAAACTACTGAAAGCCAAATACAAAGAAAGAATCCAGAAAGTAGCAAGAAAGAAGTGATTCCTCATGTGAAAAGGAAACCTCAATAAATTTAACAACCAATTTCTCACCAGGAATCATGCAGGCCAATCTAGGATGACATATTCAGTGTATTAGGGAAAACAAAAACAAACAAACAAAAAACAAAAACAAGAAAAAACTCTCAACCAATAATTCTATATCCAGCATGAATATCTTTAAAAAATGAAGGAGAGGGTTTCCCTGGTGGCTCAGTGGTAGAGAGTACGTCTGCCAATGCAGGGGACACGGGTTCGTGTCCTGGTCCGGGAAGATCCCACATGCGGTGGAGCGGCTAGGCCCGTGAACCATGGCCACTGAGCCTGTGTGTCCAGAGCCTGTGCTCCACAACAGGAGAGGCTACAACAGTGAGAGGCCTGAGTACCGCAAAAAAAAAAAAAAAAAAAAGAAGGAGAAATAAATTCACAAAGGTTAAAGCAATTTCTTCAGGTATAAGTGAAAAGACTCTAGACAGTAAATCAAATTCACATGAAGAAACAGAGAACACCAGAAAACATAACTATTTGGGAAAATATAAAAACAGCATAAGTATAACTTTGTAGCTTTTTTATTTCCTATATGGTATAAAAGGTAACTACATAAAACTGTGTTAAGATTATAAAACTGTTTTGATGATATATAATATATAAAGATACCAATTTTTATGATAATAACACAAATGAGTGAGGAGTTATAGAGAAGTGCAGTTTTTATATACTAATAAAATTAAATTGCTATTAATTCAAACAAGATTGCTACAAGTCAGTTTAAAGTAAAAGGGTAATTATATGTCATGGAAACGATAACTTAAAAAAACCATATAGGCAATAATGATATCAGACAATTAAGGCATGACATTGTTAAAGAGCAAGAGGGATATTTTATAATGATAAAAGGGCAATATATTAGGAAGAAGAGAGAATAATAACACAAGAAGAAAAATGGAACTGAAGTAAGAATTAGAGAATTAAACAAAAATATTTGGAGATGCAATACTCTACTTTCAATATGGATAGAAAAACTACCCAGACAATTGAAAAAAGAAATAAAACACATGAACAGTACTATAAGGTAACTAGACGTAACAAGTACCTATAGAACACTCCCAAAAGCAAGAAGAGAATGTACAATAAGCACATGAAAAATGTTCAACATTATTTGGGACTTCCCTGGTGGTCCAGTGGTAAAGACTCTGCCTTCCAATGCAGGGGACCAGGGTTAAATCCCTGGTCGGGAAACTAAGATCCCACTTACTGCAGGGCAACTAAGCTTGCATGCCACAACTACTGAGCCCATGCACCTCAGCTAGAGCCTGTGTGCTCTGAAACCCACATGCCATAACTAGAGAGGAGCCTGCACACCACAAATATAGAGAAGTCCATGTGCCACATCAAAAGATCCAGCATACCGCAATGAAGATCCCATGTGTCACAACTAAGACCCTATACAGCCAAAAATAAATAAATAAATATTTTAAAACTTTTAAAAAGATAAGCAAATACCTATTTAAATAAATGTTCAACATTATTAGACATCACGGAAATGTAAGTAAAAACCACAGTGAGATTCTATTTCTCACTCACTAGGTAAAATAGTATATTTATAATAGAAAATTCAGACAATAACAAGTGTTAATGACAGTGTAGAGACATTATAACCCTCATACTTTGCTCATGGGAATATGAAATGGTTCAGCCAGTGTAGTGAGTTGAGTGGTATTCCTTCAAAAATTCATGTCCACACAGAGCATCATAATATGATCTTATTTTGAAGTAGGGTTATTTGCAGTTGTAATTAGTTAAGGATTTTGTGATGAAATCATCCTGGATTTAAAGTGGGCCTTAAATCCAATAACTGATGTCCTTATAAGAAGAAGGGAGGAAAGAGAAGACACAGTGGGGGAAGAAAACCTTGTGAAGAAGGAGGCAGAGATTGATTTTGTTGTTGCAGCCAAAGTATGCTAGGAGCCATCAGAAGATGAAAGAGACAAAGACATATACTGCCCTAGAGCCTTTAAAGGGAACATGGCCCTTTTAACATTTTGATTTTGAACTTCTATCACACAAAACTGTGAAATGATAAATTTCTGTTATTTTAAGCCACTGTGTTTTTGATAATTTGTTATGACAATCCTAAGAAACTAATACAGCCACTTTGAAAACAGTTTGGCAGATTATTAAAAAGTTAAACAGAGTTATTACATGATCCATCGATTCCACTCATAGGAACATGAAAATACATGTCCAGGGCTTTCCTGGTGGCACAGTGGTTGAGAGTCTGCCTGCCGATGCAGGGGACACGGGTTCATGCCCTGGTCCAGGAAGATCCCACATGCCACGGAGCATCTGGGCCCGTGAGCCATGGCCGCTGAGCCTGCGCATCTGGAGCCTGTGCTCCGCAACGGGAAAGACCACAGCAGTGAGAGGCCTGCGTACCACAAAAAAATCCCAAAAAACAAAAAACATGTCCATACAAAATCTCAGACATAAATGTTCATACAATAATCATACATAATTACTAAAAAGTGGAAACAACCCAAATGTCCATCAATTGATGAATGGATAAACAAATGTGATAAACAATAGAATATAATATGCATATAAAAAGGAATTAAATAATGATGCATGCTGTAGCATGGATGAATCTTGAAAATAGTATGCTAAGTAAAAGAAACCAGACTCCAAAGACCATGTATGCTATAATTAATTGTGTTTACATTAAGTGTACAGAATAGGCATATCCATAGAGATAGATATTAGATTAGTGGTTGCCAGGGGCTAGGGCAAAGAGAGAATAAGGGTGACTTCTAAGGTATAGAGTTTCATTTTGGGATGGTGAAAATAATTTCAAACTAGATAGCAGTGATGATTGCAAAACTTTGAGAATATATTTAAAATCACTGAATTGCACACTATAAAATAGTGAATATTATGGGATATGAAGTATATTTCAATAAAAAATAAAATAGAAGTACATAGCACTACATTATTCTAAACTTTCCAGGTATCACTTGATATTTTACTTTCTGTATACCTTTTTCATAATTTTGCAATGAATCAAAATCCATTCACTTTCAATTTTTGTGTGAAATATCTGTCATAAAGTGTCATTATTCTGTCTAAAACTCTATCTATATAGCATAATCCATTGCATCTGTTAATTTAAGAAGCCCAGCCACTCTGTATTTCCCATTCCCTATTAAACTACTCTGTGCAAATTACACTTTAGACCTTTCTAAATATATTGTAATTAGAATTATAGATTACAAAATGTCTACTCATATAACTCCTGTTTAATGTCTCATTTATATGAGAATTTTCACATTTAATAAGTATATTCTTATTCAGGCATTGTTTCTATTGGTGCAAACTTTCTCTGTCTACTGGCTGTTCACTGGAGACATAGTAATATGCCACTCACAAATAAATGGTGCAATTGTGATTCACTTTAAATAATCAGTTTATGGGGAAAGTACTACTATGTACAGATTGAGATAAAATAAAATTATATTTATTTCATATTATTCTCCAAATTTCTTTAAAATCAAATTAAATGTAGAGTAAAAATTACAAATACAAAAATCTTCAGAAATGAATAATTTGTGTGTCTCACTGAATGCATTTGAAGAAAGTATTACTCATAGTATAAAATATACTTGTTTTGAGTGCTTCCTTTTAAGTGAATATGGTGAATAACATACTCATTGAATGTTTACCATGTACCAGTAAAGATCAAAGTATTCATGCCCTTTTAACCCATTTAATTTTTTATATATATATTAAAAGTTATTACCAACATCTCCATTTTACACATAAGGAATCTGTGGCAGTAATATCAAATTTTTGCCTAATGTCACACAATTATTAAAAATTGGTTACAGGCTTCAGAACTTTTCCTCTTCTTGACAGTTCTCATGAAGCATTATTGGAGAATTTTTTAGAGAAACAATCATTCTCATCAGTACTATAAAAACTTCAAACTATGCAAACAAACAAAAAATAAAAAATCTTTTTTTATTCCAGTCCAGTATGTATGATTGATTTTCCCCTTTCCTATTTAAACAGTGCTACTAGAAACATAAGGCCAGACTATATTACTGAAAAAAAGTTGTGAAAACCATTTCATATATTTGCCATATTTGGGTATAGTATTGTTTTGGTGTTACTATTAGTAGAAACTCCAGATACATGCCATTCATTATATTATAATATGTCTATTTTGATTCCGCATTTCCCTTGAAGTTCAAGTGACTGCACTGAGTCTTTCAGCTAACCTTAGTTGTTCCATGAAATGGTACAAAATGGACTAAAATGAATATCAATACCACAAACAAACTCAAAATGTAAAGTTCAAAGAAGTTTTCACTCTATCATTAATGTACATCACTTGCTCTTCAGCTTACACATATTATATCAGTGAAAATTCATGCAAAGGATTTAAAAGTTCTTTTAAGATTTACCCTGGAAATGATTTCCATAATAATTATCTAAACTGAGATCTAATCTACAGTAGAGAGTTGCTTTGAATATGATAGATCATTACGTGACATTTAATTCAGTGTCATGGATTATTATTCACAAGTAATTCAAGCATAAGTCTCTAGAGACATCTTACCATGTAGAAATCTTTACAAAGGGAGCACTTTGAAAATATAGATATCCTGCCCCACTCAAATTTAATATTTGTAGTAAATTATCACATTTGCAGATAATACTGATGAACAACAGAATTGTTAAATAAATATCTTATAATTTTATCTAGCAGTGATTATTTTCCCCACAAAATCTCCTTTAAAGTTGAAATGTGTTGCTTATACTAAACTTTTAGATATGTCAGGAATGCATAAACACTTATATAACAAATTTATTGTTCAATCAAAGGTATGAAAACTTTTAAAAATACATATTTGTATCATATTCTCAAACTTTATTATAGAATATTAGTGTTTAGCTTAAGGAAAATGTTTATTGCAATTAAGCTTCATAAATATTTATTAATTATTGGCAGTTTTTTTTAAATTTCTGTTAAGTAACATTGTGTACTATTGACACTAGATATTTGAACACACTTTTCTAATTGAATATATGACTTGAATGCTGAAGGTCATTCCTTGGATTTGAAAATAACATATATGTAATAAATGAGAAAACTAAGTTCTGCACATTTTCTACTCACTTATTATGCACAAAGCTAACACTGTCAGTATATGTGGCATCTCCTTGTGGCAAGTACATCAGTGGGAGATTGGGAAAACTTGTAGAATCAATTACAATTGCAGGTAAAATTAAACTTGGAAGCCAAATCATTAATATGTTGAATATGCATCTGGTTACAATTCTTTCAACTATTTAAGAACATTTCTATCTTATTCTAACTCAGGAGCTTCTTACATGTTGTAACTGTTCTGTCTGAATTAAGACCATATGTGGAGTTTAGGCCTATCCCCAAGGAATCCATCTGGAGCAACTGATGTCGATCCATAGGTAAACCTTTGTGCCCACTTATAAGCTTTAGGGAGATAGGTAGCTAAATGAGTTGACTAAACAGCACTTCTATATTTTTTAATGTATGTGTTGTGAACTTTAATACCTAGAATTTGTGAGATTTAAGATGACTTTTATTTGAAATTAAATCTATCATTATATGTATTAGACATCTAAATTATAATTAAAATGTCTCAGATAACTAATAAAGGACATACTGTATAGCACAGGGAACTGCACTCAATACTCTGTAATGACCTATATGGGAAAAGAATCTTAAAAAAATTATATGTATATGTATATATGTATATGTATAACTGATTTACTTTGCTTTACACCTGAAACTAATGCAACATTGTGAATCAACTATATTCCAATTAAAAAATCAACACTTCTTAGAAATATATTAATTCCTTCATAATCTAGGTTACTTTTAGAGTATCACATTATAAACTCTAGTTAAATTAGAACCAATAAACAAGTTATAGACTATTGAAACATTCTTAATAAATTATATAAAGAGCATATTATTTAATTTCTATGGATAGTATACTATTAAAATAGTTACTCTTCTAGAAATATCTAATAAGATTTTGTGAAACAATGTTTAATAGAATGTCTTGCTCAAAGATATATAATTTGTTACAGTTATTATTAAATTCTTAAAAGATGAATATTAAAAAAATATAAAAGTATGTACTATACACAAACCCACACTACATATAGTCTTTTCAGCCATCATATTTATATATACTATAGCACCAAAAAATTGTATAAGTTCCACAACGTTTTTATTTAGTTGAAAGAAATAATATTATGGAATCCTAAATTATGGAATCAGAAGCAGATATAAGAATCCAGGTTACGTGTACTTTGAAGAAATAAAAGAAATATGCAAAAATGTAATAAATGCCACTCTTCTTACAACATGTTTTTTGTTTTGGATTATAAAGTGATTTTCACAAAAAAATATGTAAGTTACCTTAACATGGAATAAATTTATTATTATTATATTAAAATAAATTTATAAAAAGATTTTAAGTTATTACTTTTCATTATAAATATGGTAAGTATTGATGTATATAAGCCACATACACAGAAGCTCTTTGGTGTCCTCAGGAATTTTTAAGAGTACAAGGTATTTCCAAGATCAGAATACTTGTGAATCATTGCACACAGGCTTGTCTTTGACATTTCAGTGGGAGTAATATAGTTTCCAAGGGAGTGAAAAGTGGTTCCTGGAGTTGGGTGAAAGTATCTTACTCTTTTCTTTTATGAAGCACAGACACACATATAATATATGAACAGATATACAAGTATACCTGGTATTAAAATTCCATGCAAGATTGTGACAATTATAAAAATATACATATAAATGGAATAAAAAGACTATAAATCCTACTGTAGGTTAAAATATAAGTTCTAGATGAGAGTGGTAATGTGTTTACTTAACATCAGAGTATTTGTAGAAGAACATCCACTTCACAGCTATTTTCTGTCCTCTTTGACTATAACATAACTCATTTACTTGGCTGGGTTTTTGGGTATGGGTCTCCATGATCACATAACTACCATGTCTGGTTGTCACATCCATGTAGGCCTTTTGTGTTCTCCTCATCCTGATCATTCAATTCCCTCAAAGGTTTCAGTACATCCTTAGCCTTCCTATACATCTCTTGGAGGTGAGAAGCAAAGGGGATTTTAGTTTCTTTCCCATTCCATGGGGTCTTTGAAAGTGTCAGCCATCTGTTTCAAGTTTCTTTTTTTCCCATACACTTCAAGCTACCTTTTCTAGTCGACTTTTTCAATGACCTATGTATAAGAATGCTACTTCTCAAAATTCCAGAGGAGGGTGGCTTAAAATATTTTTCTACTCTTGGATCTTCAGCCACTGTCTTGGTGGGTGAAGGAAGACAATATCACACTGATCTTAATGAACTAGTAGCTCCTAAATTCTGATTATGCCATATCTAATCTTCGTTTACTTCACTTAGGAAAATGTTATCTGTGCTCTGACTAAGGATGGCTGACATAGCATCCATGAAACACTTTATGCTAATAACTAGAAGTCACTGTATTCTTCATTGTCACATATATATTTTTTAAAGAAAGTATTATAGCTCAATCCCAATCTCCCAGTTGGGAGACATATATACACTATGATGTATAAATGGATAACTAATAAGAACTTGCTGTATAAAAAAAAAAAGAAAGTATTATAAAATACTTTTTTTAAAATGTCAATTTCACCTGAGCATGTCCTTAATGAAGCAGTAAATGTTATTACTTTTGTTAAATCCCAACTTTGAGAATACATCATTTTAATATTCTGTGCAAAAAAAAATGGGTATAAGTATTTCTACTGCAACAGTGTCCAATCAATGATTGTCTCCAGGAAAAGTCCTTGGGAGATCGTTTCAGCTGCGCATTGACTAGTCTCAGTTACTTCAATAGAAATTAAAGAATAAGCCATTGTCCTCAATTCAGTAAAAGCAGAAACCTTAAACTTATACTTTGGTGTAAACAAATGGATACTGGCATTGCCATATGAGCTCAAAAATCTGGAAAGAGCTAATAAAATTGTTATATGTCCTTAGAATGTGTACATGAGAACTATTAAGTGGGAAAATTGAATACATTGATTTCTTTCTTCTAGGGTCAATTCCTTACTCTCACACTAAGAGTTTAATTACAAAATACTGATCATGTAAGATGGACTTTCAAGATTTTTCAGGCCATTTAATTTTTCCTAAAGTTTTGTACTTACTGATATTACAAAATTCTTTTATATAGATTTTTATTCCCATGTATGCTACTTAAAAACAGCTGAGTGATATTGTAGTTTCATTATATTGAGTAGATGAAATTCTTTCATTCAGAATTTATAATTTCTTAGGAAAATGGAACTTCTTCAGCACTCATAGCTTCTTTTCATTTGTGACAACATATTATTCTCAATCTTTTCCATAAAAATTACAGAATACATGTTTTTGTCATTATTACTGTAATTAAAAAACTAAGTTTACTAAATTCAGAGTGGAGACACACAAATTATTTAAAGTTGTGTTAATGATTCCTCTTTTAAAAGAAAATTTTAAGATAGTATGCCAACAGCCTATGGTTCTATAAAAGATATTCAACTTATTTTAATAAAAGGACTTTGTTATAACTACTAACTTCTCAAAAAGAAATAATGCATTAAAAGGCAATTATTAGTAGTAAGAGCGTCTATAGAAATTAGTAAATATATGTCATTTTACAAGCCATGTGAAAAACAGTGGGATACAAATAATGTGTGACACGTCTGAAACAATTGTGAGAAAAGCAATGATAGAGAATATAGTCTTCCAATTCATTTATTTTTAATTTTCAATTTATCTCTTGTGGAAGAAAGTACACATTCAGAAATCTGCAGAAATCAAAAGTGTACGAGTCAAACTGAAACACAAGAATGGACATTTTACTCATCACTTTTTGGAATATTTAACAAGGACTACAGAGAGACATTTCAAGTGAGAAATGAGAAACTGGGGACAATGTCAGTGGAAAATCACTCTTCAATATTGAAAATAATAACGGTTAGCACATAGGGAGTGTCTTTAGTAATGTATAGAAAACCACTTTAAGAAATGGTTTGTATATGTTTTCCTGAGGAGTCTTTTGAAAACCTAAATCCAATTAGGGCAACCTGATGTTATCGACTGCAGTGTAATTAAAGAAAGTGTTTGCCTAATCAGTTTTGTTGTAACCTTGCTTTCTGAAGCAATGCTGGATTAATGGAAGGATGATGCTTTTCAACAGAAGCTGCAAAGAGAGGATCTTAAAGAATTGGGATTTGTCAGTATATCTCCAGCACTTTCTAAGAAAGAGCATAGTCTGATAAAATGGTTGTAGGATTCTAGTTCTCTTGGGAGAAAAATTAAATAATTATAGTTTTAGGTAATTATTCTCCATTACTTGTTACTTGCTAATAAAACATATTTCTGACAGTATTTGGCCATCCAATATGGTCTTTTTACAAAATAAGATACAGTGACCAGAAAACATCCTTTTCCTAGTAAAATTCCTGTTTTTCTTCTGTATTATCTTCCTTTCTTTCCTTCTTTCTTTCTTCTTTCTTTTCTCCCTTACTTCCATTTTTTTTTAAAACCAACTCAATTATATTTTTTATTGCCACACTTCTTCAAATGGGCACCATAATTCTCAAGTCTAATTATTAACTGGTAGAATTAGATTATTGAGTTATAGAATGATAGGTGTGAAATAAAATGAAGTAAAAAACTAAAAACCAAGAATACCTTGATTTGGGGACTTCCCTGGTGGTGCAGTGATTAAGAATATGCCTGCTAATGTAGGGGACACGGGTTCGAGCCCTGGTCTGGGAAGATCCCACATGCTGTGGAACAACTAAGTCCATACGCCATAACTACTGAGACTGCACTCTAGAGTCTGCGATCCACAGCTACTAAAGCCCGCATCCCTAGAGGCTGTGCTCTGCAACAAGAGAAGCCACAGCAATAAGAAGTCCGTGCACCGCAATGAAGAGTAACCCCTGCTCGCTGCAACTAGAGAAAGCCTGCACACATACAGCTAAAAATAAAATTAAAAAAAAAAAAAGAATATCTTGATTTGAATGTGAGGTATCTTTAAAATACTGTTTCTCTATTCTCTTCTTTTAGACTATATTTACTGACACTTAATCGTTACAAGGCTGTCTGATCCTTTTACCTCCCTAAATTTTAATCTCTTCCTTGATCTTGGCATTATTGTAATGGAAGAACATTGAGAACAATGTTCCCCATTCAAAAACAAAACTAAGTTCTTTGGTAGTTTTCATTTCTCGTAGTAACACTATGCCTGGGCCTCACGTGAATTTTTTTTTTTTTTTTTTTTTTTTGTGGTACGCAGGCCTCTCACTGTTGTGGCCTCTCCCGTTGTGGAGCACAGGCTCCGGACGCGCAGGCTCAGCGACCATGGCTCATGGGCCCAGCCGCTCCACGGAACATGGGATCTTTCCCGACTGGGGCACGAACACATGTACCCTGCATCGGCAGGCAGACTCTCAACCACTGCGCCACCAGGGAAGCCCCCTCATGTGATTTTTGATTCCCAGATTTCTTTGACATTAAACTTATGAAAATGGGTACAGTCAATTTGCATTCGAAAAATATCTTTCACATTTTGATAATGCATGAAAAACAAAATGTTATAAACCACTTTTTTATTTCCTGTACACACAGATATACACAGATATATAACATTTATATTTTGAATTGAATTTTCAGAAGTAATTTCTATTTTTTCTTAAATTATGAAAAGAACACATGAGCATTATTAAAAAATAAAACTAAGCAAAAATATGTTAAAAGACAGTTAATAAATTCCTTACCCTGTCATTATCTTTTTTCTCTGAAATAGACAATCTATCTTCTAGCATACATCTCACAATCTTTTCATTTTGTTTTCATTGTCATATAAAATATTATCACAAACAGCATACCTCTTGATTGGAGAGAATGCAATATCTTTTGATATTACTTTCAGTACTGTAATTCTTGACATTCAATATGACTGGGGTTTCTCAGAAAAACTAATTTCTTTTTGTGATACTGCAGTTTCATTTTGTCAAAACTATATTCACCCAGAGTAACTTTATCCTAGATATATTCCATCCAAATATCCTTCTTGTTTTTACATTTCTCTGTTTTGGACTCCTATGCCTGGAAACATACACTGCCAGACCAAGGCTTTAGAAATGCACATCCTATACACACACCCAGGTCTTATGTGAAGGGCTAATTAAAGAAAAACAAACAAAAAACAAGCAGCAATACAGTAATGCAAGGGTGGGAAAATATTTTGAAAGGATTTCCTGCTCTTGATAAGGGCAGAAATATTTGTGGTTACTGTTTAAAAATGGAGGAAGTGAGAATGTTTGCACCTTCTCCTCTTGTCCCAGTATTAAAAAACTATAGCAGTCACAGCTCAGAAGCAGGAAGGCCAATGAAACAAGTTAGATGTCTCTCATCTTTGTCAGACACCAGTTTGTACTATGTAGATTGAGCTGTTTTCTAGATTTACTGCCCAGACCATGAGAACATAGTTATACTCTCTGAGGTTCCAAGACATTTCCCAGGGGAAAAAAAAATGAGGTTAAATAGTGAAAATGAAGGGGTTCCTTCCTGAGTAGCAATGCCAGATAAAATCCGATGCCCAATTCAATTTGAATTTCAGTTAAATAATTAATAAATTTTAATATATGTCACAAATACTGTATGTACTTTATACTCACCCCCAACATAGCTGTTTATCTGAAATTCAAACTGAACTAAGCATTTTGTATTTTTATTTGTTAGATATGGCAGCCCTGCTCTTGAGGAAATAGTTTTTCCTCAGCTGTTTCTCTCTCATCATATTTTCCTGGACTACTCAAACAAGCTTCCATGATTTTCCTGCACACTGTACAAACCAGTTTCCTCTCTGCTGCCTATTTGTCCCAACCCATATACCTGATGTTGTTTATTTTCCTTACAATTATATAATGAATTTCACAAAAAGTATGTAATTTACTTTTTGAGGGGGCAGTGCTAGTGTAAATAGTGTCTGTTGTTTTTGCTTGTTTGTTTGTTTTCAAATTCCAATTGTCCAGTGCTGGTACATAGGAAAGCAAATGACTTTTGTGTATTAACATTATATCCTGTAACTTTGTATCATCATTTATCACTTCCAGGAGTTTTTGTTTTCTTTTGTTTTTCCTTATTCTTTGGGATTTTCTAATTATACAATCATATCATCTGCAAACAAACATAGTTGTATTTCTTCCTTCCCAGTCTTTATGTCTTTCATTTGCTTTTCTGTCTTACTGCATTAGCTAGGATTTTTACATCTATGTTGAATGAGTTTGGTAAGAAGGGATGTCTTTGCCTTGTCCCTGATATTAAGGGAAAAACATCTAGTTTCTCAGCAATAAGTGTGTTGTGAGCTGTAGATGTTTTATAGATGTAATTTATCCAGTTGAGGAAATTCCTCTTGATTTCATTTTCTAAAGTTTTATCATGAATGGGCGTTGGTTAATTGTCAAGTGCTTTTTCTGCTTCTACTGATATAATCATATGATTTTTTTTGTTTGTTTGTTTGTTTTTTGTGGTATGCGGGCTTCTCACTGTTGTGGCCTCTCCCATTGCGGAGCACAGGCTCCAGACATGCAGGCTCAGTGGCCATGGCTCAAGGGACCAGCCGCTCCATGGCACATTGGATCTTCCCAGACCATGGCACGAACCCGTGTCCCCTGCATTGGCAGGCGGACTCTCAACCACTGTGCCACCAGGAAAGCCCAATCATATGATTTTTGACGTGATGAAATACATTAATTAATTTTTGGATGTTTAATTACTCTTATATACCTTGAATAAATCCCTCTTCTCAAATATTCTATTTATAACAACTAAGTTGTTCTGCCTTTTGGATTACATCAAAGTGTGACATTTAAACATAATATGCTAATTTTTAATATTTTTCTATTTTTAGTTGACAGTGAAGAAGTAACCATTCAGGAAAACATTTTATGTTAGAGAGAGAAGTAAATAGTTGTGAGAAGTGCAGAAGTAAAAAGATTATTCTACATAGCAAAGAAGAGAGGATGGTCTAAAGGAAATAAAAACAGCAGCAGCAGGAAGGTGATGAAATTACGTCTATTAAAGGTTTTGTTACTGTTGTTTCCCTGCTTGGTTTTCAAATATATAATATCAATTCCTTTTTTACACAAAAAATGTGTGATTAACTTGCTTAAGAGAAATAATATTTAAAAATACTTAAATTAGCTCATATCCACCCCTTTTGTAGGATAATACTCATAAAACACAATAAATATATGCAAAAATTTAATAAAACTTTAAGCATTTTAACTGTTAATAATTTTATTTAGTGTGATCCAGTATAATTTAAAATTTTTTCCACATCATAAATTGTGTCAAATTGTTTGTTTTCAGAATTATAATTTAGCCTACACTTCCAAAATTTTTTTGTACAATTCTATAGTTCTAGGTACTTCATCCTTTTCTTTTTATTATTTATATTTCCTTTATGATATACATACATCTATAGAAATGAGATTTTTACTTTCATTTTTAATGTGTGGTTATTGTACTACTAACTTGTATCTATTGACAATAAGACAATAAAATTATTTACAAACACAGTGTTTGTTTTTTATTTCTATTTTTATTATGTTTTTAACTTTTCAAAACTTTGTCAAAGAAGTGGCAAAAACAGTGCCAGTTTTCTTGACTTCTACTAACTTTACACACGGCCTGTTATTTTAATGCTTTATTAACAGAATTGACCATGCTCATAAGCAAGAGTAGGTGATTGTTAATATAATAATATTTTAGGGACACTGAAATAATGATCTTGCCTTGCACCAAAATATCCTACCCTGTCATACTAACATTTTAAATAATAACCTGATTAGTATTCTCAGCACACCTTTGTTCATCTCACTTGCCTCTGGATGTCTCAAATTCTCAAAAATAATTTGGCTATGCATTTCTCACTGTTGACATTCACCCTCTGCATCTTAAGTTCATTTCCAAATTCTGGAACATCATTCTGTTTGTAAGTGTTCATCTTTAGCTTTGATTTTCTTGCTTTGATATAGAGCCTGGCCTCTGCATCTTTCCTACACTAAATTATATTTTAATTATGTCATGTTTCAGAGCATCAGTCTGTGATATCACAAGTGGTCATATTTCCTATTCATAAGCGTCCCCCTAAAATACTTCAAAAACTTCCATCAGTACTTAACTCTATTCTTCCTTTGGGCTGACATTCTGTTGCCATAGATGACATTCACCTGCCATGTTTTTAGACCAGTGTAAAAAGTCAGATGCAGCGAGAAAATTTATAAAACCAAAATTATTGAACATATAAAATATAACAGGAGCTGTTATGGGTTTCAGGGATCCATCAAGATTTTATCTTTTGTGAGGTCACGAATAAGGAAGTAGTGCTTTTATACTGAGTAATATTTCTCCCAGGAAACTGTCTAGTAATTAAGTTCTAGCAAAGAAGTTGCTTTGGAAAAGTCTTATTTAACAGCAGAGATGTTAAAGATCTTCTTTTTATCATTTGGACATTATATAAAACAGACATTAAGAAGAGCAGTCGTTGAGAAATGGGACGTGTTTAGGTGCCAGGTGAGTTTAGACATACCTTCTCTAGAGACTCAGTCTTCTCTTTGCAATGGCAAGCTGCAAAGACTGAAAAAAAATTTAAAAAGATTAGATAAATTTGTAGAATAAGACGCTCAAAATTTCTAAGGTAGTATTTTTCAAACCTGAATCATAATCTATCTGTGATTATTAAAATCCAACTATTTAGTCGTTATTGGCTTAACATTTTCAAGTAAAATCACAGAATGAAAGTATCAGAGTGCATGAATATAGTAAGAATAATTATTAGACAAAACTTTTTTGAATTGTCTGTGTATGTGTGTGTTTACATTTACTAGTTTTCATGCATGATATATTTCTTATTATGGGCCATAGTTTTTAAATAATTGAGTTATAAGTTATTGAACTGGATACAGAGGTGAGACTAAAAAAGTATAATGGGCTGAGAAGGTCTGATAGAAAATGTAAACCATATGTTACATAACATTTATATATTCAAATCCACTAACTATTCTAATTCAGCATCCAATCATATAGCACACCATGTAATCTAGGAAAGAGGGAAATAGGAATCAAATTAATTTGAATTTCTTTACTTGATAATACTTTTTGTGAAATATTTTCCTCATAAAGCCAACCATATATTCTAGATTTATTTTTAACTCGTGGGCTCTCTCATAAGTTGCTGAAATTTCCTTTGTTTCCCCCAGAAAACCACCTTATGTATATATAGAGGTCTTAGCTTTGAAACTCTTTGCAACAAAACAAACTGAAGCTCATAACACAAACATTTCTACTTAAATAATTTTATATACAATATGGATATATGGTTATACTTTATGCTAAATATTAATTTGGAAAGTAAGAATTTGATATTTAATTAATTGACTAACCAATGTAAAGGAAAAATAGTATTTTGAAATAATTAAGGGAAAGCTTACCATGTTTTTAAACTGGAGAACTTCAATAATTTTCTAAATGTAAAAATTGCATTGTGTATAAGCTCATAGATCATATGAATATAGATATTTTTTATTAGTTTCTGCTTTATAACAAAGTGAATCAGTCATACATATACATCTGTTCCCACATCCCTTAACTCATGCATCTCCCTCCCTCCACCCTCCCCATCCCACCCCTCCAGGCGGTCACAAAGGACCAAGCTGATCTCCCTGTGCTCTGCGGCTGCTTCCCACTATCTATCTACCTTACGTTTGGTAGTGTATATATGTCCATGACTTTCTTTCTCTTTGTCACAGCTTATCCTTCCCCCTCCCCATATCCTCAAGTCCATTCTCAAGTAGGTCTGTGTCTTTATTCCCGTTTTACCCCTAGGTTCTTCATGATATTTTTTATTTAAATTCCGTATATATGTGTTAGCATACGGTATTTGTCTTTCTCTTTCTGACTTACTTGACTCTGTATGACAAACTCTAGGTCTATCCACCTCATTACAAATAGCTCAGTTACATTTCTTTTTATGGCTGAGTAATATTCCATTGTATATATGTGCCACATCTTCTTTATCCATTCATGCCGATGATGGACACTTAGGTTGTTTCCAGCTCCGGGCTATTGTGAATAGAGCTGCAATGAACATTTTGGTACATGTCTCTTTTTGAATTATGGTTTTCTCAGGGTATATGCCTAGTAGTGGGATTGCTGGGTCATATGGTAGTTCTATTTTTAGTTTTTTAAGGAACCTCCATACTGTTCTCCATAGTGGCTGTACCAATTCACATTCACACCAGCAGTGCAAGAGTGTTCCCTTTTCTCCACACCCTCTCCAGCATTTATTGTTTCTAGATTTATTGATGATGGCCATTCTATCTGCTGTGAGATGATATCTCATTGTAGTTTTGATTTGCATTTCTCTAATGATTAATGATGTTGAGCATTCTTTCATGTGTTTGTTGGCAGTCTGTATATCTTCTTTGGAGAAATGCCTATTTAAGTCTTCTGCCCATTTTTGGATTGGGTTGTTTGTTTTTTTGCTATTGAGCTGCATGAGCTGTTTATAAATTTTGGAGATTAATCCTTTGTCAGTTGCTTCATTTGCAAATATTTTCTCCCATTCTGAGGGTTGTCTTTTGGTCTTGTTTATGGTTTCCTTTGCTGTGCAAAAGCTTTGAAGTTTCATTAGGTCCCATTTGTTTATCTTTGTTTTTATTTCCATTTCTCTAGGAGGTGGGTCCAAAAGAATCTTGCTGTGATTTATGTCATAGAGTGTTCTACCTATGTTTTCCTCTAAGAGTTTGATAGTTTCTGGACTTACATTTAAGTCTTTAATCCATTTTGAGCTTATTTTTGTGTATGGTGTTAGGGAATGATCTAATCTCAAATTTTTACATGTCCCTGTCCAGTTTTCCCAGCACCACTTATTGAAGAGGCTGTCCTTTCTCCACTGTACATTCCTGCCTTCTTTATCAAAGATAAGTTGGCCATATGTGCGTGGGTTTATCTCTGGGCTTTCTATCCTGATCCACGGATCTATCTTTCTGTTTTTATGCCAGTACCAGACTGTCTTAATTACTGTACCTTTGTAGTATAGTCTGAAGTCAGGGAGCCTGATTCCTCCAGCTCCGTTTTTCGTTCTCAAGATTGCTTTGGCTATTCGGGGCCTTTTGTTTTTCCAAACAAATTTTGAAATTTTTTGTTCTAGTTCTGTGAAAAATGCCAGTGGTAATTTGATAGGGATTGCATTGAATCTGTAGATTGCTTTGGGTAGTAGAGTCATTTTCACAATATTGATTCTTCCAATCCAGGAGCATGGTATATCTCTCCATCTATTTGTATCATCTTTAATTTCTTTCATCAGTGTCTTATAATTTTCTGCATACAGGTCTTTTGTCTCCTTAGGTAGGTTTATTCCTAGATATTTTATTCTTTTTGTTGCGATGGTAAATGGGAGTGTTTTCTTGATTTCATTTTCAGATTTTTCATCATTAGTGTACAGGAATGCCAGAGATTTCTGTGCATTAATTTTGTATCCTACTACTTTACCAAATTCATTGATTAGCTCTAGTAGTTTTTCGGTAGCATCTTTAGGATTCTCTACGTATAGTATCATGTCATCTGCAAACAGTGACAGCTTTACTTCTTCGTTTCCAATTTGGATTCCTTTTATTTCCTTTTCTTCTCTGATTGCTGTGGCTAAAACTTCCAAAACTATGTTGAATAAGAGTGGTGAGAGTGGGCAGCCTTGTCTTGTTCCTGATCTTAGTGGAAATGGTTTCAGTTTTTCACCATTGAGGACGATGTTGGCTGTGGGTTTGTCATATATTGCCTTTATTTTGTTGAGGAAAGATCCCTCTATGCCTACTTTCTGCAGGGTTTTTATCATAAATCGGTGTTGAATTTTGTCGAAAGCTTTCTCTGCATCTATTGAGATGATCATATGGGTTTTCTCCTTCAACTTGTTAATATGGTGTATTACATTGATTGATTGCATATATTGAAGAATCCTTGCATTACTGGAATAAACCCCATTTGATCATGGTGTATGATCCTTTTAATGTGCTGTTGGATTCTGTTTGCTAGTATTTTGTTGAGGATTTTTGCATCTATGTTCATCAGTGATATTGGCCTGTGGTTTTCTTTCTTTGTGACATCCTTGCCTGGTTTTGGTATCAAGGTGATGGTGGCCTCGTAGAATGAGTTTGGGAGTGTTCCTCCCTCTGCTATATTTTGGAAGAGTTTGAGAAGGATAGGTGTTAGTTCTTCTCTAAATGTTTGATAGAATTAACCTGTGAAGCCATCTGGTCCTGGGCTTTTGTTTGATGGAAGATTTTTAATCACAGTTTCAATTTCAGTGCTTGTGATTGGTCTATTCATATTTTCTATTTCTTCCTGAGTCAGTCTTGGCAGGTTGTGCATTTCTAAGACTTTGTCCAATTCTTCCAGGTCGTCCATTTTATTGGCATAGAGTTGCTTATAGTAATCTCTCATGATCTTTTGTATTTCTGCAGTGTCAGTTGTTACTTCTCCTTTTTCATTTCTAATTCTATTGATTTGAGTCTTCTCCCTCCTTTTCTTGATGAGTCTGGCTAATGGTTTGTCAATTTTGTTTATCTTCTCAAAGAACCAACTTTTAGTTTGGTTGATCTTTGCTATCGTTTCCTTCATTTCTTTTTCATTTATTTCTGATCTGATCTTTATGATTTCTTTCCTTCTGCTAGCTTTGGGGGTTTTTTGTTCTTCTTTCTCTAATTGCTTTAGGTGCAGGGTCAGGTTGTTTACTCAAAATGCTTCCTGTTTCTTAAGGTGGGATTGTATTGCTATAAACTTCCCCCTTAGAACTGCTTTTGCTGTGTCCCATAGGTTTTGGGTCATCGTGTCTCCATTGTCATTTGTTTCTAGGTATTTTTTAATTTCCTCTTTGATTTCTTCAGTGATCACTTCGTTATTGAGTAGTGTATTGTTTAGCCTCCATGTGTTTGTATTTTTTACAGATCTTTTCCTGTAATTGATGTCTAGTCTCATAGCATTGTGGTCGGAGAAGATACTTGATACAATTTCAATTTTCTTAAATTTACCGAGACTTGATTTGTGACCCAAGATATGATCTATCCTGGAGAATGTTCCATGAGCACTTGAGAAAAATGTGTATTCTGTTGTTTTTGGATGGAATGTCCTATAAATATCAACTAAGTCCATCTCGTTTAATGTATCATTTAAAGCTTGTGTTTCCTTATTTATTTTCATTTTGGATGATCTGTCCATTAGTGAAAGTGGGGTGTTAAAGTCCCCTACTATGATTGTGTTACTGTCGATTTCCCCTTTTATGGCTGTTAGTATTTGCCTTATGTATTGAGGTGCTCCTATGTTGGGTGCATAAATATTTACAATTGTTATATCTTCTTCTTGGATCGATCCCTTTATCGTTATGTAGTGTCCTTCTTTGTCTCTTCTAATAGTCTTTATTTTAAAGTCTATTTTGTCTGATATAAGAATTGCTACTCCAGCTTTCTTTTGATTTCCATTTGCATGGAATATCTTTTTCCATCCCCTTACTTTCAATCTGTATGTGTCTCTAGGTCTGAAGTGGGTCTCTTGTAGACAGCATATATATGGGCCTTGTTTTTGTATCCATTCAGCCACTCTGTGTCTTTTGGTGGGAGCATTTAGTCCATTTACATTTAAGGTAATTATTGATATGTATGTTCCTATTCCCATTTCCTTAATTGCTTTGGGTTCGTTATTGTAGGTATATTCCTTCTGCTGTGTTTCTTGCCTAGAGAAGTTCCTTTAGCATTTGTTGTGAAGCTGGTTTGGTGGTGCTGAACTCTCTCAGCTTTTGCTTGTCTGTAAAGGTTTTAATTTCTCCATCAAATCTGAATGAGATCCTTGCTGGGTAGAGTAATCTTGGTTGCTCTCCTTCATCACTTTAATTATGTCCTGCCACTCCCTTCTGGCTTGTAGAGTTTCTGCTGAGAGATCAGCTCTTCACCTGATGGGGATTCCCTTGTGTGTTATTTGTTGTTTTTTGCTTGCTGCTTTTAATATGATTTCTTTGTGTTTAATTTTTGACAGTTTGATTATTATGTGTCTTGGTGTATTTCTCGTTGGATTTATTCTGTATGGGACTCTCTGTGCCTCCTGGACTTGATTAACTATTTCCTTTCCCATATTGGGGAAGTTTTCAACTATAATCTCTTCAAATATTTTCTCAGTCCCTTTCTTTTTCTCTTCTTCTTCTGGAACCCCTATAATTCGAATGTTGGTGCGTTTAATGTTGTCCCAGAGGTCTCTGAGACTGTCCTCTGTTCTTTTCATTCTTTTTTCTTTATTTTGCTCTGCAGCAGTTATTTCCACTATTTTATCTTCCACCTCACTTACCCGTTCTTCTGCCTCAGTTATTCTGCTATTGATCCCATCTAGAGTATTTTTCATTTCATTTATTGTGTTTTTAATCGATGCTTGATTCATCTTTAGTTCTTCTAGGTCCTTGTTAACTGTTTCTTGCATTTTGTCTATTCTATTTCCAAGATTATGGATCTTGGAAATAGAATCTTGGATCAGCTTTACTATCATTATTCTGAATTCTTTTTCAGGTAGTCTGCCTATTACCTCTTCATTTGTTAGGTCTGGTATGTGTTTATCTTGCTCCTTCACCTGCTGTGTGTTTTTCTGCCTTCTCATTTTGCTTATGTTACTGTGTTTGGGGTCTCCTTTTTGCAGGCTGCAGATTCGTAGTTCCCGTTGTTTTTGGTGTCTGACCCCAGTGGCTAAGGTTGTTTCAGTAGGTTTTGTAGGCTTCCAGGTTGGGGGGACTAATGCCTGTGTTCTGGTGGTTGAGGCTCGATCTTGTCTTTCTGGTCGTCCACGTCTGGTGGTGTGTTTTGGGGTGCCTATGGCCTTATTATGTTTTTAGGTAGCCTCTCTGCTAATGGGTGGGGTTGTGTTCCTGCTTTGCTAGTTGCTTGGCATAGGGTGACCAGCACTGTAGCTTGCTGTTCGTTGACTGAAGCTGGGTGCTGGTGTTGGGATGGAGATCTCTGGGAGATTTTTGCTGCTTGATATTATGTGGAGCTGGGAGGTCTCTTGTGGACCCGTGTCCTGAAGTTGGCTCTCCCACTTCAGAGGCACAGCACTGACTCCTGGCTGCAGCACCAGGAGCCTTTCATCCACCCGGCTCAGAATAACATGGAGAAAAAGTAGAAAGAAAGAATTAGTAGAAGAAAGAAAGAGAGAGGGAAAGAAAGGAAGAAGGGAAGAAAGGAAGGAAGGACGGAAGAAAGAAAGAAAGGAGGGAGGGAGGGAGGAAGGATGGAAAGAAAGAAGGAAAGAAAGGAGGGAGGGAGGGAGGAATGAAAGTAAAAGGAAGAGTGAATGGAAGAAGGGAGGGAGGGAGGGAGGAAGGAAAGAAAGAAAGATAGGAGGGAGGGAGGGAGGAAAGAAAGAAAAAGAAAGTGGAAAGAAGAAGGGTGGGAGGGAGGGAGGTAGGAAAGAAAAAGAAAGAAGGAAAGGAGGAGCAGATGGAGGGAGGGAGGAAGGGAAGGTAGGAAAAAAGAAAGAGCAGGTAAAGTAAAATAGAATAAAGTATGAAATATAGTAGCATTATTAAAATTAGAATGTAATTATTGAAAAAAAGAAATTGACCCATAGAACCCTGGGACATACGGTGGAAGCAAGGCTATACAGTGAGAATCTTACACAGAAGATTACACATACACATTCACAAAAAGAGAGCAGGGGGAAAAATCAAAAATCTTGCTCTCCAAGTCCACCTCCTCAATTTGGGATAATTTGTTGTAAAAAGAGGAAAAGGGCGAGAAGTCTGAAATCTTGCTCTCTAAGTCCACCTCCTTAATTTGGAATAATTCGTTGTAAAAAGAGGAAAAGGGGGGAAAGTCTTAAATCTTGTCCTCAAAGTCCACTTCCTTAATTTGGGATGATTCGCTGTCCATTCATGCACTCCACAGACGCAGGGCACATCAAATGGACCCTGGAGCTTTAATCCGCTGCCTCAAAGGCTGCACAGAGAGATTTCCCTGTCTCTGCTCTCACAGTTCCCGGGTCTCAGCCTTGGACCTGGCCCCGCCTCTGTGCGTAGGTCGCCGGAGGGCGTCCGTTCTTCGCTCAGACAGGACGGGTTTAAAGGAGCCGCTGATTCGGGGGCTCTGGCTCACTCAGGCAGAGGGGAGGGAGGGGCGCGCAGTGTGGGGCGGGCCTGCAGCGGCAGAGGCTGGCGTGACGTTGCAGCAGCCCGTGGCGCTCCGTGCGCTTTCCCGGGAAATTCGTCCCTGGGTCTCGGGACCCCAGCAGTGGCGGGGTGCACAGGCCCCCCAGAAGGCAGGGTGGACAGTGACCCACACTCGCACACAGGCGGCGGCGGCGGCGGCCCACGCCCGTCTCCGAGGTCCACGCCTTACCCGCGGCTCGCGCCTGTCTCCAGCGCTTCCCCAAGCAACCCTCTTATTGCCCTCTCCTCGCGCACCAGGAAACAAAAGGGAAAAAAGTCTCTTGCCTCTTCGGCAGCTCCAGACCCTTTCCCTGGACTCCCTCCGGGCTAGCCGTGGTGTACTAACCCCTTCAGGCTCTCTTCCTGCCGCCAGCCCCAGTCCTCTCCCTGCGCTCCGACTGAAAGCCGATACCCAAGCCTCAGCTCCCAGCCCCGCCCACCCCGGCGGCCGAGCAGACAAGCCTCTCGGGCTGGTGTGTGCCTGAGGGCACCGGTCCTCTGTGCCAGAATCTCTCCGCTTTGCCCTCCGCACCCCTGTTGCTGTGCTCTCCTCCGCTACTCCGAAGCTTTCCCCCTCCGCCACCTGCAGTCTCCGCCCGCGAAGGGGCTTGTAGTGTGTAGAAACCTTCCCTCCTTCACGGCTCCCTCCCACTGGTGCAGGTCCCGTCCCTATCCTATTGTCTCTGTTTATTCTTTTTTTCTTTTGCCCTACCCAGGTATGTGGGGAGTTTCTTGCCTTTTGGGGGTTCTGAGGTCTTCTTTCAGCGTTCAGTAGGTGTCCTGTAGGAGTTGTTCCACGTGTAGCTGAATTTCTGATGTATCTGTGGGGAGAAAGGTGATCTCCGCGTCTTACTCTTCCACCATCTTCCTCCGGGCCCCCGAATATAGATATTTTGAAACCAGACTTCTTTTAAGAATTCTTTGGTGTAAACAATTAAAACCAATTCAAAAACATGTTTTTTGTCCAGAATAAAACAGAGAGAGCAAATATTTGTGGAAAAGGTAAATTTGTGGAAAAGGTAAATTTTCCATATGTTTCCAGATGCAATGCAAAAATCTAAGAATATGTAAATATGGGAAGTTGGTAGTTACTCCCAGGAGAAAGAGAAACCTATGCCTTCTAGAGTATATTTGAAGAAGAAGCCAAGAATAATAAAGACATAAAGAGAGGCTATTTTGATCTTCATAATAGAATCGAAGGTGAGCTTAATTTCTGAGATGATAAGATTTGATGTTCTTCCACCTTAGGGTTGCCAGATATAGCAAATGAAAATACAAGACCCATAGTTAAATTGAATCTCATGTGAATAAGAAATACATATACACATGCATATATTTGCATTATAGACACATTATATATGTAATCTTTAGTGAGTATGTTTGTGTGATATGTGGGATGTGCTTATATTAAAAAAAGAATGTGTTGTTTATCTGGCATTCAGAATTAAATGTAGGTCCTTTTTATTGCCTGGAAACCTCATCCCACTCCTCTCTGGAAAGGTAGTAAATGTTTGGAATTCTTTCTTTGATGAGAAGAACAAAATTAATTTGATTTGAATAAAGAGATTAGTCAAATACTAGGAGAAACACTGTGAATTAATTAGAGGGTTTTCTAAAATTTGTTTTTAATATAGTCCACGTTGCAAGGTGACCTTTTTCTTCAATGTGTAATTACCTTAAAACGTAGAAAAGAAAATAGATTCTTAAATTTATATCAAATTTGGAATTGTCAGTGTGGGTATGATATAATCATTAAAATGTTGGAATTAGTTTAATCAAGGAAAAACTTATTTAATATATTTGGTTAAGAAGAATGTTTAGAAAAGATAACTGTTAGGAAAATAGTTATCAGATTAGAGAACAAAATAATGACAAAGAAAATATGGGAGCAGCTAAAGATTAAAGAATGAAAGCTGGATCAGGGATTGGGGCCCACTCTTCTTAAGTTAAAAGCTTAATATTTGAGTTGTTACTGCCTGCAAAGTTGCTTACAACTTCTATCTGTATATTCAGTTTTATGAAACAGTGATAGAAAAGTGTGTAGAGTAAAATCAGGGACATGACCAATATTTTTGAAAATGGAAATCCTTGAAAAATGTTGGGAGAGGTGTCTAAGTTTATAAATGATAAGAAATGGTATAGATTTAGAGTGAGGATAGATTGTTGAATAAGGTGTTAGAAAAGTGGTGAAAAGGCAGCACTAAAGAATGTGAAAATTCCCCTATTTTTGGCTTAATAATACCAGAAAATAGCAGAAAAAAGCAAGAATTTTAAGACTTCAGGTAAAGAGATATTTCACTTTAATTGAAAGAGTTTTCTCAAATAAAATTTGAGAATATAGAGACATTTGTAGATAATTAATGTATAAGGTACAAAAGATTGAGCTAGGCACAACATTACTAAATAAGGCAGAAATAAGTAAAAGGCAAGTGTTTCAGGATTTTATTGACTGGAGAACATTCACCCCAGTCCTGACTATGAATCACAGGGGAAAAATAAAAAAAAATAATAATTCAAAAGGAGAGAGTCATGTCACCTCACTCATGAGGAAGGAGGTTGTGTATAAAACTTTTCAACCTGTATCAAGGAGTCAATGATAAAATGTTTGTTGTTTTGCCAGTCCTGGATGCTTTATATTTTGGAAATTGTCTGTGTAGTTGCAAGGTGACTGACACTGATTAAAAATTAATTAGCTATGTACCTTCTAAAATTACCATCTGAACCTCAAAGAAAAATGTCTCCTTTGAAAGTAATTGCATTTTAGCTTAATTCAAGTCTCAGGCTAAGACGTTATTAGAATTTACTATAACTTCTCTGAATAAAAGATGAAACTAAAACCATGAACATTATAGTAAAATATCCCATGTTAGCAACCCAAAACTCTTCAAAAGGTAGAGTATTAGACTAAATCACATTTTAAATATGATATTAGATATTATACCTCTTTTATGTTTTTGTTTTCAAGAACCAGTCTAAGGTAAGCAGTTCAGGTTTCAAAAATACCTTATAACACCCAGACAATAGAGATTCTGACAATTACTGGGAAAGCATAAGCTTTGTATCATACTGATGTGTATACAGAGACAACGGATAACTTATGTGATCAATATCAACATGTAATGTTATATCGGTTGATGCACAGTGGTCAAGAGAATACGTTTTATGTTCACACAGGTCTGTGTTAAATTTGAATTTTACTTTTACTACTTACAAAATTTCTAAGCTTAAATGAGTATTTAATCTCTACAAGTCTCAGCTTTATATTTTAAATATAATAACATGATTTCATAATTTGTTATAGAGATTTAATAAGATAATTCATGCCAAATATTTAATTCATACTAAATGTTATTGTCATCTTGCTATTTTGAGATGCTGAAGATTTCCATATTCAAAGTTATGTGATAACATACTAAGTGTAAAATTTGAATTTTATTATGTTTATTAGTTTAATTACAAAATTAATTTCTTACCATGAAAGCTACTTTTTTTGAATAATGCATTTGAAATGAACACATTTTCTTCCTTATTAATTGTCAAATTTTATTTCCTTAAGTTAGGTCCAGTTAGTTCATTTTATTAGCATTTCTCAAATATAAACACAATAGCATATATAATATTTTCAAATACATAGATTGATTAGTGAACCCAAAAACATAAAACCAATACTACTACTTATGTACCTCAAAAATACATATTTTGATGTAGAAATAGGGCCTATACTCTCTACTGAGTAGCAAGTAGTTTAGTTTGGACAAAACTGAAATGAATTTATCATATTCATTACATGATGTTGATAATGTTTATCTCAAGAGCTAATGTGAGCCAAACACCACTGGGTTTTACTAATGAAGATATTTTTTGAATATTTAAAAATAAGAACAGTAATATAAGAATGTAGCACTTCTATTAATAATCTTATGTTTATCAGAAAATGGTATATCTACTTTATGTAAAACAGCTGCCAGATATAAATTTTAAAATATTACTCAGCCATAAAAAAGAATGAAATAATGCTATTTGCAGTGACATGGATGGACCTAGAAATTGTCATACTGAGTGATGTAAGTCAGACAGAGAAAGACAAATACCATATGATATCCTTTATATGTGGAATCTTTTAAAAAATTGTACAAACGGGAACTTGTTTACAAAACAGAGTCACAGACATAGAAAACAAACTTATGCTTACCAGGGGGGAAAGCAGGATGGGGGAGGGATAAATTGGGAGATTGGGATCAACATATACACACTACTATATATAAAATAGATAACTAGTAAGAACCTGCTGAATAGCACAGGGAACTTGTGCTCTGTAATGACGTATATGGGCAAATAATCTAAAAAAGAGTGGAAATGTGTATATGTACAACTGATTCACTGTGCTGTACATCAGAAACTAACACACCATTGTAAATCAACTTTACTCCAATAAAATTTTTTTAAAAGACATCTTCTTAAATAAGAAAATAAATAAATAAATAAAATATAGTTTAGATAATAAATTTTTAAAAATTAAATAGAAATTTTACTTTCAACAAACTGGGTATAGAAAGAATGTACATAAACATAATACAGGCCATATATGACAAGCTCACAGCCAACATCACACTTGATACCTAAGAATAAATTTAACCAAGGAGGTGAAAGATCTCTACATTGAAAACTATAAAACGATCATGAAAAATTAAAGATCACCATAATAAGGCTAGTTACCATGCAACAACATATAAAGATACTACATTATTATTGACTGTATTCCCCACACTGTGCATTTCAGATGTGACTAATTTTATTTTGAAACTGGAAGTTTGTACCTCTTAATCTTTCTCACCTATTTCTTACATCCCCCATTCCCTTCCCCTCTGGCAACCACCTGTTTCTTCTCTGTATCTATGACTCTGTTTCTGTTTTCGTATGTTTGTTTATTCATTTGTTTTTCAGACTCTACATATAATTAAAATCATGCAGTATTTGTCTTTCTCTGGCTGACTTATTTCACTTAACATAATACCCTCTAGGTCTATCCTTGTTGTTACAAATGGCAAGATTTCATTCTTTTTATAGTTGAGTAATATTCCACTATATGTATATATATCACATCTTCTTTATACATTTAATATTTTATGGCCATGTAAATTGCTTCTTTATCTTGGCTATTGTACATAATGTTGCAATGAACATAGTAGTGTACATATCTTATCGAATTTAGTGTTTTCATTTTCTTTGGGTAAATACCCAAGAGTGGAATTGCTGGATGATATGGTAGTTCTATTTTTAATTTTTTTTTTAAGAAACTCCATACTGTTTTCCATAGTGACTGTGCTAATTTACATAGAAAAAGAGATAAGAGTTGTGATTACCAGAGGCAGGGGATGAGGGGTGGGGGAGTTGGATGAAAGTGGTCAAAAGGTACAAACTTCTAGTTATAAGATAAATAAGTAATCGGATTGTAATGTACAACAAAATTAATATAATTAACACTGCTCTATTTATATTTTATAGTTGTTAAGAGAGTAAATCCTAAGAGTTCTCATGATAAAGAAAAAATATTATATATTCTTTCTTTTTCTTTTTCTTTTGTATCTATATATGAGATGATGGATTTTGACAATAAACTTATTTTTATTGTCATTTCATGATGTATGTAAGTCAAATCATCATACTGTATGTACACCTTAAACTTATACAGTGCTATATGTCAATTATATCTTTTAAAAAGTGGGAAAAAAAGAAACTTCAAGAAGACAAAAATAAAAGGAAAGATACTCTGTGCTCATGGACTGGAAAAATTGCTAAAATGTCCACTCTACCCAAAGCACTAAATATTCAAAACAATTCCTATCAAAATGCCAGTGGCATTTTTTACAGAAATAGCAAAAACAATCCTAAAATATGTTTGGAGCCACAGAAGACCCTGAATAGCTAAAGCAATCTTGAACAAGAAGAGCAAAGCTGGAGGCATCACATTTCTCGATTTCAAACTATATTACAAAGCTATAGTAAACAAAACAGGAAGAAAAGCAGACACATAGATGCATGGAACAGAATAGAAAGCCCCACAATAAACTCATGCATATAAGGTCAATTAATTTTTCAGCCCAGAAATACACCCATGCATATTTGTCAATTAATGTTTCTCTTCAAACTGATTTAATTAGACACATTAAGGTACCACTGCTGTTAGGACTCTGTTTGTAAATATTTTCTGCCATAATTATTATAAATTTTTCCAGGTATCACACTCAGTTTCAACTATCATAGAATCAGAAGTATTTCCCACAGGCTCTCCTCCATATAAAGAAGTAATATGTATAATAATTTTTAAATAGTCCTCCTAACTTTGGGAAAACTTTGTCCTACCCCAACACACACACACACACACACACACACACACACACACACACCATTTTTTTCAAGCCAATAATATATTATGGGGAAGGGATAATCTCTTCAAAAACTGGTTCTGGGAAACTGGATGGCCACATGCAAAAGGATGAAACTGAACACTATCTTATACCATATACAAAAGTAAAAAGTCAACCCAAAATGGATTAAGGAGTTGAATATCAGACCTAAAGCAATAAAACTACTTGGAAAAAACATAGGGGGTAAGGTCTTTGACATTGTTCTTGGCATCAATTTTATGGACTTGACATCAAAAGCAAAAATAAACAAGTGGGACTACATCAAACTAAAATGCTTCTGCACAGCAAAGGAAACCATCAACAAGTGGAAAGTGCAACTTATAAAGTGGGGGAAAATATTTGCAAACTACATGTCTGATAAAGGCTTAATATCCAAAATATATGAGACACATACAAAAAACAGAAGCTTAATGAAAAGGTAAGCAAAGGACCTGAACTTATATTTTTTTTTCAAAGAAGACATACAAAGGGTCAACGGATACATTAAAAGTTGCTCAACATCACTCATCATCAGAGAAATGCAATTAAAAATCACCATAAAGTATCATCTGACATTTGTTGGTATATCTATTATCAGTGAGACAAGAGATAACGAATGCTGGCAAGGCTGTGGAGAAAAGGAAATTCTTGTACACTGTTGCTGGAAATGTAAACTGGTACAGCCACTATGGATAATAGTATGATGTTTCCTCAAGAAACTGAAAACAAAGCTATCATAAGATCAAGCAATCCTACTTCTGGGTATACATACAAAGGAAACAAAATCACTATCTTGAAGAAATACTTGTGCTACCATGTTCATTGCATCATTATTCACAAGTGTCAAGGTATAGAAACAACCTAAGTATCCATAAACAAATGAATGGATTTTAAAAATGTGAGATATAGATTAAATAAATAAATAAGTATATATATATATATGTATATGTATATATACATATACAGTAAATCACCTACATACAAACCTTCAAGTTGAGAAATTTCAAAGTTGTGAACGTGCATTCACATGTCCAATCAAGTAAGTCAGTTCACATGTCTGGCATACATTGTCACGTGTGTGTATCCTCTACAAGTGGTTGTGCTTTTGAGTACTTTACACTACTGTATACAGTATAGTAGTAGAGTGTCTATTTCAAGCCAAGGATGTCCAGAAGCAAACATAAAAGCAGTGATGATGTAGCTGGGACACAAAGGTTGCAGCAGCTGTTCAGAATGTAATCCAGTGTTACTATGTTATCTATGGTGAGAAAAGAAGACTTACTACCCAGATATCACTGGATCATTTTTTTCAAGAGGGTAGACAGAATCAAATACAGCAAGGAACCAGAACCTATGCCATCAGTGTCAGGCATGAGTGAAATTGCAGCTTGCCCTCCACCTCCTATTGCTGATGATCCTTCAGCTCTACCATCTCCCACCTCCTCTCCCTACTCCAGTCTTCTTGCTTGTTCACTTGATGCCAGCCTCTGTAAGTAGCTGTTGTATTGTACTACTGTACTTTTCAAGGTATGGTACTGTAGATTAAAAATGTTTTCTTTATTTTTTGTGTTTATTTTTTATGTATTATTTGTGTGAAAAGTATTATAAACCTATTACAGTACAGTACTATATAGCTGATTGTGTTAGCTGGGAACCTAGGTTAACACTGTTGGACTTAAAAACAAATTAGACTTACAAATATACTCTCAGAACAGAACTCGTTCATATATAGGGGACTTTATGTATATATATATATATATATATATATATGTGTGTGTGTGTGTGTGTGTGTGTGTGTGTGTGAGTGTGTGTATATATATGTATGTCAGCCTTAAAAATAGAAACAAGTCTATAGATAAACCTGGAGGGAATTGTGCTAGATGAAATATACCAGACTAAGAAAGACAAATACTATATAATACCACTTAAATGTGTAATCTAAAAAAAAAAAAGTCAAACTCATAGAAACAGAGCTAGAATGGTTGTTGCCAGGGTCTGGGAAGTAGAGGAACTAAGGAGAAGATGGAAAAAGAGTGCAAATTTTCAGTAATAAGATGAATAAGATCTGAGGATATAATATGTTATATGGTGACTAAAGTTGATAATACTGTTTGGTACTGTATAAATGAAATTTGCTAGAAGAGTAAAACTTGTGTTCTCAACAACAACAAAAAGTAAATATGTGAAATGATAAAGGAATGGATATGTTAATTAACTCAGTGATGAGAATTAATTTACAATGTATATGTATATCAAATCATGTTCACACCTTATATCACAATTTTAATTTTCAATTATATTTCAAAAAAATTAAAATAAATAATAGAAACTTTACTTGCAGATAAATAAAGAGCTGACAGTAATCATTCTAAAATATATTAGGTGTTGCCGATATTGAGATTTAGGAAGACTCATCAGTTTTTCAAATTTTATTAAGATATAATTGGCATACAGCACTGTATAAGTTTACAGTATAGAGCATAATGATTTGATTTACATATATCATGAAGTGATTATCACAATAAGTTTACTGGATATCCATCATTTCATATAGGTACAAAATTAAAGTAGAAAAAAAATATTCTTGTGAAGAGAACTCTTAGGATTTACTTTCTTAACGACTTTCATATATAATATACAGCAGTGTTAATGATTCATGAGTTTTAAATTGCCAAAATGGCATAACTAACCTATTTAGCCAGTGTCTTCAACTTGAATTTAATTTAGGTAGCAGTGATATATGAGCATTCTAACATCAGCAAAGATGCTTGATGACTAGTGAAGATAAATGTTTCCCTTGTTTTCATCCCTACTCAGTAGTTTGAGAACATTTTTTAAGAGTTAGAACATGTGATATAAAATACTGAAGTTTGTCTATCTTTTGTGCACTCCAAGTACCCACTTAGGACTGAAGTATGACCAGGAAATAACTATGCCATTGAATATCTATGCCCTTGCTTTTTAAGATTATATCTTTTTATTTCAGAATTTTTGAAGTCTTTAAATTTATTTGGTTTATTATCTTTCCCTATATATATATCACATACTGTAAATTATACATACTTAAATGATAAGTTTAAAGAAAGTGAAACCACCTGGATATTTACTAGATTTTTGATAGTAGAATATGTTTTTATATGCTTATGTAATTTATCTTATTTCTTTCATAGTATCCATAGTAGAGAGAAATCTCAAAAATCTCAGTTTTTCATAGATCAACCTATATATAACAATAAACTTAAATTTAGGCTTTTTTTTTCTTTCAAAATAATCCTCTTTAATAGTGTAAGGTTTATATATGCTGAGTCAGTATAGAAAACTTTAAATAAGTAATAGAGTAGCTGATTGAGAGAGAGTTCAAATACATAAGTTTTTATTTCATTCCAAAGGAGGAATTACCTCTTTAAAAAGGTGAAAAACATCTGAGATTTTTCTACACAATCATGACTCTTTCATATTAACTCAGTTTGCTACCCTTGTGTGTATTTGTACTGATAATCAGAATGTAAGATGAAGTAGTTGAAGAGACAGAAGTGTAATTAGGGAATCTTTCATTCTGTAAATATCAGGAACTTTAATTCTTAGCTCCAACTCTTTTGAGAGTTCCACCTCATCATCCCCAATTGATAGATATGTAGTTCTGTCTATATCACGTTTATTCATATAGGACCCATATAATTAAAAAATTCTAAGAGGCTTAAAAAAATAAGACAACACAACACTTCAAGGAGAATCAGCTTGATTTTATTTTGCTGAAAGAAGAAGAATGGAAAGTGAATGAGGGATAAGAGAGTGAGTGAGAGACAGAGACCCATGGTATTACTGACCTAAGATAAATTGTAGAACAAATTAATGCTAACATCTCCTTAACTCATTCTTTGATTCTAAAAGAAATTATGAAGAATCTTACATCATCTGATATTTTTGCCACTTAGGAATGTTCTACCAAAATTTTCAAAAGCATCCTCTTATTTAAAGACTAAAGACCTAGGGCTCTTAACCCAGTATCATGTCTGAAGAACACAATTTTAGATACTAATATTATACTGTAAATAATGCTACCACCTCATCTTCCTACAGGATTATACAACATTAATATTAAATTCCATGGACACTCTTCAAGCTGGCTTTTTTTCTGAATTTTGTAAGATTATTTAAAATACAGGCAAAATAAATAACTCATCCTTCAGGAAAATAACTTAAAACTTTTTTTTTTTTTTTTTTTTTTTGGCACGCGGGCCTCTCACTGTTGTGGCCTCTCCTGTTGTGGAGCACAGGCTCCAGTAATGCAGGCTCAGCGGCCATGGCTCACAGGCCCAGCCGCTCCATGGCATGTGGGATCTTCCCGGACAAGGGCATGAACCCGTGTCCCCTGCATCGGCAGGTGGACTCTCAACCACTGCACCACCAGGGAAGCCCAACTTAAAACATTGTTAATGGACTTTTTAAATACTTCAAATACCTCATTATTTTTTGAAAAGTATTTCTGATGCCTTCATCATTCTTTATATTTGTATACTTAATGTTTCACATAATATGTATTAATATAAAGACAGGCAGAAGTAATATTAACTAAAAGAAACTAGCATGTTAAAACATTTAATATGCCATCAGCATTGTGATATTTACTATAACATATTATTTGACTTAATCATTACAAAGATTCTCTAAGGAAACATTACGTGCATTTTACAGGTCAATTAACTCAAGAGATGTTTGATACCTTGCTGAAGGACACAAACTAATTGAAAACCCCATTTTCCTGACTCAAGTCTATATGTTTATATTTAACTAAACTATAATTTCCAAAAGTTAATCACAGAGTTTGTAGTAAAAAGCCTTGACATATAAATGGTAATTCCCTGCTTCCATTCAAAATTGTCTTCCTCCATTCTTCATCCATATTTTACTGTAAACACGTACTCATATGTTCAGGACTACCTGGGTTTGAAACCAATTCTAAAATTGGGAAGAAAATATATATCAGGATTCCTTAAAACTTGAGCTATCAAGATATTGTTACTTAGGCTTTCAGTTTCTTATTCAAAACCTTTGATTATATCCCTACTTCTTCTGCCCAAGATAGGTGGAATTCCTTATCTCAGGTGATTATCACTCTAATCTGGATCCAGGTGATCTATGTATCTTTTCCCTGTCTTAGTTAAATTTCTTCAATCTGAGATCTTGCTTGGTTGGATATATATTAACTGTTTTCAGTATTTGAAATTCCTCTTGACCAGGTTAATTATTAATCTCTATTTTCCTCATTTTGATGTAAATTCTTTAGATTTGAGCTCCACCTCTTTGCCACATCATTCCTTTCATTATTACTATTATCAAGCTAAATTTGAAGTTCCATGCAGGCTTCCTCTGTGACTAATGGATGAATCTGTTAATTTTCTTCTCACTTTTAACATGAATTTGCAACAAAGTCTCCAGGGTTTTTAAATTCTATATATTTTAAACAGTATAAAGTTTGAAAATTCTATATATTTCCTCTTCACCTTTTCTCCCTTCCCTTATAATCCTATTTACAGAAACAGTACACTTAACATAATTATAATTTTATAATTTTCTTCATTCATATAGTTTCAGGTGAATAATATTCTCTTGTGAAAAATGAGCTACTTAAACAACCATTCATTACCAAATATATAAATTACATGATAGATTGTGAAAGAAAAATTAATTTCCTCTTAAACCCTAGATAAAATCATTTGATCATGTATATTCAAAGAATAATTAAAATATTCATATATTGAATGAAATTCAAATGAAACATTTGTACTATTTCTTTGATATTCTTTTTATGTAACTTCACTATGATTATAAGTAAACCAGTCAGTTAGCAATAAATTACATATTCATATAATTTTTCAAATCAAAGATCAAATAACTCTCCTATGTGCTAATATATTAAAAATAATTTTTTTATTCTGAAAAATTTTATGCATTAAATTATTTTAGTATGTTTTTGTAATTCAGTGTGGATAAATTGACAAAATGAATAAATGAATTGAGGATATAAAATCCAAGGGTGACACAAAAAAGACTTGTTTTTTAAGTTGTGACTTAATTAAATTATCATTCAGTACAATACTTATTATAACATGTTTATTGCTAATTCCATGTCCTGCTGTGCAATGAGACACAAGAGACAGTAAATATGGAATTAAATGCCAATAGGTTGCAGCTTTGTAAACACATAAAATGCAAAATGGCATAAAAGCTCTTGAGTCCTGCTGATTCCTAATTGTCGTCTGTGGCATACTTTATTCTACAACGCTTTAAAGTAGCTGATATTACATTAAGCTCCAAATACCTGTACCTAAGAAAAACTAATTCTTTAAATTATGATAATTCTTAGAAATTATACTGATTTTTTACTTAGTTAATAAAATGTATGTTCAATAATTACTTTCAAGTAGCACATTTTAATAGAAAGCCCTTTATATGGATTAAAAATGGTAGGAAAAAATATACTAGCAAATCATTATCACTTTTTAAAAGCACTTCTATTTTTTATTAGCAATAATTTTTTAAGCATCAAAAAGTTTCTTCAAGTCTATAAATTATATTTCTCTCACTTGTGGTTTATTTAACCTTATCACCAATCAGGAAAGATACATTCTGGGTTTTTTTCAAATTTTATTTTGTGACATTAGTCAAATATAAACTCAAGTATTCTTACGACTTTTTAAATTTTTTTCTCCTGAGAAATGCAAACATTCTTGGGGCTACTGATAAATTGGCTCTCACAGTAAACAATCAGTACTAGAGTACCAGCAAATAGAAAAGGTTAATCTGAATTAGACAAAGTAAATCTTATCAAGTTATCATTCTGAACTTCATTCCTTTCTTTTGAGAAATTACTCCATTCCTAAACTTTTATCTGTGAATCCATAAATATATTTTTGTTTGTTCCATCCTTTTATATTTTTTATTTATTGTTGACATACAATATTATATTAGTTTTAGGTGTACAACATACTGATTTGACTTTTCTATGCATTATGAATTGATCTCAACAGTAAGTCTAGTCTGTCTCTATACAAAGTATTACAATATTATCAGCTATATACTTTGTAGCATACATTACATCCCTGTGACTTATTTATTTTATAACTGGAAGTTTGTGCTTCTTAATCCCCTTCACATATTTTACCCAGCCCCCTAACCTCCACTCCTCTGACAACCACAAGTTTGTTCTCTGTATCTATGACTCTGTTTTTGTTTCCTTATGTTTGTTCATTTGTCTTATTTTTTAGATTCCACATAAATGTGAAATCATATGGCATTTGTCTTTCTCTGTCTGACTTATTTGACTTAGCTTAATATCCTCTAGGTCCATCCATGTTCTTGCAAATGGTAAGATTTCATTCTTTTTTATCGCTGTGTAATAGTCCATTTCATATGTGTGTGTGTGTGTGTGTGTGTGTGTACATTTCAATCATATCTTCTTTACCCATTCATCTATCAATGGACACTTCAGTTGCTTCCATACCTTGGCTATTGTAAATAATGCTGCTATGAACATAAGGGTGTATATATCTTTTAAAATTAATGTTTTCATTTTCTTCTGGTAAATACCAAGAGGTGGAATTGCTGGATCATATAGTGCTATTTTCAATTTTTTGAGGAAACTTCATACTGTTTTCAATAGTGACTGCACCAATTTACATTCCTATCAGCAGTGCACAAGGGTTTCCTTTTCTCCACATCCTCACCAACATTTGTTATTTGTTGTCTTTTTGATAAGAGCAACTCTGACAGGTGTGAGGTGATATTTCATTGTGGTTTTGATTTACTTTTCCCTGATTAGAAATGTTGAACATCTTCTCATGGGTCTGTTAGCTATGAGCATGTCTTCTTTGGGAAAAAAAGATGTCTATTCAAGCCCTCTGCCCAATGTTTGAATGAGATTGTTTAATTTTTTGATGTTGAGTTGTGTAAATTCTTCATATATTATGGATATGAACCTCCTAACAGATATATCATTTGCAAATTTTTCTCCCATTCAGTAGACTGCCTTTTCTTTTTGTTGAAGGTGTCCTTCACTATGCAAAAACTTTTTAGTTTGATGCAATCTGATTTGATTATTTTTTCTTTTGTTTCCCTTGCCTGAGGAGACTGAAATTTAAAAATATTGCAGAGAGCGACCAAGATGGTGGAATACAGTGATCCTGAGCTCACCTCCTCTCACAAGCACACCAATATCACAATGATCTGCAGAACACCATTGATGAAAAAGACTGGAACCTACCAGAAAAGATTTTCTACAACTAAGGACATAAAGAAAGAACCACAATGAGACAAGTAGGAAAGGCAGAATCATGGTATAATAAAATACCATAACCCTTGGATGGGTGACCCACAAACTGGAGAATAATTGTATGGCAGAGGTTCTCCCATAGGAGTGAGAGTTCTGAGGCTCACATCAGGCTCCCCAGTCTGGGAGGTCAAGCACTGGAATGAGACCCCAGAGCATTTGGTTTGAAGGCCAGTGGGGCTTAATTACAGAAACCCCACAGGACTGGAAGAACTAAAGACTTCACTCTTAAAGGGCACACACAAAATCTCACATGCACCAGGACCCAGGGCAAGAGCAGTAATTTGATAAGACCCTGGGTCAGAACTACATGCTGGTCTTGGAGAATCTCCTGGAGAGGTGGGTTGGGGGAGGTGTGGCTCCCCCAGGGGACATGGACACTGGTAGTAGACATATTTCAGAAAGTTCAATCACATGAACACCTCTGCTGGTTGCTGCCATCTTGGCTCATTAGTGCTAAGGCCTGGCCCCACCCAACAGCCTGTAGGTGCCAGTACAGGGATGCCTCAAACAAACAACTAACTGGATGGAGACACAGCCCTACTTATTAGCAGGTAGGCTGCCTAAAGTCTTTTTGAGCCTAAAACCACCTCTAGACAAGCCCCTATACAAGGTCCTGCTCACCAGAATCCCAAGACCCAGTTCTACTCACCAGTGGTCAGACACCTGCCCTTCCCTCCAGAAAATCTGCACTCATCTTTACACCAGGCTCACCCACCAGACCCACCATCAGGGAGACAATAGACACAGAAAACTATGATCCTAAAGCCTGCAGACTCAGCCCAGCTACAACATTCCAGACCCTACTCTCAGACCAGCTGTGTCCTGGCCCTGGCCACTAGCAAGCCAACACAACCTTAGGGACACACCAAACCCCATACCCAGTTGTGTCAGTAACTGCACACCCAACCAACAATCTGAAACAAGCTCTGGGGATCCCTGGTCTCTGCAGCCAGACTAAAGGAACCAGCTCTGCCTGCCAGTAGTTCATCACTAATGCAAGGACCTAGCTCCAATTGCCAGTGACTGGGCAGCAGCCTTTGGGACTTGATTCTGAACACCTGTGAGGCAGCTCTAACCCCAGCACCAATTAGGCTTCTGAAACCAACCACCACATGGCCAGGCCCTACAGCAGCCAGCAGCATTCACACAAGACAGGGTCTAGCAACCAACCAGGCTAGAGGCCAACCAAGCCTACAAGACTGCACACACAGTCAGCACACCACAACAGAAGGACCCATGCAGCCTTCTAAGGGGGAACCCCTAGAGTATATAGTTTGGGTGACAAGATGAGAGTATACTGCTGGGATACATAGGTTGTCTCCTACAGAAGGACACTTCTCCAAGGTTGAGAAACATAACTAACCTACCACATACATAAAAATACAAATAGCAACTTAGACAAAATGAAGTGGTAGAAGAATACCTTTCAGATGATGGAAAAAGATAAAACCCCAGAAGAAGAATTAAGTGAAGTGGAGATAGGCCATCTACCTGAGAAAGAGTTCAGAGTAATGATAATAAAAATAATCAAAGAACTCAGGAGAAGAATAAATGCACAGAGTCAGAAGTTTTTAACAAAGAGTTAGAAAATATCAACAAAAACCAAACAGATGAAAATACAATAACAAAAATGAAAAACACACTAAAAGGAATCAATAGTAGACTAAATGATTCAGAAGAATAAATCAGTGAGCTGGAAGACAGAGTAGTGGAAATCACTACAACTGACCAGAAAAAAGAATGAAAAAAAAAAATGAGGACAGTTTAAGAGACCTATGGGACAATATCAAGTGCATGAATATTCTCATTATAGAGGTCCCAGAGGAGAAGAGAGATAGAAAGTGCCTGAGAAAATATTTGAAGAAATAATAACTGAAAACTTCCTTAACCAGGGAAAGGATACCATCACCCAAGTCAAGGAAATGCAGAGTCCCACATAGGATTAACTCAAAGCGGAACACACCAAGACACATTGTAATCAAAATAACAAAATGATAAACAGAGAAAATTAAAAGCAGCAAGAGAAAAGCAACAAATAACATACACAGGAACTCCGATAAGGCTATCAGCTGATTTTTCATGACAAACTCTGCAGGCCAGAAGGAAATAGCACAACATATTTAAAGTGATAAAAGGGAAAAATCTACAACAAAGAAAATTCTACCCAGCAAGGCTCTCGTTCATTGATTTGATGGAGAAATCAAAGGCTTTACAGACATGCAAAAGCAAAAAGAATTCAACATAACCAAACCAGATTTACAAAAAATATTAAAGGAAATTCTGTAGGTGAAAAAGAAAAGGCCACCACGGGAAACAAGAAAATACAAAATGAAAAAGCACTCCAGTAAAAGTAAATATACAGTAAAGGTAGGAAATCATCCACATGCAAATCTAGTAGGAAGGTTAAAAGACAAAAGTAGTAAAATTGTCTGTACCCCACAATAAGCAGTTAAGGGATACATAAAACAATTAGATGTAAAATATATCAAAAACAGTAGTCATGAGGGCAGGAGAGTACAAATTCCATGTTTTTTAAATGTATTTGAAATTAAGAGATCATTGACTTAAAACATTCATGTATATATATAGACTGCTATACAAAAATTTTATAGTTATTGCAAACAAAAATCTATAATAGATATTCTCACAAAGAAGTAAAAGGAATCCAAACATAACACTAAAGATAGTCATCAAGTCACAAGAGAAGAAAACAAAAAAAGGGGAAAAAAAAACCTACAAAGACAAATCCAAAACAATGAACAAAATGACAATAAGAATATACATATCAATAATTACTTTAAATTTATTTATTTATTTATTTATTTATTTATTTTTGGCTGTGTTGGGTCTTCGTTGCTGCACATAGGCTTTCTCTAGTTGCGGTGAGCAGGGCCTACTCTTCATCATGGTGCACGGGCTTCTCATTGCAGTGGCTTCTCTTGTTGCCTAGCATGGGCTCTAGGCACGTGGGCTTCAGTAGCTGTGGCATGTGGGCTCAGTAGTTGTGGCTCACAGGCTCTAGAGCGCAGGCTCAGTAGTTGTGGTGCATGGGCTTAGTTGCTCCATGGCATGTGGGATCTTACTGGACTAGGGCTTGAACCCATGTCCCCTGCATTGGCAGAAGGATTCTTAACCACTGCACCACCAGAGAATCCCTCAATAATTACTTTAAATGTAAATAGATTAAATGACCCAGCCAAAAGATATAGAGTGGCTGAATGGATAGAAAAACAAGACTCATATATATATGCTGTTTACAAGAGACCCACTTCAGATCTAGAGAAAAATACAGACTGAAAGTGAGGGGATGGAAAAAGGCATTACATGCAATTAGAGATCAAAAGAAAGCTGAAGTAGCAATACTTATATAAGACAAAATTCAGTCTAAAATAAAGATTGTTACAAAAGACAAAGAAAGACACTTCCTAATGATCAAAGGATCAATCCAAGAAGAAGATATAACAATTGTAAATATATAGGCAGCCAACATAGGAGCACCTAAATGTATAAGGCAAATATTAGCAGATACAAAAGGAGACATCAACAGTAACGCAATAATAGTAGGGATAAATTAGGAGTTTGGGATTAACAGATACACACTACTATATATAGAATAAATAAACAACAAGGACCTATGGTATAGCACAAGGAACTATATTCAATATCTGTATAAGCTGTAATAGAGAAGAATCTGAAAAAGAATATATATATATATATATATATATATATATATATATATACATACATACACACACACACATATAAAACTAAATCAGGTTGCTGTACACCTGAAACTAATACACTATGAATAAACTATACTTCAATAAAAAAACTTAAAATTAAAAAAAAAATTAAATTAAAAAAAAGACTTCCTCAAAATCAAACAGTACACAAAAGTTGATTAGTAGTTGCCTAGAGTTAAAATTAGTGGGGAGTAGGGAATAGATATTAACTGATAATGGTCATGGAGTTTTTTGAGGGATGAGGAAAACGTTCTAAATTTGATTGCCGCTAAGGTTGCCGAACTTTTAACCATACTAAAAAAAGTTGAATTGTACATTAAATGGGTGAGCTGTATGAAATATTAATTATATCTCAATAAAACTTTTAAAATATCAAACAGTAAATTAAGGAGCTAACCTTCAATGGGAGTGTAATATCTCAAAAGTGTGTGGAGCTATCTGTCTATATACAACAGGGAGAACTTGAGAGTTTCCTGAAGAATACTCAATGCATAAAGTTATATACAGGAAAATGATCTGCTGTGTGGTTTGAAGACAAGGCAGACATCAGACCAGGAGAAACTGAGAGGACAGAAAAGACAGATTTAATCTATTCAAAAATGTTTATGGGAGTCAGTGTCAAGATGGCAGAATAGGAAGATTCTGAGCTTACCTCCACTCACAGACACACCAAAACTACAACTACATTTAGAACAACTATCTCTGAGAATGACTTGAAGACAAACAGAAGAGATTGTCTATAACTAAGGATATAAAGAAAAGGCCACAATAACAGATAATAGAGATGTAGTCAGAAACCACACCTCTAGTGTGGTGACCCAGACGAGGGATACCACAACCATGGAGGTCCACCCTAAGGAAGAAGGGATCTGAGTCAACAATCAGGCTCCCCAGCTCAGGGGACCACTATCAAGAAAATCAACCCCACATTATCTGGCTTTGAAAACCAACAGGGCTTATGTCAAGAAATCAAGACTGTGCTCTTGAAGGGCTCATACACAAACTAACTTTTACATAACATTGTTCCAGCACAGATGCAGCAGCTTGAAATGTACGTGAGTCATATGAGAAGGAGATTCATGGGCTAATATTAGGGTAGTGTCAGAGGGGTAGGGATCTGGTGGAGATTCCTCCAGAGATGAAATATTGGCCAGTGACATTATCATTTTTCTTTTCTTTTTAACTTTCCTTCCACCTAGCTGGCCTGGTGGTGGAGGGTGCCTTATCTATCACTCTCAATTACCCAAGCTACCAATTTGTGCCCTGCCCCACCCTACATGGATGCCCTGGCTGGGCCCTCCAAACTGGCTCCCACTTCACCCCATCCAGTGGACTACACTAGGTGGCACCAGCACCCCTTCAATGTGGCTTTTGCTCTGGCGAACCCAGCCACATACACAAGCACACCCAGAATAGTCCTAACTAGTCCTTATAACTGGTTGTACCAAGGGTCAGCCATGCACATCATTGTACCCACAACAGTCAGAGAATGACATCTCAGCCAGCTGGGTCTGGAGCTAGCCTTGCCCATCAGCACACCTGTAGAAGTCTCAGCATGTAACAGGAGGGTACATACAGCCAAAACAGGGGTGCCCCTGGAGCACCTGGACCTGGTTATCAGGGGAGATTACACTACTGGGCCCCACAGACACCTTCTAAATAAGACCACTCCTTCAATTTTGGAAGAGGTAGCTAAAATACCTAATACATAGAAACAAACACAGAGAGTTAGGCAAATGAGGAGAAAAATAATACCTTCCAAATGAAAAAACATGACAAAAACCCAGAAAAAGAACTAAATAAAATAGAAATAAATACTTCACCAATACATAGTTCAAAGAAATAGTCATAAAAATGTCACAAACCTCAGGAGAAAAATGGATGAACTCAGTGAGAACTTCAACAAAGAGATAGAAAAGTATAAAACAGGAACCAATCAGAACTGAAGAATACAATACATGAAATGAAAAATACAATAAAGGGAAACAATAGCAGATTACAGCATGCAGAATAAGGATCAGTGATCTGGAAGACAGGGTACTGAAAAATCACCCAATTGGAACATCAAAAAGAAAAAAAAGTATTTAAAAAAATGAGGATAGGTTAAAGGACCTGTAAGGCAACATCAAGCATACTAATATTTATATTATAGTGGTCCCAGAAGAAGAAGAGAGAAAAAGGGACAGAAGACCTATTAAAAGAAATAATGGTTGAAAACTTTCCTAACTTGACAAAAGAAACAAACATCCAAGTCCAGAAATCACAGAGTCCTAAACAAGAAGAATCCAAGGAGACCCACACCAATACATATTATAATTAAGACATCAAAAGTTAAAAGACAAATAGAGACTCTTGAAAGCAGAAGAGAAAAACAAGTACTTATGAACAAGGGAACCCCTATGAGACTTTCAGTTCATTTCTCAGCTGAAACTTTACTGGCCAGAAGGACTAGAATGATATATTTAAAGGGTTGAAAGAAAAAAAAAAAAAAAAACCTACAACAAAGAAAACTCTACCTGAGTAAGTAATTATTCAGAATTGAAGAATACATAGAGTTCTCCAGACAAGCTAAAACTAAAGGAGCCATTGCCACTAAACTAGTCTTACTAGAAATGTTAAAAGGACTTATTTAAATGAAAAAGATGCCATAACTAGAAACAGGAAAATTATGAAAAAATATCTCACTGGAAAAGGCAAACATATAATAAAGGTAGTGGATCAACCACCTGTAAAGCTAGCATAAAAGTTAAAAGTAGTATGAAGTAGTAAAATCATATACATCTAAAATAATAAGTTTAGCAATACACAAAATAAAAAGAGGTATAATATGATCAAACACATAAAACATGGTGGGAATGGAGTAAATATGTAGTACTATTAGAATGTGCTCAATCTTATGTGACTATCAACCTAAAATAGACTGCTACATAAGTAGGTTATTATATATGAATGTCACAAACCAAAAACCTACAACAAATACAAAAAAATAAATAAATAAAGAGAAAGGGAAATGAACATAAAATTAAGGAAAGCCCTATAAAATCACAAGGGAAGATAGGAAGAAATAAAAAGAACAACAAAATTAACCAGAAAACAATTGACAAAATGGCTATAAGTACATACCCGTCAATAATTACTCTAAATATAAATGGACTGAATGCTCCAATCAAAAGCCATAATTAAAATAAGAAGCCGCCTATTTATATTGCCTACAAAAGATTCACTTCAGATATAAAGATACACATAGACAGAGGGATGCAAAAAGATATTCCAAGAAAATAGAAATTAAAAGAAAACAGGTGAAAATACTTATATCAGACAAAATAGACTTTAAAACTGCTGATACAATTAAACATCCATTTATGATAAAAACTCTTAACAATGTGAGTATAGAGGAATATACCTTAACATAGTAAAGGTGATATATGCCAAACCCTCAGCTAACATAATAATCAACAGTGAAAGAAACATTCAGAAAGAGAAATTTAAAAAAAAATCAATCCCATTTACAATTGCATCCGAAAGAATAAAATACCTAGGAGTAATTTTAAGCAAGGAAATGACAGGCTTATACTCTGAAAAACATAAAACACTGTTTAAAGAAATTAAAGACAATACAAATTAATGTTAAGAGATACTGTGCTCATCGATTGGAAGAATTAATATGGTTAAACTGCCTGTACTACCAGAGGCAATCTACAGATTCAGTGGAATTCCTATCAAAATACCAATGGCATTTTTTTTGTAGAACTGGAACAAATAATCCTAAAATTTGTATCAAATCACAAAGGACTCTGAATAGCCAAAACAACCTTAAGAAAGAAAAACAAGGTGGAGTCAAGACGGTAGAATAGGAGGACATGGAATCCAACCCTCCCCACAAGTACCTCAAGAATGTATCTATTATATAAATAGAACAATACTCACAGAGCACTTGCTGAACATGAGCAGAGAAACTTGGACACCTAAAAGGACAAGAAAAAATCCACACACAACCAGGTAGGATGAAAGAAAGAAAAAAAGAAAAGAAGATACACGATGGGACGTGCACCCCTGTTGGTGGGGGAGCTGAAGGAAAGTAGAGGTTCCCACACTCAGTGAAGCCCTGTCACTGGCGGGAGGATCACCTGGGACAGAGAGGGAGCTTCGGGGACTCAAAAGACAACACAGGGCCTCCCTGGTGGCGCAGTGGTTGAGAGTCCGCCTGCCGATGCAGGGGATACGGGTTCGTGCCCCGGTCTGGGAGGATCCCATATGCCGCGGAGCGGCTGGGCCCGTGAGCCATGGCCGCTGGGCCTGCGCATCCGGAGCCTGTGCTCCGCAACGGGAGAGGCCACAACAGTGAGAGGCCCGCATACCGCAAAAAGAAAAAAAAAAAAAAAAAAAAAAAAAAGACAACACAGCATCCTGTCTGTGGCAGGCAAGACAAAGTAAGACTTACATGGATGGTTCCTGCTGCAGCCCTGCATGCTCCAGCCTGAGTTGTCTGTTGGTGTGGAAGGGTGCTGGGTGCTGGGATGTGGGGTTTGGAGAGTGGGCCCAGGGAGAGGACAGCTGTTGGTTATGAACAGACAGCTTGAAAGGACAGGAGTAAGAAGATCCACAACCGGGAAAGTTTGTGGAAGAAGCCCGAGCCACCATAGAAGCAAGGTACCATTGCAGCCCTCTTCCCCATGCATTGACCCTGCCTCTGTGAGCACTAGGAGGGGTACCCCCCTGAGCAACCTCACCCATCCCTCTCCCCAAAGTGTTCTCTGGTACTGGTGGCCTTGGCAGGCTGGCTTGCCTCCCCTGCCAAAGCATCCTCTGACCTGCTAGTCCTGGTGGGCTCGTGTGCCATACCCCTTGATGCCTCTGCCCCCGCCTGCCTGGGTGGGTGCCTGTGCTCCAGGACCGCCTCAGGAACAGACACTGGTGAGAGGAACACATGCAGTGGAGGGACTGAAAAAACTGCTGAACTCTACGGGCTATGCAACTAAGGAGGAAAAGCTGAAATCTCTCCTCGCGGCTGCAGGAACCACAGACTCACACCCCTCTTACTATCTTCATAGAGTAAGGATCTGCAGAATGTTCAAATGGACGAGTGCTCCTGAAGCTGAGATGGGTTTAGGTTTAGCAATTGTGGACTTTGTGGGCACCGACATGTGGGGATTGGACCCGTTCAGAATCAGAGCTACCGCCATTGCTCCCACAGCAGGTCCAGGTACACAATTACTACAGTCCTGGAACATGAATTCAGTGAATCTGCACTGGTGGTCTGATGAAAACAATGCCTGAGAGACACCAGGGCCAAACACTGGCATACCCATTGTTAAGGTGGGGCTGAAAGCAGTTTCAGAAACAGTGTAATTTGTGAGCCAGCACAATGGGTGAAAAGTGACACAACAGAGTACACTCACAAGTGAACAGCTCCAGAGTAGGAAAACTCAATGGCTTCTCTCCCAGTGCAATTGCTCCAGTCCCACCTACCTCACACAAAGGATCACAGCTCAGAAACATATCTAGGAATCTGTACTCCAACAACGAGGGAGACAGCCCTGCCCCTGACAGGGCAGTAACAACCAGAGAGCAAAGGGGAGACTCCACTCAATATCCAGTGTAGGCTCAGTTCACTACAACATCAGTCACACCTCCAATCAATAGGATAACTGCCAGCATACACTGAGAAAAGAGGTGGCAAACATCCATACTAAAAACAGCCCTCTGGGCTTCCCTGGTGGCACAGTAGTTGAGGGTCCACCTGCCGATGCAGGGGACACGGGTTCGTGCCCCAGTCCGGGAAGGTCCCACATGCCACAGAGCGTCTGGGCCCATGAGCCATGGCCACTGGGCCTGCGTGTCCAGAGCCTGTGCTGCACAACGGGAGAGGCCACAACAGTGAGAGGCCTGCATACCGCAAAATAAATAAATAAATAAATAAATAAAAACAGCCCTCACACTAAAAAATATTAAACATACAGAAACTACACAGGGATGTTCCCAGATAAAGATAGCCATCCAAGATATTCTGTGGGTCAAGAATCAGGAAGAAGAACCACCAGAGCATTTATCTTTGAAGGCCATTGGGACCTGAGTGCAGGAGCTCCACAGGGCTGACAAAAACAGAGACCCCACTCTTGGAAGGTGCACACAAGGCCTCACATGCTTTGGTACCCAGCACAAAGCACTACCTCCATAGGAACCAGGGTTAGACCTAAAAAGGAGTCTGGGAGGGTCTCCTTAGGAGGTGGGGGTTGGATGTAGCTCACTGTAGGGGCAAGGTCACGGGTGGCAGAAGCCCCAGATAATATTGATAATCATGAGCTCTCCTGGAGGTCCCTATTTCGGCAACAAGACCCAAGCCCACCCAACAACCTTCCACTCCAGAGCTAGAACACCTCAGGCCAATCAACCAGCAAGAAAAGAACCCAGCCCCAGCCATAAGCAGACAGGCTACCTAAAGTCTTACTGAGCTCAAAACTACCTCAAAACACACCCCTTTACATTGCCCTGCACATCAGAGGGACAAGACCTGGCTCCACACACCAGAGGGCAGTCACAAGTTACTCTGACCAGGAAGTCTGCACAGGGACCTAGACCAACCTCATCCACCAGGGGGCAGACACCAGAAGCAAGAGAAACTTCAATCCTGCAACCCTTGGAAAGAAGACCATAAACACAGAAAGTTAGACAAAAAGATATGATAGAGAAATATGTTGCAAATGAATGAACAAGCTAAAAACCCAAAAGAACAACTAAATGAAGAGGAGATAGTCAATCTACCTGAAAAAGAATTCAGTGTAATGATAGTAAAGATGATCCAAAATCTCAGGAAAAGGATGGAGGCCCATATCAAGAAGACATAAGAAATGTTTAACAAGGAGCTAGAAGGTTTAAAAAACAAACAAACTGATATGAATGATACATTAACTGAACTGAAAAATACACTAGAAGGAATCAATAGCAGAATAACAGAGGCAGAGGAACAAATAAGTGAGCTGGAAGACAAGGTGGTGGAAATCACTGCCACAGAACAGAATACAGAAAAAAAGAATGAAAAGAAATGAGGATAGTCTCAGAGATTTCTGGGACAACATTAAACACACCTGCATTCACATTATAGGGGTCCCAGAAGGAGAAGAGAAAGAAGAAGGGCCTGAGAAAATATTTGAAGACATTATAACCAAAAACTTCCCTAACATGAGAAAGAAAACCTTCACTCAAGTCCAGGAAGCCCAGAGAATCCCATGCAAGATGAACCCAAGGAGGAACACACTGAGACACATATTAATCAAACTGACAAAAAATAAAGATAAAGAAAACAATATTCAATGCAACAAGGGAAAAGCAACAAACAACATACAAGGGAATCCCTTTAAAGTTATCAGCTGTTTTTTCAGCAGAAACTCTGCAGGCCAGAAAGGAGTGGCACAATATATTTAAAGTGATGAAAGGGAAAAATATTATATCCAAGAACACTCTACTCTGCAAGGCTCTCATTCAGATTCCACAGAGAAACAAAAGCTTTACAAAACACATGGGACCCAATTAAACTTAAAAGTTTTTGCACAGCAAGAGAATCCTTAAACTAAATAAAAAGAAAACCCAGAGAATGGGAGAAAATATTTGCAAATGAAGCAACTCACAAGGAATTAATCTTCAAAATATGCAAACAATTCATGCAGCTCAATAACAAAAACCAAACAATCCAATCAAAAAATGGGCAGAAAATCTAAATAGACATTTCTCCAAAGAAGGCATACAGAGGGACAACAAGCACATGAAAAGATGCTGAACATAACTAATCACTAGAGAAATGCAAATCAAAACAAAATGAGGTATCACCTCACACTGGTCAGATTGTCCAATATCAAATTATTTACAAAAATTAAATGCTGAAGAGCAGGTAGAGAAAAGGTAACCCTTCTACCCTGTTAGTGGGAAAGTAAATTGATACAGCCACTATGGAGAACAGTATGGAGATTCCTTAAAAAATAATTTTATTTATTATTATATTTTAGCAACATGGATGGACCTAGAGAGTGTTATACTGAGTGAAGTAAGTCAGACAGAGAAGGACAAATGTCATATGATGTCACTTATATGTGGAATCTATAAAAATGGTACAAATGAACTTATTTACAAAACAGAAATAGTTACAGATATGGTACAAATAAACTTATTTACAAAACAGAAATAGAGTTACAGATGTAGAAAATAATCTAATGGTTACCAGGGGTGAAAGCAGGGGAGGGATAAATTGGGAAATTAGGGTTGACATATACACACTACTATATGTAAACTAGATAACTAATAAGGACATACTGTATAGCACAGGGAACTCTACTCAATACTCTGTAATGACCTGTATTGGTAAAAAATCTAAAAAAGAGTGGATATATGCATATGTATAACTGATTCACTGTGTTGCACAGCAGAAAGTAACACAACATTGCAAATCAACTATACACAAATAAAAATTAAAAAATAAAAACTATAAACAAATGAAAAAGGTTTATTATGGAAAACAGATAGAAACAAGTATAATAGTATAATAGTAAGCATAATAGTGTGTGTCTGTTAATCCCAAAGTCCTAACTTGTCCTTCCCCAACTTTCCCCTTTGGTAACCAAGTTTGTTTTCTATTTTTGTGAGTTTAATTCTGTTTTGTAAATCAGTTTATTTGTATCATTCTTTTAGATGCCACATATAAGGGATAAGATAGTATATTTGTCTTTCTTTGACTTACTTTACTTAGTATGATAATCTCCAGGTCTATCCATGTTGCTACAAATGACATTATTTCATTCTTTTTATGACTAATATTCCATTGTGTATATACATATATAGATACACATGTGTCTATATATATACCATATCTTTTTATCCATTCATTTGTCAATGAACATTTGGGTTGCTTTGATGTCTTGACTCTTGTAAATAGGCTGCTATGAACATTGGGGTGCATGTATTTTTTCGAATTAGAGTTTTTGCCTTTTCTGGTTATATGCCCAAGAGTGGAATTGTTAGATCATATGTTAACTCTATTTTTTCATGTTTTAAGAAACCTCCATACTATTCTCTGTAGTGGCTGCACCAATTAATATTCTCACCAACTGTGTAGGAGGGTTCCCTTTTCTCCAAATTCTCCAACATTTATTATTTTTAGTCTTTTTTGATGATGGCCATTCTTACTGATGTGAGGTGATACCTCACTAGTTTTGACTTGCGCTTCTTTAGTAATTAGCGATGTTGAGCACATTTTCATGTTTCTGCTAGCCATCTGTATGTCTTCTTCAGAGAAGTGTTTATTTAGATCTTCCCATGTTTTTTGATTGGGTTCTTTGTTTGATATTGAGCTGTGGGTGTTTTGTATATTTTGGAAAAAATCTCTTGTTGTTTGCAACATCTGCAAATATTTTCTCCCATTCCATAGGTTGTCTTTTCATCTTGTTTATGGTTTCTTTTACTGTGCAAAAGCTTTTAAGTTTAATTAGGTTCCATTCATTTATTTTTGCTTTTATTTTCAATACTCTGGGAGGTGGATCAAAAAAGATCTTGCTGCAATTTATGTCAGAGAGTGTTCTGCCTATGTTTTCCTCTAAGAGTTCTATAGTATCTGGCCTTACATTTAGGTTTCTATCCATTTTGAGTTTATTTTTGTGTACAGTATTATGGTGTGTTCTAATTTCATTCTTTTACATGTAGCTCTCCAGTTTTCCCAGCATCACTTATGGAAGAGACTACATTTTCTCCACTATATATTCTTGCCTCCTTTGTCATAGATTAGTTGACCATAAGTGTATGGGTCTACCTCTGGACTTTCTATCCTATTCCATTGATCTCTATGTCTGTTTTTGTGCCAAGACCATACTGTTTTGATTAATGTAGCTTTATGGTATAGTCTGAAGTCAAGGAGAGTAATTCCTCCAGCTCTGTTCTTCTTTCTCGAGTGTTTTGGCTCTCTGGTGCCTTTTGTGTTTCCATATAAATTTTGAAATTATTTGTTCTAGTTTTCTGAAAAAATTCCATTGGCAATATGATAGGGATTCCATTGAATCTGTAGATTGCCTTTCGTAGTATGGTCATTTTAACAATACTGATTCTTCCAATCCAAGAACATGGTATATCTATTTCCACCTGTTTGTGTCATCTTCAATTTCTTTCATCAGCATCTCATAGTTTTTGGAGTACTGGTCTTTTGGTCTCTTTTGGCCCAAAAGTTTTTGGTCTTTTGTCTCCTTAGATAGGTTTATTCCTCTGTATTTTATTCTTTGATGTGATTTCATGAAGTTAAAAACTAAAGAGAGTTTTCATTTGCTATTTATAAATATTAAAAAGTTCTTTTCTTTCATATATTATACTCATTTAACAAGAACCTACAATTATGTTATTTCATCATATGTAATATTAATGGTGTCTTAGTACCATAGCAATTTAACCAGCTTCCTATTTGTAAAATTAAAGTGCACATGAGTGAGAAGTGGCTACAGATTGCCTTACGATTTAATAGTAACAGACTAATGTAGACCTTAAATGAAAATTTCTTTACCAATAAACTTTTTAAAGAAAGATTAAATACTAAGAAGTTTAATAATCTGTTTGCTTCTTCTCATTTCTATGGGTAAGTAATTTCAACAACATTCTTACCTAGGTGTAAACTTTAAATTTGAACACAATTTTCTTTTACTTTCAGACTTCTGTGCCTTTGACCATGTCTTCTCTTTTAACTTAATGGGTAGAAGTACATTATGGTGAACCTGTTCATGTTAGGTACATGGATTACACATGTCTATCAAAGTAAAGAAATTTTGTTAAAATAATTTTGACCTACAATTTATCTCCTGCTAAAGCTACCTTTTTGATGCTACCATTTAAAATTGATGCTGCTTCATTTGGGGATTAAGAAGGAGTTGATTTTGTCAACTCTGGAAGTTCCAAGTTAACTGGATTCTCAGGTGACTTATATTGGCAAACACAGGCAGTGAGCATAATCCTTATTAAAGGTATCTTTCCTTCCTTCCTGTTTTCAGACTAGCTAGTGTTAGCATGAACCCATTTATGCCTTGGGGAACTCAGAAAAAAAGCTGCCAATAAACTGTAATAGTCTGAATATTTTCTGTAATTTTTCCTCATGCTACAGCTTTAGGTAGTGATTGTACTCTTTCTACCAAGGTGCAGCTGGTGAAAGTTTAATCAAATATTTTCCCACTTTATATCAAGAGTTGAAATGTTATAACATAAGTTGCCAGCTTTCAAGTCTGAGATAGGAGAGTTTTTAATTGCAAGCTCTCCAATCACCTCAATAAGACAATGAATTTTTTTTTTTACATTCTGACATTTATAATACTTAAAACTGATTGAGATTTAGGTAGAGAAGATCAAAAGTATATTTTTAACATGTTTATTCTGAGATACATATGTGACTTCTAATTTGTAATATTATAAAGGCAATTGGATATATGAGCCTAAAATACAGAAGAAAGACATGAACCAAGATAAAAATTTAGTGTGTCATCAACATTTAGAAATACAGAGCTTAAAGCCAAGAGACTAATAAACTAAATTTTCTATTTTATAATCATTGGATTATAGAATATAATCAAAATTATGTAGCATTTTAGAAGATACTCTACCAAAACACAAGAATCCCGGAAAGTTGAAAAGATGGGAAAAGTATGCCTAATGGTATTGTGAAAGATTTAGGTACATATCTCTCAATAATTATAGAATAAAGAACAACAAAAATGATGGCATATTTAGCTACATAATTAACATGCTTAATCTAATAGATGTATTTAGAATCCTGACCCTAAAAATTAGAGAATACACATTTTTCAGGAATTCATGTTTCTATTCAATCTTAGAAAAGTCTTCAAAATATGTTGAAATCACAATACCATAAGACTTTTTGATCATATGTAAATAAATTAGAAAAAATAACTAAAAAATAACTCAGGCTTCTTAAGATTATTTTTTAGGCAACAAAACAACTATCTGAAACACACTCATAGAAGGAATCCTGGGACATTAGTTCACCATTCCATAAATATCATATAAAACATCCTCTACATATAAAAAAAAAATCTTGCTAATTATATCACATACAAATTGTAACCAGAAATTATTAGTCATAGTTTTTTTATTAAAATATTGTAAATGTATTTAATTTCCAAAATGCCCCATTTTTTGTCCTTTTTATAAATTGCTCTCTGCTTTTATTACATTTAAGTGGCATGTGTAAGAAGTCAATATAGGAAAGGATGACTTTTATCAAGTGAAGTTTATCACATAAAAAAATCACACTCATTTCTTCAAATAGTGGAATGAAATTAAATTCTTTTTTTTTTTTGGCTTAAAGGAGTGATAGTGTAATTCAGAAAAATAAGTATAAGCACACTTACAAAAATAAGTTCAAGTATTATTCCTCCCCCAAGTCAGAATCACTGCTTTCTCTCTAAATATTGAAATAAACTATGTATAAGTATTGTACTAGATTTGCAGTAACTTTTGTTATCCTCTGAGAAAAACAGCAGCTTAGCTTAATTATTTGAAAATTTAATTCTATTATTCTTATTATTTCTTTACTATTTCTTACTCAATACCTTCTAAGAAAACAAATTGATAGAAAATAGTCACCAAGTATAAAAAAAATTTCTTTAGACCTTCACATGTAAATTGCTTTTTGAAAGTAGAATAAAATGTGTCAAACCTTAATCAGTTTGAATTTTATCAAGGGACAAAAATTTAAAATACCTATAGCCATTGTAAAATGGGTGCCAAATGAGTTAACACAGTAACTGTTAATTGGAATTGAGAGTAAAAGTTTGTACAGAAAGCTAAGCCTAGATAAGTGGATAATTTATGATCAGTTTTATATATTTTAACACCCTCATGTAGTCATTGGCAAATAATACAGAGTTGAAACAGATTTAAGTGAAGGGCATAAAATATTTAAAGTGGAAGGAAGAGTGTGGATGCAAGGCAAGATCAGGAAATAATAGACCACCTGATGAAAGAAATTGCCTTTTAAACTCCATGTATGCAGTGTCCTATTCTCAAAAAGTAGCCTTGAAAAGTTGGAGAGAAGTGAGGCTGAGATAGGCATCAATATGTCTATAAGACTATGATATGCAGAATAAATGAGTGATAACAAAGACTTAAAAGACAAGAAATCTAATAAAATGTAGAGGTAGCTTTGACATGTAAGAGTCTAAAATAGAATGATCTGAGGGAAAGGAAAACAAAATGATGTCTTAGGTATATCAGCTAGGTAAAAGAATAGACATGGCCAATTTGCTATACATGGATATCCATCTAATTGTGTGGATGAGAAGCAAAAGAGTATTTTTTTATTTTTTTTTGGCGGTACACGGGCCTCTCACTGTTGTGGCCTCTCCTGTTGTGGAGCACAGGCTCTGGACATGCAGGCTCAGCAGCCAAGGCTCACGGGCCCAGCCGCTCCATGGCATGTGGGATCCTGATGGACCGGGGCACGAACCCGTGTCCCCTGCATCGGCAGGCTGACTCTTAACCACTGCGCCACCAGGGAAGCCCAAAAGACAGTTTCAATGGTCAAAATTGTTGCCCTGAGAGTCAGACTCCAAGGTTAAATCTTATTTCCACTTATTATTTTGAGCAAGTGACCTTACATATTTATATCTTAATTTACTTATCTGTAAAATGAGTATAATAGCCACATCTCTTGATAGGATTCTTGTGTGATAAACAAGATAATATTTTAAAGCATTAAGAAAGTTCATGGCTCATGATAACCACTCAGAGTATTAGTAATTATTATTGGTAACATTATTTAAAACTTTATGACAGTAGTAGATATTATATTCATCACATCATATTAATTCATGGGATATGGATGTGAATTAATTCTCTTTCTTTCTGTGTTTCACTTTCACTTATCCAAATCTGCCTCACTTCTACTAGTTGCACTTTTGCATTTAATATCTAGTTATATTTCTAACGTTCTTAAAACATTAATATGATGTTATCTTTTCACAAATATTTTAAAAATTGTTTTAAAATCATACAAATGATGCCTATACAGCTTAAATTTTGTACTGGCAAATTTTACAAAATTTAACAAGGATAGAAAATGAATAAGAAATTAATACAGAAAGTAATGAATAAGAAAATAATACAGAAAGTAATGAGTAAGAAATTAATACAGAAAGTAACACATTTAATACCAACCTCTTATAAAACAGAAATGTATAAATTAATTGTTATGCTTTACCTATTTCATTCATATAAGTAATGGTAAGTGACCAAGAAAGATTGTTACAAAAAATAATATTTAAATATAGCAAAACTCATAAGAGGTATACTTCAGGGGGTGTAAATATGGAAGTTGTTAACTTTATTTTTCAGGAAAAATGGTATCCTTCAAAGCTACTCTTCTGTGGTATTCCTAAGTAAAACCAAAGTGGATTCCCAGAATTTCATGGTGTATTGTATATTTCCTACATTTTGTGATGTAGAATGACAGTTATATACCAGCAACTCTTAACTAAGATCTTAAATCAGTTCTAACAATTGTAATGCTGAAAGTAAGTTCATAAGGAAAACAAGTTTTCATGGGAAATGGCTAGTAATTAAGAACATTCTAAAACTGAAGACTCAGAACACTTTAGCCTCTATAGATAGAAAGAGCAAAAACAAACAATATTTACCTATGTGTTTAAGGAGAAAAGAATCACTTTCTTTTAGAACGGATTATTTATCACAGTCTAACTGCTCCGGTGATGTATTGAATGCTTGACATTGTTATAGAAAATCAATTGGATTCAATCTGAGAAAGTTGTGTTATATGCATTCATACCTGGCAGTCACATAAATCAGTAATTTTTGAGAAAAAGTCAACCTAAAATAAAATGAAGCTCATTTGTTTACTTCTTAAGCCAGATGTGATTGCTACTTTATTTTCCTTTAAAAGGCATTATAATACAAGTTGACTTTGAACTGCCCAGTAAAGTTGAGCAGTGCAGAATATGTCTATAAAAATCTGATTAGAAAACATATTTTCAAAACATTTGCATCTTTTTCATAGAACAAAAAAGGTGAAAAGTTTTTTTTTGTTTTCTAGGAAAAAAATAACCATTTAAAAAGGCAAAGCCAAGAATGTAATGAAAACTTTTAAAAGCATCAACTGATAATACATAACTAAAATAAGCAATTACTCATGACACTGTCATCCAGCATTATAATTGAAAATGTTGAGTTGGATTGGATATTGATTAGTGCCAAAATGGATTTAGAAACTCAAAATCAAACTTCCATTATGACATTTTTCTTGAAGTTTTACATATGTAGATACTTAGAAGTTATGGTGGATCATTTCTGACCATTATATATTTAGTCAATCCAAGCATGATTTCAGATAATCCCTCCTTGATTAGAGCCTGAGATCCAAAGAGTAACTTTATCAGAATAATCAGGAGTCAAGATATTTTGCTTTGTTTTGTCTTCAGTGCAAATCTGAGGCCCTACCTCATATCTAAATAGGATTGTCTGGAGGTACAACCCAAATATACAAATTGTTAACAAGCTTGCAGGTGGTTTTCATGTTCACAAAAGTTTGAAAACCACAATACTATATACTTAAATGAACTGGTCTTCTGTCCCTTAATCTCTTTGCACCTTACCCATCCTTCAAGAGAAATTTCAGCTTCCAGTATCCTCATAGAATTGTCTCTGACAATCTCAGACAACAGTGACCTGTTTCCTGAGCTGTGGTAATTTCTAATTTCAATCTATATATTCTGCATGACCTCAAGCAAGGTATATTAACTTGAACTGACTGTGCTAGTAGGTTTATAATGAGCATTTTTAAGGGTACAATTTAATAAATTTTATAATATGCTTACACTCATGAAAGCTTCTTCACAATCAACATAGTGAACATATGCTCACACCCAAACTTTCCCTCCCACCTTTCCCATATACAGGTAATCAGAAATCTTTTTTAACTAGCTGAACAGGATGATTTGTAACTTTCTTATATTTTAATTTTAGCTCAGTCTTTACTGCTCTTAGTATATATGACTGAATGCTCATTAAGAAAAACTAGTGTTTAATTTTGTTCTGTTTATTCCCAGAGACTTTAACTGTGGGCTAACATTTAAATTAATGTTAAATTAAATAAATCTTAGCCATAACATTTAATGGGCTAACATTTAACTGTATACAAAATCAAAAGGTGGTTGAAAGTATCATTTTTTTAAAATTTGTCTAGATAATATAATTTAGTGAAAATTGGAATGAATTACTATCAAGGAAACTTGGGACCAATAGCTGTGAACTTGCTATTATATCACCTATTTTGAGGTAAAATAACCAGATAGAGGAGAAAGTTTCATTTTTAATGAACAATGATGTCTTCAAGATTTACCCTCTCAAACGCCTTTTATTTATTTTCCGTTTAGCTGCACATTTTATATGTTTTTAATACAATTTCTAGGAACATTGTAGTAAATATTATTTGATTGAGATTCAAACTATTCCTGAAGTCATTTACTATTGTTATTATTAATTATCACTAATTGAATGCTTACCAAATGCTTACCACTTTTCTAACTGCTTTATATATGCTTTTTCAATAAATAAGCAATTTTAAAACGTGGGAATTATCTTCATCTTAGAGATGAGAATATTGAGCCTCTGAAATCATAAGAAATCTGTTAAAGGCCACACAGCCTAGTAGGTGAGCCAGGTTTGGAGTCAGGGCTTTTTGTCTTCAATGTCCTCTTCACGTGTACACACCAGACACATTCAATGATGGCACAAAGAAGGATGCAGTCTGCATTTTGTCATTAGCTGTAAATTTAATCCAACATTCTTGACAATTAATTTTTAGACATATATATGAAGGCTATTTTGAATGGATATATCCAAATAGTAAATATATATTAGCATGTGAGCAAATTATTTTTTCTCCTTCTGTAAAGTCAGAGACTATGTGTCAAATATTGAAAATAGCTTTGATGTGGAAATTTTTAGCCCTATAAGAAAAAAAATTGAAACATTTTCTTCTGCTTTTTTTCCTGGTATTCCAGGAAGTAGAGAGAAACTTTTTTTTTCTCTTCCAAGTGTTCTTCCCTATAATTATTTTCTATATTTTAATATAAAAATATTAAATATAGACATGATAGCAGCTTCTCCATCAAAAATAGCTTCAATGAGAGTGATGCTAACAATATAGTTATAAAAATCAGAAAGGGAAACAAAAACACTTCTATTTCTATAGTCCTGCTGAGACCCCAAAATGGATTTCAGATAAGCCCAAAATGATGTCAGTTTAAGAAGGAAGTATTTACTGACTTTGGTAAACTTTTAAACTATAGAATAACTCCCCATATCCCTTTTGTGTTGCAGAATAAAATCCAGATATAATAGTTTTGGAACATATCATTAAGTAATTGATTTTCAATTAATGATTATTTTAGTATATTAGAAACTAATAAAAGTACACTTTAATGGTGCAAACCAGAAAATAGTTCAGCATTACTAAGAAGCCTGTGGAAAATCATTGTACTTATATCTTTCTTTTTCTCTCAATGCAGAGCAGAACACCTGTGAATCCCCATGGAAGCGAGGTCAACTGCAAAATGTACAAAGACCCTTTTTTTTCCTTTGGGCATAACAAAATGCAATTTTACCTTTTTAATGTTAGTCTGAGAATGCCATGACCCTTAGGAAACTGTGCCTGCAAAGCATCAGTTCACCAATCATTAGCCTCTGACTGTCAGCCACAGATATTCACAGACCTGTAGTTTTATGTGGCATAAAGGTTAATAATGAATCCTTAGGTAAAATTTGAAAATTTTCTTGATCTTCAAAAGCCATGGGGAAACTAATAAATTTCCAGTATGGAATTCTGACTTAGTTCAACCTTGTGATAAGTAGACTGACAGTTAAAATGTCTAGTGACTAAAAACTGATGAGCATATCATATATATGATATTGTGGGACAAATGCATGGTAGGCAATAATTATAAAATATGATATTTTAAAGAAATATTCACATACATTCTTTTCTGCTCTCATTTGTCTCAATGTTTTTTTAAATAAATCTGCTGGAATAACAACAAAATCATAAAAGTCTTGGGGACATGTAAAAATGTATATTTCCAACAGTTTATTCAGTGAGATTATATAAATTAAATATTTTCCAATTCAAGTCATGAGTTTAAGAAACTATTTTGCTTGAGTCTATATGTTTTACTGTATTTAAAATGTGGAGGAAGAAATAAAAAGCAAAATCACCAAAACATGAGCAATTAAACAGTATTTCCCTCTATAAATATTTAGGTCTTATATTTGCATTGATATGTTACATCTCTTTTTTTTAAACAAAAATGATGAATAATAGTGATGTCTAAATGATAAAATATTTAGTCATTCAATGGTGTCCTTAATTCTCTTGACAAAACAAGTAAATTTTGACACTCAATTTTTTTAGTGCCAGCAAGTGATTAAAATTTGAATAACATTTTCTTTTTCTTTTTTGTTATAATTCTTTTCTAAAATATGATCAACAATTTTATTTTGGAATTTTAAATAATGTTCATATTTTTTAATTCATAAATTAAATGTGTACAATTTTGCCTGATATCCAAACAAAATGGCAAGATGAATATCTAACAAAATTGAAGAATGTAACTTTTATTGTAAGTTATGCAGCATGTTAATAATTTTGAACAGTTTTGAGGTGGCTTCAAGTTTCTGGTTCCACATGAAGGAGCTTGGAAGTTGCCAATCCATTTGAACAACAAGTATGGAGTTGAATAGATTGAAAGATAAAGGGATCTTCTTGGATCCATAAGAGAGATGAGGACACTGCCTGCAAGCTGAAGAGTCAAACAGGAAAATACAGGGAGTCATTGCTTACTGGAAAAAGAAACTCATGAAGAGAATCCATTACAGAAACCAGTACCAGGGAAGGAAAACCTGAACTGTAATTGATAAGTTGCTGGAGGATCAGTGTGGATAAGTGTGGGAGTTAAAAACTCCAGGGGGACACAGTCTTAGGGAACCCTTCACACTTTTGTGAGTTTTACCCCCTGGAGCTCAACCAGTAGATACTGAAGAAAAATCTCCTTTTGCTTCCAGTAGGGGAAGAAGAAAAGGAACCGCCTTATAAAACATGAAAGTACTATGTTCTTTGAACAATGCCTGCCCTCAGGAGAAACTAGTTAATAAGAGTCTAACCTGTTGGGCATTACTAGAGCTTAACTAATTTTGAGGAAGAAAAATTCCCAACTCCAGTCAGCTATAACCTTCCACATGAGAGAAGGGTAATACCCAACTCTAATCTACTCTCATCATCCTGTTCCATCTAAAAGGGGGAGGAAAAAACTGAGAAACACTTGTGAAGTTCACAGTCCAGAGGTATAGGTTTATTGAAGATTTTGACCTAATCATAGTACTATAGAATGTTTCCCCTCCCCCTAAAACTCATCACCACATTACTAAAGGCCTATTCATAGCAGTTCCTTTGACCTAGTACATCATGTCTGCCTCAAAAAATATTACAAGACTTGCTTAAAGGCAAAAAAAAAAAAAAAATTTGAAGAGACAGAGCAAGCATCAGAACCAGACATGAATGTTGTAATTATAAAACAGGAAATTTAAAAGATTTCTGATCGATATTCTATAATGGATAAAGTAGACAGCATGCAATAAGAGATAAGCAATACAAGCAGAGAGGTGGAAATACTAAGAAAGAACCAAAAAGAATACTATAGATCAAAAACACTGTAATGGAAATGAATAATGCTTTTGATTGCCTCATTAATAGAATGGACATGGCTGAAAAAAAAAAATCACTGTGCTTGAGGGTATCAAAATAAAAACCACCCAAACTGAAAGGCAAAGAGAACAAAAACTGGGGGAAAAAATAACATAATATCCAAGGACTCTGGCACAAGTACAAAATATGTAATATATTCATAATGGGAATACCAGAGGGAGAAAGGAGAGATAAAGAACAGAAGAAATATTTAAAACATTAATGACTGAAAATTTCCCCCAATTAATGTCAGACACCAAACTACAGATTCAGGAGGCTCAGAGAACATCATTCAGGATAAGTGAAACAAAAACAAAACAAACAAAAAAACAGAAAACTGACAAAGTACAGAGAATCAAAGATAAAGAAAAAATCCTGAAGGAAGTCCAAAGAAAAGGAAATCACTTCACCTGTAAAAGGAATAAAGATAAGAATTACATTTGAATTCTCAGAAACTATGTAAACAAGAAGAGAGTTGGGTAAAATGTTTAAAGTGTTAAGATAAAAAAAAACCTACCAACCTAAAATTCTACACCCTATGAATTTGTCCTTCAAAAGTGAAGGAAAATAAAGATGTTCTCAAAGAAACAAAAATTGAGGGAATGTGTTGCCAGTAGACCTGCCTTGCAAGGAGTGTTAAAAGAAGTTCTTTAGAGAGAAGGAAAATAATGTAGGTCAGAAACTTAGATCTACATAAAGAAAAGAAGAGCATAAAAGAAGGAATAAGTTAAGGGAATTTTTTTTAATTTTATTTTTCTTATTCCTAATTGATATAACAGATAATATTTTGTTAAAAATAATATCCACAATGTATTCACAAGTGACATTAGCAAGATGGCAGAATACGAGGTTCCTGACTCTTCCCACAGACCCACCAAATATACAACTACAAATGGACCAATTCCCCCTAAGAGAAAACCAGAAATGAGTGATTCCTACACATCAAGCAACTGCGGAAACAACTACACTGAAACGACACACACACCACAAACAACACTCCTGGCAGAGCTCCTAACAATTGGGAAGAAACCCCCAACTCTCAGTTTCTCCTTGAGAAGTGAAGGGTTTGGACCACACATCTAGCACCACAACTTTCATGGCTACAATCAGAGGGACTGGCTCCCAAATCACCTAACTTGGAGAAACAAGGGAGCATGGCATTTGCAGGCCTAAGGACCACGTTAAACAAAAAGGTGACTTTTAAACTGAGCATCAAGAACTTCCCATGGCTATCCCACTGACCTCAGCACAGAAGAAGTAGGCAAAAACATCCAGCTCCCAATTTCTCCTTTAAAGGAATTGGACTGCACACTTTCTCAGGTGCTGCCTGAGAGTAAGTCTTCTAATCAGTGTACACTGGGAACTGACTGGGATACTCCAGGGTTCCTGAAAGAACATGTGGACACTTCCTCTGTCTTCTCCCCTGGTTTGTTCCAACACTAAAACCAAGCCTCCAGCTTCTCCCTGGAAGAAGCTTGTCCACATATCGAGTGCCCCAACTTTTATAGCTGCCCCCCAAGGACTAGGCTCCCAAATTGCCTAACACTGAGAGCCTACGGGACTTTGCATTTGTGTGTCCCCCAGGACCACATTAAACAAAGAAGCAGTTTTTAAGCAAGTCTCATAGTTATCCCTCAGGTTCAGTGCAGAGAAATTAGGTAAGAACACAAGGCTCCCAGTTTCTTCTTGGAAAGGGTCTGTCTGCATACTTTCCCAGCTGCTGCCCAAGGGCCAGGTTTCTAATCAACCTGCGCCTGGGAGCTGACAGCACATAATTGGTAGTCCTCCAGGAGCTTGAAGGGATGTGTAGGATCTTCCTGATCCTCCTCTCTCTTGATTCACCCCAGCAATCAAATCAAATCTCTGGCTTCTCCCAGAAAGGAGTTTATTGACACACCTAGCCCCCTGATTTCCACAGCTGCCACAAGAGGGACTGGCTCCTGAATCACCTAGCTCTTGTTGGTGATGGGGATAGAAATTTGAGAGTCTCCTGAGATCACAGAGAACAAAGGTGCCATTCTACGTGTACATACAAGCACTGTCAGCAGCTATTCCCCAGTCTCAGCACAGAACGAGTGGGCAAAAACACCCAGGTCCCAGTTTCTCCCCACAGGGGCTGGACTGCAATATTTAATGTCTCAACTTTCCCAGCTCCTGCCCTAAGATCAGGCTTCCAATTAGCTTGCATGAAAGAGACGCAGGGCAGGGAATTAGTGGCCCTCTGGAAACCAGAACAGGTGGTGTGTGGGCATTTCCTCCACCTCTGGGGCACTGATGGGACTTGGCACACCCTAAGCACCTGGGAGCCAATTGCAGCAATGCAACTTGAGTAACATTACCTTTTTACCAAAATCCTCTCTAGAGATCTTTTTTTAAGGCACTGGACTATATATATATATATATATATATATATATATATATATATATATCCATTGTTTTTGCATTTTTAAATTATTGAGATATAATTGACGTACAACATTACATTAGTTTCAAGTGTACAACATAATAATTCCATATATGTATACACTGTGAAATGATTACAATATGTCTAGTTAGTATCCATCACCACCCATAATACAAATTTTTTTTCTTGTGATGAGAACTTTTAAAATCTATTTTCTTAGAAAAATTTAAAATAATATCACTTATATGTGAAATCTAAAAAAGAATTATTGTCATATTTATCTGATTAATTTACTGTGGACGTCAGTGATGATCCAAGACATACACTTGGAAAAGACAGAGGAAAGCATATAAGGATAAATATTATAAATTAGGCATCAGTGGTACTAAGAGAATATTGTTTTACTCCTGGTAACATTCCATATCTTCACCACCACCACCAGAGATAACATGGATTTTTAGAGTCTGAACATTTAAAGGAAATTAGGAAAATTTGAAAAATATTGTTATCAAAGAAGAAGTTTCAAAATATATCTTTTTTTTTTTTTTTTTTTGCGGTACGTGGGCCCCTCACTGTTGTGGCCTCTCCCGTTGTGGAGCACAGGCTCTGGACGCACAGGTTCAACATCCATGGCTCACGGGACTAGCTGCTCCACGGCATGTGGGATGTTCCTGGACTGGGGCATGAACCCGTGTCCCCTGCATCGGCAGGCGGACTCTCAACCACTGCGCCACCAGGGAAGCCCCAAAATATATTTCTTGAAAAGAAAGTTGAGATATTCCCTCACCTTCCTTGTGAGGTATCAGTGGCTTTATAGTCATATTAATTGTTGTTGCTAGCCCATTAGCCTTTGATTTTTAAGTCAAGTCACTACAGGGATAGCAAGAACCAAAAGGTATTCCTGCTCAGGGTATCAAACTATTAATATATCCTGTTCCTCACCTAAACCTCTCCTCATCCACATTAATCAATTTCCTGAATTAGAATCCAGTAAGTCATCTTGACTTTTTTCTTCTCACAGTGTGGCTGAATCTCTTATGAAGGTCTTTGAGGTTTTACTTGTTTGCCCCTGACTTCTTTCAGTGTTTACCCATTCCCAACTGATGCAATGATAATTTCACACCCTCGTGGTTTCTCGCCCAACTGTCATAACTGTTTAGCTAATTTCTCCAGCTATACTCTCTCTAAGGTAAATCCTTTCCTTAAACTGATCACAGAGTTCTCTTTCTATGACATTAATTTAATCATCTGTAATTTATTGTTGATTTTTAAAAATTAGTTATGGTTGACATTATTGTATTCTGAAGGGATACATTTTAAAATAGTATATGTTTCTGGAGATCATTTGAGTAGAGTTTCTGGAAAATATCCCATGATTATACCCTATTTTTAGCATCACCAACTCAGTTTTAGACATGATGAAAAGAACAAATCCTTATGTATTAATTTATGGAAATCATGAGAGAGACTAGAACTGGAGATGGAGATGTTATATTACTTAGCTTACACAAGTTATATAAGCCATAGTTGTGGATGAAGTCATGCATAAAATATGTAAAGTAAGGTCATAAATGGACAAATATGAAATTTTAAGACCAGCTCTGATAGACATTGCCCATTATCCCACAATATGCATCTATTTTTCTTTCTGGTAACAGAATTCTCCACAGTAAGTTTCAGCAAGGCATTTAGCTACCCAGATAAAAATTACGTTTCTCAATCTCCTTGGCAGCTAGGTATGGACATGTGACTAAATTATGACCACTGAAATGTAACTAAAAGGGATATGTGTAATTTCCACATTACTTCATTAAAATTTTTTATTTGCCTTTTTTCTTTACTCTCTTTATCCCTTCCTACTAGCTGGATGTGGAAATGATGGTGAGTGATTTAGATAAGAAACATCCATGAGATATGTTAAACCAAGAAGATAAAGCAAAGATGAGTTGCTGTATACCATTTGGAAAGACCTACCTATCCACTCTGGACCACCACCAACTCCTGGACCATTCTGTGATGAACAAATACACTTCCAGGTTACTTGAGCCAAGGTACTTTTGTCTCTTTGTTAGCACAGCTTAACCTGGACTCCATCAATAGTAACATCATATGGAAAAGAAAAATTGATGAAGATCTAAGCATTCAGAAAACTGAGGAAATCAGACTAGAATGTTTTCACGAAGGCCAAAAGAGAACAGAATTATACTGAGGGAAGAGTGGTCAGTAGTACAAATAATGAAGAGATATTATATGAGATAAAATGTTGCAAGTGTATATTAAGATATTGGTGAGATAAGAAAATTAAGGAACCTGTTAAAGACTAGGGAAAACTTCTGTGGGAAATGATAGTTAATAAGGAACACATGGAAAGTTTATCAAAATGGAAGGTACAAAATAAATTATAAACTATGAATGCGTAGCACAACCTATCTGAAGAGTTTTGTAATTTTTTAATGAAATATTCAGCAGCCTCAATGTGGATCCCTATGTTAAAATCAAATATATACAAGAGTATCAGTAACTTTCTGTCTCCACCAAAAATTTGAATGTATTTACCAGAGGACAGTAGAGCATAGAGGCTAAGGAATAGGTTCTGGATTTAAATCTTAGCATTTAATAGTTTTATAAATTTGATAAATTATTTAACCTCTTTAAGTGTTAGTTTCTTCATCTGTGGAATGTGGATAACACAGTGCCTGGTGATTACAATCAACTTTGCTCTGGTAACAACAACTCTCTCAATGGCTTAAAATCACGAACACTTGTCATGGACCTGCAGATTGCCTAGGACTCTGATCCGTTTGGATCTGCTCATCTTGGCCAGATTCCACTGGACTTGATTCTAGGCTGAGGTTAACTTCAGGTCTATTACAGATGGATTTTCTTTTCAGAATCCATGCTGAAGAAAGGACCACTATCTGAGATTTATTATCCAAAAGCAGAAAGTCTAGAGCCCAAGCAGAAATTGACACTGCCTCTAAAAAGCTTTTACTAGGACACGGCATTCTTTGCAGGCTTCCATTCCATTGGCCAAAGTAAGCCATACAGCCATGCCAATGGTGGGTGAAAGGACACTAAATATAGCTGCAGTTAGTTTTAGATGATTTTATTTTTATTATTGCTATTTATAAAAAACTATTTATATTTTTGGTGGATATTGGGGTCCACATAGTATAGGAAATGAAACAATACAATGAGGAAACTGATAGGTTGGGGGAAAATGGATTATTTCAGAAATGTGATAGACTAAAAGAACAAAGTCTATGTTTAAAGAAATACATATCATATTTTAGTATTTATATGAGTTCAAACCATTTATGGAATTTGGGTATTGAAATGGTGCTAAGGTCACTGGCATTGAAGAAATCAAGGATATTTTAGATTGTATCATGAATAAATCAGGAACATGAAACTCCAGAGAGAAAAATAACTATAAAGTGAGTTCTAAACTCTGGACTAAATTAAGAGATTGATTCAGTGTGATAACTTTAAACTTCCAAAAATAATGACATGGAATAATATGAAACACACAGATGTAGGGTTTTTAAAATAAAAAATTTGGAGGTATGTTTTAGAAATAGTACTAGAGAGTTTAGAAAATGATGAAAGTACACTGTTCTAGGCTTGGTGACACAGCAAGAAATAAAAGATGAAAGAACAAGAGAACACAAAAGTAAATTGAGTATTAAGCACTGATACTTTACTTCCCACACTAAGACATAAAAAGTTATTCCTTTGCTCTTTGATCTGTTGGTTCCCTTAGCCTGTATGGCTTGCATTGACCACCAAACTTTGGATGTGTCACCACGACAAATCTGGAAGCATAGTCTAGCTACATCCACTCATTCATAGTCATATATTTTATGTCCTTTGCTTTGGTTATTTCCAGGTTGCTATTAAACTGAAGAGAATCATTCTCCTCAACTTTTGGACCCAGAGCAGCTCTTTATGATTTGACCTAGCTCATAGTCTTTTCCTTGATGTTGGATTAAAACCAGTTCTCACCTGAAGAGGTTCCAGAAAAGACAAGAATTTTTTTGTCTGCCTAGAGCTAAGAAAACAGTGGATAACTGATAATAGTTTCTCTATTCTGAAAATAGGATGAAGTTACTGGGGTTATTTATGAAGAAACAGGAAATTCAGAAGCCTGCCTTCCTCCACACAGTATATAGTTAAAGGGGAAAGGGCTTTTAAAATGAATTCATTAAATGGGAGCATAAAATAATTGTTTTTGAAAAGATTGTTTAAATTAATTTCAACTTTAACACAAACATCATTGGAATGTATTTGCTCAAATTTGGTTTTCATCTTCATTTTCCTTAGTCCTTTTTCTATTTTACAATTTCAAGATATCATGATCTCTCCCTCCCCAATTCCTTATGTCATCATCACAAACTTTGCATTCTGTGAACCAATATGCAAATATTCAGTGCTGTGTAAGTGTAATTGGCTCTGGAAGAACACGGTTCCTCCACATCTAAGTATGGGTTACGTGAGGTCCACCTGTTGGTGGTACTTATCAAGTACCATAAATATTTTCTGTCAAATGATCTGGAATGCTTTAAGGAGTGACTCACAGGGTAATATTTTTATGCAAATTCAAGCATTTCATTTATGAAAAAATCAGTTTTTCTCTGTGTAATAACTTGCCAGACCATTTCTTAGAAGCAGAGAGTGTTCTTGCATCTTAAATTATCAAGTGTTTAGATCCTAATTAATAAAGCTATTAAATTTGACATCATCACTTCATTGAATGCCAATTAACGTAATGCCAATTATCACAATGGCAATTAACACAAATGCTAATAATGGCTTACTCATTTAGAATAAATTAACATTTGTATTTAATAATCACTTGCATATATATTTAGTAAAATTAATTAGTAGATCACTTGCATATATATTTAGTAAAATTAATTAGTAGAGAAACAATTACATATACGAGATATAGTTACTTTTATTTGTAGTGATATCTATCTATCTATTATTATCTATCTATCGTTAGCTTCAAAACAAAACTGGATAATTAGAAGGTTAATTTTCAATACATTCCATATTACACCAAAGCCAGTAAAATGCTTTATTCCAAGTATACTTAGTCTGCCCTAATGATCATCTCAGCTTTTGGGGCACATGCCTGCTATTTTCCAAGGAAACTGCTTTCATGCTTTTTCTTGGCTTCCAGGTGTCTAATGCAGAACTCATAAAGATTTCCTGTGATTCAACCCAAGATACAAATATTGCTAAGCCATTCAATACTATCAATAAATTTCCTTTTCCATATATTTTCTAAACTCTTTTATAAGTTGACCCCAGCTCATTCTCTTCTCCTAGAATCATTTTAAAAACTAAACATATATAAATATCATAATTCAATTTGCTGTATATTAACATATTTTCAGATTTTAATTCAAACACCGGTATAAATATTTTATGATCACTTAAAAATGGCATTATGTATTCAAAATCTGCCTTCCTAAATGTTACTTATGACAGTTCTTGACTTTTTTTCCCCAATGGATACTGAATCCATCGTAAATGACAGCAAAGTTCAAACTAAAATCCAATGCTATGTTCCATTCTGAAAAGTAAAATAAAATAGAACTCCTATGGATAGAACATAGGTATTGTATACACACTGACTTGAGTTCAAATAGGAACTGAACCACATACGAGTCAGATGGCTGTAATCAAGTTCTTAAACCAAGTCTCAGTTTTTTCACCTGTATATTGGATCTAATATAACAGATATTATCCAGTCAATACTTGATCTTAAGTCAAGTTTTTAAAGTGTATTAAAATCATGTTATTACTATAGAAAAATTGTCAATTGTTTGTAAACTAGTTAATTTAAACTCTATCAGAAAATACATCATAACAGATGCATAATTGTGAAATTTGTTCTCAGAATATCATCGTAAGAGATTAGATAATAGGTCTCTACCTGAGAACAAAAAGTAAGGAGTCAGGTCTTTTTTTTCTTAACTTAAGAGAGGCCATACTTAAACATTCTAAAATTTGTAGTCTAAAGCCCCTTCTTTCCCAACATGTTACACATTATCCTATTTTGTTTCCTTCAGAACACTAACTTCCAAGCATCTTGTTTCACTGCCCAGAGGATCATTTTCTGTCTCCCCACTAGAGGACCCAGAGAAGCTCATGGCATAGAGTACTCATTCAACACATATTTGCTGAATGAATGAACTGTCTATGTCTTAAAAGGGGATCTACTTTGGTCTCAAGTTTGTGAATTGAGCCATATACCATATGTACTTTACAAGTATCTGGTTGTCACACAAAATGGAAAGGAGATAAAAGAAATTCTTAAAAAAGAACTCTTTGTGTAGTGAGTGGCTCACACAAGAAAGTGAAAGTTATTTTGTCTTTTGGGACCTGACACATTTTGGTGAATTTAATCATTTTTTTGTGTTGTATTGGTTTAAGCTATTTTTGTCACTTTATGGGCCAGCTGAGAACCACTAAATTTATTTTTTTAAGGTAGAAATTTATAATGCCATTGCAATGATTTCTAGAAGTTGCATTCTAACTGACTGGAGTAAACTCTATAAATGCGAATGTAAGATCTGCTGGAATAATGAAAGAAGATTGATGTGCTCTGGAGAGTAAATAAAAGTACGTCTTCCCCTTCAACCTCCTGCTTCCTTGCCTCCCCCCCACCCCTCCCCACCTATCTCCCACACCTTGTAAATTCTAGCTGAATAAAAGTTGAAAGTAAAAACAGCATGCTTTAGGGATAGTCATTTTTATCATGTTTACTTGAGAGAACTTGAAAAATCAAGATGGATAGTAACACTTTATTAATGAAGCAATCATCATTTTAAATTCCTCAGTGGTTACAAATCTTGAAATGTATTGTATCACCAATGTAGTCTTGTATTAATATTTTATTTAATTCCATTAAAACTAACTATAATTCCTTGTAGCAGCCCCAAGTAATTGTTTTTATTTCTTACAATTCTTACTTAACTCAGCTGCAGTTCAATGCACCTATAATATATGCTTGGCTATTTCTTAGCCAAGATATAGATTTTCTAATCTTTCCTAATAAGCCACCCCACTTCATAACATCAATAGTTCTCCAGTATTTATGAATTTCATCTATTTTTCCACAAATTTAACTTTTTTCAGGAACTAAAGGAATTTAAAAAAAGAACTATTAATTTATTCTCTATTAAATGAAATATACTATTCTTTGCACTCTGGATTAAGGTGTGACTTTTTTGTTTCAATTCTGCTCTTATAAATGATGCTTAAATGATGTCCTTATTTTTGGAAAATTCTAGGTATTTTTAATTTCTAGATTTTCATTTTATGAACCCACCCATTTGCCTCTATTTAAGCACCCAGTGCTTGAATAAAGATAGTACCCAGTGCTCAATTAAGATTTTTTTGAATGTAAACTCTTTGCTACTAATAGCCTAGTTCAGCTAAAAATTTTTTCATTTGTATTATAGCAGAGACAATTAACAGTTCCATAGAATGCTCAGTACAATGAGAAAATAACAAAAAAAACACCAAAACTATCACAATAGAGATAAAGAATAGACACAGAAGTTTACAGAGATAAATGAATAGGTCAGTTTCAATAAAACAAGGAAAAATATGACATCAGATTGGGCAAGTGTAACACTAAATATTAGAAAACAACAAAATAAAACCTCAATGATTCTGAGGGGTCCTAATTTTTATCCTAAATTTCTACACCCAGAAAAACTATAAGTGAATTTTGAGGATATAATTAAAACATTTTCATAAATGTGAACACTAGAAATATTTATTTCCCATTCATTCCTTCTTAGGATGTCCTTAAGCATAATAAAGAAGAAAAATCATGCAACCCAGTAAAAATAAAATAAGATAAATAATGGATAGAAAAGTATTGAAAGAAAATTGTCTTTGCATCAAAGGAACTCTTAGAGGTCAACCAATCATATTGGAGAAGAAGCATCTTGGAAATGATGGTTACTTAACAGACTATCTGATATACTGAAACACTTGGGAAAAAATAGGGTATAATAATGGATATTGAGAGCAAGAAAATAGCAAAGCATTTAAAAACTCTGGAGTGGGGAAGATGAAACCGAGCAGGATGCTGTGGGGCCATCCTGGATACAAATCCTTTCCATGTCCACCATTTCTTGTTTGTGGGAAATAGGCTTCCTTCAGCCTCTTCGACCTTCCCTGTGTTCCAAAGGGCAGATGCAAACTGTTGCTAATCAGAAAAGTGAGGTACTGAAGAAACAAAGGAGGAGCAATTAAGAAACAATAGTGCAGTGATAAAGCAGGGTTCTGGTTTGTCCTCAAGGGATTTTATATATATCTTTGAGTTCTTCTGCAGGAACAGGTCCCCATCCAGGAAGGAGGATGATAACCTCAGTCTGAGAACAGGAGTCCTGAAGCACTGCCCTGTTACCTCACCATTGACCAATCAGAAGAAAGTCTGCACAAAATGGAAGATATCAAAGACTCTGACCCCCTTCCCAAATAATTAACTGCTATTAACTTACCCTTTCTCCCTTTAAAAACTTTCATGGTTAAGCAGAATCTTTGGAATTTTTTCTTGGACATGAGTCCACTTTCTTCCCTGGTTGCTGGCCTCCTGAATAGATCAATCTTTTCTTCCCAACCAACACTTGTCTTTCAAATATTGGCTTTCAAACAGCAGCAGTTGAACCTGAGTTTGGTAACAAAGATATTAATATAATTATATTAAAATATTTGAATTTACAGCAAATAGTATTTTCATATGTAAAATTATATGGGAAAGGATAAGTTGAGGAGACTTAAGAGAGCTCTTTTTACTAAAATGAGAAATCAGTTTCTAATTTTTAACCTCAATAAATATACTTTATAAGAAGAAATAAGGTTTTGGAGTGCAGTACTAGAAGAAGTGAGGTAGAAAGCTATAGGTTTTCATTATAGACTGTCCTCCTCGACTTACGATGTTTAAACTTAAGATTTTTCGACTACATTGGTACCAATATGATACACAGTCAGTTGAAACTGTACTATGGATTTTAAATTTTAATCTTTTCCCAAGCTAGCAATGATACTCTCTTATGAAGTTGGGCACCTGCAGTGAGCCACAGCTTCCAGCCAGCCATTCGATCAGGGGGATAAACCACCTACACACTTACAACCATTCTGTTTTTCACTTTCAGTATAGTATTTAATAAATTACAGGAAATATTCAACACTTTATTATAAAATAAGGTTTGCATTAGATCATTTTTCCTGAGAGTAGGCTAATGTAAATATTCTGAACATGTTTAAAGTAGTCTAGACTAGGCAGTGATGTTTGGCAGGTTAGTTTATTAAATTCATTTTTGACAAACAATAGTTTCAAATTATGATGGGATTTTGGGCATATAACCACACTGTACATTGAAGAAGATCTCTATTATCCTTTTGGGAATTGTAGAGGCATAATTCTAAGATGACCTTCAATGTACCTCACCCTTTATCTCCTGGAAAAACTTGTGAATATGATGAGATATCCCTCTCATGATTTTGTTATTTTATACTAAAAAGAGGATTTTGAATATGTAAGTAGGGATTTGGAATGGGTAGTGGGTGGGAAATGGAAAAATTTTGAGGACCGTAAGAAAATCCTAGATCGTCTTGAACAAACTGTTAGTAGGAGTATGTATTTTAAAGATACTACCAGTGAACTAGAAGGAAGGGCAGGAAAAGCATGAGGAAGAAATACTAAATCACTTTTGAGAAATCCTAAATCACTGGATATAGACTGTTAGTAGAAATCTGGAGGGACATGGTTAACAAGGGCTCAAAAGGAAGTAAGGAAATAAGGATTGGAAACTAGAAGACAGGGGATCTGTGTTACATGGTAAAAAAAAAGCTCAGGGAAATTGTCTACTACGTTTATGTGGAAGGCAGAACTTACATGTGATAAATTATTATAATAAATATTGACCTGAGAAGATTTCTAACTAAAACGTTAAAGGTGTGGCCTAGTTTTTTTGTTTGTTTGTTTTTTGTTTTTTGCTCATATAAAATATGAAAAAATAGAGATAAATAGGAGGAACTGTTAAACAAAAGGCAAACCAACATGTGATGATTTAAAAGATTTTCAGTCTATCCATGTGGCAAAATGCTAAAATTAAGTGGTTTCCTTAAATGGCATAGAGAAATAAATGAAGGTGTGACTGTACAACCTGTTTCTAAAAACTCAAAAACATCATAAGATCAGTCTGTGCAGTGGCAGAAAGGCTCATTCAAGAGATTAATGTTGTGTTTCACAGATCTTCTCATTTCAACCAGAGGACCTCCTAAAACTTAAGGTCATTATTCCTCAGCCATTTCAGCAGTTCAAGATAAAGAAAGGGTTATCCCCAAAAGATATGTGGGTGTGGTTTTTATTTAATGGATTGGAATTTGGTGAAGTTTAGACAAAAAACTGCAAAATTTTGTGAAGTTTTCATCAGTAGAAACACTGCCAGCTTGGAATTAAAGGGGGGAAAGAGTACAAAATAAAAGGGGCCGTTGGGCTTCTAAAATCTAATGGCAGGAAGCAGACTGATAAAACTACTCAGTTGCTAATAGTTGTTGTTATTCACGGACAAGGAAGAATGATGTAGCAGATGGAGCCAAGAGTCCAGAGGGGGAATAGAAAAGCCAAGAGGATGGAGCTAAAAGACACAGAGAAAGATTATTCCAATCCCTTGAAACCTAATGAAGGAACTCCAGCTGAATTTACTTGACTGGATTTCAAAACTTGCTTTGGACTGGTGACTCTTTTACCTTCTATCTTCCCACTTTTTAAACCAGAATGTCTTTTACTGTTATCCCACACTTGTTACACCAATATATGTTGAAGCTTTGGGGGCAAATCTTTAGTTAGACAGGTTCAAAGATTTTTAAATATTGTGCCCCAGAATGCATTAAACACAAAGACTCCTCCAAAATGGGTGAGATAACTTAGATTATGAGATTTATATTTAGATGAAAAGATTTGAACTCGAGCTGATCATGTCATGGGGTTCTTTTTTGGGACCTAGAGTTGGAGTGAATGTATTTTGCTAGTGGGACAGATGTGGAATATTAGGGGCTGGGGATAATTGACATCTTTATAATATCATCTTCTCATCCAAGAGAATGAAATATCTTCCAAAAATTTTATTAAAGTTTTCCAATTCTGTACATAAGGCTTGTATCTTTAGGGTTAAGTTCATTCCTGTATATTTTATACAGAATTTGTTGTTTTAGTTGTTATTTGAAAGGAATCTTAATATTTATTATATTCTATCATTTATTGTTTTATTGTTTTTATAGAAAGATGCTAACAAGTTTGATAAATAAATCTTATATACAGTGACTTTCCTAGCCTTACTTATTAATTCTTATAATAATTATAATATATATTATATATATATAATATATATAATAATTTATATATATATAATTATATATATATAATTATAATTATAAATATAATTATATATAATATAATTATATATATATAATATATATATAATAATTTGCAGGTTGATTCCAAAGGTTATCTGAAGTATCAATATATGATCTTATCATCTGAAAATGTGAGTTTTACTTTTTAAATCCTTACATGACACTTTTCTTTTTCTTTCTTTGTAACATTGACCAGGATCTTTAGTCCTAAATTTAACAGTAGTGATATTTATGAGGATTTTTGTTTTATTCCCAAGAATAAATACATAACTCAACTTCAAAGATGAAGTTTTCAATTTTGGGGGGATATATAAAATTAACCAAGTTAAGAGTTTACTCTACATTTCAGTTTTCTAAAAAGAAATAATCATAAATGGGTGCTAAATTTTCCAAATGCTTTTTATGATAATTGAGGCAACCATACCTTTGAATATTAATATGGTGAAATATACAATAATACACTTTTGGAGATTTAACTCTCTTTGTCATCTAAAGAAAAAAACTTCTTGATCAAGATGTATTATTTAATATTTGCCAATACTTAATTTAAGATTTTACATTTAATGTTATAAACTTTTAAAGAATGTTTACTTTTTCATTCTTTAATGTTTTCTTTATTCTGGAACAAACTGAATAAGGTGGCAATTAACTATTCACTAAAAATTTATTAGAACATGCTAATAATTAAAACATGTAACAGTGTTCTTTACTATTATTCATATTTCTTCCAGTAAATTTTATACGACCAATTTAGAATTTTGTTATATGATATCTCGTTTCATCTATATAGTTATTTTAAAAACATGGTAATTTTACACTTTCTTTGTATCTGCACTTACTCAAAAAATTTTATTCTCTATTATGTTCATTTTTATTTTTTCACTCTTTTTTCTTTGATCCTTCTAGCTAAAATTGTGTGCCTGGTAATGATTGCTTAAAAAAATTAGTTCTTTAAAAAAAAATGTTCTTTAGTACTGCTCACATTCTCTGTTTCACTGATTTTTGCACTTTGTTTTATTACTCCCTTTATTTGCTTTTTTTGTTTGTGCTTTTTCCAAATTCCTGTGGTAAATGCTAAGCTTGTTTGCTTAACTAGTTTTCTTGTTACTTTACTCTTTTCCTGAAAAATACATGTAAAGCTATAAAATTCTCTCCAAGAACTGTATTTGCTTTTTTCATTGTAATATTTTCACTACCTGTTAATTCTACTTGTTATATAACTTATTTTCTAATTTATTTAGAAACTAAAGTTTATTTAGTAATATATTACTTAATTCTAAACATGTAAGCATATGTTTAGCTCTCCTTGGTATAATATCAAATATTATTTCACTGTGGTAAGAAAAATATTCTGGTGGCATTCACCTTTTGAAATTAATTGAGGCTACTTTTGTAGCTTGATAGAAGTTATATTTTTAAAAGTTCTCCACGTGTTCAAAAATAATTTGTATTCCATGTTGGTATCAGAGGAGAAAAATATTTTTTTTATCTTAAGTTTCCAATTCTTACTCTTTTTTTTCTTCCTTATAGTAGAATTATTTGATATATGACTTAGTTTGAAACAACAAATTTGTTGCACAACTTATTCATTCTGTCATCTAATACATATACTGTGGTATTTACTTCTATTTCTCATATCAAATATTTGCAATTATTACTTTTTAAATAACTTCCTGCTCATATATTATAAATATCTTTCATATTTAAATATATCAATGATTTTTGTTTTAAATTACTGCTTTATCTATATCATTGATTATTTTGCAGTTGATATATTTTGTTCATGTCCTCTTTCTTTTAGATTGGTTTTACTCTTCCATTACCTAGTCTTTTGACCTCTGATTTTTTAATATCTCTTGAAGTAATGTTTCTGGTATGACCAATGTGTGTATCCTCCAGGTGTCTTAGATTACTGATAATATATAAACACAACTAATCCAAAACCAAAATCATTATCTATGCTGTTCTTCATCTTCTGAACAAATTTTTTCCCCTTTTCCGTTTTTCCTATTTTGGGAAATTTTACCAACTTTTCTTCAACTTCTTTTTTTGAGGCATAATATTGGGGAATCCTAGCCTCTTCTTAAATTTAAAGAGTTCTGATCATTCTCTTTGATAAATATCTTTGACAAGGAGAATTGAGATGAGTGCTGAAGAGCTTAACTGTTGTGGCCACTCCACTAGTCCACTCCAGTAGTGTACTAATGACTCCACAGTCATTCCACCAGATAATTTAAGATAGGGATTTATACTGTTAGAAACAGGCAGCTTCAGGAAGAGTAGTTTCCTTAATTTGTAATCCACCAACCAAATTAGTGGGATGGCAGATGTTGGAGAGGGACAGTAGTAGAGAAGTGAATCCCAGAGAGCAAGTGATCTTCCCACACCAGTTTCACCAAATCCTCAATAAGTTTTTCTTACCTTAAATAACTTCAGTGACACTGAACTCTCAACAGTGCAGAGATGGGGCAGTACTTGTTCCATAGCAATGGGGGAGAAGGTAAGAAAAGGGAAAGAAGGAAAGAAAAAAACACAAGGAAGAAAGGATGAAAAACATAAAAACATGTATGATTTAACCCCCAAGGTTCTGATTTAGCTGTGCATCTGATTAGCTGGGCATCTGATTTTTCTTTCAGAGTTCAGAAGGTGATCCTAATATGCAGTCAGGTTCTGGAACCATTAGGGGTAGAGGAACTGTAATACAATGTGAACCAATTTTAGAATTCATTCTACCTACTATGTGGAACTGAGTACCTTGAATATAATATTTCTCCACTACATTCATAAAAGGAATGACAGAAAAGTAAAGTTCAAGAAAAAAGTAATACACAAGATCAAATGTAATATCTGTGGAACTGAATGATTCCTGACTGGATTTGAATTTGTTTGTTGAGTTTATATGTATTGTTTGTTGCTATTTTCTTGGGCAGGGTAGTTTTACATCTTAGTTTGAGTCTCTCAGTCAAAGGAAAGACAATGAGGAGGTAGAGTGGAAGAGAAGTGTTTCCTTGTTTTACGTGGTCTTCTTTAACTAAAGTGAAACCTAGGTAAGTTTTTCAAAATTTAGTTTGTATATCTTATAATTTTTTGATGTATAGTTGTTTTATAATATTATATTAGTTTCAGGTGTACAGGATAGTGATTCAGTATTTTTACAGATTATATTCCAAAGTTATTACAAGATAATGGTCATAATTACCTATGCTATGCAGTATATCCTTGTTGCTTATCTATTTTATATAGTAGTTTGCATCTCTTAATCCCATATGCCTAATTTGCCCCTTCCCCCTCCCTCTCCCCTTTGATAACCACTAGTTTGTTTTCTGTTTTGCATATACATTTATTTGTATTATTTTTTAGATACCAGTTATTTCACTAAGCACACTATTCTTTAGGCCCACCCACATTGCAGCAAGTGAAAGAATTTCATTATTTTTTATGGCTTACTATTCCATGTATATAATATATATACCATTATATACACACATACACACACCACATATTCATTCGTTTGTCTGTTGATGGGCACTTGGGTTGCTTCCATATCTTGACTGTTGTAAATAACATTGCTATGAACATTGGGGTGCATGTATCTTTTTGAATTAATGTTTTCATTTTTTTCTGGATACATACACAGGAGTAGAATATCTGGATCATGATAATTCTGTTTGTACTTCTTTTGCGGAACCCTCATACTATTTCCCATAGTGGCTGCACCAATTTACATTCCCACCAACACAGTAAAATGTTCACTTTTCTCCAAATCCTCTCCAACATTTGTTATCTGTAAACATTTTGATGATAGCCATTCTGACAGGTGTGAGATGATATCTTCTTGTTGACTTGATCTGTATTTCTCTAATAATTAGTAATGATGAATATCTTTTCTTTTGCCTGTTAGCAATTTCTATGTCTTCTTTGGAAAAAAGTCTATTCAAGTCTTCAGCCTGTTTTTTTTCAGATTGGGCTGTTTATATTTTTATATTGAGTTGTATGAGTTGTTTATGTACTTTGGATATTAAATCCTTGCAAATATTATTTGCAAATATTTTCTCACATTCCATAAGTTATGTTTTGCTTTGTCAATGGTTTCCTTCACTGTGCTAAAGCTTTTAGGTTTAATTACTTTCCATTTGTTTATTTTTGCATTTTTTTTCTTTTTCTTTAGGAGACTGATACAAAAAATTATTTCTATGATTTATGTCAAAGACTGTTCTGCCTATGTCCTCTTCTAGGAATTTTATGGTTTCTGTCCTTATATTTAGGTCTTTAATCCATTTTAAGTTTATTTTTGTTCATGGTGTGAGGGAATGTTCTAATCTAATTCTTTTACATGTATCTGTCTACTTTTCCCAGCACTAATTCTTTAAGGGACTTTTTCTCCTTTGTATATTTATGCCTCCTTTGTTGTGGATTAATTGCTCATAGGTGCATAGGTTTATTTCTGGGCTCTCTATTCTGTTCCATTGATCTATGTGTCTGTTTTTGCACCAGTACTCTGCTGTTTTGATTACTGGTTCCATATGAATTTTAGGATTATTTGCTCTAGTTCTGTGAAAAATGTAATGGATTACTTGATAGGGATTGACTTAAATATGTAGATTGTTTTGGGTGGCATGGACATTTAAACAATATTAATTCTTCCAATCCAAGAGCATATACATATCTTTACATTTATTTTTATCATCTTCAATTTCCTTCATCAATGTTTTATAGTTTTCATAGTATAGGACTTTCACCTCTATGGTTAAGTTTATTCCTAGGTGTTTTATTCTGTTTGATGTAATTTAAAATGGGATTTTTAAAAGCTTTTTCTTTCTGATATTAATCAGAAAAGAAAATGTTAAAAATTTTATTGTATAGAAACACAACAGGTTTCTGTATATTAATCTTGTATCCTGCAACTTTGCTTAATTCATTTATTAGTTCTAGTAGTTTTCTGGTGTACACTTTAGTGTTTTCTAAAGTATTGTTTCATCTACAAATAGTGCCAGTTTTACCACTTCCCTTTCAATTTGGATGCCTTCTAATTCTTTGTTTGGTCTGATTTCTGTGGCTACGTCTCCCAATACTGTGTGTAGTAGAATGAGAGTGGGCATCCTTGTCCTGTTCCTGAACTTAAAGGAAAGGCTTTCAGCTTTTCACCATTCAGTATGATGTTGCCTGTAGGTTTGTCAGAAATGGCCTTTATTGTGCTGAGATATGTTCCCTCTATACCAACTTTGATGATATTTTTTATCATGCACGGATGTTGAATTTTGCCAAATGCTTTCTCTATGCCTATTGAGATGATCATGTGATATTTTCCTTCCTTTTGCTAACGTGGTGTATCGCATTGATTTGCAAATGTTGATCCATTCTTGTGATCCTGGAATAAATGAAAGTTGATCATGGTATATGGTCCTTTTTATGTATTGTTGGCTTGGATTTGCTAACTCTTTGCTGAGGATTTTTGCATCTATATTCATCAAAGATATTGACCTATAATTTTCTTTTTCTTGTAGTGTCTTTGGCTGGTTTTGGTTTCAGAGTAATTGTGGTCTCGTAGAATGAATTTGAGAGTGTTCCACCCTGTTCAATTTTTGGAAAAGTTTGAGAATAATAGGTATTAGTTCTTCTTTTATATTTAGTAGAATTCCCCTGTAAAGCCATTTGGCCCTTGAATTTTATTTGCTGGGAAGTTTGTTGTTGTTGTTTTATTATGTATTAAATTCACTGCTAGTGATCAGTTCATTCAAATTGTCTGTTTCTTCTTGATCCAGTCTTGGCAGGTTGTATGTTTCTAGAAGTGTGTCTGTTTCTTTTAAGTTGTCCAATTTATTGACATGTAACTGTTAGTAGTATCCCCTTATAATTTGTTGTATGTCTGTGTATTGGTTGTTGTTTCTCCTCTTTCATTTCTTTTTTTTTTTGTTTATTTAGGTCCTCTCTTTTCTTCTTGGTGAGCCTGGTTAAATGTTTATCAGTTTTTTTTTTATCATTTCAAAAAAACAGCTCTTGGTTTCTTTGATCTTTTCCACTGTTTTTATGTTTTGTTTTGATCCCTATTTTATGTATTTCCTCTCTGATCTTTATTATTCCCTTCCTTCTGCTGACTTTGGCCTTTGCTTGTTCTTTTTTCTAATTATCTTAAGTGGTAGGTTAGGTTGTTTATTTGAGATTTTTCTTGTTTCTTGAGGTATGACTGTATTGCTATAAACTTCCCTTTTAGAACTGATTTTGCTGCATCCCATAGATTTTGGAGTGTTGTGTTTTCATTTTCATTTGTTGTAAGTTTTTTTATATTTTTCCTTTAATTTCTTCACTGACCCATTAGTTTTTTAGTATCATGTTTTTTAATCTTCACGTTTCTGCTTTTCATATTTTTCTTTTTGTAGTTGATTTCTACTTTCATACCATTTCTAGTTTCAGAAAAATGCTAGATATAATTCCTATCTCCTTACATTTGTTGAGACTTGCTTTGTGGGCGTAGAATGTGATCTATTTTTGAGAACATTCCATGTGCACTTAAAAAGAGTGCATATTTTGCTACTTTTGGATATAATGTCTTATAGATATCTATTAAGTCCAACTGGTCTGTTGTGTCATTTAAGCCCACTGTTGCTTTATTGACTTTCTGTCTGGATGATCTGTCCATTGTTGTAGGTGGGGTGTTAAAGTTCTCTACTATTATTGCTTTATTGTCAATTTCTTCCTTTTATGTCTGTTAGCTTTGCTTTATATATTAATATGTTTCTGTATCGGACACGTATATGGTAATATCTTCTTGTATTGATTTCTTTATCATTATAAAATTCTCTTCTTTGTCTTTTTAAATAGTCTTTGGTTTAAAGTCTATTTTTTTGTTTTAAAGTCTATAACATACTCTATATGAGTATTGCTACCCCTGCAGATAAAGTGATACAGAAGAACTCATAAGTGATCTGATTGGAAATTGTCCAATCAGAACAACAGAAAGAAAGACAAATTTAAAAAAAAATAAAAGCAATTTAAGAGCTCTCTGTGATAACATATACATCTTATAAATTTTAATGCTTCATATATTCTGCTACTATGGTTTTCCTCAGTCCTAGCTTTTGACATTTCAAGTCTTTTTCTTCCTCACATTTGGTGTTATCATTTTAGATGAAAATATAAGTTACCACTGGGCTGCTAAAATTATGCCATTTTAATTAAAAACCTAAGTATTGATTTGGAATTACCATATTAATCTCTCATAATTATACTCACTTTTTAAATCTTTTATTGTTTATTGTCTCCTTCACCCAGTTCCATTTTAATAAATCATTCCACTTCCTTGGTTTTAAAAATACAACTCAACAGAGTAAGCAGATTTTCTAATTTCCTCTGGAATGCAAGTTATGCATCCTGCTTGTTTACATTCATTTCAATATGAGCCAAGTACTTTGTTATCTTCTATTTGTCAATAAGTGATTCAACAAGGTCTTCCTGACTTCCAAGCTATCCACTTTCCTTGCATTTTTCATGTTAGTGACAGACTTTTTTAAATGAGTTGAAGCTTTAAACCTTTTTGTGAGTCATTAATTTTACACAACTTGTGATTTATCAAGTGCTCTATATTCCTTGGTGTTACAGACTCCAAAAGAATTAAGACTAAAAATCTGTCCTGCTGGGTCTTGCCCTGTAAATTTTACTAATGCTATGTTTTATTTTGATTCCCTTTTCTGCATTTAAGACTGCTTTAACTCATTTCTTTAACAATACTAAGTTGTCGGAAAGTCCACTTTTTTTAATACATACATTTTTAATTTAAATAAACTTCCAAAAATTTTAGAATACTTCAAGTGTTTTTAATGACCCAAATACAAATCTATAATTTGAGAATAAAGAAAGAATTTTATCTCCTTCCTAAAATACTTTTCTCATGCAGTATACTAGGGAATAGAGGTTTTGAAATTTTAAAATATATTAGTATCTCAAATTTTTTGTGTAAAATAACATGTCAAACATTTTATATGCATATTCACATTTCATTCCAACTCAGTGATGTTATTACAACTCTTTCCAGATTCAGAAACCAAGGCACAGGTTGGTTGTGTCACTGACCTATGATAAAATAGATATTAGGTATATTTTGTTTAAATAAAATACAACTAGAAAACCAAATACATAAAACCCATAGAAAACCCTCCTTTTAAAAAATAGAATGTATATAATAGAAGGATGCCTGCTCAACCCTCATGGATATGGCCTAAAATCCCCTTTGCTACCTCATTTCTCATAAATAGAAATTGAAAATTCTCTGCTATTTTGTTTAACTATGTAAAGTAATATTTTTCTCTGACATAACTTTGTCACATAATCACTTATTTTAAAACTTAAAAGACTTACTATAATTTCCACTTTCCTAATGAACCTTTAAATATATTTAGGTAAATTTAGGAGAGAATATGGAACAGGAAAAGTGACAAGATAATACTTGGAGGAAGAATATGGTGTAGAAAGTTAGACACTAAGTTTCTTTGAATTATTTCTACAAAATTGTCACTTCTTATCTTAATTCTTTGAAGAATCATGTCATTTTTTTTTTTAGTTTCCAGAGAATTAGCAGTTTAGAATTGAAAACAAAACAAAACCTAAAACAAACAAACAAACATTCCCAGGAAATTCTAAGTTACACATTAATTTGTGGTTCTCTTTGGTTCTCTCTCCCTTTTTTTTTCCCCTTTGCCTTAAAGATAACTTCAAAATATCCAGGTTAACTTAAAAATAATTCCCTCCTTTAATTTTTAATATTTTTTTTCTTTTTGTTTGTTTCTTTATTCTTTTTTTTTTTTCTAGCTGCACCACGCAGCATGTGAGATCTTAGTTGGTGGATGAGGCATCAAACCCATGCCCCCTGCAGTGGAAGCACTGAGTTTTAACCACTGGAGCACCAAGGAAGTCCCCAAAATTGTAGCTCCTTGACTTTAGTGTGAGTTGTGGAGAAACTCTTGATTGTCTGTATTTGGAAATTCATCATGAACACATTTTTGTTTTATCACTTCTCAATTACTACAGTTTATCTTTCATGCCAAATTTGCAATTAAATTGCTTTGTTTATAATCACTGTGGATGCCCTTTTGTGTAAATAAAAAGTTATAGTTCTAATTCCTAAAAAAAACCCCTATATTTCTTAAAAAAATGTCTATTTCTGAATGTTTGATTTGCATCTATAGAGTTGATTGTATATATTTTCTTCTTTATTCAGGGAATATGGTGAATTATATTGATTGATATTCTAGTGTTAAACCAAACTAGTGTTCCTAAGATAAACTCCATTTTATCATAATGTATTTATACTCTTTCTATATTACTGGGTTAGATTTGCTAGTATTGTATTGAGGTTTATCAAGAATATTGGTGTGCAGTTTCCTATTCCTATAATTTATCTGTCATGTTTTGCTATTGTGGATATACTAGGAAATGTTTTCCTTTCATTTTTCTAAAGAAATTTGTGTTAGATTTTTCTTTTTAATAAATGTTTGAAAAATTGACTAATTTAGCCACAAGAATCTGAAGTTTTCTTTTTGGAAAGGTTTTGATTAAAAATGTAGTTTATTGGTTTACTTATGATTGGCATTTGGAAATTCTATTTTTTCTTGTGTCTGCTTTGGAAAGTTATGGGGTTTTTTGTCTTAATGTCTATTTTATGTAAATTGTCGAAATGATTGGTATAAGTTTATTCATATTATTCCGTTATTATCATTTTAACAACCTGGGGAGATGGGTGATAACCTTCTAAAATTGTTTTTATCAGTAATTTGTGTTTTCTCTTATTTTTTGATAAGTTTTGCTAAGGCTTTATCAACTTAGTAACCTTTACAAAGAAACAATCTTAGTGGGTAATTCTGTTGATTATTTTCTATTTTATTCATTTCTGCTTTTATCTTTCTTGTATATTTTCTTCTACTACTTTGATGGTAACTGTACTTTTTAAAAAAATTCTAGTTTCTTGAAGTAGTTTAGATAATTAAATTTAAGCCTTTTTTTCTAACATAAGCACTCAAAGTGATAACTTTTCTTTTTGACAGTCATTAAGCTGTTTCTCACAAATTTTAATATGCTACATTTTTATTGTTATTCAATTTGATATATTTTGCTAATTTCTCTCATGATTTATTTTTGGCCTAAAGGTATTTTTATGTATTAGAAGGTATTTTAAAATTTCTAAACATGTGAGGATTTCTAGATATTCTATTGCTATTTATTCCTAACTTCATAATGTTCTGATCAGATAACTTTTTAATATTTCAATCTTTGTAAATTTGAATTTTCTTTTATTGCAGAGGTTATGCCCCTATTGGTGAATATTCTATGTACACATAGCATACTGCAAACCAGGCTATATATTAAAATATATTTCTATGAGGTAAGCATTTGTTTGAAAGTTATCACATTAGTTCTTGGAGTCTCAAAATTTGATGCACAATATACTCCTTGAAAAAATGGTTAGAGATATGATCATCCAACAGAGGGCAGACAGCAGAAGAAAGAAGAACTACAATCCTGTAGCCTGTGGACAAACCCACAGCAGACATCATTCTCAATGGTGAAAAATGGAAAACATTTCCTCTAAGATCAGGAAGAAGACAAGGATGTCCACTCTCACCACTATTATTCAACATAGTTTTGGAAGTCCTAGCCACAGCAATCAGAGAACAAAAAGAAATAAAAGAAATACAAATTAGAAAAGAAGAAGTATAACTGACACTGTTTGCAGATGACATGATACTATACATAGAGACTCCTAAAGAGGTCACCAGGAAACTACTAGAGCTAATCAATGAATTTGGCAAAGTAACAGGGTATAAAATTAATGCACAGAAATATCTTGCATTCCTATATACTAATGATGAAAAATCTGAAAGAGAAATAAGGAAACACTCTCATTTATCATTGCAAGAAAGAGAATAATATACGTAGGAATAAACCTACCTAGGGAGAGAAAAGACTTGTATGCAGAAAACTCTAAGACACTGATGAAAGAAATTAAAGATGATAGCAACAGATGGAGGGATATACCATGATCTTGGATTTGAAGAATCAATATTTTGAAAATGGCTATACTACCCAAAGCAATCTACAGATTCAATGCAATCCCTATCAAATTACTAATGACAATTTTTACAGAACTAGAACAAAAAATCTTAAAATTTGTAAGGAGACACAAAAGACCCCGAATAATCAAAGTAGTCGAGGGAAAAGGAATAGAGCCAGAGGAATCAGACTCCCTGACTTCAGATTATACTACAAAGCTACAGTAATCAAGACAATATGCTACTGGCACAAAAACAGAAACATAGATCAATGGAATAAGATAGAAATCCAGAGATAAACCCACAACTAATCTATGACAAAGGAGGCAAAAATATACAATGGAAAAAAGACAGTCTCTTCAATAAGTGGTGCTGGGAAAATTGGACAGCTACATGTAAAAGAATGAAATTAGAACACTCCCTAACACCATACACAAAAATAAACTCAAAATGGATTACAGACCTAAATGTAAGACCAGACACTATAAAACTCTTAGAGGAAAACATAGGAAGAATACTCTTTGACATAAATCACAACAAGATCTTTTTTGATCCATCTCCTAGAGTAATGGAAATAAAAACTAAAATAAACAAATGGGACCTAATGAAACGTCAAAGCTTTTGCACAGCAAATGAAACCGGAAACAAGATGAAAAGACAACCCTCAGAATGGGAGAAAATATTTGCAAATGAAGCAACTGACAAAGGATTAATCTCCAAAATATATAAACAGCTAATGCAGCTCAATATTAAGAAAAACAAACAACCCAATCCAAAAATGGGCAGAAGACCTAAATACACATTTCTCCAAAGAAGACAAACAAAGGGCCAAGAAGGACATGAAAAGCTTCTCAACATCACTAATTATTAGAGAAATGCATATCAAAACTACAATGAGGTATCACCTCATACCAGTTAGAATGGGCATCATCAGAAAATCTACAAACAACAAATGCTGGAGAGGGTGTGGAGAAAAAGGAACCCTCTTCCTCTGTTTGTGGGAATGTAAATTGATACAACCATTATGGAGAACAGTATGGAGGTTCCTTAAAAAAAACTAAAAATAGAATTACCATATGATCCAGAAATCTCAGTACTGGGCATATACCCATAGAAAACTATAATTTAAGAATACACATGCACCCCAGTGTTCATTGAAGCACTGTTTACAATAACCAGGTCATGGGAGCAACCTAAATGCCCATTGACGAATGGATAAAGATGATGAGGTACATATATATGACGGAATATTACTCAGCCATAAAAAGGAACGAAATTGGGTCATTTGTTGATGGATCTAGAGACTGTCATACAGAGGGAAGTAAGTCAGAAAGAGAAAAAATAAATATCATATATTAATGCATATATGTGGAACCTGGGAAAATGGTACAGATGAACTGGTTTGCAGGGTAGAAATTGAGACATGGATATAGAGAACAAACGCATGGACACCAAGCGGGGAAAGTCATGGTGGGGTGGGGTGGTGGTGTGATGAATTTGGCAATTGAGATTGACATGTATACACTGATGTGTATAAAATTAGTGACTAATAAGAACCTGCTATATAAAAAAATAAATAAAATAAAATTTAAAAATAAAAATAAATAAATCCATTGCATTTCTATACCCTAATAATGAACTGTCAGAGGAGAAATGAAGAAAACAATCTTATTGACAGTTGCATAAAAAAGAATAAAATACCTCAGAATAAATTTAACCAAGGAGGTGAAAAACCTATATATATATATATATATATATATATATATATATATATATATATATATATATATATATATAAAATTGTTAAAATGCAAATTCCAGAGCTTTAATGCCCAGAGAATTGGTAGGACTGAATGTGCTCTAGGTATCTGCATTTCTTACAAGTACCATTAAGCTAAACAGGTATTCTGGGAACAGATTTGTATAAATATTACCTAAATTGATTTTGAGATAAGAATCTATACCTGTTTAATGTTGTATTTGTGCTTTTCTGAAACTAAATAAAAATATATGTGAAAATTATTAATCAAACAAGTAAACAAAATAATATGCTGAGAATAAAAATATTCTTTTAATTACTTCATTTTTTAAACACATCAACAATCATTTGGATTATATCAATGAACAAAACAGACTAAGATCTATGCCCTAATAGAACTGATAAACTAATGTGCATGACAGGCAATAAACTGCAAACACAATAAATAGATAAATGTCATCTGTAACAAAATAAAAATTAAAAAATAAAATATATGTGAGGGATGGGGGCAAGAAAATAAATTGAAGGCTTTAAAGGACTGTTGGGGTAGGCTTAAGTGGAAAGGTGTTATTTGAGCAAAGGTTTTAAGGAGGTTAGGGGTAATATTTATTGATTTCCAAGGGGAAAATCTTTCAGCAGAGGGACTAGCAAGAGCAGAGACCCATAGTTGAGGTCCAGTCTGGTGTATTTCAAGACCGGCAAAGAGGTTCTACAGGCTGGAATGCAGAGAACAAGGGGAAGAGTAGAAGAAAATGAAGTCAAGGATGTAACCTGGGGACAATTAAAGATCTTTGTTTTTACTCGGAGTAAATGGTTAAACAATGCAGGGTTTTTTGTTTTGTTTTGGTTTGTTTTTTTTGTTTTTCTTTTTGTGGTATGCGGGCCTCTCACTGTTGTGGCCTCTCCCATTGCGGAGCACAGGCTCAGGACGTGCAGGCTCAGCAGCCATGGCTCACAGGCCTAGCCACTCCATGGCATGTGGGGTCTTCCTGGACAGGGGCACCAACCTGTGTCCCCTGCATCGGCAGGCAAACTCTCAACCACTGCTCCACCAGGGAAGCCCCAATGCAGGGTTTTGAGCAGACCATTAACAAGATCTAAATTAGTTGCTACCCTGTTTATGATGCATCTTAGGCAGGATACATGTATAAAAGTGGAGGGCACTTTTACGAGTCCATTGTAGTATCACAGGTGAGAAATCATTTTGGCTTGGACTAGTTTGTAAATAAATATTCACAAACTGTGCATTGCATTTACAGGGAAGTAGTCTTGCAAGGCAGGAAGTTAGGCAACATAGACTCAAATGATATGAAAGATTTTATTTTCTTTAAAATCTTGAATTACTTATCAAAATTTCTTTGACTTTTGCGAGATGAGAACAGAATGAGCTTTTTTTCCCATCACTTTCTTGTTTATTTAAAGCCTACAACATTTTAAAGTAGCTAAGAAAGTTATTATTTTTCTCAAATTGTTAATGGTGTAGTTGAAGCACAGAGTTTAAGTAATTTGGTTTTCATAAGGCTATTAAATGGCAGAGATAAATCTTGAACCCATGTGACCTGACACCATATAGTGTTCTTTCTACTATACTAAAGAATTCTTCAGTGTTTAGAGATCTCCTCTTATCTATCACATACTCATTTATATTCCTGATTTTAAGGCACTTAAAAGTGTTTTGAAATTTTAAAAATAATGACATAAATTTAACTCTAAATCTTATATGTTTGTTGGAGAGATAAGAGAAGAAAAAGCAAACAATCTGCCTGTGGACATGTTTGGTAAACATATTGCAAAGTTGTACAACTCCAAAAATGTGTTAATTTTTATCCTTTAGACTCAACAAATAGCCTATAGGAGACAACTCACTCATGGAAGTCCTGAAGATTCAAAATATTCTGGACAAAAATAGTAAAAAATGGAAAGCAGGATTTTAGTGCTGGATTTAGTAGTATAGGCAATTGTAAAAATCATCTAATACCTTTTTTTATACAGGATATTTGGCAGAAGGTTTTCTTCCTGACAACACGTTTATCTCCTGGCAGTGGTGATTTTTTGCAGCTGGTACAAATCAGTATTAATTTGGGATCATTCCATTACACAGGTGTGGAAAGCCTAGCATTTAACAGATTTACAAATTCTGTACTACACTTATCAGTGAACAACTTGTGTAATTTTTTCTTTATAATATTTATTGTTATTTAAAAATCTAGAAGTCTCTTTTTTCTAGGTCAAAATGTTTGACCCTGCAAATTCTAACTACTCTTCTCTTTCACTAAGGATAGAGGAAAGGTGAGCATTGAGATGGAATTTTCTTTATCAACACTTTCTTAAATCTTTAAGAACAGTTGGGAAGTTACAGAGACTTGCCTCTCTTCAAGGCTAATATCCTACATTTGTCACTTTTGTTGTTTCTGTATTCCTTGTCACTAGATCCCTATAAAAGACAGGGACATTGAACTTCTTTCTTCTTCACGTTAATATCCTTACATACATAGCAAAGTAGAGACCAAATCAGGCATCTTGCTGTGACATATTGCTGTAGCTGAAGACCTACTATTAGATCTTCATTCATGTGCACTAGGCCTATCAGCTTATCAGTTATTCTACTGAGCTCTGGAATCTTCAGTCACACATTACCATTAACATTATCCTTTTAATCAGTAAGTAAATTATCAAAGTCTTGGCATTTGCCTCCACACACTATGTCTTAAGCAATTATATATCACTGTTGCCCATTGAAATACCCACTATTGGCCACTACAACCCTTCCTCGTCAAATCAGTCTTGACATTCACATATTTAAGAATAATTTGGTTAATCTTTTGTCTTGAAAAGTCCAGTGTGATAGAATTCTTCAATAAAATATGGAAAAATAAGTAAATTATTAAATCATTTGCTTATTTATTATGCTTATCTCTTTCTATCAACTAGTATCAGACACTAATTTGCTACAAGGTAATATATTACTTTGTTACATCAATGGAAGAATAATTTTTCTTGGGCTTCTCTTATCTAGTTCTTGCATTGCAAAAGTGATAATAATGTAAAAACTAATTTATCAGACGCTTAAGTATATTTCAGGTACTTAAAATTATTTCATTTAATGAATAAAACACTCTGTATGTTCCAAAGTCAAGCAATTTGAGTCCAAAGATTTTGTGGCTATACATCTCATTTCATTCAAGTTTAACACTTTAAATATACAATGCACATTGTCTTTTTCTGGCATTTTATTCAATAGTTACCAAAAAATGAATACATCATTGGAGAGGGAGGGCATTGCAATAGCATTGGGATGAAATTTTAAAATATGATTAATAGATAGTACAATACATATATATGTGTGTATACATACATTTATAATATCTGCCTTTCTTTAAAATAATAATAAAACCAACTATGATTTTTTAAAGTATTTTATAGAGAATATTGTTAGAAAAGTCAAACAAATCAAAACAAAATTGATTTTCTGAGGAGAATCTGATAGTAATGTTGATATTTACCAGACGTGGATAGCTCAAACTTTTGCCTGTGGTCATGTTGCTGCCAGTAATATCTACTCAAATAGAATGAAATTAGCTACTTGGACACATAGATATCAGTTGATATTTGTAAACATTTTTTATATTGTGTGGTAATGCCATGAATTATTCTCCCATGTGGTGTTTAAATCCTGTCCCTGTATGGTTAGTGATTCTGCCATCAACAATTCTCTCATGTTGTGATTGCACAATCTTCCCTTGTTTTGATTGGCAAAGCCACAGGATGGCTATAATTTCTGGACAGTTCATTCTAGCAGATTTCATAATCAAGCATGATGTTTACTGAAACTTTTCTTTTCAAGTTCCAATGTAATGGACACTATTTAATATAGGTTCTATATTTTATTGCCTTAAAATGTCTTTTTAAGAGTTATTTTTCATGTGCATAGATAAAACACCAAAACATGGAAATTAGTTATAAGAAATGCTTACTTTTGAGGGTTTTTTTAAATTATAGAATAAGAGAGACTCACTCTCTTTCAATGATTGTTAGTCAGCTTTGAAAGTTACCTTTACATTTTAACATTCTTCCTAATTAAATTGAAGTATTTCAGTTGTGTTGGATTCATTATTAGGAAACACTAACTTTATTCAAGATCTTTATTAGTCATTTAAAAATATATTCTTAACAAAATAAATCCTAGTTACAAATCAGAAAACTGGAAAACTAATATCAGCTTCCAAACTAAACTGAGTGGGTGACCTTGGGCAAGTTCATTAACTTCTCTTGGTTTTAACAGACTTGTTGAGGTCCAGGGCAGGGTGCCCCAAAATATGCCTCAATGACATATTGATTATTTTGAATTAAAGTTACTTGAGACTGAGTAATATTCCATTGTATATATGTGCTACATCTTCTTTATCCATTCATCCGATTATGGACACTTAGGTTGCTTCCATGTCCTGGCTATTGTAAATAGAGCTGCAATGAACATTTTGGTACATGACTCTCTTTGAATTATGGTTTTCTCAGGGTATATGCCCAGTACTCAGCCATAAAAAGAAACGAAATTGAGATATCTGTAGTGAGGTGGATGGACCTAGAGTCTGTCATACAGAGTGAAGTAAGTCAGAAAGAGAAAAACAAATATCATATGCTAACACATATATAAGGAATCTAAGGAAACAAAAAAAAGTCATGAAGGACCTAGGGGTAAGACGGGAATAAAGACACAGACCTACTAGAGAATGGACTTGAGGATATGGGGTGGGGGAAGGGTAAGTTGTGACAAAGTGAGAGTGGCATGGACATATATACACTACCAAACGTAAAATAGATAGCTAGTGGGAGGCAGCCACATAGCAAAAGGAGATCAGCTCGGTGGTTTTTGACCACCTAGAGGGGTGGGATAGGGAGGGTGGGAGGGAGGGAGAAGCAAGAGGGAAGAGATAAATGAACATATGTATATGAATAACTGATTCACTTTGTTATAATGAAGAAACTAACATTGTAAAGCAATTATACTCCAATAAAGATGTTAAAAATAAAATAAATAATAAAATAATAAAGTTCCTTGAGAAAAATCCAGTGAAAAATAAAGATACTCTGACTCCACTTCTTTCCTCTTAAAAGTGGGAAATAAATCTCCTATGTGAAGGAATCCTCCCTGTACCATGAGGATGGAAAGTATGCTTTTCACTTGAGTTAGGGAATTCAAGGCTAACTTCATTACTTCTCCACTAGTCTGCTGTCCCAAGCACAAGCCTCTTTGTTTTGTTAAGTCTTCACAATAATTGTTTCTTTATCTAAAATATATATATATATATATATATATATATATATATATATATATATATATATATATAAACAGCCTGGTTTGGTCACTTTCAGGTGTGCCTTTCTATGATAATTTTGTGCATATGAATTAAATTATTTTTTTCTCCTGTTAATCTGTCTGGTGTCAATTTAATTATTAGACTGGTCAAAAAAACTCAAAGGATAAGGAGGAAATTTCCCCCTCCCTGACAGTCTCAACCATGGAGCTGTGAGGAATGTCAAATGAGAAAATCTATTGAAAAGAGGGTTATACAGCATGTGGTCAAACTTTAAAACACTAATCGATGGTAAGGCAAGATCACTATCATCATCACATTCCATACTGAATACACCTCTTGTGTTGATTTTATTTACTTAATCTGTTTATTGAAAACATTTACTTATCTCTTTGTTAATGAGTTAAAACTTTTAGAAATTTACTTTAAAAACATTAATTTGAAATGGAAGTGTAAACATCATCAGTTTTATAATGTTTTCTTTAGACCAGACTTAATGTTTGATCCCAGTAAAGGGATATACAATCTTAGGAAAATTAGTTAATTTTTATAACCTCTCTTTCCTTTTATATATGGGATATATCATATGAACCTAAAATTGTTACTTTTAGAATTAAATGAAATAATTCCTTAACACATTTTCTAGTATATGGCAAGTCAATTTTATGACTAAGTTATGATTAGAGTTAAGTAAATATAGTCCAGATTTTTTTCTATGTCCCAAAATGTCTATCCATCACATGGACTCTGAGAGATCATGGGCTTCTTATACTCTCCAAATTTTTATGCTTATGTTTCATTGTGCTTCTTGAACTTGTGGATTTGTAGTTTGCATCTCATTTGGAAAAATTTGATCACTATTTCCTCAAACTTTTTCTGTTCCTCTTCCCCTTTGGGGGCTCCAATTATATGTATATTAAGACCCTTAAAGGTGTTGTAAAGCTTTTGTCATTACTTTTTATTCTTCGTCCTTTTCTCTGACTTTTTTTAGGTATTTCTATTGCTATGACTTCAAGTTCACTAATCATTTTTTCTGCCATATCTAATTGTAGTCAATCCCATCTGGTATGTTTTTCGTCTCAGACATTGTAGTTTCATCCCTAGAATTTGATTGGGTATTTTTATACTTTTCATGCCTCTACTTATTTTTTGAACATTTGGAATACAGTTAATAATAACTGTCTTAATATCCTTTTCTGCTAATTCCAACATCTGTGTCACTTCTGGGTTGGTTTTGATTGAGTAATTATTCCCTTCATTATGATTTCCTGGACCTTATTTGTATGCCTAATAATATTTGATTTGATGCTAGACTCTGTGAATTTTACCTTTTTTGGGGTACTAGATATGTTTATATTCACAAAGCTATTCAATGCTTTTTGTTCTGGGATGCAATTGAATTACTTGGAAAGAGTATGATTCATTCAGGACTTGCTTTTTAAATTTATTAAGAAGATCAAGTGCAAGGCTCAATCGAAGGTCAAATATGCCCATTAAGAATTAAAAATACCTTGATTCTTCTACCAATTCCCCATAAATTATTTTTTTCCAGTCTGGCTGGTGGGAACAGGCACTACCCTGACCCTGTGTGAGAACTGGGCATATTTCTCTAATCCTTTCAGATGAAACCCCTCTCCCCCAGCTTCAGCATGCTCTGATCAGTGCTTTGCTGAATACTTGGGGAGAATCCTCTGCAAATCTCTGGGTTCTCTTTCTATGCAGCTTTATACTTGGTAATCTAGCCACCTTGGTCTCCTTGGAGACCATCTCCTGAACTTCATTTCCTCAACACAGGAATTTCAACAGAGGATCTGACTGAATACTGCTCCCTGTACCATGGACAATCTTAGAAGGCAATAAGGTGAGACAATTATAGTGCTTGACTTATTTTCTCCCCATCTTTCAGAGATCACTGCACTTTATTGCCTGATGTCCACTATCTTAAACACATTTTTTTTCTATTTTTAAAAGTATTTTGTCTCTTTTCATTAGTTTATTTGTTTCAGATGGAAGGATACATTTGGTGTTAAATTGTCAAGTAAGAAATGGGAAAAGAGTTTGGGATTTCATCTTTCTTGCAAAGTAATAATTTAACCTAATACAGTTTCACAGATACCTGACAGAGAGACATGACATGTCTGGGTCAGTGACAAGAAACCATTTATTACTCACAGTAAAAAGCAGCAGTCAGAATAACACTGGAACAGTGGTTCTTTGACCCCGATTACCAAGGTAATCAGATAGTAAGGGCCAGATGGTGCCTGTATTGCACTGGAGGTATGTTACAGGAAAGAAACCCAAAGGTTGAGACATTATATTGGGACTGCCTGAAAGAATGCCCATCCTCCCTTCTAGAGAGACATTATCTTCATTATCTTGAGATATAAGCAAATCTCTCTTGAAAGAGGAGAGAAGTGTCTTATTTTTATTATCTTGGAATGTCTTCAGGGAGAAAAATATATCCATCTTTACTGTCTGATAGTGTAAATAAATTTGCTGTGGAAGGAGTCCTTGTCTCTACCTTTCCAGAGTTATGTGCTTATACAAATATTTCTGAAAAGACAGCCTTGCAGCACATGGCATTTTACTGCCTAGATGTGTAGAAATGGGTGAGAGATTCATAGAGAATTGTCTCTCAACATCTGGTCCCTGTTGGCCCATCTTTGTTACAAGTGGAAATTCTCTATAGCTCCTTAAGAAAGCATAAGCATTTGGGGAGGTTTAAAATTGAATTAGAGCTATACTCTGATCCCAACTCTAAACATAGTTTATGTCAGTGGGCATCTATATTAACTCAAGTTCTTAAGGAAGACCTTTAAACAAAACAAAACTTATATATATATATATAACTACAGAAACATCTCTTTATCCATTACACACACACACACACACACACACACACACACACATATATATATATTCCTACAAAAACATCTCTTTATCCATTACACGCATGACCACTCAGATTCCAATAAGAGAATTCAAAATAAATAATATATGATTACTTAATAACTCTAGAAGTTAGGAGCCTTGTTTAGTCAAGATTACCTCATAGATTAGGAACTCTAGGAAAATAGTCTTCCACCATTTGAATCAACTATGATTCACCTTTTAATTTTATAGATACAAACAGCTCATACTAGACTGAATCAAAATAACTTCGGCACAATGTTTGTATAATTAAAACAAAGCTGAACAAAAGAAAAGCATCCCAAAGGTGATATTGGTGAATTTCAAAAGAAGCGAAAAACTGAAGCTGGCAGTTGTTTCATCTGTGCCAGAAAGAACAGTGACTTTCATCATGGCACTTAAAAAGTAGCAAGTGGGATGCAGTATCATCAGTAAGTGTGCTCACTTCCCCCTTAGAAGGAACAGTGTGTTTCTGAGTTTCTGCATTAAAAGGCACAAAACCCACTGAGGAATTATAGCATCATTACCAGCATGCACAGTACCTCAGCCTCCTAGTCAAACCTGCAGAGATGACAAAGCACTAAGCTGGCAATGAGAGATGCAGAAAGTCATTCTGGATTGTAGTAGTAAGCATGTGTTTAACAATCATGCTAGCACAGGTAGGGAAAAGCTTTAGGTTCAGCCTCTATTTACTTCTAAAGTTGAACCAATTTCAAGTCTTTGAGAAGTATTTATACTACATTATTTTTATTTTTATTTATTTTTTGGAAGTCCTGAGTAGCTTGTGAGATCTTATTTCCCCAACCAGGGATCGAACCCGGGACCCAACAATGAAAGCACCAAGTCTTAACCATTGGACAACCAGGGAATTCCCCTACTTAGTTTTTAAATAACTTTTATGATCAAGTTATTTGTAACCCTTGAATACTCTGAGAAAGCAGCTTCAGATTTAACAGCGAAGAGCTGAGACTGCTAGGAAATATTTTCAGACCAGTAGTATGAGTACAATGTCTGAAGACTGACAGAGAACTACAGAAGATTCAGGAGTGTCTTCAAAGTATATGAGTGAACAATTCAGGAAAATAGAGAGCATCAATGAAAAAGATCCAGCTTGAAAACAGTAGCAGAAATGGACCTTTAAAAAGAAACTTGAGGAACCCAGGTGGAGCAACATTTAGGCTAAAGATGATTACATTTTTGAAGCTTGGGGTAAATTAACTGAAACACAGATAGAAGGACTGGATACATTGGAAACCCAAGACAATAAGACTTTATCTCAAAATGTTGGGAATCAATTTTGGTGAGGGTTCAAAGGCCAAGACAAATAGAAAAGTATTATAATTTTATTTAATTATTTATTTAGACTGATGTTCCTAAAACAATGCTCAATATAAAAAAATTACACAAAATGTATTTTGCTCTAAAACATTTAATTGTACACAGTGATACTAAATAAGACCAAATTATTTTAATAGTTTTCTGAATTTTATATCAGTTTACAATTTACAAAGTATTTTTGTGTACATTATTTTATTTTAAATTAACATTAGTCATAGCTCAGAAATGATAACATAATGAAATTTTCCTCAAGAACACAAAAGTTCTATATGGCAGAACTCACTGGATTTCAGACTTATAAATCCCAAATTCAATATTTTTCCAGGATACAATACAGGCTTTAAATAAAATGTCATTTAAAACTTTTCATATCTCTCATATTTTATACATGAGCTTGATATCCTAAACTTAAATCTTAACTGGCTAGAACTGTATTCTTCCACAGTACAGGAAATAAATAAATTATTAATGGGTCAGACAACTATTCTTTATAATATTGTTACACACTAAAATTCTGTCATATTTTGACTTAATAACAGGTAGGTTACTACCACTTTATTTCTAGATAAGATTGCAAAATGGACCAAAGCAAAACTTATAGACTTCAGTTCAAGTTATTCTTACAATTTTAGGTGAAGTTAAAATATTGAACATCACCAGTATAAGTATCTTACATACAGTATACTTAAGATTTTCCAGGATATTTGCCTTCTGATAAATTTCACAGCTCTTATTTAGGATGATTGTCAGAACACCGTTTCAATGCAATGAATCTTAATGACTCCACCATTGATTAATTGCTTGCCTAATTGTGAAAACTGAATTAAATAAATTAGGAGCAAGAAAAATCAATTTGTCAGCCTCACAGCCCAATTAAGTTATAAAGCTGACAAATACAGGTTCCAAGTTTAGGAGAAAAAAAAAATTCAGATGTCTCTCGGCAAGCCCCAACCTTTATTTAATTAGGAAGCAAATTCAATTTCCTTCAAAAGTAGTGGTCACTATTAAAAAAATCAAGTTGATTCTTTTCTTTTTTTAGCATCAAGATCAATCTTTCAAGCAGTTTCTCAGATTTAATCTTTCTCAACACTTTTTTTCATTTCTATTCAATTATTCTCCTTTTTTCACTGACTCTGGTCTTTCAGCACTTCAAATCTTCATGCATACTATGGCTGATTAGCTTTTCATGTGATCCAGTGGCAGTCCATTGTCTAACTCTTTAATGTCTACAGTACAGTAGCTTTCCAACCATGAGCTTAAGGTCTTACATGATAAGTGACAGATTTATCTCATTGTTCCTCTATATACAACTAATGCAAGTGCTTGACTGTCAAAAATTACTATTCTCTCAAATATATTGACCACTTCTATCCTTCTATCCACCTCATGCAATCTTCTGGGCTGATGAAAATGACATTACCACAGCTAAGGTTTGTATTATACTTGCTATATTCCATATACTGTTCTAGAAACTTTACATGTAATAATTTATTTAATCATCATAAGGACCTTCTGAGGTGAGTACTGAAGTGAATATAATTATTTTCACTATTTTGCTGTTGAGAAAATTGAAGTAGAGAGGCTAAATTTCTACAACTAGAGAAAGGTGGAGCTGTGAATTTCATAGGACCTAGGCACTTTTGTCTTCATAAGACCCTTCCTCCCTAAAAAAATTACGTTTTAGTGATGCCATGATATAAATGTGCTGATATTGTATATTAAAACATTGTTGATATAAAAGTATATTTTTCTTCTACTTTGTAAGAAATTAAATACTTTCAGTGGTTTTCTAACAGCATTATGGGCCCCAGGCACTGTGCAACTGTGCCTAATGGGTAAGTCAGTCCTGACCACCAGTTTAATACCAGTCTAGCCTCTTAAAGACTGTGTGTTTCCTGAGTTCTCTAGATCTAAAGTCTTGCCTCCATTTTACAGTAATGTTTTAAAAAAATATTAATACAATTTTTAAAGGTTACTTTCCATTTACAGTTATTACAAAATATTGGCTATGTTCCTGTGTTGTACAATGCAAACTTAAGCCTATCTTACACCAAATAGTTTGTACCTCCCACTCCCCACCCCTATATTTCCCCTACCCACCCTCACTGGTAGTCACTAGTTTGTTGTCTATAATCTGTGAGTCTGCTTCTTCTTTTCTATATTCACTAGTTTGTTGTATTTTTTAGATTCCACACACAAGTGATATCATACAGTTTTTGTCTTTCTCTATATAACTTATTTCACTTAGGATAAAGGCCTCCAAGCCCATGTCCATGTTGCTGAAAATTGCAAAATTTTATTCTTTCTTATAGCTGAGTAGTATTCTGTTCTGTATATATACTACATCTTCTTTATCCATTCATCTATTTATGGGCAGTTAGGTTGTTTCCATATCTTGGCATTTGTAAAGCTGCTATGAACATTGGGGTATAACTTTCTTTTTGAATTAGTGTCTTTGGTTTTTTGTTTTTTTTTTGGATATATACCCAGGAGAGGAATTGCTGGGTTATATGGTAGTTCTGTTTTTAACTTTCTGAGGAAGCTCCATACTGTTTTACACACTGGCTATACCAATTTACATTCCCACAACAGTGCACAAAATTTCCCTTTTCTCCACATCCTTGCCAACATTTGTTATACCTTGTTTTTTTGATAATAGATATGCTAACAGGTATGAGGCCATATTACATTGTGGTTTCGATTGGCATTTCCCCAATGATTAATAATGTTGAGCAACTTTTTAGTGCCTGTTGGTCATCTGCATTTCTTCTTTGGAAAATGTTTGTTTGGTTCTCCTGCCCATTTATTAAGTGGGTTGTGTTTTTTTGATATTGAGTTGTATGAGCTGTTTATATATGTTGGATATTAATCCCTTATTGGTCATATTATTTGCAAATATTTACAATCTTTACAATTTTATTATATTTTACCTTTGCTTTTCTTCAATGACATTCATCATATTAGGCTTCATGATATAATAATCTGCATGTGATTTGCCTTCCTTAATAAATTATCAACTTCTTGAGTATAGGAACTAGTACTATATCATATTTGCCTTTGAATAACAGTGCCTAGTAGTGTCTCACATATATTTCAGTAAATTTATGTTGTATTTTTTAAGAAAGCAGTAAATACCAAATCTTTATTAAGAAACTTATTAGTTCAATCCTACTAATTTATGCAAACATAATCCAAAATATTCATATATCATTAAATAAGATTTAATTATCTGAAGTGCCCAGAAATCATTTTGTAATTGTGTCTTTTGGTTAAACAGTTTTCCACATTCTATTGTACATTATAAATCTTATAAATTTAATTTTAAGGAAGTCATAAATATTTAACATCTTACATTGACTTATTCTAAGAATCTTTGCTGAATTTTTTTTTTTTTTCTGTATGTGGGCCTCTCACTGTTGTGGACTCTCCCATTGTGGAGCACAGGCTCCAGATGTGCAGGCTCAGCGGCCATGGCTCACGGACCTAGCCGCTCCACGGCATGTGGGACCTTCCCGGACCAGAGCATGAACCCGTGTCCCCTGCATCAGCAGGCGGACTCTCAACCACTGTGTCACCAGGGAAGCCCTTGTTGAAATTTTTAAATTTGAATTTTCAGACCAATTAAGTCCTTCCTTTGCATGGATATGTGGAATAGTGTTTGTACCTTATTCAGGAAAATGTAGCTCTACTTGTATATGTAAGGTTTTGTTTCTATATTAAAATAATAGTATGCTCCTAAATTGTCTTTAAAGATATGCATGTCCCTTTTCCTCAATCTAATAAATGTTTAACTCATGTCTCATTCCTAATATATGCTTGTGGGACATATTAGTTCAAGTGATACAAAAAGATACAGTTTTTGATTCTCAGCTTCAATTCAAACTGTTCCCACCTTTTAGTAGTTTCAAAGGAAATTTTGCAAAATAATTACTAATAGATGGTTGCAGGTATTTCCTTCTCAGATGAATTTACATCTTAGCAGAAAACAATCTAAAAGCAGAAAAAAACTTTTCCATATCTAAGAATGTCTTTAAGAGGTTTTGTTGAAAGATCTTTGTACTTAGAGATGGAAATATATTAACAGTATATGGTCTACCCAATGTTTTTTACCTTTGTCTTCTACCTAATTTCTCTGTTTTTATAGTATCCCAAGAAAATATTTTTGCTATTGTTGAGAAGAATACAGTGTAAAATCAAATTTCTATCACTATAATCAGCATATCACTTAATTGGCAAATTTTTGCTTCAGTGGATATGTGCCAATTAAAATTTTACTGTACTTTTTTTTACATGCAGACTCAGCTCATATCTCATCTTCCATAAACCACTCATGAAATACAAGAATTTTCAAACTCAATTAAGTCCTTTTTTGCTTCACTAAGTATAAATACATTACCCAATTCCTTTTAAGCTTTATGGATATTTTTAAGTGGCTTAGGCTTTTTTAGTTGGATTTGGAATAGTCTTGTCTATTATATGGTGAAATATGAGGTAAGAACATTTCTAGTATGGAAACCCTTTAAAATTTTATTTAAATATATAAATTGAAAATATTCTCTCTAATGAACATTTACTTTAAGTTTTATGACATTAAATCCTTTAGAGTACAGTAGGTTTTACGTGGTCCATGATTTATTCACTCTTATTTTCTGACTTGGATTTGTCCTATTACAATGTTTAAACTACAGGAGAATCTATTTTTCCAACAGAGGGAGTACTCTCATATACTGAGACAAATGAAGAACTACTCAGTAATGCTATTTAGTTATGCATTTAAATGTGATAGTAAGACTTTTCAACACATGCTAATTTAAATGTAGTCTAATAAAATGATTTCTAAACTTGACTGGTCAAAATAATCATGCATGGAGCTGTTTGAAATACAGATTACCAATCCCCACACTATTCTAAATAAATTGTTTTCTAAGGATGTGATTGATGGAAAACTATATTTTTAAACATTTCTTAAGATGATTTTAATGAAAGGGTTAGCTTTAATATAAACAATACAAAACACTCTTGAAATATTGTTTTATTGGTAGGTAATCACTATATGGTGTAATGGATATTTAAAATGTGTAAATGAAGGAAATAAAAGACTGCCTAAGACTAAAGAGAAAAAGCCAACACAAAGGAAAAGAAGATTTAAAAGAGAAACAGTTCAGAAGGGTCATGGAAGTTGAGCAGAGAGGAAAAAACTTATACCTGATAGAAGCATTAGAGAAAATATGAGGGTTGTAAAGATCTCAGGAATAACCTTAGAATTCAGGAACAATTTATTAGTTACCTACCTACACACACACACACACACACACACACACTCTTTAAAGAGAAGCCAAGGTCAAGTCAAAGTCTGAAATTTGAGTTGAAGTTTGTGTTGTTCTAACAGAACCTCATTAAGATCAGTTAGATTGGTATGTCCTTAAGGCACATCCTTCCAATAGTCTATGCTTATCTTTAAATGCAGGATGGTTTTAGTTATTATCTGACTGAAATTCAAAATTACGTAGCCTAACTGTAACATATTTTGCACTGAAAGAATTACAAATAAGAAATAATTAAATTTGGTTTAAGAGTAATTTTTGCAGAACTGTTCTTTCAAAAAAATACAATTTAAGTACTCATATATTATTACCAAGACATTCAAAATGTTAATAATAAAGTAATGTGATTGGATAGAAAAATATATTAAGGTAATACATAATTTAATTATAATTATTTTAAACCCTTCTTAGACAACTTTCTATTTCACTTATATTCTACAAATATGCCATAGCCATTTAAAATATGGCTTTAGTGTTTCATATAGCAAAAAAAAAAACTATGTAAACATAAAGCTATTGTTAAGTTCTTTGCATTAAGCATGCATACCACTTCACTGGGTGCCAGATATATATTAATTGAATTTTTTTCCTTATTCCTTATTAATGTAATTTGTTTTCTTATTTCTTTGATAACACTTAAGTGTAGTCTTGTAGTTCAGCAGCATTCTAGGATTGGGACAAGCAGAAGTTAAAGCATGTTTTCTCTTCTTAAGTTTTCAAGGTCTATTACAAAAAAGTTAGTGGAATTGAGAGTGATAGTATCAGGATAGAATTTGTCACCAGGTACGGTGGGTTCCCTGAAAGGTCACATATTCCAGACGAGATGAGGATGCAGGAAGTCAGCTGAAGAGTTCACATCTGGTTTATGTTTAGAATGATGTATAGAAGATAGCCAGATGGAAAATGGAGAGAACAAATAGATCCAAATTATAATTGTGTGAGTATTCTTCCTCTCTCTCTCAAAGTTGGTTTAAACTTGCTCTATGAAACTCATTTTTGCTCTGGCCCCGGATGAAATCTAAAGTAGGGTGCATAAGTTATCCATTCATTGTAAATATGAAAGTCTTTTTGTATCTAGTTAAAATAATCAAATAATAAATAAATAATAAGGGATTCAATTTTAGAAATAAATATTTAATATAAATGTGTCCAATGTAATGATGGAATTTCAAACTTTATTTGAAATCAAAGTATTCATTTGTCCCTTTAAGCTGGACTCTTGTGAGCGGAAGGGAGTCTTGGTTGGCAGATTTTCTATTCCTCTACCTAAATCTGCCTCTATTTCCTTATCACCTGTTTTGATCCCTGAAAGATCAAATTAATGAAGAGAAAGAAAGAGACAGAAAAGGTCCTGCAAAGCACAGTGCAATCAGGTGTTGATTTATTCTGGCCATGACAAATGTTTAAAACTTGGATATCTCCCTGTAGACCCCTGGAACACTCCATCCCTTCAATACCCTTGTCTTGGACATCTAGTATTAACCTTCCTTACCTGGTCCACAATAAGCAAACCCTTCTGAATCCTCCTCAAAGTGAGTGCCTAATGCCCCAAAGGCAGATTTCTATTCACTCCCATAACAAAACTCTGTCCTACTTACTGCTCTGCTCTTGTCTATTTCTTCCTCTTTTTCTCTCTGTGTGGGTATTGCTTTCAAAGAAATTAACTGTCAGTTTATCATTCTTAAGTTTTTAATTTTCTACAATGAAGATATGAGGACAGGGTCACAATATATTTTTTTTCACTCTCTTTTCTGATCTTTCATTTCATCTAGTACTTTTCTTTCAAATATGCAATAATTGCTGCTCTTTGGTTTAGGCACATTTATAATTGAAACAGAATGAATACAGGTTTAACAAACTGTTAGACAAATAACACTTCTTAAATATTTAGTATGAACTTGAAATTGAGATATATATATATACATTACCCAATTTAAATTTCAGAGTGGTCTTAAAGGTAGGTGACATTTTATGGTGAACAGAAGAAGAGAGACACAAAAGAATACATATTATATGATTTCATTTATGTGAAGTCCAGTGATTGGGGAGAAGGGTGGAGGCTGTGAGAATGATAGGAAATGGACCAAAGGAAATGTGGAGAATAAAGAAAATGTTCTGTATCAAATGGGTAATAGTTAAATAGGTATATTGACAAAGTCATATAAATGAAAACATAATTTCTGTGATTTTTCTTGTGTGTAATTATATCTTTATTTTAAAATGAACAGGTTCTTAAGGGACATTCAACAGAAAGAGTCAACAAATGGGTTAAAGAATAATGATTCACTGGGAGAAGACAGCTTGGAAAAGTGTCAGATTAATCAAAGCTTCTGGATTTCTGAGTGTATTATTCCCTCAAAACTCCCACTCTCTTTGTAGTTTGACAATAAGTTAATTGTGGTATAAAAGGAAATTAATATAAAGTAACCAGTGCTACTATTATCCTGGAAATTCTATTGTAGGCAGTCTGTTTTATTATTTTTAAACATTTTTTTTATTGAATTATAGTTGATTAACAATATTACATTAGTTTCAGGTGTACGATACACTGATTCAATAGTTAGTCCTTTTAAAGTTATTACAAATTAATGGCTATATTTCCTTGTGATATGCACTATATCCTTGTTGCTTATCTATTTTATGCATAGTAGTTTGTATCTCTTAATCTCACACCCCTATTTTACCTCTCCCTCTTCCCTCTCCCCATTAGTAACTACTAATTTGTTCTCTGTATTTGTGGATCTGTTTCTGTTTTGTTATATACATTCATTTCTTTTATTTTTTAGACTCCAAATATGTGATAACAGATTATTTGTCTTTGTCTGATTTATTTCACTAAGCATAATACTCCTAGATTCATCAACATTGTTGCAAATGGCAAAATTTCATTCTTTTTCATGGCTGAGTTTTATATCTATATCTATATCTCTCTCTATATATATATCACATCTTCTTCATTCATCTGTTGATGGACACTTGGGTTCCTTCCATATCTTGGTTATTGTAAAGAATGCTGCTATGAATATTGGGGTACATGTAAATTTTCAAATTAATATTTTCATTTTCTTCAGATATATATCCAGGGGTAGAATTACTGAATCATATTGTAGGAAGTCTTTTAGAAATAGAAGGATATTTATTTTCCCTGGAGGCCGGAAAGAGGGAAGAGTAAAGAGTGTGATGATTTGGATGTGGTAAAATCATTGCTAGCTGCCATCCATGACTAACATCTGAGTCATAGTATAGGAACAGAGTAAGTACAGACAGGAGCTCTGAGAACCTTCTCACTGGCCAGCACTTCTCTCTCTCTCTCTGTCTCTGTCACAAACACACACATACAAACACACTCACACACCCTGTATCACAAATAAATTAAACTGAGTTGCTAGTAAAGGGAAACATCTAGAAAATACAGTACTTTTACCTCTTAATTAAGTAGGTATTTTTGGAACATTGAAATTTCAAGTCCTGCTCTAAGCGTGACAGATTATTCTTTCCTGGAAGATAAAGCCTGAAGCATATCTACATTTAAAAAAATATGTATTTAAGAAACAAAGCCATTTTATTGCAATCATTGTGCTTTTATAATGGAAGTGTATCAAATAAACCACAGACTTTGGATATCCTGAGTGTTTTTAATATCAAAAAAGTATTTTATTTAAAAAATTATAGGGCGTAATTACTAAAGTTTTCAAAACTATCCCTTGTTATTTCTAAAGAAAAAGACATCAAGAGCTTAAACAAAGGAAGGGAATTCCTGAAAGGAATGCAAATATGTATTCAAGAGTAGTAATAAATGTGAAAAGGCTTTTTTTCTCTATCACTGCCTTATTTTATTTTATTTTTTATTTTTGGTGGTACATGGGCCTCTCACTGCTGTGGCCTCTCCCGTTGTGGAGCACAGGCTCTGGATGTGCAGGCTCAGCAGCCATGGCTCACAGGCCCAGCCACTCCATGGCATGTGGGATCTTCCCGGACTGGGGCATGAACCCGTGTCCCCTGCATCGCAGGCGGACTCTCAACCACTGAGCCACCAGAGAAACCCTATCACTGCTTTTTGTTATGTTTAGGAGTAGGAAAAATGAGTCCAGTTTGTTAATAGAAACAAAGAATATGTGTATCCTTATATACAAGAGATAGTTTTGCTTTATACTTCTGTGTTTTATAACTTCACAAAAGAAGTATATCCTCTCTTCTTCTCCTCTAAGAAGAGAAAAATAGACCATCCAAAAGCAACTATTTACACAACTGAAGCCAGCACATTCTAGCTTTTCTAGTAAGAATACAGACAGGACACTATTTTCTAAAAGTAAGAAGAGATTATGTTGTTTCTTTATTAGAAAATATGCTCAGTGTAGGATGTATTTAAGGCTTTTAATGCATGTCCAGTGGGTTTCAGAGTTGGGCAAGATAGATGTTTCCAAAATAAGAAGATGTAGGGTAGAGATTTCCATGCACCAAGGATCTATATATTTGTTGGAAGCCCTAGGTTCCTGCGTCTCCCCTACATTTATCTCTGAAGTACATCACTTGACATCAGAAGAACTTCAGATAATCAGTTGGATGAGAGCAATTGGACTCTGAGGAGACTCAAAAAATAATTTCTTTAAATGTAAATTGATTGTTTTTCTTCATATCACATCAGACAAACAGGACAAGTATTTACTCCAGGAAAATATTGAGTCTGACATGTTGCTTGTGTGTTTTTAAGTGAAACTTTCTATGTGGACGTGAATCAACTTTGCTTGATTCACGTCCGCATAGAAAGCTCATAAAAAATTGAAAGGCTTCAATAATATTAAATCATTTTGTACTGCTCATGGAGATTTAAATTTCATTGCTATTTTTTTTATTAGCACTTTAATTTGGAAAGTACCAGACTTCTACAAGATTTAAAATTATTGGAGCATTTCAAATTTTTATAAGCTTTCCAGTAAGGTTGTGGCTGTGATTCTGGGCTTGTAAAGTAAAGCACAATTTAAAGTTAATTCAAACTATTTAAGTGCTGTAAACTTTAGGGGAATTGTTTTGTCTTTAAAACTGGAATTCAGGATAGAAGATTAGAATATGTTATAAAGAAGAAATACTTTTTAAATAAAAATAGTAATAGTTCTGGTTCATTTTGAAAGCAAGGTATTTATTTTTGTCAATTCATGTAGACTTGCATTTTGATAATATTATCATTTTTTGCATGTTAATTTTTGAACAATTTTATTCAAACTGTGTTTCTCAATGTTTATCACCAAGCTAGATTGATATCTCTAGTGGCAAATCTCAGATCTCTGTCTTTAGTCCTGTCTTGTTCAACATTATGATGATAATTTGAATGATGATCTTGGAAAAAAATGCTTATATTACTGCATGATAGAACGAGGGTAGAGATTCATTGATTAAATAAAAATATTGTTATTCAAGAAGACCTTATGACAATGAATTTTGTGTGAGAGAATGCATTTTAAGAAAAGTAAATAAAAATAATTTCACTTGAATACAAATATCTAACTGGTCAAATTCAGAATTGAGGAAAATTATTAACATATCCCTTTTTTTCTTTTTAAAGGAAGCTTATCATGAGTCATGGACAAAACAACAAACACCCTAAATAAAACTTAGTCAAGATCTATATATATGTAATTAATTATGTGAATAAGAGAAGTTGAAATTCCTCTCATGTGTAGGATAAGACCACAGAATGAATATGAATTGTGATTCTTTCTTTCAAATATTTCTAGACATCATTTTTTAATATTGGAATATGCTCATGTAATGAATAATTTCTAAAAGCAAGAGACAAAAATCTATGTGAAGAAACCTATCAAGAGAAAAAGTCCTATGGAAATTTAAGTATTTTAAATAATTGAAAAGCCATCACATGTAAGAGGAATTTATTTTGTTTGTGTGTTTATGTGGAAATAGCAAACCTCACTCTGACAACAGTCAAGGGTCAGAATTCAGCTATATGTTAACAAGACTATACTTCACTACAAAGAAGTCTAGAAAATAAAAGTCTAGTGGAATTGTGTCCCCAGGAGGAAAGGGAGACAAGATTTGTGAACAGCTAAGTACAAGAATTTTATGTTAGGTAACCTGGATATAAGTTGACCACATGACTTTTGAGGTTCTCTCCAACTTTGAGATACAGACTATAAATCAAAAAGGACTGAAAACGTATGGTTTCCACTTAAAATGCAATAACTTTTCTACACTAGCCAATGTATATTTAAGAACAACTATGTATTAATAATGTATAGCTGCTTAACAAATTACCTCAAGTTTATTAGCTTACAACAAGTTATTTATGATATTACATACTTTGTAGTTATAAATCTGGGTCTAGCTTAGCTCTGTGACTCTGGACCAAGTCTCTCACAAGGTTGCAATCAAGGTGTCAGTGGGGGATGTGATTTCATCTAAAGATTAAATGGAGAAGATTAATTGTTAAGCCCATTTGTGTTGTTATTCTCAGCCTTCAGGTCCTCATGGTTTTGTGGAATGAAGATCTCAGGTCTTCTATGGTTGTCACCCAGAATCTCTCATAAGTCTATGTCCTCCATGGGACACTCATCACTCGGCAGTTGGCTTCATTCAGAGAAAGCAAGCAGGAAAGTGAAAGAGAACACCTAAGACAGAAGCCACAATACTTTAGTAACCTTATCTCAGAAGAGACATCCTTCTTGTCATATTGTACTCATTAGAAATGAGTTAATAGGTCCAGATCACAACAATAGAGGTGGGGAGGTACTGTACCAGGGCATGAATAACAGGAGTTTGTATTCATTGGGAGCCATTTTATATTCTATCTACTACAAGCAGATATGCTAATTTTGTATACAAAAGGTTTTATTATTATCAAAGCAAATCTAGGTTAAATATGAAGTAGTATATTTTTCCTTAATCTATATAAAAATTTTTAAATGCCCATAATATTGTTCACTGATTTTAAATGGCCTGGGGCAAAGACATAAACATTTGCTACACAGATTTCTTATTTTTCCAGGAACATTTTTAAGGATATTTTGAAAACATTTAGCTTCTTTCACTACCCTTCCTCTCTTTTACAGTCTCTCCACATGTCATGGTCATGACACAGGTTTGCAGCAGTGAACCACTTAGAGCTGTAAAACAACTTAGATCATCTTTCTGTTTCTCATAACAGCAAATTTTATGAATAGTTATACTTATTTTACATCAAAACACCTAGTAGAATTATGTATCTGGAAAAACATTATAGAAGAGTAACCACAGAGAGTGTCACACTAAACTAACCAGAAAAAAAGAAGGGGAGAAGGAGTTTTCCTTCTTGGTGTAAACCTTAGAATCTTTTGCAAGTTTACTTTAGCCCTTCAGTCATTAGAGGAGCTGAGGCTTGCCTGTAAAACATCTCAATATATTGTAGACATGAGGAGATTATCATTTTATTTAATTGAGTAAAATTCCATATATATATATGTACATATTATTACATACACATGATATATAAACATATAATACATATATGTGTAGGTTATATAATACATACTTTATATATAATGTACATATGTATATCATGTATATATAATGTATATGTACTCTATACATAATATACAATGTATGTGCATTATGTGCATTATTTTATATTTGTAAATTCTTTATATATTTTCAATGTTTATAGCTTAGAAATACAAAACTTTTTCAAAGCATTTAAATAAATGATAATCAACATTATCATTCTTAATTTAGGGATTTTAAAAGGCTATAAATTAAAATCCTAAAACAATTTTTTTCAACTTCCTGCAGTTATACTTTAAACAAACCTTTATTCTTTTACTTTTTGAATAGATGAAGATAAATTATTTTGTGTAATGTCTACAGTCCAACACACTTCTGTTTGAGGCTTATCTATCCATATTTAATTCTATCCAGGCACAGAATAGTCTCCTGATTTCTCTTTATTTCTGATGCTAAAGCCAATTTATTCATAGTAATAACTTAAAAATTTTATTATGAAAAATTTCGTATGTAAAACAAAGGTAAATATAATAAGATAATGAATCTTTATGTTTATCATTCAGATTCAATAACTCTCAAGATTTTTTAAAACTTGCTTCATCTAGCTTTTGTTGTTGTTGTTGATGACGTATTTTAAGAAAATCCTAATCCCAGAAATCATGTTTTTCACCTTACATACTTCATTATGTATTTGTTTAAAAAATAATTATTTGATAGGCACAATGATATAATTACCTGAATAATAAACATTAATTTTTCATCCATTACATATTAAAATGTTTTCATATTCTCAAATTTATTTTTTTATGTTTGTCTATTCAAATCAGTTTCCAAAGGAAGTGCACACGATGCCTTCAATTATTATTTCTCTTAAGTGTTTTCTCCTCCATGACATTGACTTGTTGAAGATATTGTGTCACTTATCTCAGAGAATGTCTCACATTCTGAGCTTTTATTTCCTCATGATGCTCTTTTACATGTTTTTCTATACCCCATATTCTTGTAAACTAGAATTTGTGTTTAAAGGCTTTATTCAATTTAGATTTAACATTTGTGGAAGAATACACCATGGCTAGTGTTGTGAACTTCATATTCCATCATATTAAGGGTGCATATAGGTCTGGTTTTCCCTCTCAGTGATATGAAGAATGATCTGCAGGTTGAAGTGATGACAGCAAGCTCCCATTTCCCCCAACATTCTTCCTTCCTTAATATTTCATATAATATTTTCACCAATTAAGGATCTTTACTTGAATCAATTATTTCATTAGCTGTTACAAGATATAGATTTTCTTGTTCTATTATTTCTTCCCTATTTATCGGCTGGAATTATATTTTAAAACATGTTTTTTTACATTGACAACTAAGGCCATATATCTACCTGTCTTATGTCAGCCCCATAGCAGTTGATGAGTTGATTACTCCTGATCATGTCATGAAATTTGCTAGGAATTTCTATCAGCAAATTTTGTCAAAGATCTAGTATCAGTCATGGTTGATCAGAGAAGTAGAACCATAAGAAATTTTATACAATAGGAAACATTATACAGATTTGATTCAGACAATTGTGGGAACAGGTTAAACAATCTATGGCTATTTCCTCTGTGTTTGTGGCAGCCTGAAGTAAGCAGACAGGTGGTTGGGAAGGGAAAGTGGACATGAAAGGAGAGAAGGAAGGACAAATTGGTATTTTGGAAGATGAATGGAATTCTCATCAATCTCTCACTGCCTCCAAGATGATGGCCTAGATGATGCAAGTGCCTTTTAGAAAAATATGACTGCCTTCTTCAGTGGAAATGATGCACACCTGGTCCAGAAGAACAGCAAGAGCTGGAGCTGTTGCAGGCCAGCTGCTGCCCCAGTCAAAAGGTGAGATAGCAGATGACAACACAAACCTGGGGACAAGAGCACCTAGTGGTCTCCTCATACCTGATGAGCAGAACAAGAATGAAGCTATTTCACCTCTGCCTTCCAAATCTCACACAAAATATGGTCTAGACTTACCCTAGACTCTGCAGGGAAGGACATTTTGGAAAATGTAATTTAAACTTGACTAAACTGACACAATACAAATCCACCACAAATGTCATCCATTCCGTGATTTTTTTTAACCATCCCATTTGGTTTGTGTGATTCAAGGAAGTATTTGGAAGACACTCATGCAAGATGGGTGCTCTGTCTCCATCCCTCTTTCTTTCTAAAAGTAACAACAACAAAAAACAAATTTATTACAAATAAAACAATAATGTTTACAGACATTTACAGTTATGAATAATTAATGCTAGAAAAAAGCAAGAATGAAAACAACTCTATTGTATAATTTCATTTTCTTTCAGAAGATGATAGATGCATAATGGCTAAAAATCATTGGTTTCTGAATCAGACAGACCTAACTTGAATCCTGGCTCTGTCCCGTACTGTTTATATGACCTCTGTTAGCTCACTTTACTTTCAAAACTTCAGGTTTTTTCTCTAGTAACAATTGAGTTTATAAAATCAATCTTTTAAGTTTACCATGCAAGTGAGACAATGAAGGTATATTGGGGGTACATACTGCTTCATATATAATAGTTTTTAAACTTATTCTTACTACTATTATTTCCCTCACCCGACACCCTGATCCCCTTAATATGTGTACATTTAGAACATCTAGAGATTAAAGCATACTTAGGTGATCTAGACCTGAGGTCCTTAGCTTGTGTACCACCTTTTTTTTTTTTTTTTTTTTTTTTTTTTTTTGCGTTACGTGGGCCTCTCACTGTTGTGGCCTCTCCCGTTGTGGAGCACAGGCTCTGTATGCACAGGCTAAGTGGCCATGGCTCACAGGCCCAGCTGCTCCACGGCATGTGGGATCATCCCGGACTGGGGCATGAACCCGCGTCCCCTGCATCGGCAGGGGGACTCCCAACCACTGCGCCACCAGGGAAGCCCTGTACCACCATTTGATAAGTTCTAGATACTACTCTGTTAATTCAGAATTGAACAACTCTCTGTCATACCTGCAACCTTCCATCCCAACAGAATAATTACTGAGACCACATTTTCCATCTTCAAAATACATAGATCATACAGAAAAATAAAGAGCTTCATTGAAGTCAAAATATATTACATTTAGTGCTTTCTTCTCTCCACAAAATTTGTCCTTCTGTCATTGATGGGATTTAGAATATTTTTCACAACTTGTCTTTCTATATCCATGATGGTCTTTGTTTTGAAACCTATGATTTCTTGGTATACGAAAATTTATTATTTGGCTACCTTTCACTAGTGTCTAGTAAATGAAATAAGCCATATTTTTAGTATGTGGTCATCTTACTGCAAGAAGTAAGATGATTATACAAAGTTGAAGAGTTTCTGTTAAAAATATTCCAACTTTTCAATATGTCAAATTATCCTCTTATCAATAAGGGTCTTTATTCCTAATTTTCCAAATCCACATGAGTATAGTCTCAAAATGCAGCTCTTTTACTTTATGCTTCAAATTAGAGCAACTTATTTACTCAACAAACATTGGCTAAGTGCCTGCCTTGTGATAGATACTGTATTATGTGACGTAGTTGCAAGAAAAGCAAAACGTTTCCTTTTTGCAAGGAAATAGTCATGTGGAGGAGACAATACTGGTACATATTTATACTAAATTCCAGACCATCATTAAGGAAAAGCTTTGACACAAGTTCAATTAAAAAATTGTGAAATTACAAAAAGGTAATATTTTTTGTTAATTTTTATTTGAGTATAGTTGATTTACAATGTTGTGTTAATTTCAGGTATACAGCAAAGTGAATCAGTTATACATATACATATTGATATATCTATTCTTTTTTAGATTCTTTTTTAACATCAAATTTTCAAAAGAGATGTTGCAGAAGTAGTAACTTTTAATTTGTTTTAAAGAAGGACTTTGATAGACATAAGAAAGGGAGGAAAGTCCAAGTAGAGATGTCAGAATGAATTAAAGTACAGAGTACAAATTGTGCATATCTGCCTTGTACAAAGTATGCTGAGGGTCTTATATTTATTATATGGTCAGGCAAGTCTGTACACTGTCCATACAAAAACACAAGAAGAATCCCAAATGAGAGATAAATTTGGAAAGCTTGAGGAAATCTTCAAATCTGTTTCATTTGTTAGAAGCACAGTTGGGTTTTGGCAGGTACAATATGTTTGACAATATCAATAACTACAGGGGAAACATAAGATAAATGTGGGATAGGGTCTCAAGAACTTAATATGGAATAAGCATACAAATAAAGGAGGAATACATCATAGATGCTGGAGTAAGACTTTTATTAGTACAGAATTATGTTCTGCATGTCCACTTTTGGTCATATATTTCCATTTAAAGTTCAGATTTCTTGAGTACTTTGGCACTGACTATCTTAAATAAAATATTTTCCAGATATATTATTTACCTGTAAGTGACCTTCTGAGGTAGAAACTTGATTATATGATCATAGCTTTAGGAAGTATAATAAAGGTAGAATATATATTTGAACCATATGTGGAGAGGTTTATAATGAGTTCTTTTTGGTATATCTGACCAATGCATCACACCACTTTTATAAGAACTCCACTGAGAGGGAGAACTTTGGTTCCATTGTTGGCTTTATATAAAATTCCACCCACAAGATCATAGCTGATCAGAGAAGGAATGGACAGTTAATTCATACTGTGACTCTCAGTTACTCCCTCCTCTAAATTTGCAAGTGAGAATCAGAAATCAAGATAAAATTTGAGACCTATTTAATCTAAGAATTTGTACAATGTGAGGCAGCTTTCTTCCACCATGAACAAAGAGAAATAAAGTCAAATACTATATTAGAAAATGATCTAGACACAAAGAAAAAATTAAGAGAGAGAACATATGGGTCCAGAAAGATAGACTCTGAATGTATATGCTTTGCTTTCTATCAGCTTTCTAGTTTCTTATTCCATTCTACTGTTATCCTTCCTGCCCTCCAGTGTTTTGAATTACCCATGAATCTAGCTACCCTCAAAATATAATTCTACTATTTTGAATATACTAGGTGAAGAAATTTTCTATTATTTGAACCATACAAGGAAAGCCTCCCTATCGCCAAACAGATTGAGAATTTTAACATTTATTTCATAGGAAACTGGATTATTTAACATGCACATGCTATTATTATAATGATTTTACAGATTACTATCTTATTAACTCTCTTTCTGTTATCTTGAAAGTCTAGTAGTGGAAGTTTTTAATATAGATTTAAATAACCTGTGTGAAGACAATGACGAGAAAGGGGTTTCATGTATATGAGGAAATGAGGTAGATAAGTTCATTATGAATAAATTATAATGAGCTAACAGGAGAGTAGAAGTTGGATTATATTGGGCAGTGGACAGAGGCCAGATAAGGCATGAAAATTTCGACTATGGGAAAGACTAACATGCTAACTCTTGCCTAAGTTGAAAAGGAAGATAATGAAGATTTTAATTTGAGAGTAACATGATATGTTTTGTTCCATAAAACTCACCCTGGGTGCTAGATAGAGAAAGGAGTATATACACAAAATATAATACTGTGTGGTAGTAATATGACCTAAGAGGGTGTCACTGGATATTAAAATAAATAAATGTAGTTCAGATATATTTTGGATATAGAGTTGTTAAAACTTGGAGATAGTTCAGCTTAACTAACAGTTAAGTGCTGTCTTTGGACAACTGAATGAAGCCTACTACCATTTGCTGATATGGGGAAATTTGAGAGAAGAACAAGTTAACAAGAGAAAATAAAGAGATAATATTGATTACAAAAATATTGAAATACTGCTGATCTATTCTTATAGGGTTGTCAAGAAGAAAACTGTATATTAGAGAATGTAGGTTAGAATTAAGGTCAAAGAGATAGATGTATATTCTTGAATTACCTGCACAGTATCTGCTTAGTATTTAAACACATATAAATTGATGAGGAGGAGATTATATAGAGACAGAGGATAAGAAGTCTGAATAAGGAGCAAGCTATGCCAAACACCAAAATGTTGAATTTGGAAATGTAAGTTAGAGTTAGAAAGTGAGACAGGAAGAAAAAACCATAGGGTAAGATGAAGACAAGGATAGGCAGGAGAAGAGACTGTTTAAAGAAGAGAAGAGTGATCTAGTGCCTCAAATACTGCTAAGCGGTATAGTAAGATGAAGACTAAATTTTTTAAATTTTTAAAATTCCAATGGAATTTAGAATCATAAAAACTATAAGTTTTCAAAATCCATGTTTCTGTACAATCACACAGATGGGCACCTGATTTGAGTGTGTTGAATAATGAACAGGATGTGAAAAAAATAAAGCCAACCTAAGTTGGCAACAAATTACAGAGTTTGGCAGTGACAAGTAGCAGTGATTTGATGTTAGGATTTGCTTTCTCCTGAAATGAATAATATTGAACATTGCTTTTATGCAACGAAACCATGGTTTTGTAGGGAAGAAAAGGAACAACTAAAGTAGTAAGACAAGAGACTATGGTAGGCAGCTTCCAAGATGGTTTCCAATTATAACTGCCTCCTGGTATTATTCATACCCTTATAGAGACCTTTCATATATTTTACCAGGGATGGTCTGAGTGACCAACAGAATATGCAAAAGTGATAATACTATAATAGTTGGATTACTGAATCCCAAGTCAGATCTTATGAAAATTAATTTCTAAAAATAGAAGCCAGTATTTAGTACTCTTTTACAAACTCTCCAAATAATGCTTATATACACAAGGAAAGATAATAATTATTGTACTATAAAAAGGAAAGCATTAAAATTAAGGAGAGTAATTAAGTTGGTTGCATTGCAACTGTTACTCCTGCTTGAAATGCTTTCTCAAGTTTGGCTCATATATTTACCCCAACACATTGATTGGTCATATAATGGCTTACGTATCTCCTTTCTGTATGTGTTAGACCACACAAAAACCACATTAGATGGTCACAACTTGTGGTATCTTTGAATCTGGAGTGTGCATCCTGTACACTGCATAAACTTGAATGATTTTTAAAAACCCAGTTTGATGATCTGTGCCTTTCAATTGGATTACTAACCCATTGTCAGTTAATGTTATTAGTGATATATTTGGATTTACTTATGTCTGCTGTTTTTCCCTTGGCTGTCTATATGTTCATGTCTTTCTTGTCCTCTATTCCTGCTTTACTAATTATTTTGCACAAAATACATTCTAGAGTAGCATTTAATTTTATTAATGATTTTTTTCACTATATTTTTAAATCATTTTCTTAGCTCTAGGGACTACCTTATACATCTTAAGTTGGCAGAATCTACTTCAAATTTACACTAATTTAATTCCAGTTAGATATACATAAACATTATTCCCACATAGTTCTTTTTCATTTCTACCTTTTTGTGATATTTTCCTTTCACCTGAATAAGTAATGTAATCATATATTTATAAACCAAACATTGCATTGTTAAAATTATTATGTTATATAATTTTATGTATCTTAAGGAAATTGAGGGTAGAGAGAACAAGTATATATTTATAGTTTGTTATAATATTTTATATACTGTTCCTGGTTCTTTTTATTTGTTTGTTTTTGTTCCTGTGGATTCAAATTACCATCTGATGTCATTCCCACACTCCAATATAGGTTTTCTCCCACTCACATCCATTGTGCTGTTGTTAGCAAATATATTACATTTCTATGTTACAGGCTTAATAATACAATTATACACTTTTTTTTTATTCAGTTACTTAAAAGAAGCAAGGAGAATACATATACATTTAGACCCTCATTTATAATTTTGCAATTACTTATACCGGTGCTTCTTGCTTTTTAATATGAATTCAAATCACTGTATGGGTCTACTTCTTTCAGCCTAAAGAATTTTCTTTAGTATTTCTTCTAAGACAAGTTTGCTAGCAACAAATTCCCTAAGTTTTTATTTATGTAAGATTGTCCTTGTTTTACTTTCACTTTATGAAACTTTTCTGGATATAAGATTCTTGTTTGGCTGATTTTCTCTTTTTCTCTCAGCAACTTGAACGTGTCATCCACTGATTTCTTGCCTCCATGGTTTCCAATACAAAGTCAGCTGTTAATCTTATTGGATGTTCCCTTGTAAAAGACAAAGTTTCTTTGGCTTTTAGTGTGATGTATCTGGATACTGGTCTTTTCATGTTTATTCTACCTGAAGTTCATTGATCATTTTTGTTGTGTATATTAATGTTTTAAAACAAATTTTGGAAGTTTTCAGCCATTAGCTATTTTAATATTATTTTCTGCACATTTCTTTCTCTCTCTCCTACTTCTGGTTCTCAAATTGCATGTTGGTGAGCTTAACATTGTACCACATTTTGGACTTGCAGTTCTCAACATTGGACCTCTGCATTTTGAAAAAGTTTGCACAAGAGCAATCAGGGCTTCAATGTTCTCAGTGTTCTTCACCTGAAGTAAAGCCTCTGCAAAATGAGTGGAGTTGTGCATAAGAAGGAAACCCCTGACCTGGCCATACTCACCAGGGGTTTAGTCTCTGCAACTCTAGCTAGCGTGATGAGAAATGCTGGTGACCTTTCCCCTACAAGGAAGACACAATGGACCTTGACTGGGAACAATGGGGAAAGCCCTGTGTTCTTGTATGCAGCTGCCTGGCATTTCCATCATGCTGAGCTGTGAGGAGGAAGGAGACAGTGGGTCTTGTCTCAAATGTCACAGACTCTCCCTGTTCTTATTAAGTTCTAGCAGATTTTCTTTAATAAATGTTTCTTACTTTGAAGAAAAATTTCCAGAGATTTTGAATGGTTGTTTTTTAAAAATACAATTTTCACCTCTTATGAATGATTTTTTTCTGGGGAGCAGATCTATGGAGCTCTTCACACTGACATTCTAGAAATCTTCTGTTATAACATATCCCTGCCTTTACTATGAATTTACCCACGGCTCACCACTCTGCCTTAAGCTTTCACTAATTTTATGTGACCAGACCCTGGTATCTGAAACTACCAGAAACAAAAGACTTGAAGCCCCTCATCGGTTCATGGATGTACCAGTTTCCAATCTCACTGAACTGTCTTTAAGACTGAGAGGTTTACCTTCTTTCTTCTGCAGAACTCTGCTAGGCTCATCTTATTTCAGGAACACTCCATCCCATTCCTACTCCTAACATATATGTATATCTCTGAAGGAAAAAAAAAAAACTAATTTCATTGACAGTACAAATGAAAATCATGAAGAGGCGAGAAACATTATTTTTACTGCCACATCTCTTGGTAGTTATTAATTTATGTCTGTGGATCTCAAACTATACTATACTCATACTAGTTCCCTAGTGATCTTGTTAAAAAGCAGATTATAATTTTGGAAGTGTGAGGTTAGGCCTGAGACACTGTATTTCTAAACTGATTCCCAAGTGATACCCATATGGCTAGTCTGTAGGCCTCACTTGGGGTGGCAAAGCTTAATATTAATTATACAAAATATTAGGTATTTTAATAATTCTTTTATCTCAAATTATGCACATTTATACTTGAGAAAAAGAAGAAAGGGATTCATTACTTAACTATATGCCTCTAATAATTGTCAATTTAGCTACTCAAAAATCTGCTGAGTTTTAATATTACCAGTTGTATGGTCCTTATTGACTTTTTAGGCAAGAAGCCTCTCTCTCTCTCTCTCTCTTTCTCTCTCAGTCTTAATAGGCTTCAGTGTATGGGACTATTCTTTAACTCTAAGATGAGGATATGGAAGTAAAGAGAACATAGTTTGGTTTTGGTTTGAACAGAGTTCAATTAGGAGTTTATTTTTTTAGACTCTTTTTAAAGATAATTTTAAAATAGTATGTTGGTTATGGGCCATCTTTGTTATTGGCTGTCTTGGTTATTGACTTCTTCATTTGTGTGATAATCCAGAACATGGGGGTTCAATTCTCCAGTTTTAAGGGCTTTGCTTACCATATCAGTGATGGGTAGAGATAAGGCATTTAGCCTTTGAGGGTCAATTGTAAATGATAAAATTTACTGAATAATACTGAATTAAAATATCAAATAGACAATGGTAGTCAACAATCTAAAGTTAGAATTATGACCCTATTCTTAATAAAATAGGACTTGGTTTGACTAAATGTGATACAAGTTATAAGTTTTTACCACTAGAAATAACATAGACTCTCAGAAAATACAGACTCATGTTATTTATCTTAAAGAAATCTGGAAGAGAACCAGAAATTCTACATTTTGTAAATTATTTTACTGAGTTCAACAAGATGTTATAGGATTAGAGTATATTTAAGAAGTATTGAAGAGTTTTATTTCTACAACAAACACTATATATACATATATATATATATATACACATATATATATATATATACATATAACTAATATATTTTGATTTTGATTTAATTTGGTAAATATTTTTAAAATATTGAATTTAACTTAAAAATTAATTATGTTATATTTGTGTGTGTTCTTCAAAATATCAGTTTAGATTTAGATTCATAGGAAAATAAATGTTATTCTTTGATGATAACACAATATATCTATGACTACAGTAGTTCCTGGAACATAACATATAATTAATAAATGAGTATTGAAAGAAAATAAATGATTTATTCCTTTCTTCTTTTGTTCTTTTCCCTTGTTACTTGATGAGTATCTTTAGTGTTATGTTTGGATTAATTTCTCATTTTCAAGTGAGTATCTATTATAGTTTTTTGGTTTGTTGTTAGTATAATGTTCATATATAGTATCATTATATATATGTGTGTGTGTGTATATAGATAGATAGATAGATAGATAGATAGACACATGATTGCTTCAAGTTGATGGTCTCTAAAGTTCAAACACATTCTAAGAACTTTGCATTCCCCACCCCCTTGACCATGTTTACCATTTTTGACATCATATTTTACATCTTTTTGATTTGTGTATCCCTTAACTACTTGTTGTGAATATAGATGATTTTACTACTTTATCTTTTAACTTTCCCACTAGAGTTATACATGGTTGATCTACTACCTTTACTCTATATTTGGCTTTAACAATGAGATTTTTTATTTTATAATTTTAATATTTCTAGCTGAGGTATTTTCTTTTCCACTTAGAGAAGTCTCTGACATTTCTGGTAAAGTCTTTTAGCTTTTGCTTGTCTGTAAAACTCTTTATCTCTCCTTCAAATCTGAATAATAACCTGGCTGGATAGAGTATTATTGGCTGTAGATATTTTTCATTTATCACTTTAAATATATCATGTCACTAAATTCTGGCCTGCAAAGTTTCTGGTGAAAAATCAGCCTGACAGTCTTATGGAATTTCACTTGTATGTAACTAATTTTTACCTAGCTGTTTTATTCTGGATGTCTGTTTCCCAGATTAAGGAAGTTTTTAATTCTTATTCTTCAAATGTGTTCTCCTCCCCTTTCTCTGATGTTCTTCTGGTAACCTTATAATGTGAATGTTAGTATGTTGATGTTGTCCCAGAGGTCTTTTAATCTGTCCTCATTTTTTTAATTATTTTTTTTTTCCTTTTCAGTTTGGGGGATTTCCACTACTTTCAGTTTGCTTATGTGTTCCTCTGTACCATCTAATCTACTCCTTCTAGTGTATTTTTTTGTTTGTTTCAATTATTGTGTTCTTCATCTCTGTTTGGTTCTTCTTTATATTGTCTAACTCTTTGTTTAGCTTTTCACTGTATTCATCTATTCTTCTCCCAAGTTCATTGAGCTCCTTTATGATCATTACCTTGAACTCTTTATCAGAAAGGTTGATTTTCTCCATTTGGCTTAATTCTTCAGGGGTTTTATTTTGTTCCTTTATTTGGAACATATTCCTTTGTTGCCTTATTTTGCCTGATACTCCATGTTTATTTGTATGTATTAGGGAGTTTTGTTATTTTTCCTGATCTTGGAGAAGTGCCCTCTTGTAGGAGATATTCCATGGGGTCTAACAGCACATTCCCCTCTGGTCACCAGAGCTATATAATCTGGGGTCGCCCCTATGTGGGCTTAGTGGGCCCTTCTCTTGTGGTGGGTCCAAACTACTGTGAGTGTGCTGGTAGAAAGGGCTGGTCCCTGGCCCTGTTGGCTGCTGGCCACTGGCATGGACCAGGTCCTGGCATGGCTGATTTCTTGGCCTGGGAATCTCAGGGCTGGTGCCAGCTCACTGGTGGGTGGGGCCAGGGGCTTTGAAAATCCTGGGGCTGGTGCTGACTTGCTGGTGGACAGGTCTGTGTTCTGACTCAGTGGACTATGAGACTGGGGAATTCCCAGGGCTGATGCATGCCTATTGATGTGTGGGTTTTGACCCCAGGGTGGCTGGCTGTGTATGCCAAGGCTCCTGGTGTGATTGCTGGCCCATTAGTGAGTGGGGCCAGGTCCTAGAGCAGCTGGAATGCCTCAGAGTCCTGGGGCTGCTCCTGGACCACTGGTGGGCAGGGTTGGTCCTGAGGTTGCTTTCTGGGGGAACTGGGAGCTCCTGAAATTGGTGCTAACTGGCTGGTGGACCAACCCAGGTCCTGGTGCTAACTAGAGGGAGGACTCAAAATGGTGCTTGCCAGCACCAGAGTCCTTGTAGGAGAACAAGTTCCCAAAAATTACTACCACCAGTATCTATGTTCCCAGGGATTTAATATATGAATGATACAAGGTAAAATTTATTTGTAATGAGACAATATTTAAATCATCTATTGTTAAGCCAATTACCTCAAACTTAGTGGCTTAAAACAATGCACACTTATTATCTCAGTTTCTGTTCATCATAAGTCTTGGACATGGCTTATCTGGGTCTACTGCAAGGCTGAAATTAAAGGTTTTTCTTATTTGAGAACTCACTAAGGGAGGATCCACTGCCAAGTTCATGTAGTTTTTGGAAGAATACATTTCCTTGTAGGCTGCTGGACTAAGGGCCCAATTTCTTGCTAGCTCTTGGTCAGAGTCTGCCTTTAGTTATTGGTCATGTGGCTTCCACATAAGCAGCTCACAATATGGCAGCTTGTTGAAAGCCAGTAAGGGAGAGAGAGTGTCTCCAGCAAGATGAGTAACAATTTACATCATGTAATCTCATACGTATTCTATTGATTTAAAAAAGTGACAGGTCCCATTAACGTTCAAATGGAAAAACACAAAAGGCTGTAAATACCAGGAATTGAGGATTCTGAGGGCAATCTCTGAGTTGTTCCCCCACAGTCAATGAAAGTAAATTGTTTTCTTTTATTATTTTGCATAACTCTCCCATGCTAAAAAAATAAACTACATAAGAACAGAAACTTTATCCACTTTATTTAGTTTTGCATCCTCAGAGGCTAAAACAGTGCCTCCTACAGAGTAGATGCTCAGTCTTTATTTCCTGGATGATACAATATTAAGTGACATTTTTCTCAGAAGAATATTATACTCCTATTAGTTGCAATATAAGGGAATCAATATTATGTAGTGATTAATTGTGTAAACTCCAACTCAAGACTCCCTTAACTAGAGCTGTATTTTTATGACTACTAGCTGAGTCTCTTTAGAAATAATAATGTAATAAAATAATAATAATAACAGTTACAACTTTATAGGGTTATTTCTAGGAATAAATAGTAAATATTAGGCATATATAGTTCTTCAAACAATGCATGGAACATAGTGAACATTCAGTAAATGTTAGATATTATTATCTTTACTATTTTTTAGATTTATTAGGACAGCAATTCGTTCACAATTCTCAAATCTTAATGTCCCTAGTGATCACTTGGTGATCTTGTTAAAATGTCAATTCTGATTCAACAGGTCTGTAGGTGGGCCTGAAATTCTGGATTTCTTAACAAGTTCCCAGGTATTTTTTATAATGTAGCTCTAAGGAACACAATTTCGGGAGCAGGTAATTAAGTTTCCCTGGTGAAGCATTTTAATATATGCAGTATCTAAGTGACATCAAATATTTTTTCTGGCAAAAAAATATAATGGGTTTTCTTGCTCATTAAAATTTAAATGCCTTTAGTGAATCAGTTGGAAACCAACATTGTAGCATTCTTGTACTTTTAAAATCTACAAAAGCTATTTTTTCTGAATTAATTTCAATTCCTATTGATTATCCAGTTTTTCTTTTCTGAAGAAAATCTGATATTATTATACTATATTAATTTTAACTTATTTTAGGATGATTATATTATCTGAACTAAACAATTTACAAATCTATGCTAAGAAAGATACATCAAATACAAGCCTACATGCACATTCAGAATGTGACAAAATTTAGTTATTTTACTCTAAGTTAATAGATATTTCTGACCTTTCAAATGAGATAGTGGATTCTATAATTGATATGGTCTCTTCTAGTTAAAAAGCAAAAAGTAAGATTCTATAGGTAGTCAACAAACCAAACACTGCCAATAAAATGGCTTACATTTTTTAAAACAGATATAAAAATGTATGTCTAATACATGAAGGAATTCGTACCTGAAAATTTTTATTTCCCACATTTCTCTGTTTTAGATTCTAGGATAAAAATTGTATTCATTTTATGGCTGCTAAAGTAGCCAAAACACCCTCTTTTTACCCACTCTAACCAAATATTTGTTCAATTGACAATATTATCTCTTATCTGAAGCCATTGTCTTCAATAGTAAAATAAAACTTGGCTCACATTTGTCCTTTCTAGAAAATCACTTTGGGGGTGGGGGAGTTGCTTCAGACACTTTCCCAATTAGTTCTTTGTCTATACAAATGAGAAAAGGGTTACCCATCACAAGTCTATTACAGTTATTTCTTTCTTTTACAGAGTAAACTATCAAGCCTCTCATACCCTGAGATTAGAAACAATACTTCTGATTAGCTTGTACATATCAGGTGACTCCCTGTTGCAATACAGGTGGGTCACCCTCATGAGTTCTTCCATTAAACCACAAGTAAACATTTGGACATTACCTTCCCCAAACAAAACTTATGTTGTAACCATTTTTACAAGTAACAAGTTGCCTGCCAGAAAGATCCTGAACAAATCAGAGTCAAAATGAAAGATATCATTAGTCTAAGAAATAATTCTAAAAAAGGAGATCTGAAAGTGACTTCTGACTCCACTGAAGAAGGCTCCACAAGAGATTATGATTTTCCTTAGAAAGCCAAATAAAACAAAAGTCAATGTTTCTTATACCTTCCTTGAAGAGAATAAAGAACTAAAGGAGATTTGTAATCATTTTTCCATTTAGCAAGTGTCTGCATTAGGAAATACCAATGTCTTTACTGAAGTTAAGAAGTACATTCCAGTTAATGTGATAATTTAATATAAACTAGTATTTTTACTCAGAGTTGAGGATAATTTTTAATGAAGACTATTTGTTTCTATGTAGATCCTCAGGGCTATTCCTAATGACCCAGCTCTAAATGGAGAGTAATCTCATCAGACCCAGCTCTAAATGGAGAGTAATCTCATCAGACTGCGATGTTAGATGCAGCCACTCCAGTGGCCATTTGGCATTTCTGAATTTCCCTTAAAGAGTTCTGATTCTCAGTAGGAATAAAGAGTTTGAGCATAGATATAAACAAATTATCTGAGATCACACCTACAAATGGAGCCTTGGGAAGTACAGATCCAAGATAGCAGGATCACTAGGGAAGGGGTAGGCAGCCTAATTAGAGTCAGTAGTTATATTTCAGGTTCAGTCTCTGTGCTAAATAGGTTGTTTTGCACAGTCCTCACCCCACTTCTCACTTCTTCTTAAGTGAACCTCATTAAGAACAGTTCACTGTTTAATACTGACTTATTAAGCTCTTACTTTTTTAGCCAGTTGTATTATGAATATAGAACTCTAAAACGACAATGGTTTCTAAATGACTAATGAGTCAGGTTTTCTTATGTATTTGCAATTCTTATTTATATTGTGGTCTAAATTGTAAGTTGTTACTATTTAACTGACTGCTATTGACTCTGTAAATTTGCTGAACAGTCACAGTGACAGGGGCTTATGACAGACAATATGAATATTTTAAAAAGCATAGCACTCCAAATTACTATGTATTGAAATTTTGTTTACAGAAAAGAGTAGCATAGTTATTGGGGTGAATTATGTTTTCATCCAAACTAGGAACCAATCTTCCCTTAACATATTGAGAGTGTCCTTCTGAGTCCTGAGAGAAATCTTAATACTTCTTGGCAGCTATGCCAACCCTTTACTGATCCAGCCTCCTAACTGTGGAGAAAGAAAAAATGTACTTTTTGGTATTTTTTAATTAATTTGATTGTGTGCTTTTAGTTATCATAGTGTATAAAAACTAGAGCATATTAGGTCATGTTCACACACCCCAAAAATAAATTTCTGGAACAACATGTAAGTGCACATGCTGTTCTAAATTTTAGAATCTGTGCCTATAACTCAATATATGTAAATTTTACACATTGTGAAATAGCTTCAAAATCCAAATACTGTTAATATCATAAAACTAAATCTTTGATTTTTTGAAAATGTATAACAAAGCCTTGACTTCTGAATATGTATACAAATGAAAATAATAGAAGTCAAAGGAAATAAAAGGCAAAAAATATATAAAAATTATAAAAAATTTTAAGGGCTTCCCTAGTGGTGCAATGATTGAGAGTCCGCCTGCCGATGCAGGGGACACAGGTTCGTGCCCTGGTCCAGGAATATCCCACATGCCGCGGAGCAGCTAGGCTCGTGAGTCATGGCCACTGAGCCTGTGCGTCCGGAGCCTGTGCTCTGCAATGGGAGAGGCCACAACAGTGAGAGGCCCGCGTACCACAAAAAAAAAAAAAAAAAAAAAAAAAAAAAAAATTAAGACAAGATTTATATTACCTGGGCTATAGAATCATTATAGTTTCTTGCAAATCAGAATAATTTCAATTATAATGTAAGAGGATAGAACATATCTTACTCCATATTAGATCTGTCCCTTTTACTTTAATCTTTGTGCTTGTTGCCTGTGTTTAGTCATTTTGTCTCTGCACTTTTTGTAAAAGAATGTTACCTATAGCCTGAAATATACACAATAACCTATTCTCAGGGCTCTGACTTTTAAGAATGCACTTATAAAGAAATAAAAAGTTACAAAACAGAGAATAACATTTGTCTTGTTGGAGGTTTACAGGAACATGGTGACCTGACCTACTTGGACAGTTGCAAGAACAAAGGATTCTAGCACCAAGGAGTTTGCTAAAACTAACCACACCCTTCCCTCATCATGCCTTTAAAAATGCCTTGCTGAAACCCTCTGAGGAGTTTGGGGTATTTTGGGCATGAGCCACCCATTTGCTTGCATGGTCCTGCAATAAACATTTCTCTGTTCCAGACTCCAATGTTTTGGGGTTTTTTTGGCCTCACCATGCCTTGGGCACATGAACTTGTGCTCAGTAACAATAATACTCCAGAAGAGGATATTTGGATATGACATTACAATAGATTTTACATGTACATAATAGAGTTTTTGATGTTTTTTGATAGTTCCATATTTTCTCAATTAATAAAATATGTTATGAAATATTTAACAAATGAAGTACTTATACACAAATTCTAGGTGTATGGCTCTGGTAATAGATAATTTTAAATTACTGGAAAGCTGATCTTTGTGTAAGTTGGTTGATACCTTCTTTCTTATTTTTTCTTAAAATTCTTAATGAATACTAAATACTTCTCAAAATATTTATATTAATTGTTTGGGGTTTTATATTTAAAAGTACAGAAAAGTAAAAAAGGTCATAGAACTTAAACTTTGGAAGCCAAATTAGTCAACTCTCTGATGTATTGCACTAATTCTTTCTTCAGAAAGGACTACATATTACCAATATTAGGAATAAGAGAGGTGATGCCACTACTGATTATTTAGATATTAAAATAATAATTAGAGAATATTACAAATAACTTTATTCAAGATCTTAAGTAATATGGGCAAATTTCTTGAAGGACATAAATTTCTAAGTGCTTTCAAAATAAATAGATAACATAAATATTCATATATCTACTAAAGAAATGATTTTTTTATTAAAAGCTTCTCCACAAAGAAAACTCCAGCTTCATATGGATGCAATGGCAAACTCTACCAAACATTCAAATATAAATAAAACTAACTCTATACAAATTTTTCCAGAAAGCTAAAGGGGAAAGAGTAATTTTCAAATCATTGTATGAGGCCTGCAGTAGTACAATACTCAAGCTTGATAAAGATATTATAAGAAAGAAAACTAAGTCCTATATCCCTCATGAATAAAAATGCAAAAATTCTTAGAAGTTTATTAGCATATTAATCTAACAATCTATAAATAAAGATAATGTATCATGATTAAAAAGAGGTCTAATCAACAAATGTAAAGTTGCTCTAACTTTAATAAATTAATCAATATAATATGTCATATTAGATAAAAGAGAAAATAATCTGACCATCTCAATAGTCAAATGCCTGAAATAGCATTTGACAAAATTCAGCATTGATTGTTGAGAACTGTCAGCACATTAGGAACAGAGGGAATGTCTCCAAAGTGAAAAAGGGTATCTTTATAAGATTTACAGCTAACATCATATTTAATGGTAAAAAACTAAGACCAGGTATAAGGCAAGGATGTGCACTCTCATTATTTTTTTAAACATTGTACTGGATATTCTAGCTAATGAAATGAGGCAAGAATAAGAATAAATAACATCTAGATTTATAGGAAGAACTACAACTGTCTTTATTCACAGACAACTTAATTATGTATAAAATCCATTGGAGTCTACCAAGAAAAGCTACCAGAATTAATAAATGAATTTATCAACATTAAGGATAAAAGACCAGTAATATGAAAATAATTTTAATGTCTATAATTTAACAAAGTTATACATTTAAATGAAAATAATATTTGTAAGTGTTTTAAAACATGAATTGAATTTCTTAGGGGTCAATCTGACAAATATGTGCAAGATTTAAATTGCTAAAACTAATATATATATTACTGAGATAAATGTCTTTAATATCTGAAGACTCATTAAAATAAAGATGTTAATTTTGTCTGAATAGATTTGATGCAATCCCACACAAAACTCCAGTAAGCTTTATGGTTGAAACTGACAAGTTGACTCTAAGATTCCTGTGGAAATATAAAGGGCTAGAATGGCCAATACAACTGTGAAAATGAAGAATAATGTGGGAAGATATTCATTGCTTGACTTTAAGATTTATTATAATGCTACAATGATTAAGTCAGTTTGTTACTGACATCAAGATAGACATATAGATCAAGGGAACAAAACAGAGCTCAGGAATAGACTCACACACTTTATAAATCAATGAAAAAAATGAAAATAAAGTCATTTGAATAAATTGTCCTCAATCCCATTTACACATTATGGGGAGATTTTAAACAGCACAGATGCCTAGATACCATCTTTTTTTTTTTTCTTAATTTTTTAAAATTTTTACTGAATTGGTCTGAAATTGGACAGAGCTGTTAGTATTTTCACAAACTCCCAAGTGATTGTAAAGATCATCCAGATTTGGGAATCACTAAACTAAATACATGGTGAAACTTGACCCTCCTGGAAGTGCCAGACCATTCTTTAATCGCCATATCTCTTCTTAACAATTTGAATAGGAAACCAGTTATTCACCTCCCAATTTAATATCCCAACATCCCAAGGAAGAAGCTACAGTCTTATTTTTCAGGAGACACCTGACAAGTCCACATATACTTGTCATATTCAAAAACTTATGCTGCATCTGACACCAGCTGTTAGGTTATCATTACCAAAGACCGCTTTGAAAAGGATCCATGCATGCAACACACAACAGTAGAGCTACTGAGTTTCAGGTATCTGGACACACAAGTCATCCACAGATTATGCATATCACAAGCTCTAATTTCTATTTCTAAGAGGATATTCAAACAAACTCACTTCACTCACTCCCACTTCTTGACACATCATCTAGTGGAACATATCACATCATAACATTCTTTTAATAACAATTCCTCATTGCTTAGATGATGATTCATTGAGAAGAACATCCTCAAGTTTTGTTCATGCAATACTTACATGTACCTGTGCATGCAGGGTTAGTTGAAAATTTTTTTTGTGGGGGGTGATATCTCTGCAATGGTCAGAAGAGTCTCCCAGGAATATTGCTGTGATAACCTCTCAACATCTTAAATGGGCTCTTACCATGTTGCTAAGTGTGTGTGGTCTCAGGATGTTTTGTGGGGTTTGCTTAGTGTTGCAATAGGCAGAATCCTAAAATGTCCCCCACGGTTTCCACACCCTGATGTACATGCCTTGTATAATCTCCTCCCATTGAGTATGAGTGGGATCTGTGACTATGATGGGGTATCATTCCTGTGATTAGGTTACCTTATATGTTAAATGGTTTTGCAGATATAATTAAGTTTCATAATCAGTTAACTTTAATTTAATCAAAGAAGGATTACCCTGGTTGGGTCTGACCTAATTGGTTGCTTTACAAAATGCTCCTGACACCTCACCCACAGTAATTGAGTTGTTTTATGATGCTAAACGCATGGAATGTGTTACTTAAGAATCATAAAAAAAACTAATATAGATGCCCATTTATTTTTGTATCTTGGTGAAAGGCCTGGGTTAGAAAACACATGTCCTTCTAAGTACCTAGGACCCATAGGCCTCTGTCATCTCTTATCATCCAAATTCATACCAGCAATTATAATTTTTGCTTTATCAATCTAAAGTCAATTATTGCACAGATAAAGGAAGGTTTATAGCATTTCACAAACATGGAGCTGTGTAGTTTCCTTATTGAATATTATCTATATAGTAAAAGACAGATTCTGAGACACATCTGATAAAATTTTCAGCGAATGACATTTCTTCCAGAAATTAAAATACATACACAGACAGACAGACACACAAACTCAACTAGACTACCTTCTGGTGTCATGGAGTTCCCAATTGCCTGGGTACAGTCAAATAATATATTTGTTCTATGTGGTATTCAACTTGGAAAATCCATGTCTTTTAAAATTATTTTTGTTATTGTACTATTACATAACTATGTGTATTAAGATCTAAAAGCTAAACCCTGATATGTAAAAAGATATGTCAAATAGCAGAATTTCCTACTTTGACATTCCAGTTTCTCTTAGCCATTCTTCCAACAACAAAATATTGTAAGAATCACCACAGATTTTAACAGAACTTGTGTGAGCCTTGATACCCTACCGCTACTCTGCATTATTACAAACACTTAAGAACTTGCCAGTTGTCCTAAAATCATGCAGGAAGGCTTTCTAACATGCTAGTGCCAACCTATTTCTTGAGTGAGGGTATGGAATGTCCAGTGATAGATGGCAGTACAATATATGGCAGAGCAGGCAAATTAACATCTTAATATATTTTTGCAAATATGTTGAACAGATTCATTTAAATCAATGTCAACATTGCAGTAAACTTTTAAAATAAATTAACAAACTAATTCTAAAATTTATGGAGAAAAAAATATTTAGAATAGCCAAAATATTCTTGAAAATTTCAATATTTTTAATATACTTTTAAAAGAAGTTGGCATATACAGGGCAACAGAAGATGAAAATTTTAACATGATGAAATGATTATTTATTTTTACTTTTTCATTATCTTTCTACAAAACTCCAATATTCTCTTCTTTTATTATTATTTTAACATTTTTAGCTTAGATGAGAATAATTGATAAAAATAATAAATAATTCTTAGAGCGATGGAATAGCAAGATATTTTAAGTATATGAGAAAGTAAGTCACTGATTCTACTATGTATTTTAAATTTATAAAATGTCCAATTTAGCACTAAAATCACTGCAAGTTAAAATGTTTTTTTCTATTAAAATGTAAGTCAACTTTTTTGTTTTTTGGAATATTGCTAAAAAAGAACAAAGTCATTAAAATAGATTTTAAAAATAAATTTATTTATTTATTTATTTTTGGCTGCATTGGGTCTTCGTTGCTGCATGCAGGCTTTCTCTAATTGCGGTGCACAGACTTATCATTGCAGGGGCTTCTCATTGCAGAGCAGGGCGTGGGCTTCAGTAGTTGTAGCACGTGGGCTCAGTAGTTGTGGCTCATGAGCTCTAGAGCACAGGCTCAGTAGTTATGGCACACAGACTTAGTTGTTCTGTAGCATGTGGTATCTTCCTGGACCAGGGCTGGAAGCCATGTCCCCTTCACTGGCAGGTGGATTCATAACCACCTGCCACCAGGTGGCCACCAGGTGGCAGGTGGTTAAGAACTGCCACCAGGGAAGTTCTAAACTAGATATTTAAAAAGAGTTTTAACTTCTTAAATATAAACTTAAAATTTTTACTTGAGGTCAATGGATTCTGATAGTAGAGACTGAAATGGTTTATGTTCTAACACTGATTAATTCTGCAAAAATAACAATCTAAATAATACCTTTATGTTTAAAGATCATATTTTTATATTACATAAAATTTCAATGTCAAACAGTCAACAACGATGTTCAAATGACAAATGAGTCAATAACAACAGAGTCAATAATAAAAGTTCAATTTTATAAAACCTACTGAGGTAGTTCCTATTTAAGTATAGTCCTGCATTAAAGATGGTGATCCAAAATAAATATACTGGATATATTGAGCTGCATATCAGAAAGTTTATCAGTTTTATAATAGATTAATATCTGGAATTACAAACTGGAAAAGACATCCATTTCCATAATAGAAAGTGTAATTGGGATATCTAACAATTAATATGCTATCTCAGATCTTTCTACAACTTTATTTGCTGTAAGCTAAAAAATGTGATCAATTATTACATGTTTGATGCATAAACACATGATCAAATTTTTGATGGAAGATGTTATGTGAATGACTTACAAACTCTAGGTAAAAATATATGGTTATAAATAATTTGAAAGTCATAAATAATTTCCTGAATGCATAATAATCAGTGATAAGTAGTCTTCTTGGGAAACTGGTTGGCAGTTTATAAGTCTCCATGGTATTATTAAGTTCAAGAATTCAGGAACCCCGTTTTTTCATCACTAAATTATCAGTACCAGGAATATAGCACGTGCTTCAAATTATTTGTTGAATAAATGATAAATAATTAAATAACTAATTAAAAAATCAGCTGAACTTATTTTTTGAAAGACAAATTATTTGTTTCTTTTTTTCCTACTGTATGTCAAAGATTCATATTTTGGAGGCAGAGGGGGAAGGGGTAGTAAAGAAACTAGAATTTAGTGCACCAGCATATGAAAAAGAGAATATATACCTAACTTAAAAAGGAAAAAAAAAATCAACTTATATGTTTATATTCTGTGAATAAAATAAATACCAAGAAGTACCCTTTCCAAGTATGCATATATTTTTACATTTATCAAAAGGGAGAATGCTTCAAGTAAAATACAAAACAAAACTATGTGAAACCAACTTTCTTTTTTTAAAATTTAATTTAATTTATTTTTTATACTGCAGGTTCTTATTAGTTTTCTATTTTATACATATTAATGTATATATGTCAATCCCAATCTCCCAAGGGAACAACTTTCTATATACTATTCTGCCAAAACCTAGAAATAATTAATTTGGATATACTTATGTTAACATGAAATTAGTTAAATCAGTCAAGTTTCTGAAAAACATCTTCATACAAATTAAGCATATTTGTTTTTACATTCTGACACCAATTTATTTTTGTCTGTTGTTCCCAAACATTTTCAAAGAACTCATTGCCATTGTTCATACTAGAGTCTGAAAACATTAACCTACATCTCAGATATAAGAGGAATCTCCCTGAAGCAACCTCCTTGAAACCTCCGATTAAGAAATGATCACTTCGTGATTATTTTATCAAAGATTAAAAAAAATTAACTTCATACATTATCTTTGATGAGATATAGAGAGGTTCAAGACAATCAATTATTCTTTCAGTCTGCTCTCCTTTGTCTAGAAAAATGTTTAACACATTTATCACCCTGTTCCCCTATAAAATTTAACTAAAGGAAAATGAGAAAATCACATTAACGTGTCCTCTGAAATTCAATACACATTAGATTCAGGAACAAAAAAACAAACAACTCTTCTAAATAAAGTACTAAAAACTGAACTACAATTTTCCCCCAAACCTTAAGAATTCTAGGTATCTAGTATCCATTTTACTTGAGTGAAGAAGGGAAAGGGCCATCACTCTATATTTAGTAAGTATATAATAAGCAAACATAACACAATCCTTTTGAAATTTTAAATGAAACATACCATTCTATTTTCATATTCAATTGAGAAAAGTTTGCATTTTATTTTATTGCTGAAAAGATTTGTTCTTACATCAATATCTTTTGTCCTTTTTTTAAAATAAAAGTGACCTTTGAGTTTGGCCTGTAAGCAAAAGCTGTTTAAATTTCTTAATATCTGTAATGAAGGACTTTTTAAAACAGGAAAAGTAATGTGGAATATATGCCACTAACGTACTAAATAATTGTGGGTAACATGTATTAGTTACATAAAAATACACTGTAGAAATAAGATCATCATTATATGAAGAAAAATATTTGATTAACCAATTCAATAAGCCCTAGTTACTTAGTCCTATGTTTAGGTGCTATCAAGGTAGAATGGAAGGCTAAAACAAGAACCTTGATGTCTATAAGGCAACAAGTTATTTTTGGAGCATAAAGTGTATTCAAAAGTATTTAAACAATTAAATTCTTGTATTAAATATTATGCAATCCTCTCTATCTCACCTACTGGTGACTTAGCAGTAAGAAGAACAAGCTTATTGATTTAGAAATATAAATGAAATTAATATATTTCAACTATGCATATCTAATCACAGTTTGGTTGATAATTTTGTATTTTTAAGATGGTATTTTTGTTTCCATTTTCATGTCTTGCCAAAGACAAATGTTATACTTGCACAAGCAAAAATTAATTAATATTAATGAAAGAGTTAGTTGAGCATAATCTCCAAAGTATATTATATTCCAAATTGAATGCTTCTTTTAACAGTAATAAAGTTGTAATTTTTATTACTTTTTGAAACACTTAATTAAAAAAATTATTGGAGTATAGTTGCTTTATAATATTGTGTTAGTTTCTGCTGTACAGCAAAATGAATCAGTTATATGTATACACGTATCCCCTTTTTAAGATTTCCTTCACACTTAGGTCACCACAGAGCACTGAGTTCCTTACACTGAGTTCCCTACAGCTCTACAGTAGGTTCTCATTAGTTATCTATTTTATGTATAGTAGTGTATATATGTCAGTCCCAGTCTCCAAATTCATCCCATCTCCTCTTCCTCCCTTGGTATCCATAAGTTTGTTCTCTACATTTGCATCTCTATTTCTGCTTTGCAAGTAAGTTCATCTGTACCATTATTCTAAATCCACAATATTTGCTTTTCTCTTTCTGACCTACTTCACACTGTATGACAGTCTCTAGGTCTATCCACGTCTCTGCAAATGTCACTATTTGTTCCTTTTCATGGCCGAATAATATTCCATTGTATATATGTACCTCATCTTTGTTATCCATTCCTCTGTTGATGGACATTTAGGTTGCTTCCATGTCCTGGTTACTGTAAAAAAAAAAAAATGGGTGGAAAACCTAAATAGACATTTCTCCAAAGAAGACATACGGATGGCCAACAAACACATGAAAAGATACTCAACATCACTAATTATTAGAGAAATATAAATCAAAACTACAATGAGGTATCACCTCACACCAGTCAGAATGACCATCATCAAAAATATCTACAAATAATATATGCTGGAGAGGATGTAGAGAAAAGAGAATCTTCCTATACTGTTTGTAGGAATGTAAATTGGTATAGCCACTATGGAGAACAGTATAGATGTTCCTCCAAAAAACTAAAAATAGAATTACCATATGATCCAGCAATCCCACTCCTGGACATATACTTGGAGAAAACCATAATTTGAAAAGATACATACACCCCAGTGTTCATTGCAGCACTATTTGAATGTTTTTTTTTTTTAATTTCTGTTTCATCCTTTTCCTTTAGAGCTCAAATTTATTTTATATTTTAAATATGCTTTTTCTAAAGCCTTACAAACACAAATTTGATAGTTGCAAAAATGTAGTAGTTAATTTTTTGGGGGGAATTATTTTTCCTATAACATGAATACAAAATAAATACTTCTGATATTTTTCTCAATAAAAATGTTAATGATATAATTTGGAGATTACTAAAATGTTTTAGTTTAGGTATATTTACATTTGAGAATATTTAGAAAATTCAGTAATAGAAAAGAATTTTCTATATTATCACATTCATTTCATAAATAACTTTTTAGTGGCTGCATGATATTCTTTTAATTTTTTTTAAACAAACTGTTCACTTTTAGGTACACAATAAGTTTTCTACAAATTTTGATTCTGTTGTTATTGATTCATTTATTATTTGAACATCTTTGTTGGCTATTTGGCATCAAGATTTTATATAACATAAAAATAGTGGTACACTGTCACTTTGGTGGCCTGCCATGAACCATACCTTCCAGTATTCACATTCTTGTTTAGACTTCTCCCTTTTATTATGGGCTTGCCTGTGATTTGCTTTAATCAGTGGCAGAATGACACTGGGTTAATTGCTGACCTAAACCTTAAGAAAGGTTAGCTGCGTATACTTATGCACCTTGGAGGAGGATAACTATTATATATGAAGTCTGACTTTCCTGAGATGGCTATGCAGTGAGAATACCAATATGGCCATGTTTTAGGAGCACTTGAAGGAAAACTGAGGATCCTTGGTATGGTACCTCCAGCTAAACTTCCCACTGATAGCAATTTTCCAGTCATCTTCATGAATGACAAAATCACAGCTTCAGAAGTGACGAAGAAGATTATTTCCTGGCAAGTCAGCAAAGTTGACCAATTTTGGTGACCTTAAAAAAATAAGACCACCAAAATCTATAGATACTACCGAAGAAACCAGGTGGAGAAAGTTTTGGGGGTGTTGAGTTCCTAACATCAGGATAAAGACTAAGTAATAGAGATTTCAGAAAGTCCAATCATGTATTCATAATGATATATCTAGATAGACATTAATTCTCTGACATCAAGTGTTGCTTATATAATGTAGTCGAGGGGGTTTCTTGGGTTAATTAACATCTCTTGCTACATCTGTGCAAATAGTCCAAAACATGAGGAAATCCTAATTTTTGTGTGACTAATAGTAGCATTCAGAGATTATTTGTAATTTAAATGGGGAGATTAATAAACTATATTATTATTTTATTATATACAAACACTTATTTTAAAACTATTAGGTGAAAGGTCAGTCACATATCCTTTCAATGATATAATGGAGTGTTGTTTAACAAATTCACCCAACATTCAATATTTACCTTGTGAAATATATACCATATATGATCTTGTTGAGAATTACATATGCCAGCATGCAGTTTAATGCAGTAGATAAGAAAATGGGCTCTAGGGTCATTCTAGCTGTATTTATATCCCAAGTCTACTAGCATCTGTTTAATTAAAAATTTATTCTGGGGCTTCCCTGGTGGTGCCATGGTTGAGAGTCCGCCTGCTGGTGCAGGGGATGCAGGTTCGTGCTCCAGTCTGGGAAGGTCCCACATGCTGTGGAACAGCTAGGCCCGTGAGCCATGGCCACTGAGCCTGAGTGTCCGGAGCCTGTGCTCCACAATGGGAGAGGCTACAACAGTGAGAGGCCTGTGTACCACAAAAAAAAAGAAAAAAAAAAAGTATATTCTGTAAGTTAACATTCATTTAGGAAGGATTTCATCATTAACACAACTTAAAGAAGGAAGAAAAATTGGAGAAATACCTTGTTTCCCTTGAACAGCAATGTTATGTTTTCCTAAAAATACCACCACTTCCACCTATCTCACCAGCTTTCCACTTAGGTCTCACTGGCCAGAATTGGATATATTACCACTCTAAACAAACAAAAAAACACAGTGGGGGATTTGCTAATAGTAGTGACATGATGGATTATAAAAATTTATGACCTATTTTCTTAAGCTGGGCCCAGTATCACCCTGAAGAAAATTGGGATTTTATTATTAAAGAAGAAGGAGAATATTTCATGAATAAGCAATTAACTATCTGTAAGGTTCTATCCCTTTGTCTTCCTAAGATACATAAACATCGTGTATTTTTTTTTTGCAGGAAGTGTATTCTCTTCTATTCACCCCCAAAGTAAACTGTCTCATCCAGTTTTTTCTTGAGTCCCAGTATCTCCAGGGATACATGACTCCATCAAGTCCAAAAGTGGCTCTATGTATGATTCACTATAGCCAAAAAGGCATGCTATTTTCTCTAAATATCACTAGTATATGATGATGAAGATGAGACATGATAACTGCAATAAAATTACCTGTTCAAAGTAGAGAATTTAAAAACATCCAGGATAACAGAGAGTGGCCAAGATGGCAGAGTAAGAAGACCTTGAACTCACCTCCTCCCTTGGGCACACCAAAATTACAACTACTTACAGAACAACTAATGATGAGAAAGACTAGAAGACTAGCAGAAAACACCTTCTACAACAAAAGATATAAAGAAAAAACCACAATGAAACAGGTAGGAGGGGCAAAGGCATGGTATAGTCAAGACCCATACCTTAGGGTGGGTGACCCACAAATAAGAGGATAATTACAATTACACAGCCACAAGGAGCAAGGAGTTTGAGCCTCACATAGGGTTCCCAAGCCTGGGGTTCTGGACTGGAAAGACCAGCCCCCAGAACATCTGGTTTTGAAAGTCAGTGGGACTAACTTTCAGGAGAGCCAGAGGGCTGTGAGAAAAAGATACTCCCCTCTTAAAGGATGCACATAAAATCTAACATGCTCTGGGACCCAGGGAAGAAGCAATAATTTGAAACAAGCCTAGATTAGACCCACCTGCTGATCATGGAGAATCTCCCAGAAAGGGAGGAGGCATCTGGAGCTCACCTTGGGCATATAAACACTGGTGGATTTGGCGGCGCTTAATCTACCATCAGAACACTGGTGCAGGCTAATACCTTTTTGGAATTTTTCCTGTAGCTTATTATCACCAAGTCAAGTCCCACCTACCAGCCTGTCAGCACAAGTACTGGGACACCTCAGGCAAAGCAACTAACTAAGCAGGGACTCAGCTCAACTCAACAGCAGGCAAACTGCCTTAATATTCCCTGAGCCCACAGCTACCCAGAGATATTGCCCTGTCCACCAAAGGGTCCAGTAAACAGACCCACACACCAGTGTGCTGGTACTAGCTCCTGGATCCCCAGGGCATTGCAACTAGAGACCCTAGGAACTACACCACCACCTGTGTGAAGGCAACAGCCCCAGGAAATCCTGGATCCTGATCTGAACCACCAGTGAGAAAGCTCTAGTCTTGGGACCAGCCCCACCAACCAGTAGGCCAACACCATTCTGAGACACCTTGGGGCTCTCAACCAGCTGCCCCAGGATCTGGACCCACCCACCAGCAGGCTGATATGAGCTTTGGGACTCTCTAGAGCCTGTAGCCAGCTTTCAGGAACAAGCCTCCCCCAACAGTAGTCCGTACCCACTCTGGGAACCCCCAGGGCGCTGAAACCAAAGATCTTGTGACCTGGCTCTGCCCACCAGCAGGCTGGTACTAGCCATGGGACACACCAGTCTTGGTCTCATAAAGCAACAGAACAACATGAGCTCCAAGACATGCTGGATTTTTCAACAAGCCATCTTGGGACCTAGGTCCACTCACCAGTGGGCCCATACCAGCTATGAGTCACCCCAGACCCAACAAACAGTGAAGTTAAGAACAGCCCCACTTACCAGTAGGAAGACCCTAGATCCAGGACCACTGACCCTGCAACAACCCACTGAAGAACTTGACTACATTCACCAGTGGGGCAACATTAAACCCAGGAGACCCTGGGGCTCCACAGGCAGTTGCCTCAATTCACAGACTTGCCCACCAGTGGCCAGCAGCCTGCACAAAGCAGGGTCTGGCAACCAACCAGACAGGGACTGGCCACATTTAGCAGACTGCACCCAATAGTAAGCCTGCCACCAAAAAAAAAAAAAAAGAAAAAAAGATTCATACGGCCCACATAGGGAACACCCCTAGAGCATGTAGCTCTGCTGACCAGAGAGGCATGCATTGCTGGGACACATAGGATGTATCCTACAAAAAGCCATTTCTCCAGGTGGAACATAATGAGCTTACAAAATGCATAGAAATAAAAACAGTGAATTAGGCAAAATGAGGCAAAAATAAAAAAAAATATGTTCAAAACAAAGGAACAAAATAACACACCAAAAGAATAATTAAGTGAAACGGAGAAAATAAATCCACCCAATCAAAAGTTCAAGGTAATGATAGTAAAGATGCTCAAAGAATGTGAGAGAAGACTGGATGAACAAAATTAAGTTAGAAGTTTATGACAAAGAAAATATAAAAAAGAACAAAACAGACATGAATAATAAAATAATGAAATAAAAAATACACTAGAGTGAATCAACAGTAGATTTGACGATACACAGGAATGGACCAGTGAACTGGAAGAAAGAGTAGTGGAAATCATTCAAGCTAAACAGAAAAAAAAATAAAGTAAATAAATGAGGACAGTCTAAGAGACCTTTGACACAATGTGAAGCATGATAACATTCATATTATAGGAGTTCCAGAAGGACTAGAGAGAGAAAAGGGCAGAGAATATATTTGAAGACTAAAAAGGGGAAAATTTCCTAACCTGGAAAAGGAAACAGACATTCAGGTCCAGGAAGCACAGAGAGTCCCAAACAGAATCAACCCAAAAAGGGCCACACCAAAACACATTGTAATTAAAAAGGCAAAAGATAAAGATAAAGAGAGAATATAAAAGCAGAAAGGGAAAAACAACAAGTTACATACAAAGGAACTCTGATAAGTCTTTCAGCTGACTTTTCAGCAGAAATTCTGCAGATCAGAGAAAGTGGTACAGTATATTTAAAGTGATGAGAGGGAAAAGCCTAAAACCAGAACTAGTCTACCTGGCAAAGATGTCATTCTGATTTGATGGAGAGAGCACAACATTTACACACAACCACAAGCTAAAAGACCTCAGCACCACTAAAACAGCTTACAAGTAGTTCTAAAGGGATTTCTCTAAGTGAAAAAAAAAAAAAGTCCACAATAGAAATATGAAAATTTTGAGAGGAAAAATTTCACTGACAAATGCAAATATGCAATAATGGTAGTAGATGAACGACATATAAAGCTAATAGGAACATTAAAAGACAAAAGTAGTAAAATCATCAATATTTACAATAAGTATTTCAGAAATACACAAAACAAAAAGATGTAAAATATGATGTCAAAAAGAGTAAAAATGATGGAAGGGGGAGTAAAAATGCAGGGCTGCTAAAATGCTTTTGAACTTAAGAGTTTAGCAATTTAAAATAATCACATGTATCTAGAGATTACTACATATACACTTCATAGTAAAGAAAACCCAAAATTCTATAATAGATACACACAGTAAAAAAGAGAAATGAATCCAAACATTAACACTAAAGAAAATCATCAAACCACAAGGGAAGAAATCAAAGGAAAAACAAAGGAAAAAACAAAAATTAATGAAATGGTAATAAATTATCAATAATTACATGTAAATGGAATAAATGCTCCAATCAAATGACATTGAATAGGTGAATGGATTAAAAAAAAATAATACCCATATATTTGCTGCCTACAAGAGACTCACTTGAAATTTAAAAACACACACAGACTGAAAATGAGGGAATGGAAAAAGGTATTTCATGCAAATGGAAATGAAAAGAAAGCCAGGGTATCAATAATTATATCAGAAAATATAGACTGTGAGATAAAGATTGTAAGATGAGACAAAGGAATATAACATAATGATCAAGTGATCAATCAAAGAAGATACAACAACTGTGAATAGGTATGCACCCAACATAGGAGCACCAAAAACATAAAGCAAATATGAACAGACATAAGGAGAGAAATTGACAGTAAAACAGTAGTAGTAAGGGAATTTATCACTCCACTAACATCAATGGACAGATCACCCAGGACAATATAAAGAAACACTTGCCTTAAAGGACACATTATGGTAAATTGACATTGTTTTTAACAACTTTATTGGAGTATAATTGCTTTAAAATGGTGTGTTAGTTTTTGCTTTATAACAAAGTGAATCAGTTATACATGTACATATAGCCCCATATCTCTTCCCTCTTGTGTCTCCCTCCCTGTCACCCTCCCTATCCCACCCCTCTAGGTGGTCACAAAGCACTGAGCTGATCTCCCTGTGCTATGCAACTGCTTCCCACTAGCTATCTATTTTACATTTGGTAGTGTATATATGTCCATGCAACTCTCTCACTTTGTCCTAGCTTACCCTTCCCCCCCCCATGTCCTCAAGTCCATTCTCTAATAGGTCTGTGTCTTTATTCCCATCTTGCCCCTAGGTTCTCTATGACATTTTTTTTTTTTTTTTAGATTCCATATATATGTGTTAGCATACGGGATTTGTCTTTCTCTTTCTGACTTACTTCACTCTGTTTGATGGACTCTAGGTCCATCCACCTCACTACAAATAACTCAATTTCATTTCTTTTTATGTCTGAGTAATATTACATTGTATATATGTGCCACATCTTCTTTATCCATTCATCTTTTGATGGACATAAGGTCGCTTCCATGTCCTGGCTATTGTAAATAGATCTGCAGTGAACATTGTGGTACATGACTCTTTTTGAATTACGGTTTTCTCAGGGTATATGCCCAGTAGTGGGATTCCTGGGTCATATGATAGTTCTATATTTAGTTTTTTAAGGAACTTCCATATTGTTCTCCATAGTGGATGTATCAATTTACATTCCAAAGGACAGTGCAAGAGGGTTCCCTTTTCTCCACACCCTCTCCAGCATTTATTGTATCTAGATATTTTGATGATGGCCATTCTGACTGGTGTGAGATGATATCTCATTGTAGTTTTGATTTGCATTTCTCCAATGATTAATGATGTTGAGCATTCTTTCATGTGTTTGTTGGCAATCTGTATATCTTCTTTGGAGAAATGTCTGTCTAAATCTTCTTCCCATTTTTGGATTGTGTTTTTTGTTTTTCTGATATTAAGCTGCATGAGCTGCTTGTAAATTTTGGACATTAACCTTTTGTCAGTTGCTTCATTTGTAAATGTTTTGTCCCATTCTGAGGGTAGTATTTTGGTCTTGTTTATGGTCTCCTTTGTTGTGCAAAAGCTTTGAAGTTTCATTAGGTCCCATTTGTTTATTTTAGTTTTTATTTCCACTTCTCTAGGAAGTGGGGCAAAAAGGATCTTGCTGTGATTTATGTCATAGAGTGTTTTCCCTATATTTTCCTCTAAGAGTTTGATAGTGCCTGACCTTACATTTAGCTCTTCAATCAATTTTGAGTTTATTTTTGTGTATGGTGTTAGAGAGTGTTTTAATTTCATTAATTTACATGTAGCTGTCCAGTTTTCCCAGCACCACTTATTGAAGAGACTGTCTTGTCTCCACTGTATATTTTTGCTTCCTTTATCAAAGATAGTGTGACCATATGTGCGTGGGATTATCTCTGGGCTTTCTATCCTGTTCCATTGATCTGTATTTCTGTTTTTGTGCCAGTACTATACTGTCTTGATTACTGTACCTTTGTAGTTTAGTCTGAAGTCAGGGAGCCTGCTTCTGACACCTCCGTTTTTCTTTCTCAAGATTGCTTTGGCTATTCGGGGTCTTTTGTGTTTCCATACCAATTGTGAATTTTTGGTTCTAGTTCTGTGAAAAATGCCAGTGGTAGTTTGATAGGGATTGCATTGAATCTGTAGATTGCTTTGGGTAGTAGAGTCATTTTCACAATGTTGATTCTTCCAGTCCAAGAACATGGTATATCTCTCGATGTATTTGTATCACCTTTAATTTCTTTGATCAGTGTCTTAAAATTTTCTGCATACAGATCTTTTGTTTCCTTAGGTAGGTTTATTTCTCCGTATTTTATTCTTTTTGTTGCAAAGGCAAATGGGAGTGTTTTCTTAATTTCACTTTCAGATTTTTCATCATTAGTGTATAGGAACCCAAGAGATTTCTGTGCATTAATTTTGTATCCTGCTACTTTACAAAATTCATTGATTAGCTCTAGTAGTTTTCTGGTAGCATCTTTAGGATTCTGTAGGTATAGTATCATGTCATCTGCAAACAGTGACAACTTTACTTCTTCTTTTATGATTTGGATTCCTTTTTCTTCTTTGATTGTGGCAGCTAAAACTTCCAAAACTATGTTGAATAATAGTGGTGAGAGTGGGCAACCTTGTTTTGTTCCTGATCTTACTGGAAATGGTTTCATTTTTTACCATTGAAGATGATGTTGGCTGTGGGTTTGTCATATATGGCCTTTATTATGTTAAGGTAACTTCCCCCTATGCCTACTTTCTGGAGGGTTTTTATCATAAAAGGGTGTTAAATTTTGTCAAAAGTTTCTCTGCATCGATTGTGATGGTCATATGGCTTTTCTCCATCAATTTGTTAATATTGTGTATCACATTGATTGATTTGTGTATATTGAGGAATCCTTGCATTCCTGGGATAAACGTCACTTGATCATGGTGTAGGATCCTTTTAATGTGCTATTGGATTCTGTTTGCTAATATCTTGTTGAGGATTTTTGCATCTATGTTCATCAGTGATATTGACTTGTGGTTTTCTTTCTTTGTGACATCTTTGTCTGGTTTTGGTATCAGGGTGATAGTGGCCTTGGAGAATGAGTTTGGGAGTGTTCCTCCTTCTGCTATATTTTAGATGTGTTTGAGTAGGTTAGGTGTTAACTCTTCTCTAAATGTTTGATAGAATTCGCCTGTGTAGCCACCTGGTGCTGGGCTTCTGTTTTTTGGAAGATTTTTAATCACAGTTTCAATTTCAATGCTTGTGAATGGTCAGTTCATAATTTCTATATCTTCCTGGTTCAGTCTTGGAAGGTTGTGCATTTCTAAGAATTTGTCCGTTTCTTCAAGCTTGTCCATTTTATTGGCATACAGTTGCTTGTAGTAATCTCTTATGATCCTTTGTATTTCTGCAGTGTCAGTTGTTACTTCTTTTTCATTTCTAATTTTATTTTTTGAGTCTTCTCCCTGTTTTCCTTGATGAGTCTGGCTAATGGTTTATCAAGTTTGTTTACCTTCTCAAAGAACCCAATTTAGGTTTATTGATCTTTGCTATCATTTCCTTCATTTCTTTTTCATTTATTTCTACTCTGATCTATATGATTTCTCTCCTTCTGCTAACTTTGGGTTTTTTTATTTTTTGTTCTTCTTTCTTTAGTTGCTTTAGGTGTAAGATTAGATTGTTTATTTGAGATGTTTCTTGTTTCTTAAGGTAGGATTGTATTGCTATATATTTCCCTCTTAGAGTTGCTTTTGCTGAAATCCATAGGTTTTGGGTCATCTTTTTTTCATTATCATTTGTTTCTAGGTATTTTTTTATTTCCCCTTGATTTCTTCAGTGATCTCTTGGTTATTAAGTAGTATATTGTTTAGCCTCTATGTGTTTGTAGTTTTTACAGATTTGTTCCTGTAATTGATATCTAGTCTGATAGCATTGTCATCAGAAAAGATACTTGATATGATTTCAACTTTCTTAAATTTACCAGGGCTTGAATTGAGAAGAAAGTGTATTTTGTGTTTTCTGAATGGAGCGTCCTATATATATCACTTAAGTCCATCTTGTTTAATGTATCATTTAAAGCTTGTGTTTCCTTATTTATTTTCATTTTGGATGATCTGTCCATTGGTGAAAGTGGGGTGTTAAAGTCCCCTACTATGATTGTGTTACTGTCAATTTCCCCTTTTATGGCTGTTAGTATTTGCCTTATGTATTGAGGTACTCCTATGTTGGGTGCATAAATATTTACAATTGTTATATCTTCTTCTTGGATTGATCCCTTGGTCATTATGTATTGTCCTTCTTTGTCTCTTGTAATAGTCTTTAGTTTAAAGTCTATTTTGTCTGATATGAGAATTGTTACTCCAGCTTTCTTTTGATTTCCATTTGCATGAGATATCTTTTTGCATCCCCTCACTTTCAGCCTGTATGTGTCTCTAGGTCTGAAGTGGGATCCTTGTAGACAGCATATATATGGGTCTTGTTTTTGTAACCATTCATCCAGTCTACGTCTTTTGTTGGGAGCATTTAATTCATTTACATTTAAGGTAATTATTGATATATATGTTCCTATTACCATTTTCTTAATTGTTTTGGGTTTGTTATTGTAGGTCTTTTCCTTCTCTATGTTACCTGCCTAGAGAAGTTCCTTTAGCATTTGTTGTATAGCTGGTTTGGTGGTTCTGAATTCTCTTAGCTTTGCTTGTCTGTAAAGGTTTTAATTTCTCCATCAAATCTGAATGAGATCCTTGCTGGGTAGCGTAATCTTGGTTATAGTTATTTCCCCTTCATTACTTCATTACTTAATATGTCCTGCCACTCCCTTCTGGCTTGTGGAGTTTCTGCTGAAAGGTCAGTTATTAACCTATAGGGATTCCCTTGTATGGTACTTCTTACTTTTCCCTTGCTGCTTTTAATATTTTTTCCATGTATTAAATTTTTGACACTTTGGTTTATATGTGTCATGGTGTGTTTCTCCTTGGATTTATCCTGAGGACTCTCTGCTTCCTGTACTTGATTAACTGTTTCCTTTCCCATATTAGGGAAGTTTTCAACTATAATCTCTTTAAATATTTTCACAGTCCCTTTATTTTTCTCTTCTTCTTCTGGGACTCTTATAATTCGAATGTTGGTGTGTTTAATGTTGTTCCAGACGTCTCTGAGACTGTCCTCAATTCTTTTCATTCCTTTTTCTTTATTCTGCTGTGCAGTTGTTATTTCCACTCTTTTAGCTTCCAGATCATTTATCTGTTCTTATGCCTCAGTTATTCTGCTATTCATCCCTTCTAGATAATTTTTAATTTCATTTTTTGTGTTGTTAATTACTGTTTGTTTGCTTTTCAGTTCTTCTAGGTCCTTGTTAAACATTTCTTATATGTTCTCCATTGTATTTCCAAGGTTTTGGATCATCTTTACTCTCATTATTATGAATATTTTTTTTCAGGTAGACTGCCTATTTCCTCTTCATTTGTTAGGTCTGGTTGGTTTTTACCTTGCTCCTTCATCTGCTGTGTTTTTCTCTGTCTTCTCATTTTGCTGAACTTACTGTGTTTGGTGTTTCCTTTTCACAGTCTGCAGTTTCTTAATCCCCGTTTTTTTTTTTTTTTGGTGTCTGCCCCCAGTGGCTAAAGTTGGTTCAGTGTGTTTTGTAGGCTTTCTGGTAGAGGTGACTAGTGTCTGTGTTCTGGTGGATGAGGTTGGATCTTGTCTTTCTGCTGGGGAGGTCCACATCTGGTGGTGTGTTTTGGAGTATCTGTGGCATTATTTTGTTTTCAGGCAGCCTCTCTGATAATGGGTAGTGCTGTGTTCCTGTTTTGCTAGTTGTTTGGCATAGTGTGTCCAACACTGTAGTGTGCGGGTTGTTGAGTGGAGCTGGGTCTTGGCAGAGAGATGTAGATCTCTGGGAGACTTTTGCCATTTAATACTAGATGGAGCTAGGAGGTCTCTTGTGGACCAATGTCCTGAAGTTGGCTCTCCCACCTCAGAGGCACAGCCCTGACCCCTGGCTGGAGCACCAAAGACTGTCATCCACACGGCTCAAAATAAAAGGGAGAGAAAGAAAGAAAGAAAGAAAGAAAGAAGATAAAATAAAATAATTATGATAAATAATAAAAAATAATTATTAAAACAAAATTTTTTTTAGTAACAAAAATTTTAAAAGGAACAAAAGAAGGAACAGAGTGACCAAACCAGGAAACAAATCCACAAAGATAACAAGCACTAAAAACTATACTAAAAAAAATAAAAACTAAAAAATAAACAGACAGACAGAACCCTAAGACAAATAGTAAAAGCAGTTATACAGACAAAATAAAATCACACACAGAAGCATACACGCTCACAAAAAGAGAAAAAGGGGGAAAAAAAGTATATCATTGCTCCCAAAGTCCACCTCCTAAATTTGGAATGTTTCATTGTCTCTTCAAATATTCCACAGGTGCAGGGTACATCAAGTTGATTGTGGAGATTTAATCCATTGCTCCTGTGGCTGTTGGGAGAGTTTTCCATTTCTCTTCTTGTTCACACAGCTCCTGGGGTTCAGCTTTGGATATGGCCCTGTCTTTGCATGTATGTCACCTGAGGGCATCTGTTCTTTGCTCAGAGAAGATGGGGTTAAAGGAGGAGCTGATTCGGGGACTCTGGGTCACTTAGATCAGGGGGAGGAAGAGGTATGGAATGCAGGGTGAGCCTGTGGCCGCAGAGACCAGCTTGAGGCATTCCATGTGTTCTCCTGGGGAAGTTGTCCCTGGATCACAGGACCCTGACAGTGGCAGGTTGCACAGGCTCCCAGGAGGGGAGGTGTGGATAGTGACCTGTGCTTGCACACAGGCTTCTTGGTGGCTGCAGCAGCAGCCTTAGCATCTCATGCCCGTCTCTGGGGTCCATGCTGATGGCAGCAGCTCGTGCCCATCTCTGGAGCTCCTTTAGGTGGCACTCTTAATCCCGTCTCCTCGCACAACAGGAAACAAAGTGGCAAGAAAAAGTCTCTTGCCTCTTTGCAGCTTCAGACTTTTCCCCAGACTCCATCCTGGCTATCTGTGTTGCACTAACCCACTTCATGCTGCGTTCACACACTCCACACCAGTTCTCTCCCTGGGACCTGACCTCTGAAGATGGAGCCTCAGCTCCCAGCCCTTGCTTGCCCTGGCAGGTGATCAGAGAAGCCTCTCGGGCTGGTGAGTGCTGGTTGGCACTGATCCTGTGTGGGAATCTCTCCACTTTACCCTCTGCACCCCTGTTGCTGTGCTCTCCTCTGTGGCTCCGAAGCTTCAGCCCTCCACCCCCAACAGTCTCCACCCATGATGTGGTTTCCTAGTGTGTAGAAACCTTCCCTCCTTCACAGCTCCCTCCCACTGGTGCAGGTCCCATCCCTATTCTTTTGCCTCTGATTTTTCTTTTTTCTTTTGCCCTACTCAGGTATGTGGGAGTTTCTTGGTTTTGGGGAGGTCTGGGGTCTTCTGTCTGCATTCAGTAGGTGTTCTTTAAGAGTTGTTCCACATGTAGATGTATTTCTGATGTATTTGTGGGGAGGAAGGTGATCTCTGTGTCTTACTCTTCTGCCATCTTGAAGCTCCACCGACATTTTATGTATATACATACACACATACACATTCCTTTCAAATGTGCAAAGAATATTCACCAGAATAGATCACAGAGTAGGCAACAAAACAAATCTTAGTAAATTTAAGAAAATTGAAATAATATTAAGCATCTCTTCTGACCACAATGCTATGAGACTAGAAATCAACTACAAGAAATAAAACTGCAAAAATCACAAGCATATGTAGGCTAAACAATAAATGGATCACTGAAGAAATCAAAGAAGAATTTAAAAAAAAAAGCACCTGGAAGCTCCTGAAGTAGATGAAAACAAATCCACAATAATCCAAAATTTATGGGAAGCAGCAAAAGCAGTTCTAAGAGGCAAGTTTATAACAATACATGCCTACCTCAGCAAACAACAAATCTCAAATAAGCAACTTAACCTTATATCTAAAGGAACTAGAAAATGAAGAAAAAATCAATAACAAAGTAGAAGAAAATAAATTATAAAGATCAGAGAGAAATAAATGAAATTGAGACAAGAAAACAATAGAATAGATCAGTGAAACAAAGAGCTGTTTCTCTGAAAACAACAAAATTGATAGACCTTTAGACTCATCAAGAAAAAAAGAAAAGAAAAGAAAGATGGCCCAAATCAATAAAGTCATAAATGAAAAAGGGGAAGTTATAATTTATACCACAGAAACAGAGAATTGTGAGAGATTATTCTGAGAAATTACATGCCAATAAAATGACAAAACAGATGAAAAGGATAAATTCCCAGAAATGTACAATCTCTCAAGACTGAACTAGAAACATATAGAAAATATGAACACACTAATTACCAGTATTAAAATTAAATCTGTTGTTTAAAAACTACCAACAGAAAAAAGTTCATGATCGGATATGTTCATAGGTTAGTTCTACCAAACAGTTAGAGAAGAGTTAACACCTATGCTCCTCAAAGTATTTCAGAAAATTGCAGAGGAAGATATGCTTATTAACTCATTCTATGAATCCAGTAACACTTTGAGAGCAAAGCCAGACAAAGATAACACACAAAAAAGAAAATTACAGGCCAACATCACTGATGAAAATACTTGTAAAAATTATCAATGAAAGATTAGCAAATCAAATTCAATATTAAAATGAACATACACCATGATTAAGTGGGATATAGCCCAGGGATTCAAGGAGGGTTCAATAACCACAAATCAATTAATGTGACACACTACATTAACAAATTTAAGATTAAAAATCATATGATCATCTATGATGGTATAGGTATGGTATAGCTCTAGCAGTTTACTGTGATTGGAAAACAAACAAATGAACAAACAAAATATGTTTTTCTCAAGGCTGACTTCTTGTCATTCACCACAGATAAAAATTTACCTCCTCAGAGAAGCTTTCACTGAATATTCTCTCAAAAATAGCTCCTTCCAACATAGTCATTCTCTGTCATGTAGACTTATTTAATTTTCTTCACATAATTTATATATTGCTGAATGTATTTTTATTGTTTATTTAGGTACTTATTTTCTGTATTCTCTCACTGGAATACAAAAATCTATGAGAGCAAGTATTTTTTCATTGTTATAGATATACCTCTAAAATTTCAAAAGGTATTTCACTATATATACCCAATACATATTTAATGAATAATGAAATGAATCACCATCTCTTCATCTTTTGTGTTATATTTTTTCTCAATTTTATAAGAAAAATAACATGTCTTGTTTAATTGGCATTTTTTTACTAGTGGGTTTGAATATTTCCTATTTTTTAAATAAAGTATGTGTATTTATATTAATTTTTTGGTTTTCTTTTTGTCTTTTTCATTTTTCTTGCCTGGAATACTCATAAATCTAGAGGGTAAGGAAAAATATGAAAAAAGTCTGTATGAAGACTCTCCTTCACTCCACATATCACAAAGTTTTTATTATAACTAAATACAACTTTCTTCATTGATAGTGTACATTTTGAAAGTGGAAAGGACATTTTTTAGACTCTTTCTGATGTACAAAAAGGATATACTATTTTGATATTAAAATCTAATTAGATAATTTTCAGCATGGCTCTGGACACCTCTCTCCACCATCGAAAATACCAGGATAAGGCAGACAGTTGATGCTCAATTAAATCTGTCAAAATAAAACTTATGCTTCACTAGAAAATGAAAGCTAAACAAGGTGGTTTAGATAGAGACAAGAGAGTTGTGAACATTAAGCATCATAAAGAGGGTTAAAACCAAAAAGTAAAATTCTGAGTTTAAGAATAGGTCTTTGTTGCCAATTTTTGCTTATCTTAGTTTGCCATACCAATTCACACTTCCAATGTGTCTGAGTCAAGTTGACTTTTTAATTGCTCTTAAATCTTTCCCTCCAAGCTAAGAGAGCCATGATTAGGGCAACACTGCTCAGAGGCCAATATCAACATTGACAGACGCTTTACCATTTTCCTCTCACAGATATTCTTCTTGTTTAATATCCATTGCATTAAAAGGATACAACTGCAATATTTTAACTATATTTAATGCTAGATATTAAAATCATAACTTACCAAAAATATACTCTCTGTGATTTCCTAACATAGAGAAAAAGCATTCAGTTTCAAATAAGTGAATTCAAAGAAGGGATCTTTATGCTCTATAGTTTTTCACAGATTTACCAAAAAGCATGACATTTCAGAAAGTGAAAAGGTGATTGTATAATGTTTCCTATAGCTAAGAAATTCACCCAAAGATAAAGCTAATTTTAAGTGCTGAAGTAAGACATATAAAGAGGATTCAGATCAACAGTTCTGACATGATATTTGATGCCTTAGTTTTGGGTACTGTGAGCTGAAGTTATATATATATATATATATACATACATATGTGTATGTATATGCTTATGTGTGTCTATGTTTCTTAAACTTAGCTCCATGGAATTTTATTTAAAGACTGTATATATGTGCATTTATTCATTTGAATTGATTGACAGTAACATTCCCAAGATTCTCCAAGGAATTTATGAGCAACACCCCAAAGCAGAAATATCATGTTTTTTTAAAGTTTCTGGTTAGAACAAGAAAAATCTGTATTCCTTGGTCATTTTTGTAATATGCAGCTACTCTGAAGGACATAGATTTGTGCTGGGCTATCATTAATTCTAGAAAAGAATATAATAATAAAGAAGAGAGTTATCTTTTTGCATGGTTATAGTCATTAACTTAAATTTAATTATCTCCTAAGACTAATAAGAATTTAACAACACAGATATTAGCCACCACATCTTGAATACCTACTATATTCTAGGCCTTGTACTTTGTACTAAAATCTCAGAAGTTAAATTTATTTTACTCTCCCTATTTCACAAATGTGTAAACTCAAAGAGGTTGTGTAACTTTCACGAGTTTACATTTAGTAATACCTGTAAAGTACTTAAACTTTCACTTCTGAAAATACTGTGGAATGAATTCTGGCATTAAATCAAGGTCAATTTGTTGTCAGATATTTTATATTTGGTTCAAAATCGTCTTGGTGTTCCTAAATAAAGACACTTAAAACATACATGATGCGTGTTGTTTATGAGGCTATTAAATATTGTATACTCATTTTACAGTAGAAATAATTAATATGGAGACCTTAATTCAAATTCATTGCAATAATTTTCAGTTCTGGAAAGCAATATTTGGTTTCACTGGCAAGGTGAAGGGCTTTATTTTTTTTTTGTTTCCCTGGACAAAACATTACTCTAACCCTATCAGAATATGTAGGAACTAGGAATGCCTGTCTCCTCTAATAGGTGGTAAACTTGTATCACAGCAGGAAGTTTGTCGTATTCAATTCCATATTATCACTGAACATAGTGTTAGAAACAAAATAGAAGTTCAATAATTAGTAGTTTAATTAATATATTAAGTGACATTAAATGCTATAATTTTTATATTTTTCATCCATATTAGTGAATTAATTTGCTTAGGTGGACATATTATCCCATAAAAATATTTTGAAGTGGGCTTTTCTGTTGGCACAGTGGTTAAGAATCCGCCTGCCAATGCAGGGCTTATGGGTTCATGTCCCGGTCCAGGAAGATCTCACATGCCACAGAGTGACTGGGCCTGTGAGCCATGGCTGCTGAGCCTGTGCATCCGGAGCCTGTGCTCTGCAATAGGAGAGACAACAACAGTGAGAGGCCCGTGTACCACAAAAAAAAAAAAAAAAAAAGTTTGAAGCAACATTCCTACATAAGCATTTAAAAATGCCAGTAACTAAAGAGAGAACAAATTCAAGGAAGAAAATTCCAATATTTACAGGTGCATTATTTGCTTAATAAGAAGTCGACATTAAAGGTCTGACAGCTTTAGTTTTCTACTTAAGTATTAGCATATTTTGCCTATGTGCTATTTAAACATTTTTTTATTTAACATTTACAAACACTGTTTTGCACCTTGTTTTATTCCTCAGTCATTATTCAGGTATAAACATTAATTAATGATCATTATAATAACAGAGTATAGCATTTATATTGTGTTTACTCTGTAATAACCCCATTTTAAATGATTTACATATAATCCTTACAATATTCTAAGTGCTTTATGTATATTATACTAAATAATCCTGTGAGGTAGGAACTATTATTATCTCTAATTTAAAGAATGGAGCATGACATATAGTTAAGTGCCTTACCCAAAATCATACTGTTAATAAATATCTGATCTAAGAATTAAACCCAGACAGAAAGAATTTATATTCTTTGCTGTTCAACAAGATATGTTGCCTTTGCATAATTAGTAAGTGTTATTGTAGTTAAATATTTATTTTTTCTTGATTCCACCTTTGTTATTCCATAAGAGCATATGTTTTCATAAGCTTTCTTACTGACAGTCTTTGGTTAAAATTTAACTAAATTTCCTTTGTCAGTTCTTATCAGAGACATACCTGAATTAAACACATTAATTCACATTAATTAACTAACACATAAGAATTCTTTATCTTTTTCCTAGATGATTCTAGCCAGGCACTTATTATCTAAGACTTAAAATGTTCTTAAGGTTCTATATACAGAGAAAATTCATCAGTCTTTACAACTCTGAAATAAAAGTTTTATTCTCATTTCACTGGTTATATATATATCAGATTTTTAAAAATTTCTTAATAAAAAATTAATTTCAGAATATTTGTTTCTACACCCCACCCCCCATTTCTTTACTTCTTCATATTCACTTCTGTCACCTAATCGGGAATAATGAACACAATATTGGCTCAATTTGAACTGAGAAGTTATTTTGACTCAATTAAGCCTGAGGTGTCTCTCAGGTGTTTGGAGAAATGAACTGATGTTCCAACAATCCTCATTAAACTTTATTAGTTCTACACTCTTCACAAAATTGCTTTTTCAATTGGTGCTTCACGGGAGTTAAAATTTAATTTATATATTGGCATTTGTAGAATGTTAAAGAGAAAAAAATGTTTACTGATTATAACATACTTTATTTTGTTTGTTTTCAATAGTTTTAAAGTGCTGCTCCTTATAAAAACTGAATTGTCCTTCAAATTCAGTATTCATTTCATTGAGCTTCAGGAACACTGCAAAGAGTAAAGCAAAGAACTGATAAAAAACAAAGGACAGAAGTCCTAAAATGAAAAACAGTGCTTTCTTCTTTGGCAAGTATCATAGCTCACTTCTGTCATTTTCTCATAATTTGGGGGATTATTTTTCTATTCCAAATCCTTCAGTGGTTTCCGTTTTTTTTGAGTGCATTAAAGTTATGTTAAAGTCTAAATATCTCACTATATGCAGTCTGTAGAAGGTCAGGTTTTTGAAAAACAGATGTTGAAACAAAGGTTCAGATGCAAGTAATTTATTGAGGAAGTGCTACCAAGATAAACTGACAAAGCGAGTGGAGGAATCAGAACAGGGGAAAGGGAAGAAGTCTAACGAAGTGCAGTTTCAATCCAAAACCCTCACTACAGCCTGATGGGGCAGAAAGTATACTTCAGCCTGAAGGTGAGGGTGCTTGTTTGTGGGGTGGGTGTTTAGAATTAGTGTGTGAGACACAAAGGATCAGACTGTCAAATCAGATTGTGTTAATCAAAGATCTTACCCAGTATCAAGATTTACTAATAATTTTAAGGATACGGGATATCATGGGCCTCTACAATGCCTGCACCTCGGGCACAGAGTAATGCATGAGGTCTCTAAGTGAGGTTCCTGGAGTTACCTCACATAGGGAGAGAAACATTTAAATTACAAAGCATCTAATCTTATACTCTAGAGGGGGGAGTAGCTTACATGAATCTCCAGGAAGACAAACCTCATAAATTATAGGTTAATTAACCATAACTCTCCCTTTATCTGCAGACATTCAATAGATACGTTTTTTTTTTCTTCCTTGTAAATATCATCAGTCTATTTACCTGGAAGGAAATTGACTAGAAAATTAGATGAGGTTACCAGCTTTTGTTTCTTCACCCCAGTGATGTCTCCCCAGTGAATGGATCACAGGCCAATTGCTTTAAGTTCTTAGGTTACAAGAGATCTAAAAAGCTTTGGAAGGAATATTGACAGCAACCAATCTACAGCATGTCATAACCCAATTCTAATCTTCTTTATCCAATGCCCCTCCCTGTGCATTATGTTTCAACCTTAGCAAACCAGTTGAATTTCTCTAAATTCATTTTATTTCTTCATTTTGAGTGTTTTTTCTAAGTAGTATTATATGGGGAAACTACTATAGATTTTAATGCCAGTACGATTTCCATTGTGAACTCCTTTTATCTCTGTACTATCACTCTACACTATTTTTATATTAGCATCTACCATACTTTAGCACAATTGTTTACATATATGAAAATTATTTCCAAGTATCTCAAGTCTTTTGGGCCACTGACTCCTTGAAGATTCTGAAAATTTTCATATGATACCACATGCCACAGAATTATTTTGCATTCAATAATATGGAGCCAAAGATCCCTGAATCCCCATTATGGACCCCATATTGAGAAACCCTATAAAAATTATGTTTATTGAGAATAAGTTCTCTATTTTTTTCATCATTTCACTACTTGCACTTATCTTAATGCCTGTATATATATTGACTTGGGAAGATTAATTTTTAAGACTTTTGGGTACCTGTTTCCTTACAGATTGATCTCTCTTTTCCTCAAGTGTATAAACCACACTCATTAATAATCTCCTTTTTGCTTTCCTTGCCCATTTAAAAAATAATTTATGTTAGTTCATGCTGAGTACTGATTTCAACATTTGACATATATATTTTTGTTTGTTTTTAGTGTACAGCTTTGTACATATATTTTTTATTATTTTTTATTTTTTTTTAAAATTGTATTGGGGTATAGTTGATTTACAATGTTGTATTAGTTTTAGGTGTACAGCAAAGTGAATCTGTTATACATATATCTACTATTTTTTAGATTTTTTTCCCATATAGGCCATTTCAGAATATTGAGTAAAGTTCCCTGTGCTATACAGTAAGTCCTTTATTAGTTATCTATTTTGTATATAGTAGTGTGTATGTGTCAATCCCAAACTTCCAATTTATGCCTCCCCTTACCCCCAGCTGACCATAAGTTTAATTTCTACATATGAAACTATATTTCTGTTTTGTAGATAAGTTCATTTGTAGACTTTACTTCGATTCCACATATAAGCAGTACCATATGATATTTGTCTTTCTCTTTCTTACTTCACTCAGTATAACAAGAAGTGAATCTCTAGGTCCATCCATGTTGCTGCAAATGGCATTATTTTGTTCTTTTTTATGGCTGAGTAATATTCCATTGTATATATGTACCACATCTTCTTTATCCATTCCTCTGTTGATGGACATTTAAGTTGTTTCCATGTCCTGGCTATTTTAAATAGTGCTGCAAAGAACATTGGGGTGCATGTACCTTTTAAAATTATGGTTTTCTCCAGATATATGCTCAGGAGTGGGATTGCTGGATCATAAGGTAGCTCTACATTTAGTTTCATAAGGAATCTCCATACTGTTCTCCATAGTGGCTGTACCAGTTTGCATTCCCACAAACAGTGTAGGAGTGTTCTTTTTCTCCACACCCTCTCCAGCATTTATTGTTTGTAGATATTTTGATGATGGCCATTCTGACTGGTGTAAGGTGATACCTCATTGTAGTTTGATTTGTATTTCTCTAACAGTTGGTAATATTTAGCATATTTTCATGTTCCTCTTGGCCATCTGTATGTCTTCTTTGGAGAAACGTCTATTTAGATCTTCCACCCATTTTCTGATTGTGTTCTTTGTTTTTTTGATATTGAGCTGCATGAGCTGTTTGTATGTTTTGGAGATTAATCCCTTGTCAGTCATTTCCTTTGCAAATATTTTCTCCTGTTCTGTGGGTTGTCTTTTGTTTATGGTTTCCTTTGTTGTGCAAAAGATTTTAAGTTTAATTAGGTCCCATTTGTTTATTTTGTTTGTATTTTCACTACTCTAGGAGGTGGATCAAAAAAATATATATATATATATTTTTTTTAATGTCAGAGAGTGTTCTGCATATGTTTTCCTCTAAGAATTCTATAGTATCCAGCCTTACATTTTGGTCTTTTTCCATTTTGAGTTTTATATATATATATATAGTGTTACAGTGTGTCCTAATTTCATTCTTTTACATATAGCTCTCCAGTTTTCTCAGCACCACTTATTGAAGAGACTGTCTTTTCTCCACTGTATATTCTTGCCTCCCTTGTCATAGATTAGTTGACCATAAGTTCATGGGTCTATCTCTGGAATTTCTATCCTGTTACATTGATCTATATTTCTGTTTTTGTGCCAGTATGATAAGGATTTGCTGGCTGTATCTTTGTAGTATATTTTGAAGTCAGGGAGCCTGATTTCTCCAGCTCTGTTTTCTTTCTCAAGTTTACCTTAGCTATTTGTGGTCATTTGTGTTTCCATCGTAAAATTTTTGGTTCTAATTCTGTGAAAATACCATTGGTAATTTTATAGGGATTGCATTGAATCTGTAGATGGCTATGAGTAGTTCAGTCATTTTGACAATATTGATTCTTCCAATCCAAGAACATGGTATACCTCTCCATCTGTTTGTGTCATCTTTGGTTTAGGTCTTTTGCCTCTTTAGGTAGGTTTATTCTTAGGTATTTTATTCTTTTTAATGCAATGATAAATGGTAGTTTCCTTGATTTCTCTTTCTGATATTTCATTGTTAGTATATAGGAATGCAAGAGATTTCTGTATATTAATTTTGTATTCTGCAACTTTGCCAAATTTATTGATGAGATCTAGTAGTTTTCTGGTAGCATCTTCAGGGTTTTCTATGTATAGTATCATGTCATCTGCAAAGAGTGACAGTTTTACTTCTTTTCCCATGTGGATTCCTTTTATTTCTTTTTCTTCTCTGTTGGCTGTGGCTAGGACGTCCAAAAGTGTGTTGAAAAATAGTGATAAGAGTGGACATCCTTGTCTTGTTCCTGATCTTAGAGGAAATTCTTTAAGTTTTTCACCATTGAGAATGACATTTGCTGTGGGTTTGTCATATATGGCCTTTATTATGTTGAGGTAGGTTTGCTCTACGCCCACTTTCTGGAGAGATTTTATAATAAATCAGTGTTGAATTTTATCAAAAGCTTTTTCTGCATCTATTGAGATGATCATATAGTTTTTATTCTTCAATTTGTTGGTGTGCTGTATCACACTGATTGATTTGTAGATATTGAAAAATCCTTGCATCTCTGGTATAAATCCCACTTGATCAGGGTGTATGATCTTTTAATGTGTTGTTGGATTCAGTTTGCTGTATTTTTTTTGAGGATTTTTGCATCTATATTCTTCAGTAATATTGACCTGTAATTTTCTTTTCTTCCAGTATCTTTGTCTCATTTTGGTATCAGGGTGTTTGTGCCCTTGTAGAATGAGCTAGAGAATATTCCTTCCTCTTCAATTTTTTGGAAGATTTTCAGAAAGGTAGGTGTTAACTCTTCTTTAACTATTTGGTAGAATTCATCTGTGAAGCCACCTGGTCATGGAGTTTTGTTTGTTGGAAGATTTTTAATCACAGTTTCAATTTCAGTACTCGTTTCTGGTCTGTTCATATTTTCTATTTTTCCTGGTTCATTCTTGGGAGTTTGTATCTTTCTAAGAATTTGTTCATTTCTTTTAGGTTGTCCATTTTTTTGTGTGTTTAGTTGCTTGTAGTAATCTGTTATGATCCTTTGTATTTCTGTGGTGTCCATTGTAACTTCTTCTTTTTTATTTCTAATTTTATTGATTTGAGCCTTCTCCCTTTTTTCTTGATGAGTCTGGCTAAAGGTTTTTCAGTTCTGTTTATGTTCTCAAAGAACAAGGTTTTAGTTTCATTGATCTTTGCTTTTTTTTTTGTCTTTATTTCATTTATTTCTGCTCTGATCTGTATGATTTCTTCCCTTTTACTAACTTTCAGTGATTCTTGTTCTTCTTTCTCTGGCTGCTTTAGGGGTAAAGACAGGTTGTTTATTTGAGATTGTTCTTGTCTCCTGAGGTAACATTTATTGCTATAAACTTCCCTCTGAGAACTGCTTTTGCTGCATCCCATAGGTTTTGGATTGTTGTGTTTTTGTTGTCATTTTTCACTAGGTAATTTTTGATTCCCTCTTTGATTTCTTCAGTGATCCATTGATTATTTAGTAACATATTGGTTAGCCTGCATGAGTTTGTGTTTTTTATAGTTTTTTTTTCATGTAATTGATTTCCAATCTCATAGTGTTGTGGTCAGAAAAGATGCTTGATATGATTTCAATTTTCATAAATTTACCAAGGCTTGATTTATCACACAAAATGTAACCTATCCTGGAGAATGTTCCATGTGCATTTGAGAAGAAAGTATTCTGCTGTTTTCAGATGGAATGTCCTATAAATATCAATTAAGTCTAACTGGTCTAATGTGTCATTTAAGGTTTGTGATTCCTTATTAATTTTCTGTCTGGATGATCTGTTCATTTGTGTAAGTGAGGTGTTAATGTCTCCCACTATTATTGTGTTACTGTTGATTTCCCCTATTATGGTAATTAGCATTTGCCTTATATATTGTAGTTCTCCTATGTTGGGTGCATAAATATTTACATTTTTTATATCCTTTTCTTACATTGATCCCTTGATCACTATGTAGTTTCCTTCCTTGTCTGTGGTAACAGTCTTTATTTTAATGTCTAGTTTGTCTGATATGAGTACTGCTACTCCTGCTTTCTTTTGGTTTCCATTTACATGGAATATCTTTTTCCATCCCTTCACTTTCAGTCTGTATGTGTCCTAGGACTGAAGTGGGTCTCTTATAGACAGCATAATACAGGTCTTGTTTTTTTTATCCATTCAGCCTGTCTGTGTCATTTGGTTGGAACATTTGATCCATTTACATTTAAGGTAATTATTGACAGGTATGTTCCTATTGCCATTTTCTTAATTGTTTTGGGATCATTTTTCTAAGTCGTTTTCTTCTCTTGTGTTTCCTGCCTAGAGAAGTTCCTCTAGCATTTGCTGTAAAGCTGGTTTGGTGGTGCAGAATTCTTTTAGCTTTTGCTTTTCTGTAAAGATTTTGATTTCTCTGTCAAATCTGAATGAAATCCTTCCTGGATAGAGTAATCTTGGTTGTAGATTTTTCCCTTTCATCACTTGAAATATGTCATGTCACACCCTTCTGGCCTGCAGAGGTTCTGCTGAAAAACCAGCTGATAAACTTATGGGATTACCTTGTATGCTATTTTTTTGCTTTTCCCTTCTTGCTTTTAATTTTTAGCCTTTGTATTTTATTTTTGTTAGTTTAATTAATATGTGTTGGACTTCCCTGGTGACACAGTGGTTAAGAATCCACCTGCAAATGCAGGGGAGATGGGTTTGAACCCTGGTCTGGAAAGATCCCACATGCTGTGGAGTAACTAAGCCCGTGTGCCACAACTACTGAGTCTGTGCTCCAGAACCCATGAGCCACAACTACTGAAACATGTGTGCCTAGAGCATGTGCCCTGCAACAAGAGAAACCACTGCAATGAGAAGCCTGCACACTGAAAAGAAGTGAAACCCTAACTTGCCACAACTAGAGAAAGCCTGCATGCAGCAATGAAGACCCAATGCAGCCAAAAATAAATAAATTAATTAATTAATTTAACAAATTAATATGTCCCAGCATGTTTCTTCTTGGGTTTATCCCTATGGGACTCTCTGCACTTCCTGGACCTTGGTGACTATTTCCTTTCCCATATTAGGGAAGTTTTCAACTATAATCTCTTCAAATATTTTCTCAGATCTTCTCTCTTTCTGTTTGTCTTCTGGGACCCCTATTATTCAAATGTTGGTGCATTTAATGTTGTCCCAGATGTCTCTGAGACTGTCCTCATTTCTTTTCATTCTTTTTTCCTTATTATGCTCTGCAGCAGTGATTTCCACCATTCTATCTTCAAGCTCACTTATTCGTTCTTCTGCCTCAGTTATTCTGCTATTGATTACTTCTAGTGTATTATATATATATATATATATATATATATATATATATATATATTTTTTTTTTTTTTTTTTTTTTTTTTTTTTTTGCAGTACGTGGACCTCTCACTGTTGTGGCCTCTCCCGTTGTGGAGCACAGGCTCTGGATGCGCAGGCTCAGTGGCCATGGCTCACAGGCCTAGCCGATTCATGGCATGTGGGATCTTCCTGTACCGGGACATGAGCCCACGTCCCCTGCATCAGCAGTCAGACTCTCAACCATTGCGCCACCAGGGAAGCCCATATTTTTTATTTTATTTATTGTATTATTCACCACTGATTGTTTTTAAGTTCTTCTAGGTCCTTGTTAAACATTTCTTGTATCTTCTCAATCTGTGGCTCCATTATATTTCCAAGATCTTGGATATTTTTCCTATCATAACTCTGAATTCTGAATTCTTTTTCAGGTAGATTGTCTACCTCCTCTTCATTTAGTTAGTCTTGTACGTTTTTATGTTGCACCTTCATCTGCAACATATCCCTCTGTTGTCTCATTTTTTCAAACTTACTGTGTTTGTGCTCTCTTTTCTGCAGGCTGCATGGTCATAGTTCCCCTTGCTTCTGGTGTCTGCCCCCTGGTGAGTAAGGTTGTTCCAGGGGCTTGTGTAAGCTTCCTGGTGTGAGTAACTGGTGTCTTTGCTCTAGTGAGTGGAGCTGTGTTTTGTCCCTCTGGTGGGCAGGACCATGTCAAGGGAGGGGTGTGTTTTGGGGTGTCTGTGAGCTTGGTATGACTTAGGTAGCCTGTCTGCTGATGGGTGGGGCTGTGTTCCTATCTTTCTGGTTGCTTAGCCTGAGGCATCCAGCACTGGAGCTTACAGGCTGCTAAGTGGAGCCAGGTTTTGGTACTGAGATGCAAACCTCCAGATGAGCTCATGATGATTAATATTCCCTGAGGCTGGGAATTCACTGGTGGTCCTGAAGGCAGGACTAAGTGTCCCACCATGGGGGCTAAAGTTTGACCCCCTGGCTGGGGAACCAAGACTCAGCAAGCTGTGTGATAGGGCCAAAAAAATATATAAATAAAGGAAAGAATACAAGCAGACAACAACCAAGACAAACAATAAAAACAAAACCAGACAAAAGCAAAAGCAAACAAACAAATAAACAAAGAAAACAACCAAACAAAAAACCTAGAAGCCAACACAAATAATAAAAACAATGTTAACAAAAACAACAAACAAAACAAAACAAAACAAAAACAATGAATACAAAAAACACACAAAATGACAACACAAAGAAACGAGAAAAAATAGAAACAAAACAGATGAAAGCCAGAAAAAGAAAAAACAAAGCAAAACAAAAAAAGCAAAAAACAAAACATAAAAATAAAATAAAAATAAAAAAATATTTAAAAATTTAAAAAATAGTGAAAATAGAAAATAAAATTTAAAAAATTAAAACAAAATTAAAGCAACAATAAAAGAAAACAAAATAAAAAATATTCTATGGAGCCTTTGTTATCAGTGTCCTTGCCTTCACTGTGAGCCCCAACCAACCCCCACTTCCCCAGAAGGTCCTCCAATACCTCTTGGTAGGTCTCTGGACCCTTGCGGGCACTGTGAGGGCAGCACAGACTCTGAACTGGCCCAACTCCCATGTATATGTGCCCCCAAATTCCACAGCTACTAAAGCTAGACTAGTCTCAGTTTTGGGAGCACTTGTCCATTCATATATTCTGCAGTGACTGGATATATCAAGCCTATTGTGGAAGTATAATCCACAGCTTGTGCAGCTGCATGGAGAGATTTCAGTTCCTCTTCCTTAGTAGCACAGCCCCTGGGGTTCAGCTTTGTTTCTGACCCCACCTAAGGCATCTGCTCCCTGTCCAGGTGAGGGGGGTGAAGGCAGTGACTGGCGGGGACTGGCCCATTTTCGCAGGAAAAAGAAGGGCAGTGACTGACAGGGGCACGCTTGCTCACTTAGGTGGGAAGGGGAAGAGGCAGCGACCAATTGGGGTGTGCATTCTTGCTCAGGCAGGAGAGGGATAGGAGGCCATGACTAAAGCATACATGCTCGGTCTGATGGGATCCCCCTCTAGTGCCCAAGGAGGCTGGGGCATCAGGAAGTGACAACAGACCAGGGCACGTGTGCTCACTCTGGTGGGAGTCCCTCCCAGTGCCTGTGGAAGCAGGGGTTGGAGTGTGAGGAGAGAGGCTGTGATAGTAGCCCTGCCCCTTGTGTGCCACTCAACAATGGTGCCTCACTTCCAAGGCAGTCTGAGCTTCCTCCAGGAGCATTCCCAACTGTGGAGATTCTCATTCCCGTCCCTTCAGGCTGTCTCTATGCAGCCAACAGCAGTCCTATCCCTGGGTCCACTCTCCTAACACCTCACTTCAGCACCAGCCTCCACCAGTAGACACCTGTCTCCAGCTGGGGAGCCCAGGGCTGTGGAACAGACTGTCTATGCATGTCTTACTCTGTCTTGCCTACCACAGACTGGCCACTGCAATTTCTTCCAATAGCCTCCAAAATCCCCCTTCTATTTTAGCATATCTCACCACTGTGAGGGGGCCTCCTGGATATGGTAACCTCTCCTCTCCTTCAGCTCTCCTGCAGGGGTGCAGGTAATATCCCATTTCCTCTTTTCTTTTTTTTTTCCTTTTTTTCTCATTCATCTTACCTAGTTCCACAGGGATCTTTTCTTGTCCTTTTAGGTGTCTGAGGTCCTCTGCTAGTGTTCAGCAGGTGCTGTGTACAAATTGTTCCACTCGTAGATGTATTCTTGATGTACTTGTGGGGAGACATGAACCCCAGATCCTCCTATTCTGCCATTTTGATGTAATCCAGTCAGTATTTGACATATTTTGACTTTACCAATCCTCACTGCAAACTGATAAACTATTTTCTATTGTTACATCAATTTTAAGGTAAGACATTTGATGACCAGAATGGGTAATTGAATTGCTCAACATCACAAAATGACTAAATATCAGCATGGGGTGCCACATAGGCTGCTTGACTCTAGTGCTCCCACATTTTTCTGTTTTATTTTTAGAATTATTTTTTAACTACAGGTATAATTGACATCTAACATTATACTAGTTTCAGGTGTACAACATAATGATTTGATATTTTTATACATTACAAAATGATCACCACACTAAGTCTAGTTAACATCTGTCACCTTGCATAGTTACAAAATTATTTTTCTTGTGATGAGAACTTTTAATATCTACTATCTTCACTATTTCAAATATGCAATACAGTGTTATTAACTATAGTTGCCATGCTGTACATTACATCCTCATGAATTATTTATTTTATCGCTGGTACCTTTAGAGGTAGTGTTTTTTAACCCCCTTCACCCATTTTTAAAATTTTCACCCACTTAAAAATTTATACTTTAATTTCTAATTTTGTTGATTTTTTTAGTTACAAAAAAGTAAATATATAAACACGTGTATATAAATAGGTGTGTGTAGGTGTATGTGTATTAAGCATGTATTCACATTACAATCAACCTGAGACATAACATGTTATAAATATATTTGAAGTGCCTTGTGTTCCTCCTTCTACCAGACATATATATCTTTTTCTCTTTTCACCAGACATAACCTCTATTCTGTATTTGACTTTTGTTATTGACACTCATATCTCTCTATTTATACTTTAAGCAATATATAGAGATATTTTGCAGTAAACATTTGTACATATCACACTACATGTTATTTTTGGCAAGTCACTTTTTTCCTCAACTTGATGTTTTTGAAATTAATTCTGTCTTTATAAAATGTTATAGTAATTCATTAATATGATATGTCAAAATTTCTCTATTGTTTTCCTGAAGGAATATTTGCTTACTTCTACATTTGAATATAAGAAATAATACAGCTGAGAAAAAAATTTAAGACTATTTCCTTTTGCAAAAATGTATTTCTTGGTCTTCCCTGGTGACACAGTGGTTGAGAGTCCACCTGCTGATGCAGGGGATGCGCATTTGTGCCCCGGTCCAGGAAGATCCCACATGCCATGGAGCAGCTGGGCCCGTGAGTCATGGCTGCTGAGGAGCCTGTGCTCTGCAACGGGAAAGGCCACAACAGTAAGAGGCCCGCATACTGAAAAAAAAAAAAAAAAAGTATTTCTTTCCAGAATATTTAGGACTAAAATTCTTCTTGTAGGATATACGTATTATAAATTCTATTAGATGTTACCAAATGCATTGCAATTTGTTGGCTGTTTAAAAAATTTTGCATTAATGTAAAAATTTTCATTTAATTGTATCTTCTCAATATTTGGATGCTTAAATTTCTCACTTAATGCATATAAAACATCTAAAAGTTGGCATATTTTAATATATTCATGGCTCTCAATGGTAAGTTGACCATTCACATCTTCTGTTCTTTTTTTTTTAGCTAATAAGGTTATGTTATTTACTTTGGCTAAGCATATATATATATATATATATATATATATATATATATATATACATGAGTATATAACTTTTTTAATTTTAATGTAGTCACATCAATCTTTCACTTCATGTTTTGTAACTGTGTCATGTTTGAGAAATATCTTTCTACCCTTGATCACAGAGCTTTGAACTGTATCTATTTTTGGGTTATCTGTGACCCCACTTATATATTTTTCTATCTTAGTTCATTTAGGCTTCTATAATAAAAATGCCATAGACTAGGTCACCTACACAACAAATATTTCTTTCTCTCAGTTCTGGAGGCCAGGAAGTCCAAGATCAAGGCACTGGCAGATTCAGTGTGTGATGAGAAACTGCTTCCTGATTCACAGATAAGCTTCTTCTCACTGTGTCATCGCATGGAGCAAAGAGTGAGAGAGCTCCCTGGGGTATCCACTAAATTCATTCATTCATGAGAGTTCTACCCACATAACTTAATCATCTTTTAAAGGCCCCACCTCCTGATGCTATCACATTAAGAGACAGGATTTCAACATATGGATTTTAGGGGGACACAAACATTCTGTCCACATACAACCTTTTCATAGATACTGCAATGTCATTCTGTCTTTTCAATGATTTTGATACATGATAGGGCATTTAAAATCATTTCAGTAAGGCTTTAACTAAACTATCCCACTAACTATAATGCTAATTGCAAAATCAAATTGACTCTGAGGAATTGCTGTATCTCTTTCCAAAGTAGCATTTGACGTTTTCATCAAATTCATTTCTAATCACCAATTCCTTGATTTCTGTGATAAAAAAGTTCCTTCCTAGTTCTTTTCCAAACTCTTTACTGTCTAATATTAAAGCAAACATCTTTTCCTTAACTCTATTTTTTTGCTTCCTTTTTTAGTAGTTATACTATTTACCTATTCTCAATATAAAACCTGGTCATTTGAGAATCCCTCATCACATCTTTCATCCAGTTAATGTCAGACTCTTGATATATTGAATGACTTAACAATCCTTAGATGTGTTCCATGCTTTTTCAACATGCTGATTCTTTATCTTCCTAGATCTTCATTATTTTAGCTTGGGAATCTAGACTGTCTCAATACAACATATTTCCTTATAGTAGATAGATCTTTCTAAAATACAAATTCAATCATGTTATCCCATGGCTAAAATTTTTAAAATTACTCTTCACTTATCATGCAGTAAGAACATGGAAGCTGTAATATCATACATCTCTTTTCCCAGAACATTGAGAAATTTATGTGTCAAAATACTCCTTTATAGGTTAAATGAGTGACAAATGCTGAGAAAATAAAGTAGAACTTTTTTTTTTAATGGAAGAATTCTCAACTCTAAAAGCTAATGTGTATTTAATATGTATTTGAAATTTCTAAATAGAAATTCAGGCTCCATGTTTTCCTTGCATATCAGTATCTCTCTCTCTCTCTCTCTCTCTCTCTCTCTCTCTCTCTGTATGTGTGTATATATATATATATATTTCAATCAATGAGTGCAAATAAATCATCTTAAAGGAGAGACAGGATTATAGGAATTAGTTCAATCAATTATGTAAGCTGAGAAGTCCCAGGATCTTCAGTCTGCAAGCTGTAGACCCAGGAAAATGGGTGGTTGCGCTTCCAGTCCAATCCCGAAGGCCTAAGAACCAGGAGAACCCATGGTGGTGAATTCTAGTCAAAATTCAAAGGCCTGAGAACTGGAGGTCCAACAATGTAAATCTCAGTCTGAGAACAGGAGAAGATCGATATCTCAGCTCAAGCAGGCACGGTGAGAGATGGTGAATTCTCCCTTCCTCTGCCTTTTTGTTCTATAAGCATCTCAGTGGACTGAATCATGCCCACCCTATTGAAGAGGGCAATCTGCTTTACTCAATCAATCAATTCAAATGCTAATTTCATCTGGAAGAAAACAGAGGAAAATCTTGTTTACATTGGCCTTAGCAAAGATTTTTTGGATTTGACACCAAAAGCACAGGCAGAAAAAGCAAAAATAAACATCAAACCAAACAGTTTATGAGCAGCAATGGACACCATCAACAAAATGAAAGGTAACACATGGAATGGGAAAAATATTTGTATACTGTATATAAGTAGTTAATATCCAAAATCGGTAAGTAACTCATACTACTCAATAGCAGAAAACCTACAAATAACCCTATTAAAAATGGGCAAAGAATCTGAATAGCCATTTCTCCAAAGAAGACATACAAATGTCCAACAGGTATATGAAATTCAGGATGTTCTAGACTCCTAGAATTGAATACATTTGCTTTACTATGTAAATACTCTAGGAATTTCTAGAATTACAGAGAACTAGAAAGTTAAAAATCTTTCTTGTCAGGTAGTATTTGTGTTGAGCTAGGAGATACAGCAAAGATTTCAAGTATTAGTTACCACATTTCTTATAAGTAAATGTTATTTATTGTCTCATACATTGAGACTACAGTGCTATTCTGTTTCTTTTGGATTGGTACCTGAAGAACATAAGTGGCAGCATAAGCTACACAGTAGGCAAAGATTTCTTGACCCAATTTGACAGCCTGTTTTTCATTTTATTCAATACTGAGTTATTAAAACTCAGTAGCCTTTGAATTATTTATTAAAACTTAGTGGCTCACTAACATCTCCAGCCATTCTCCTCTACATTGAGTGCCCACAGTTAAAGACATATCCTCCGTGTGGGGTGCACTGGAATAAGACAGTGGAAGACAGCTTCTTCCATCAAGAAGTCAAGGAGTCTAAACAAAGATATGTAGTCACATAGAAAAGTATTAGAAACAGAAAATATACATTGTGTGGTACTCGATCCATGTTGGTATGTGTTAATTTTTCACAAAACACTTACGCACCCAAGCATACAGATTAAATAAATATTCAGAGTTCAATTAGAGAAGGTTCTCTGAAAGAGTACATATACAGGTATATATAAGAGCATATATTCTATGATTGCCACAAGTTGATACATGATATGCATCCTTGTAATGGTACATAAGAGTATTCTATGTGGCCTTTCCAGATAGACACTCACACTTTTTGATGTTTAAGAAATTGAATGCTCTTTGAGTAACCTGTAAAAACACTATTTTTCTAATATATTTCTGTGCCTTATACTTTGGCATGATCATTCAACATTTTCCTTTGTGTACTTTAGTTTTCCTGTTTGTAAAATGGAGATAATGTTAATTTCCCTCTCCTGTTTGCTGAGGTTGATATATACTTAAAAAGCACTCTGAAAATGGAAAGCACTTGTGTTTATTATTAGCTTTTAATATTGACCAATAAAAAAAGAGAAAAGACTCATTTGTCTGAACATTTTGCAGTAGAATTAGCAAGGGCAGCAATAGAGAAATGTGAATTATGGAAATAAATATAGGGAGAAGGCTTTTTAAAGATCACCATTTTTTCATGATTGAAATCTCCTAAAATGTTTTGAGACCCTTTTTACTGTGCTCATAAGAGGTTTTTTACAGTCAATATAGATGAAAAAGAAAATATTATTTTCCACATCAGACATAGAGAATCATTTTCTTCAGCTTAAGGAGTCTGGGTTTTCTAGTTTAAGAAGTATCAGGTTGGATTAGGACTGAAAGGAAGCATTTAATATTTTTTCCAATCTGTGACTGCATAAGAGCTTTCACTGAATTTAATTTAAATCATGTATATTATTTCTTTCATTGTGCTAAATTATTTCAACATTTAATGTTTGTAAATACAAATTACTAATTTCTTACTGAGACTGACAATTAAATAGAATTGAAACAAACATGGTATGTACTGATTATATTTGCCAAAAGTATTTCTTATTAATCACACTCAGAGAAAATAACAATGGCAAATTCAAGACACTGACACTTTATATTTTATATAATTTGTATTATATGTACTTGTTTACAGGAGAGGGACCTGTCATTACAATTTTGTTAATGTGGCATCTGATTGAATTCTTCATTTAGTTCTACTCATTTACTGTTCTCTTATTATTTTTAGTAGTAAGGAGGCAGGTTTGTTTCTGTTAAAGTCATTGATCAATAAAAACTGTATTGTAGTAGAAACTTGATAGAATAGAATTCTGTGTTGAGTTCAGATATAAAATTAACCAGTAACAGAGAATTGTTTTCAGACAATAGTTATGCTCTATCTATAAGAGAAAGCAAAACAGGAATTGAGCAATTAATCAGAGAACTTTACCAAAAAGACAGAAAAAATATATATAAATATTTTTATGTATATAAATTTATATATTTTTATTTTTTGGCTGCACTGGGACTTTATTGCTGTGCACCAGCTTTCTCTAGTAGTTCAAGCAGGGGCTGCTCTTCCTTGTGGTGCACAGGCTTCTCATTGTGGTGGCTTCTCTTGTTGCAGAGCACAGGCTCTAGGTGCGTGAGCTTCAGTAGTTATGGCACGCAGGCTCAGTAGTTGTGGTGCATGGGCTTAGCTGCTCTGCGACATGTGAGATCTTCCTGGACCAGGGCTAGAACACTTGTCCTCTGTGTTGGCAGGCAGATTCTTAATGACTGCACCACCAAGGGAGCCCAAAAACAGAATATATTAAGCACTTACAAACAATGAGTTGTTTTTGTCAGAGAATTGTACTTACATTTATTATTGAGTCTTCTAATCTAATGATTCTAAGATGAATTTAGTAAATGTTGAGAATATCCAAATAAACTGACCCAAGGACTTAAAGCAAAGCTGGTAATAATTTTTAAGTTGATAAAAGTACTATTGTTTTAGTGATAATGACCTACAATTTTATTTTGAAAAGAAAGATAAAGAAGATATAAATTTCTTGCTAAGGCATGTTAGTTAATGATAATTTTTTATATCATTACAAAACATGGTAGAATATGCTATAATATGTGGAAAAAATATATCTATATGTATATTTATGTCTTTGGGTTTATTGGGTTTATGTCTAGAATAAATTGGCTGTGTACAGAAACAGAGGTATATATCTATTAAGGTTTTTGTCTTGTTTTTATATTTTTTTCATTTTAAATCTACTATGAACTGTGAAAAACATTCAAAATAGACAGCCTGTATAATAATATGCTTGCTTAAAGCATATCATAGTCATATTTTGAATTATTCAAATAAGCTATTCAAAATTTTATTTTATTTTTTATTTCCATTTGTCTTACCTAAAATGTGTTGGATTAATTATTAAGTGTTCACTTTCCACTGTTCCTATTATGGTTAATATTCTACTGAGGAAAGTGAAGTAGGGGTTATATATTAAATTGTAATGATTTAGGAGCATTTGGCAACCATTCAGTTTGCAATAGATAAGGTATGCCCATGAACATAAATTATGCAACTACACTGACCATGTTGACAAGATAACTGCTTATTTTTATTTATTGTTGTTTACTCTAAAAGTTAGAGCATATCAAAAAGTTGAAGATCATATATATATATATATATATATATATATATATATGTATATATGCAACAACCACTACAAATAAAAAGCAAACCACAATAAGATTAGCCTATTTTCTTCTAGTCTATTGTATTCTATTTTATTCTGTTTGAATATTGAAATGGGCAAAAGTGGTCACAACATATAAACTTCCAGTTATAAAATAAGTCCTAGAGATGTAATGTAGAGCATGGTGACTACAGTTAATAATACTTTATCATATATTTGAAAATTGCTAAGAGATTAGATTTTAAAAGTTCTCTTCACAAGAAAAAAAATATATTGCTATGTGTGCTGATAAACATTAACTAGATTTATTGTGGTTATCTTTTGCAACATATATGTATATTGAATCATTGTGCTGTATATCCAAAACTAATATAATGTTATATGCTAATTATATCTCAATAAAAAATAGCTTTTCTTTCTAAAATTAAAAATATATGTGACAAATATATTGTTACTAATATTATTATTTGCTTTACAGAGTCTGTCATTTACCTTTATGTATTTCTGTCTTACTCCATGTAACAATGGACTGGTTGGAAATCTATACTGGTATAACATGAATAAAAAGGTGCATTTTGTGTATTATGAATTGAGATTCATAGTCTAACCAAATCACACATTTCCCCCTATCTTTTTAAAACATAGCTCTTCTCTTTCTCTTCCTTCCACATCTCTCCTTTTCCCCTTCCTCTACCACTGTTTCCTTCTTTTCCATTTTTTATTGCCACTGTCACAGCAATTACAGCACATCTTGGGGAGTTTTGCCATCATAAGCAGAATCATAATCTCTAAGTTAAAAAAGTTAATGAATGAACAGGAAATAACTTCCTTTTAGAAAAATTACAATTCACATCATCACAATCAAACAATTTAAATTAAAGCTTCAAGTTATCTGTAAGAAGAGAGGTAATATTTAAAATGCCATGTGAACAATGCTATCTCAATTTAAAAAATAAATTGAACAAGTTAATTCTACCTGAAGCTCATTAAGAAAACTATTAGCAAAAATGGCTAAAGTGAGATCTCCAACAAGATTACAGAACTCTAAATATAGGATTTATATTAAATACATAAATGACAAAATAAAAATTAACATTTTATCTTAGAAAATAGATACATATGAATCACCCCTTTTAAAGAGTAATATTGGTTTGTCTTAACAGCTCATACTTCTTTTTATATACAAGTTGGAGAATTGTATCTAAATTTTATATAACCTAATACCTTTTTATTTTTTTCTGTACTTCTGTGTTGAAATAAACCATCTCCCACATTACAGAAGGTTACATGATTAAATATTTCATCATTTAACTAAAGTGGTGAACATGTATAATACATTACTATATTCTTGAAATGTCTTTCTTTCAAGTCAGAAAAGAAGTGTGTATCTATGTACATGTGAGAACTCAAAAAAAAAAAGGAAAGAAAAAGTGTAAGTAATAGAAGGATAAGTGGTTCCCCATTATATCTAATTTGACTTAATGAGAAGTAGTTCTTATCTTTCAATCAGTCTCAATATAGCATAATATTCAAAATAACTTTTAGAGGAAACTTAAAGTTGGAATCGTAGCACTTTTGCATTTTATCCACTTGATTATAGATTTTCTAATTTAGCTCAAAATTTTTGAGAAGCAATTATTAAAATATATGGCATTGAATCCATTTTTATTATGAAACTTTTATATTTAATAAGAGTTGTCTAGGTTTTCAAGGGAATTTACCAATTTATGTCAATCATTTGGGTTCATAATTAAACACAATTCTTTTTTGAGATTTTTATATAAAATCTGCAGTTTTCTGTTACAGGAAAGGGGACAGTAAGTCTTAGATACATTAAATCAATGACTAACATGAATCCTTACAAAATACTGTTAGAAATCATGACATTGTTTTCCCATAGATTGTCTCAAGTCATGCCGGTCAAATAAGCACCATGATGTTAATGGTAGAATGTATTAATTCCAGATACTAGCCTTATCCATGGAAAATAGACCTACTGAAGCTGGAATATGTTGATGTTCTTGTAATAAGAGCAAGTTCAGAAATCAAGCTTGTGAGAGTAGTACTGAGGGAAGCTAGGATTAAAGAAAGGAATGGGGATGATGTGATGAGATGGATATTTCACTTCTGTGATATTCTTCCCTCAAAATCCATTAATCCAGTTAATCATGAGAAAAGAGCAGACAAACCCAAACTGGGGGACATTGTACAAAATATTTGATGAGTACACTTCAAATGTGTTGAGCCCATGAAAAATAAACAAACATTGAAAACACAAAACTGGAGAACACTAAGATGAAAAAGCAACATAGAACATGGTATATAGTAAATGTTGGAACAGAAAATATAAGAAAATTAGTGAAAAAACTAGTGAATTCTGAATTAAAGCTTTAGTTAGTTCACAATATTATACCAATTCTAAGCAAATTCTGAGTTTGATAAGTGTACTATTGTTTACATAAGATGTAAACTTTAGGAGAAACTAAGTAGAGTAAATAGGAACTCATACAATTTTTCCAACTCTTCTGAAAATATAAAATGATTTTATTATAATAATAATAAGGAACATTAGCAAAACAAAGGAAAAATGAGAAATAAGAGAATTTGTAAGAAAATTGAAAATAGGTCAAAGGGGACCAAGCTATGTGGAAACCAGTTAAAACTGCAACATTACCTGTACATTTGTTACCTGATGATATTGCGGTTTATATATGAAGATTATAGGAATCTACATTGATTCCCCAAAGCATAATATGTATATTAAGACTAATTTAAGGTTCTCATCAATCTTCTGTATGTTTCTGAATTTACACATTGACAGGATGAATAACAGGCTTTACATTGTAACTAACTTCTTGAGAAAGCTTTAGAGGTAAAATGTCAAAAGGGATATGCTCAGATTTCTATATTCAATGAGGCCATAAACTACCTGATTTTCAGAGAATGGAGTCTGTAATCAAACACTGAGTAATATGACAACATTAAGTAATGTGCAAACAGCTAGCTGAGGAAATTACCTGTAACTTTTTCAAATCCTGCTCTGTGGTCTACTGATGACATCAAAGATGGTAAACATTCCATGGGGGAAAAAATGTACTTTGGTCAAAACTTTTAGAAAAGATTACATTAAAGAAAGATGAGGTGGGCTTCCCTGGTGACGCAGTGGTTGAGAGTCTGCCTGCCAATGCAGGGGACACAGGTTCATGCCCTGGTCTGGAAAGATCCCACATGCTGTGGAGCGGCTAGGCCCGTGAGCCATGGCCACTGATCCTGTGCGTCTGGAGCCTGTGCTCCACAACGGGAGAGGCCACAACAGTGAGAGGCCCGCATACCACAAAAAAAAAAAAAAAAAAAAGAAAAAGAAAGATGAGGTGTCTTTACCTATTGAATCCTCAGAGCCTTTCAGATGATGATGTGTTTTATAAAGCTTTCTCCTGAAGGGGTTGGGCCTTTAAGATGTGTGTGTGTGTGGGGGGGGGGGGTTAAAGAAAATAGAGTGTTTACAAAATTGATTTTTGCCACTTATTATTTATTTTTCTTTTTTCCTTGGAAAACTTACCTAAATAATGACACATTAAACATTCACACAGCAAATTTACTGTCATTTTAAATCTATTTGATGGGACTATTACCTTCATAAATCTGAGCCTTTGATTCATGTATCTTTTAGTGCTTTTATATTTCAGCATTTCTGATTTTAATGCCTGCTAATGTTCCTGGCTGCTAATTTAGAGAGGTTTTTATAAATTATCTAGTTAGTCTTAGGTAGTGTAAGAACCTCACATCAATAATTATTTTGTCCAGGCCAATGAAATAAATCACAGCACACACACACATGCACACACACACACACACTGAACTGGAAGTAACACACCTTTCCCATCTGGTCTACTGTAGGTGAGCCACTAGCAGTCAGGTGTTAGGAATGGCATAGGTTGACCTTCTGTTTCCTGATGAGTAGTTATACACTCCATCTTTCATGGTTTCTGAAGTTTCCAGAATCTGAATTGGGGAAGACAGGACAGAAAAGTGCCAAGAATATAGGAAAAATCTTCTTTTCTTTTCTCTTAATAAAAAGAAAACCTATTAGCTCATATAAGTAGAAGTCCATGTGTAGGACAGAATTTAAAATTTGGTGATCCATTGGCTCATTGTTATCTCAAGGGAATCAGTCTCTTTGTCTTTCTGCTATGCCATCTAATTTGTCAGAGAAATTACTCTCAGGGTGATAGGATGGCCTAGCACCTAGCAGTAGCAATCAAATCTACACATTGCTTTATATATATCCATCGGGAGAAAATACTATTGTCTGTGCTTTCCTAGCAGCCATCCTAAAATTCATCTTGATTGGCATGTAACTGCTCCTGAAACAACTGTGTCTAGTGGAATGGATTATGTTATTTTGTAGAAGCCTACCAAAGTAGGTAGGCATTGTTATCAAGCAGTGAAGCAACAGAGGAGCCTGAAATCAGTTTTACCTGAAGGGAATGGGAGCTGTTATCTAGTACTTATTGTGTCTTTAACTTTCTGGCTGACCATGGGAAATTTTTTCAATTCCCTTGAATAGGGTAAACTTTAAAAGTTCAAAAGTTTTTTTTTCTATTTTTAAAAGTATAAAGATAAGATTAAATAACTTCTAAGATCTTCCAAAGAATATGATTTTGAAAACTCAACTTCAGAATGATTATAGAATTTTGATATTCAATAATTCAATACTTCTTATTACATGATAGACACTTTTCTAAAATTTGGGTAATTGATGTTCACATCGAACAAATGCTTTATATCTCAAGGAACCTACATTCTAGTGGAGAGGAATGAAAATAAACAAGAGAAATTAAGTTTGTAGTAAGTTGCTAGTAATAGGCACTAAGTAGGAAAAAAAAAAAAGCAGGAGAGAGATTAAGAAATGTTAGAGGGCTTCCCTGGTGGCGCAGTGGTAGAGAGTCCGCCTGCTGATGCAGGGGACACGGGTTCATGCCCCAGTCCAGGAGGATCCCACATGCCGTGGCACAGCTAGGCCTGTGAGCCATGGCCACTGAGCCTGCATGTCTGGAGCCTGTGCTCCACAACAGGAGAGTCCACAACAGTGAGAGGCCCACGTACTGCAAAAAAAAAAAAAAAAGAGACAGGTTTTATAATGTCAGATTATTGTGGCCAATTATATCACTTAACAGGTCACATGTGAACAAATATTTGGAAGGACATGGGAGTGTGCCTAGAACAGAGAGAGAGAAGAGCTGTAGGTGATGAGATTAGAGGTGGTGGGAGCCAGATCTTTGATGGGACTTGGCAGGGCACTGTAGGGCTTATGGTAAATCTAGGTTTTGGGGAACGGCTATCAGAAACAACTACTGACAGTAGTCCCTCTTCTTTCATTGTTCAGCAGATACAGGTTCAATCCTGTTACGTTTCAGGAAAGGAGGCAGGATTGGGACAGCAAGGAATGATATTTCATTAAAACCTATGCATCTGAAATGAGTCAATTACTGAAATTTTCTGTTGTTATTGATGTTAATAAAACAATAAAATGGAATTTATATGTAACATTTTATAAACACTTAAGGACAGTATCTTATAAGCTGCTGTTGGTCAAAAGATTCTACATAATATTAATAGCATTACAGAGTTCAAAATATTTACTGAAATAAAAATATATATCCCAAGCATTATTGTCATGTTTCTCACTTCACTAGCCACAAATATTTTTGCCTCTAAAATGCAGTGCACAAGTGCCAATTGTACTATGTTTTGAAATTTATGCTTCGGAGTATCTTTATAATTTGATGCTGAAAACTCCAAGGAGAATTTGGTTAGTTCTGTACTCAAATCAGTATAAATCTCTTACAGATTTTATACAAAATGAAGCTATTTATGCTACAGTACGTTCATATGCAACTTCACTGTTTGATGCAATTTTTTTTTTTTTTTTTTTTTTTTTTTTTTTGTGGTACGTGGGCCTCTCCCGCTGCAGAGCACAGGCTCCGGATGCGCAGGCTCAGCGGCCATGGCTCACAGGCCCAGCCACTCCGCGGCATGTTGGACCCTCCCGGACTGGGGCACGAACCCATGTCCCCTGCATCGGCAGGTGGACTCTCAACCACTGCGTCACCAGGGAAGCCCGATGCAATTCTTTAGTGTAGCTTGCAATGAATTTTAACTACAGTTATCAAGCCTTCTTGATTTACTTTTATTCATTAATTGTCCATTTATATAGAATGAAATAACTCTTCTCTTAGGAAATTTTATTACTTGAAAGGAAAGGATTTTATTAACACTCATAAATTCAATTTTAAATAAAAATATATTTTTCTTAGATTTATTTTCCATCAAGTGTACTGAATCTACTTTGGGAGATTTTTCACTCTGGTCACATTTCCCCCTGTATTCCTGATAACTAACAAAATGTCAATAATATGTATTCAGTATACCCAATCTTAATAGTTTTATTTTATTCAAATCTGATTATCATTGTTTGAGAATATAAATATAAATCCCAAAGTATCATCATTTCTTCCAGATTCTAATTTCATAGAAGTTTGTGATAGTAAAGAGTAATATTGTTAAAAAGATTTCCTGGTTCTCTTCAGTACTACTTCTCTTTTAAGTCATGGTGTTTTCAAAGTAAACATAAATTATTTTTCCAATTCCCTGTTATTTCAGTTCTTGAAATTATTTTCTCTCATGATCTTGTTTTCCACCATACCTCAGCCTCTGACTTCCATGGTCATTACCAAGATCTTGATATTTCCAGTAATTCAACACACACTCCATAATATCAGTGTCATGTATTCCATTCTCTGACCAATGACTTTTTTATCTTTTTGTTTCCAATCTTCAGGTGCCCTGAATCCAACAATCCTTCCACACCTCCTGGACCATTGATACTACCATGTTTTCATCTTCTAAACCTCTTCAAGTCTGGATTCCCCTCAACTCACTTTATATTTCATTGTTAATCATTATAATCACTCCTGCCTGAAAACCTTAACTTCCCTTGTTCATCTCTCACTCTGTCGTAGAACCACAGTGATGGTTAGATGTAACCCACCATCTTTGCACCATGCTCATTCAGCTGAGTGAACAACAACAGGACTTTGCTGCTGTCAGGCAGTCATATTCTACACCCTTTACTAATTTTTTCACTCCTTCAGATGACTATTTTACATGTTTTCCTTTTTCTTGAAACCTCCAATATGCCTCAGATGATCTGCATTCTCAGGTGATGGTATTACTGCCTACTTAACTGAAGAAAATTAAAGTAATTTGAAGAAATCTTCTAGAACCACCAAACTGCATTCACCCACCTACTCACATCTACATACATGAGCTCTATCTTCCTACCTTCTCCTATCTAAGGACAATTCTCTATTTATACATGGGATCCTGTATCCTACCACCTACTTGATTATGTCTGTCTGTAATCTTTCCCTCTTTTCTACATCAGGCCATTTACACTTTCTATTCTAACATTCCTGTCAGCATAGAAATAACCCATTATTTCTCCCATCCTTAGAGTCCATCTTCTTTGCTTCTTTGTCCATCAGTTACTACTCCATTTCTTTACTCACTTTTATAACAAACCATCTCAAAAGAGTTGTCTTTGTTTACTGTCCATATTCTTGTTAAAACCACAACATTGAATGCTTTCGTTAAAGTCACTTATGTCCACAATATTGCTAAACATACTTTCAAATTTCAGTGCTCAACTTAATTAGTGCTTTCATCACCAAGATTTGACATAGTTGATTCCTAATCCCCCTTACCGCATGTTCTTCCTTTGGCTTTCATGACACCAATACCTCAGTTTCCCTCCTATTTTACTGGCCATTCATTCTCCATCTTTCATGGTGGTTCTTCCTTTACTCCCAAATCTCTTCAATTTAAATTGTCCCAGGGCTCAGACTTTGACTCCCTTCTTTTCAATAGCTATAACATTTTGCAATCTTGTCTACTCTTCTGATTTTCATTATCTGTTAAATTTCCATCTCAGAATTCTCATGAACTCCAGACTCGCAGCTATATTACATTGCCTGCTTGACATCTACACTTGGATGGCTAATAGACATTTAAATCTTTTCAGGTCTAAAATTGAATTTCTCGTCTCCCTCACACCCCCCACAAACCTACTCTTCTCACAGCCTTTCCTTCTCAATCAATGACAACTGTACCAATAGAGGTGTTAGACCAAAAAATCACAGATCATTTTTAACATCCCTTATTCTGCTATATCAAATCTGTTTGAGAATCTTATGGTCTCTACTTTCAAAATATATCCAGAACCTGACTAATTCTTTCCAACTCCCCTATTCCAGCATGTCTGCGGTTGGAACAATCAATGTCTCTAGCCTGGATTTCTTCAATAGTCTCCTAGCACATCTTCCAACTTCTATCCTTGACATTTGAGAATCTCCCCTTAATACAGCAGTCAGAGGGGTCCATTTAAAATGCATTCAGATCATATCACTATTCTGCTCAAAACTGTGCAGTGATTCTCACTTCACAAAAGCAAAACTTACAAGACCCTGTAAGGTCCTGCTTGATTTCTCCCAGTTACATCTTTTAATCCAGCCCTCATAGTTTCTATTCTGCTCACTCTCCTTCAACCATACTGGCCTTCTTTCCACATTGTTGACATAGAGTGAACAGGCACTTTTTACCACAAAGCCTCTGTCTTGAATGCTTTTCCCCAAAATATCTACAAGTTTCACTAGGACTCCTTTGAGCAGTGTATTTAATATTGCAACCTGTACCATTTCCCTGACTCTCTCAACCCGCTTGCCCTTCTCTACATGTTTTTTACCCGTATACCCCTTATCACACTCTAACTTATTATTTGCTTTTAAATTAGGCTTTTTGTGTAATTTCTATTTTCACTAATAAATGTTAGCAGAAAAGCGGAAATATTTGGTTTACTAAGGTATCCCAAGGATCCACAAGTTTCCTGACTCATAATAAGCACTTATTTATTTTTAAGTAAATGAAATAACAAGAGCTAATGTTTAATGAGCACTACATATTTGTCAGGCATTATACTAAGTGTCTTATGTGTCTGATAGTTATTACTGAAACTAATGTATAGTTATTGAGGTGGACGAGTGGAGTTAGGTACTGTTCTAAGGGATTTATACACATTAACTAATTTTTTTTTTTTTTTTGCGGTACGTGGGCCTCTCATTGTTGTGGCCTCTCCTGTTGCAGAGCACAGGCTCCGGACGCGCAGGCACAGCGGCCATGGCTCACGGGCCCAGCTGCTCCGTGGCCACATTAACTAATTTTAAGTGAATAACAAACTATATGAAGTGGGTACTACTATATTTTCCATTTTGTCAAAAGAGAAATATTGAAGTACAGAGGATTTTGTAAATTGCTCTAGGCTACACAGCTAATAAATTGTGAAGCTGGTATTCACATCCAGACAGTCTGGTTCTGACATCCAAGATTCCAACCATATATATACTATTTCATGCTAGAAAGTAAGAGAGCTAAGATTTGAAGACAGGCAGTCTGATTCTAGAGCCACATTCTTAATGACCAACATATATTTCATTCACTGCTAGACTCTTAGAAATAAATCAGAGTTCATTGGCTAACTGAATGTGCTCTTTTTCAGTTCTATTAAGTTGTCAACAGGCACTAGAAAGAAAGAATAGAACGCTATAAAAGTATTTACTGTCTGCAATGTCTTTGAGATACAGGAACTTAAATAACTTCTTATGTTTAGGAACCCATTTAACCTATGTCTGCATTGAATGCTACTCTAACTGATATGTAAACAACAAGTACCTGTAAGAACATAGACATATCACTTCATCACTCTAGGCTGCATTTTTTATTTCATCAAAATGTAAAAAGTTTGAACTAAAATGACTTATAAATTTCGAATTTTGGATAAAATGTTATAAGCACAGGTGACAACAATGAATTTACATTTTACTTTTATTATTTTTTTACAATTTAACATGTATTATTTACAAAAATTTTTAATTGTCATCATAATCATCATCATCATCTAAATTTATATGCTAATAAATGCATTCACAAATGGCAATTATGAGAGGAAATGAATTTATAGGAATAATTGCAATAAATTCAACTTGCTATTTTTTCGGTTATGGGACTGTGATCATGATTTCCTCTTTATAGTTTACTTCCTAAAAAAACTCATAATACATTGTTGCTATTTGTTAAATGTCTCCATAATAGTTACAAATTTTATGTTTATGGACTTTGAGACGCCACAGAATATACTGTTTTTAAATAAAGACTTTCAAGTCCTAATTTTTTATAAGCTTTAAGAAAAAGTTGTGTAAAAGTGTCAGATAATGAAAGATATAAAATTTACCACAGAGAGAAGAGTTTCATGGGAAAGCATCTGCTAAGAACTTTGCATGGAAATTTAAGGAGTTTATTCTGAACATTTTCAGAGTATACTTTTTTTAATCAAGTGTATCTATGAAGATTTACTCATAAATAATTGAAATTTAATTTTCCTTTTCCAAATAATCCCAATTTCCATGTAAGGGTCCCAAACAATGTAACTCAGGGTTTTCTCCCTGATGAGAGTACACTTTAAACGCTGATACTGTCATTTGGAAGAAAACTTAAGCATAACTACACATCTTACCATTAATTATTTACTTCCTAATAGTAGCAGAAATTCAGAAGCTGCCATCTCACAAATACAAATTATGAAATGATCATGAGATTTTGGTCAGCATTTCTGAAACATGTGACTGATATTTACATTAGAGTTTATCATAAATATTATATTCAGTTTGCATCACAATCTTTAAATTTGTTAGTATTTTTAAACTAATATGAACTAGATATTGCTACATTTGAAAATGGACACTGTTGACTGAAAAAAAGGAAAAACAAAAACAAAACATGCATAACATGAGAGCTGTGAGTTCAGTTTTATTTGGGGTTGATTGAGGACTATAGCCTGGGAGACAGACACTCAGATAGCTCTGAGGAATTGCTCCGAAGAGTTAGCAGAGGAGGTCAGTGTATATATATGACTTTGGTAAATGGGGTACATGCAATGAAGCATACATCTCGATAGAAGGTTGCTGCTAGTCACAAGAGCAGATGTCTCCATTAAGTGATTATAGTGCTTTTCTAGGTATGAGTAGATGCAAGAAATTGGTTTCCTAAAATTTTCTCCTGAAAATACCTAACTATCCGAAGGCCTGTTTAGCCAGATTTTCCCAGAGCACAGAGTGCCTCATTGCTGATCTCATCCCTGAACTCCTTTCAGGGTATGTTTAAGGCCAGCAACTGCATTGGTTAGTGACTTCATTCCTGTAGAACCTGATGGTGAGTGATATTCTTTAGTTGGCAACACTAACAAAATTGCTTATATAATTTCTGTTTCTATCCTTGAAAATTTATTTCCATTTTAAAAGTTTATGTGTATATAAATACATACACATATATAAATTGCATTTTTGTAGATAAAACATGGTCAAAAATCATATATATGTGTATATATTCAGTATAATATTTTTAGTTTAGGAATTATTTTAGAGAAATCACAATTTTACAAAATGATTTTATCAAACTTTGCCCAAGATTAAATATTGAAATAGATAATACAAAACTGAAGAACTTAGGCTCATAGTTCATTCTATACTATATTACAAATGGATTTGTATATTCATTTTTCAAATAAGCACATAGTATATATACAAAAACTATTGAATAACATGAGGACAAAAACAAGTCAATGAATTATATATATATAATAAAACTGGTAAAAACAATTTAACAGACACATTTTATTTAGAAAAGATCTGTTTTTAAGAGTTAGGACTAATACTTATGAATGATATTTAATTATATGCAGCATATGTATTTGGATATTTATGAGATCCAAAGCTTTAACATTTAACTGTAGGTTCAATTAATTAAATATTTCCTGATTTCATTGGGAGGGATAAAAGATAATTAAAAAGTTGTTGTTGCACTTTTCTCAATCTCTCTGTAACATAGTAGAAGACTCTGGGAATAAAATTCTAAGACTTGGCGTTAGGTACTATCTCAGCTACATCTTTACATCCAAGCAATGAAACCTTCCAATCTCAATTTCTCCATCAATGAAGCCAATGCAATGATCCTCACCCTGAGAGTTGCCCATAAATTGGTTTAATGTGAAATAATATATAGCATATTGTTTATTGTTAAGCATTTGAAAAGGTGAAAGGTCAGTACTTATTCCAGCAATAATCAATGTTAAGCACAAAATCATAACTGTAGAATGTCAGTATAATTGAATTTAAATTTGGTTAATCTCATTTGTCATCTTTTTATCTCTTAAATTTTGAATTCCTCTTTCTTTAAATTATTTATTTTAATTGGAGTATAGGTGATTTACAATGTTGTGTTAGTTTCTGCTGTACAACAATGTGAATCAGTTATACATATATCCACTCTTTTTTTATTTTATTTTATTTATTTATTTATTTATTTATTTTTTTATTTTTTGCTGTACGCGGGCCTCTCACTGCTGTGGCCTCTCCCGTTGCGGAGCACAGGCTCCGGACACACAGGCTCCGCGGCCATGGCTCGCGGGCCCAGCCGCTCCACGGCATGTGGGATCTTCCGGGATCGGGGCACGAACCCGTGTCCCCTGCATCGGCAGGCAGACTCTTAACCACTGCGCCACCAGGGAAGCCCCACTCTTTTTTAAATTGTATCCCTGTATGGGTCATGACAGAGTTTTGAATAGAGTTCCCTGTGCTATGCAGTAGGTTCTTGTTAGTTATCAATTTTATATATAGTAGTTTGTATATGTTAACCCCAATTTTCCAATTTTCCTCCCCTTCCTCTTTGGTAACCATAAGTTTCTTTGCTACATCTGTGACATTTCTGTTTTGTAAATAGGTTCATTTGTACCATTTTTTTTAGACTCCACATATGATATCTGACATATATCATATGATATTTGTCTTTGTCTGACTTACTTCATGCAGCATGACAATCTCAAAGTCTATCTCTGTCACTGCAAATAGCATTATTTCATTCTTTCTATGACTGAGTAATACTGCATTGTATATATGTACCACATCTTCTTTATCCATTCCTCTGTCAATGGACATTTAGGTTGCTTCCATGTCTTGGGTATTGAAAATAGCGCTGCAGTGAACATTGAGATGATGTATCCTTTCAAAGTATGGCTTTCTCCAGATATATGCTAAGGAGTTGGAATACTGGATCATAAGGTAGGTTTATTTTTAGTTTTTTTGTAAGGAATCTCCATACTGTTTCCCATAGTGGCTGTACCAATTTACATTCCCACCAACAGTGTAGGAGGGCTCCCTTTCTCCACACCCCCTCCAGCATTTATTATTTGTAGATTTTTTGATGATGGCCATTCTAACTGGTGTGAGGTGATAACTCATTGTAGTTTTGATTTGCATTTCTCTAATAATTAGTGATATTGAGCATCTTTTCATGTTCCTCTTGGCCATCTGTATGTCTATTTAGATCTTCTGCCCATTTTGTTTTGATTGGGTTGTTTGTATTTTTTGATACTGAGTTGCATGAGTTATTTGTATATTTTATAGATTAATCTGTTGTTGGTCATTTCATTTGTAAATACTTTTTTCCCAGTCTGTGTTTTTTTTTTCTTTTTCTTTTTGTGGTTGGTTTCCTCTTCTATGCAAAAGCATTTAAGTTTAATTAGGTCCCATTTTTTTTGTTTTATTTTCATGTTCACTAATCTAGGAGGTGGATTGAAAAAGAGCTTGCTGCAATTTATGTCAGAGGGTGTTCTGCCTATGTTTCCCTCTACAAGTTATATAGTATCCAGGCTTACATTTAGGTCTTTAATTATTTTGAGTTTATTTTTATGTATGGGATTAGGGTATGTTCTAATTTCATTCATTACATGCAGCTCTCCAGTTTTCCCAGCACCACTTATCGAAGAGGCTGTATTTGCTCCCCTGTATATTCTGGTCTCCTTTGTTATAGATCAGGTGACCATAGGTGCATGGGTTTTTCTCTGGACTTTCTATCCTGTTTCACTGATCTATATTTCTGTTTTTGTGCCAGTACCATACAGTACTATACTACTGTAGCTTTGTAGTATAGTCTGAGGTCAGGGAGTCTGATTTCTTCAGATCCGTTTTTCTCTCTCAAGATTGCCTTGGCTATTTGAGGTCTTTTGTATCCCCATACAAATTGTAAAATTTTTTGTTCAAATTCTGTGAAAAATACCATTGGTAATTTGATAAGTGTAGCATTGAACTTGTAGATTACTTTGGTTAGTTTAGTCATTTTGACAATATTGATTCTTCTAACACAAAAACAGAGTATGTCTCTTCTTCTGTTTGCATCATCTTTGATTTCTTCCATCATTATCTTTAAGTTTTCTGAGTACAGGTCTTTTGCCTCCTTAAGTCGGTTAATTTGTAGGTATTTAATTTGTTTTGATGCAATGGTAAATCAGATTGTTTCCTTAATTTCTTTTTTTGATGTTTCATTGTTAGTGTGTAGGAATGCAAGTGATTTAGGTGCATTAATTTTGTATCCTGCAACTTTACCAAATTCATTGATGAGATCTAGTAGTTTGTTTGTAGCCTCTTTAGAATTTTCTATGTATAATAGAATGTCATCTGCAAACAGTGACAGTTTTACTTCTTCTTTACCAATTTGGATTCCTTTTATTTCTTTTTCATCTCTGATGGCTGTGGGTAGGACTTCCAAAACTATGTTGAATAAAAGTGGCGAGTGTGGACATCATTGTCTTCTTCCTGATCTTAGAGGAAATGCTTTCAGTTTTTGACCACTGAGAATGATGTTTGTGTTTGTTTTGTTGAATATGGCCTTTATTATGTTGAGGTAGGTTCCCTCTATGCCCACTTTCTGGAGAGTTTTTATCATAAATGGGTGTTGATTTTTGTCAAAAGTCTTTTCTGCATATACTGAGATGATCATATGGTTTTTATTCTTCAATTTGTTGATGTGGTGTATCACAATGATTGATTTGTAGATATTGAAAAATCTTTGCATCCCTGGGATAAATCCCACTTGATCAGGGTGTGTGATCATTTAATGTGTTGTTGGATTCAGTTTGCTAGTATTTTGTTAAGGATTTTTGCATCTATATTCATCAGTGATATTGGCCTGTAATTTTCTTTTTTTGTGATATCTTTGTCTGGTTTTTATGTCAGGGTGATGGTGGCCTCATAGAATGAGCTTAAGAGAGTTCCTTCCTCTACAATATTTTGCAATAGATTGAGAAGGATAGGTGTTAACTCTTCTATAAATGTTTGATAGAATCTACCTGTGAACTCTGGTTCTTGACTTTTGTTTGTTGGAATATTTTTAATCACAATTTCAATTTCAGTACTTGTGATTGGTATGTTGATATTTTCTGTGTCTTCCTGCTTCAGTCTTAGAATGTTGTGCCTTTCAAAGTATTTTTCCATTTCTTCTAGGTTGTCCATTTTATTGGCATAAATTTGCTTGTAGTAGTCTCTTATGATCCTTTGTATTTCTGTGGTGTCAGTTGGAACTTCTTTTTTCATTTCTAAATTTTATTGATTTGAGTCTCTCTCTATATATTTTTTTTTGATGAGTCTGGCTAAAGTTTTATTGATTTTGTTTATCTTCTCAAAGAACAAGCTTTTAGTTTCATTGATCTTTGCTATTTTTTTCCTTTCTATTTTATTCATTTCCATTCTGACCCTTATGGTTTCTTTCCTTCTACTAGCTTTAACTTTTGTTTGTTCTTCTTTCTCTAGTTGCTTTATGTGTAAGTCTAGGTTGTTTATTTGAGATTTTTCTTGTTTCCTGAGATAAGAATACATTGCTATAAACTTCCCTCCTAGAACTGTTTTCTTGCATCCCATAGGTTTTGGATCACTGTGTTTTCATTCTTGTTTGCTTCTTGGTATTTTTTGATTTCCTTTTTGATTTGTTCAGTGATCCACTGGTGTTTAGTAACATATTGTTTAGTCTCCATGGGTTTGTGTTTTTTAAAGTTTTCTTTATCCTGTAATTGATTTCTAATCTCATAGCATTTTGGTTGAAAAAGTGCTCAGTATAATTTCAATTGTGTTAAATTTATGAAGCCTTTACCTGTGACCCAAGATGTGATCTATCTTGGAGAATATTCCATGTGCAGTTGAGAATAAAGTATATTCTGCTTCTTTGGAATGGAATGTCCTATAGATATCAACTAAGTCTATCTGGTCTAATGTCTTTTAAGGCTTGTGTTTCCTTATTAATTTTCTGTCTCACTGATCTGTCAATTGATGGGGTGTTAAAGCTCCCACTATTATTGTGTTATTTTTGATTTCCCCTTTTATGGCTGTTAACATTTACCTTATATATTGAGGTGCTCCTACATTGGATGCATATACATTTACAATTGTTATATCTTCTTCTTAGATTGATTGCTTGATCATTATGTAGTGTCCTTCCTTGTCTCTTGTTACAGTCTTTATTTTAAAGTCTATTTTGTCTGATATGAGTATTGCTACTTCAGCTTTCTTTTGATTTCCATTTGTATGGAATACCTCTTTCCATCCCCTCATTTTCAGTCTGTAGGTGTCCTTAGGGCTAAAGTAGGTCTCTTCTAGACCGCATATATATATAGGTCTTGTCTTTGTATCCATTCAGCTAATCTATGTCTTTTGGTTACAGTATTTCCTCCATTTACATTTAACATAATTTTCAATATGTGTGTACCTATTGCCATTTTCTTAATTGTTTTGGGTTTGTTTTTGTAGGTCTTTTTTCTTCCCTTCCTCTTTTGGTCTCCTCTCTTCTGTTTCCCCTGTAGAGAAGATCCTTTAGTATTTGTTGTAGAGCTGGTTTGGTGGTGTTGAATTCTCTTAGCTTTTGCTTGTCTGTAAAGCTTTTGATTTCTCTGTCAAGTCTGAATGGGAGCTTTGCTAGGTAAAGTATTCTTGGTTGTACATTTTTCCCTTTCATCACTTGAAATGTATTGTGCCACTCTATTTTGGCCTGCAGAGTTTCTGCGAAAAAATCAGCTGAGGGACTCCCGGTGGCACTGTGGTTGAGAGTCCGCCTGCCGATGCAGGGGACATGGGTTCATGCCCTGGTGCGAGAAGATTCCACATGCCGTGGAGTGACTGGGCCTGTGAGCCATGGCCACTGAGCCTGCGTGTCTGGAGCCTGTGCTCCACAACTGGAGAGGCCACAACAGTGAGAGGCCTGTTTACTAAAAAAAAAAAAAAAAAAAAAAAAAAAAAAAAAAAAAATCAGCTGAACCTTATCTGGATTCCCTTGTATATTATTTGTTGCCCTTCCCTTGTTACTTTTAATTTATTTATTTTGTGTCTTTATTTTTGTCAGTTTGATTAATATGTGTCTCAGTGTGTTCCTCCTTGGATTCATCCAATATGGGATTCTCTGTGTTTCCTGGACTTTAGTGAATGTTTCCTTTCTCATGTTAGGGAAGTTTTGGGCTATAATATCTTCAAATATTTTTACAGACTCTTTCTCTTTCTCTTCTCCTTCTGGGACCCCTATAATATGAATGTTGGTGCACTTAATATTGGCCCAGAAGTCTCTGAGACTGTCCTCATTCCTTTTCATTCTTTTTTCTTTATTCTGTTCTGTGGCAGTGATTTCCACCACTGTGTCTTCCAGCTCACTTATTCATTCTTCTGCCTCAGTTATTCTGCTATTGATTCCTTTTAGAATATTGCATTTCAGTTATTGTATTTTTCATATCTGTTTGTTCTTTAAATCTTCTAGCTCCTTGTTAAACATTTCTTGTATCTTTTTGATCTGTGCCTCCACTCATTTTCTGAGATTTTAGATCATCTTTACTATCATCACTCTGAGTTCTTTTTCAGATAGATTGCCTATCTCTTCTTCACTTAGTTGTTCCTGTGGGTTTTTACCTTGTTCTTTGCTTTGCAACATATTTCTCTGTCATCTCAATTTGTCTTACTTTCTGTGTTTGTAACCTCCTTTCCACAGGCTGCAGGATCATAGTTCCCCTTGCTTCTGGTGTCTGTCCCTTGGTCGGTGAGGTTGGTCTGGTGTTTGTGGTGGCTTCCTGGTGGGAGGTCCTGGTGCCTGCCCTCTGGTGGGTGGAGCTGGGCCTTGTCCCTCTGATTGTCATGGCCCTGTCATGGAGTGTGTTTTGTGGTGGTTGTGAGCTCAGTACAACTTTCAGCAGCCTGCCTTCTGATGGGTGGGGCTGTGTTCTTATCTTGGTGGTTGTTTGCTCTGAATCTTTCCAGCTCTGGGGACTGCAGCTTTTTCTATGAGTCTGAGTCTTGGTGCTAAAATGTGGACTTCTGAGTGATCTCAGTTCAATCAGTATTCCCTGGGACTTCTGCTATCTGTGTCCTTGCCCTCATTGTGAGTGACAATTGACCTTTGACTCCCCAGGCATCTCTCTAAGACCCCTAGGTATGTGTAGTCCAGGTTCCCTTGGAGGCACTGCTTTCTGCTGGGTCCCATGCAAGTGAGACCATGTGTGTGCCCTCCAAGAGTGTAGTCTCCATTTCCCCCAGCCCTGTGGAGTTCCTGCACTCAAAACCTGCTGGACTTCAAGGCTAAATGCTCTGGGTTTTTTTCCTCCTGATGCCTGACCCTCAGACTGTCTTGGAGTGCTATATTATGTGGGAACATCCCTGTGTAGTCTGCATGGGTTTAATAATTTTTGTTGTGGTGACCAGAGCTTAAACTGGACATTGAGAAGGACCTCTCCTTTGTGTTTGTCACTGTTCTGTCAGAGGTGGGGTCTGCTCCCTAGTTGTTGGAGTAGAGGCTCCCAGATCTGTTTCTTAGCTGTGTTTCTGATTTGCAGTTCAAGGGATTGGAGCACTCCCACCAAGAGGGAGGCCACTGAGAATTCCTTTTCTGGAGCTGTTCAACTGTGAGTGTTGTCTGTTGTGTCACCTTTCACTCATTGAGCTCTCAGATTACACTGTTGTTGGCACTGCTCTTGGCCCTACCTTAACTGTGGGTATGCTGGCAATTGGTCCTGTTGTCCTTTAGATGTTGTTTCACCAGGCCACCAGCATAAATACACTGAAATCAAGTACCAAGATTACAGTATTCATGGATCTGGACCCACTGTGGGTGCTATGGCGGCAGCTCAGACTCTGGCCTGGCCCATTCCCCATGTGTATGTGCCCATATAGTCTACAAATGCTAAATCTAGGCCTGTCTCAGCTGTGTGAGAACTCGTTGTCTGTTCCGATGTTCTGTATGTACTAAGTTTACAAAGCCAGTCAAGGGGGTGTCAATTTTCAGTTTGCACAGCTGTGAGGAGAGATTTCAGCTTTTTTTCCTTAGTTGCATGGCCCCTGTGGCTCAGCTGTGGTTTCAGCCCCATCACTGTGTGTGGGTCACCCACAGGGGTCTTCCCCCGAGGCTGCCCTGGAGCACATGAGTCCACCCTGGTGAAGAGAGCATGCAGAGGCGTGCAGTGGCCATCGTTGTGGGACCCCTTGCAGTGATGGGCATGTGGGGGAGCCAGCAGCCACAGGCATGAGAGAGTCTTCCCTGATGGGGGCTCTTCTTAGTGCCTGGGGAGGCTGGGGCCAGAGTGTGAAGAGAGAGGCTGCAATGGTGGTCCCACCCCTTGCTTGTCACTTACCAAAGGCACTTTGCTTCTATGGCAGTCTGTGTTACCTCCACAAGCATTCCAGGTTTTGGATTTCCTTACTCCCATCCCCTCAGGCTCTCTCTTCATAGCCAAAGGCAGTTGTCTTCACAGATTTGCTCTCCAAACTCCACTTCCCAGCACCCAGTCCCCGTCCACACTGGTGCACACATCTGTCAGGTTGGGGTGTCCAGGTCAGTGGAACAAACCATCTGTGTAGGTCTCACTCTGTCCTTCCTGCCACAGACCAGTTGCTGCACTCTCCTCCAATAGTCCTCCTGAAGCTCCCTTTCTGTCCCAACTGATCTCCCTGCTGGTGAGGGGGCTTCCCAAGATTCAAGAACTTCTCTCCTTCATCTCCCCACTCCAGGGGCACTGATCCCAACCTGCTCCCTTTCCTCTTATTTTTCCCTTCTTTCTTTCATTCTACCCAGTTACATGGGGCTATTTCTTGTCCAAGGTGTCCAAGATGTTAGTATTCTGCTGGTGCTCTGTGAGAATTGTTCCATTCATAGATGTATTCTTGATGCAATTGTGAGGAGAGATTAACTCCATGTCCTCCTAATCTACCATCTTGACCTTCTTCTCTTGAATTACTCTTTATATCCTAATTGATAAACAACTGATTAATCTTCAAGGCTACAAAAATAACACTTTCCCATTTATCAGTCATATATTTTGTGATTAAAAATATATTGCATATATTTATTTAGGGAGATGGAACTTGTGGAGTTTTAAAAACACTTCTATGTGAACAAAAGAAACACCATACTGTAATATATCTAATATTGTGTAATTTGTCTAATTGTATAATATCAAATGTTTTGTTATCAATTTATATGAAGTCAATGTTTTAATTTATAAATTTGCTTTGAGTTGCTATTTTCCATGTCATGTGTATGAAAAGTCATGTGCTTCAGGACTGTATACCAGGTTTTGTTTTGTTTTTCCAAAATACATATGCTTATTCCACATTCTAGAAATATTATACCCATATTTCTTGTGGAGGTACTGGGTGCACATATTTATTTAGAAAATATACTGGGTTACTTCAGTTTGTACAGCCATATATGAACTATAAGTGTGCCACAATATTCAAATAGCAGAAGTTATGAACATTCCCAGCACATGGAGAACATATGTGTCAGATATTGTGATTGATGTTTTCCATATATAGCCCCATTTAATCAACACAACAATCCTTATTAGACCCAACTTGCAGATGAAAAACCTAAAGCTTGATAATTTGAACAATTTGCTGGAGATTGGTGCTGGGGACTAATGCAAGACCGTATGAATCTACTAATATTTGTAATGAATTCAGTACAAGGAATTGTAACAAAAATAAAACAAGCAGAACTAAAAATAAGAGTTTGTAAACATTTTTAAAGTAAAGCTAAAAATAAGTTAATTTGGGGGAGAGAGGGGGAAGATGGTGGAAGAGTAAGATGTGGAGATCACCTTCCTCCCCACAGATACATCAGGAAATCCATCTACACGTGCAACAACTCCTACAGAACACCTACTTAATGCTGGCAGAAGACCTCAGACCTCCAAAAAGGCAAGAAACTCCCAACGTACCTGGGTAGGGCAAAAGAAAAAAGAAAAAAAGAGAAACAAAATAATAAGAAAGGGACCTGCACAAGTGGGAGGGAGCCGTGAAGGAGGAAAGGTTTCCACACACTAGAAGCCCCTTCCCAGGGGGAGACTGCGGGTGGCAGAGGGGGGAATCTTCAGAGTAGCGGAGGAGAGCACAGCAACAGGGGCGTGGAGGGCAAAGCGGAGAGATTCCCACACAGAGGAGCGGTACCAACCAGAATTCACCAGCCTGAGAGGCTTGTCTGCTCACCCACCGGGGTGGGCGGGGGCTGGGAACTGAGGCTCGGGCTTCGGTCGGATCGCAGGGAGAGGACTGGTGGCATGAACACAGCCTGCACAGGGTTAGTGTACCACGGCTAGCCAGGAGGGAGTCGGAGAAAATTCTGAACGGGCTGAAGAGGCAAGAGCCTTTTTCTTCCCTTTTTGTTTCCTGGTGCACGAGAAGAGGGGATTAAGAGTGCTGCTTAAAGGAGATCCAGAGACGGGTGTGAGCTGCAGCTAACAGCACAGACACCAGAGATGGGTGTGAGACGTTAACGCTGCTGCTGCCATCAACAGGAAGCCTGTGTGTGAGCACAGGTCACTGTCCACACTTCCCTTCCGGGGAGCCTGTGCAGCCTGCCACTGCCAGGGTCCCAGGATCCAGGGACAACATCCCCGGGAGAATGCACATTGTGCCTTGGGGTGGTGCGACATCATGCTGGACTCTGCGGCCACAGGCTCACCTCACATCCACACCTCTCCCTTTGCCCGACCTGAGTGAGCCAGAGTCCCTGAAACAGCGGCTCCTTTTACCCAGTCCTGTCTGAGCAAAAAAACAGTTGCCCTCTGGGGACATACACTCAGATGTGGGGCCAAATCCAAAGCTGAGCCTCTGGAACTGTGTGAACAAAGAAGAGAAAGGGAAATCTCTCACAGCAGCCTCAGGAGCAGTGGATTAAAGCTCCACAATCAACTTGATGTACCCTGCATCTGTGGAATACATGAATAGACAATGAGTCATCCCAAATTGAGGAGGTGGACTTTGAGAGCAAGGTATATTATTTTCTCCCCTTTTCTTTTTTTTTTTTTTTCTTGCGGTACACAGGCCTCTCACTGTTGTGGCCTCTCCTGTTGCAGAGCACAGGCTCCAGATGCACTGGCTCAGCAACCATGGATCACAGGCCTAGCCGCTCCACAGCATGTGGGATTTTCCTGGACCAGGGCACAAACCCACATCGCCTGCATTGGCAGGAAGACACTCAACCACTGTGCCACCAGGGAAGCCCTCCTTTCCTCTTTTTGTGAGTGAGTATGTGTATGCTTTGTGTGAGATATTGTCTGTATAACTTTGCTTTCACCATTTCTCCTAGGGTTCTGTCCACCCATTTTTTTTGTTTGTTTGTTTTTTATTTGCTTGTTATTTTTTACTTAAATTTTTTTCTTAAGAATTACTTTTTATTTTAATAACTTTATTTTATTTTATCTTACTTTATTTTATTTTATCCTCTTTCTTTCTTTCCTTCTAGCTTTTCTCCCTTTTACTCTGAGCTGTGTGGATGAAAAGCTCTTGGTGCTGCAGCCAGGAGTCAGTGTTGTGCCTCTGAGTGGGAGAGCCAAACTCAGGACACTGGTCCAAAGAGACCTTCCAGCTCCATGTAATATGAAATGGTGAAAATCTCCCAGAGTTCTCCATCTCAACACAAACAACCAGCTTCACTCAACGACCAGCAAGCTATAGTGCTGGACACCCTATGCCAAACAACTAGCAAGAGAGGAAAACAAACCCACCCATTAGCAGAGATGCTCTCTAAAATAATAATAAGGCCACAGACACCCCAAAACATACCACCAGATGTGGTATGGACCTGCCCACCAGAAAGACAAGATCCAGGCTCATCCACCAGAACACAGGCACTGGTCCACACAACCCACTGAAACAACTTTAGCCACTGGGGACAGACACTGAAAACAATGGGAACTACGAACCTGCAGGCTGCAAAAAGGAGACCCCAAACACAGGAAGATAAGCAAAATGAGAAGACAGAAAAATGCACAGCAGATGAAGGAGCAAGATAAAAACTCACCAGACCTAACAAGTGCAGAGGAAATAGGCAGTCTACCTGAAAAAAAATTCAGAATAATTCTAGTAAAGAAGTTCCAAAATCTTGGAAATAGAATAGAGAAAATTCAAGAAACATTTAACAAGGACCTAGAAAAACTAAAGCTGAAACAAGTAATGATGAACAACACAATAAATAAAATTAAAAATACTCTAGAAGGGATCAATAGCAGAATAACTGAGGCAGAAGAAAGGAGAAGTGACATGGAAGGTAAAATAGTGGAAATACAAATTGCAGAGCAGAGTGAAGAAAAAAGAATGAAAAGAGCTGAGGACAGTTTCAGAGACCTCTGGGACAACATTAAACACACCAACGTTCGAATTATAAGGGTCTCAGAAGAAGAAGAGGAAAAGAAAGGGACTGAAAAATATTTAAAGAGATTATAGTTGAAAACTTCCCTAATATGGAAAAAGGAAGAGTTAATAAAGTTGAGGAAGCACAGAGAGTTCCATACAGGATAAATCCAAGGAGAAACACACCAAGACACATATTAATCAAACTGTCAAAAATTAAATACAAAGAAAACATATTAAAAGCAGCAGGGGAAAAACAACAAATAACACGCAAGGGAATCCCCATAAGGTTAACAGCGGAACTCTCAGCAGAAAATCTGCAAGCCAGAAGGGACTGGCAGGACATATTTAAAGTGATGAAGGAGAAAAAACTACAACCAAGATTACTCTACCCAGCAAGGATCTCATTCAGATTTGATGGAGAAATTAAAACCTTTACAGACAAGCAAATGCTGAGAGAGTTCAGCACCATCAAACCAGCTTTACAACAAATGCTAAAGGAACTTCTGTAGGCAAGAAACACAAGAGAATCAAAAGACCTACAGTAACAAACCCAAAACAACTAAGAAAATGGGAATAGGAACATACATATTGATAATTATGTTAAATGTAAATGGATTAAATGCTCCCAACAAAAGACACAGACTGGCTGAATGGATACAAAAACAAGACCCATATATATGCTGTCTACAAGAGACTCACTTCAGACCTAGGTAAACATACAGACTGAAAGTAAGGGGATGGAAAAAGATATGCCATGCAAATGGAAATCAGAAGAAATCTGGAGTAACAATTCTTATACCATAAAAAATAGACTTTAAAGTAGACTATTAAGAGACAAAGATGGACACTACATAATGATCAAGGGATTGATTCAAGAAGAAGATATAACAGTTGTAAATATTTATGCACCCAACATAGGAGCACCTCAATACATAAGGCAAATACGAACAGCCATAAAAGGGGAAATCAACAGTAACGTATTCATAGTAGGGGACTTTAACACCCCACTTTCAGGAATACACAGATCAACCAAAATGAAAATAAATAAGGAAACACAAGCTTTAAATGATACATTAAACAAGATGGAGTTAATTGATATTTATAAGACATTCCATCCAAAAACAACAGAATACACATTTTTCTCAAGTGCTCATGGAACATACTCCAGGATAGATCATATCTTGGGTGACAAATCAAGCTTTAGTAAATTTAACAAAATTTAAATTGTATCAAGTATCCCTTTGGACCACAATGGTATGAGACTAGATATCAATTACAGGATAAGATCTGTAAAAAATACAAATACATGGAGACTAAACAATATACTACTTAATAACGAAGTGTTCACTGAAGAAATCAAAAAAATACCTAGAAACAAATGACAATGGAGACACGATGACCCAAAACCTATAGGATGCAGCAAAAGCAATTCTAAGTGGGAAGATATTAGCAATACAATCCTACCTTAAGAAACAGGAAATATATCGAATAAAAAACCTAACCTTGCACCTAAGCAATTAGAGAAAGAAGAACAAAAAAGAAAAAACCCAAAGTTAGCAAAAGGAAAGAAATCATAAAGATCAGATCAGAAATAAATGAAAAAGAAATGAAGGAAATGATAGCCAAGATCAATAAAACTAAAAGCTGGTTCTTTGAGAAGATAAACAAAATTGATAAACCATTAGCCAGACTCATCACGAAAAAAAGGGAGAAGACTCAAATCAATAGAATTAGAAATGGAAAAGGAGAAGTAACAACTGACACTGCAGAAATACAAAAGATCATGAAAGATTACTACAAGCAGCTCTATGCCAATAAAATGGACAATGTGTACTAAATGGACAAATTCTTAGAAATGCACAACCTGCGAAGACTGAATCAGGAAGAAATAGAAAATATGAAAAGACCAATCACAAACATTGAAATTGAAACTGTGATTAAAAATTTTCCAACAGAATCTGAGGAAGATGGCGGAAGAGTAAGACGCGGAGATCAACTTCCTCCCCACAGATACATCAGAAATTCATCTACACGTGGAACAACTCCTACAGAACACCTACTGAACGCTGACAGAAGACCTCAGACCCCCCAAAAGGCAAGAAACTCCCCACATACCTGGGTAGGGCAAAAGAAAAAAAAGAATAAACAGAGACAATAGGATAGGGACGGGACCTGCACCAGTGGGAGGGAGCCGTGAAGGAGGGAAGGTTTCTACATACTACAAGCCCCTTCGTGGGCGGAGACTGCAGGTGGCGGAGGGGGAAAGCTTCGGAGTAGCAGAGGAGAGCACAGCAACAGGGGTGCGGAGGGCAAAGCGGAGAGATTCTAGCACAGAGGACCGTGCCCTCAGGCACACACCAGGCCGAGAGGCTTGTCTGGTCGGCCGCCGGGGTGGGCGGGGCTGGGAGCTGAGGCTCGGGTATCGGCTTTCAGTCGGAGCGCAGGGAGAGGACTGGGGCTGGCGGCAGGAAGAGAGCCTGAAGGGGTTAGTGCACCACGGCTAGCCCGGAGGGAGTCCGGGGAAAGGCTCTGGAGCTGCTGAAGAGGCAAGAGACTTTTTTCCCTTTTGTTTCCTGGTGCGCGAGGAGAGGGAATTAAGAGGGCTGCTTGGGGAAGCGCCAGAGACAGGCACGAGCCGCGGGTAAGACACGGAACTCGGAGACAGGCGTGGGCAGCGGCCGCCGCCGCCCGCCGCCGGCCGCCACCGCCGCCGCGGCCCGCGGGGCCTGTGTGCGAGCACGGGTCACTGTCCGCCCCGCCTTCCGGGGCGCCTGTGCACCCCACCACTGCCGGGGTCCCGAGACACGTGGGGGCCTTCCTGGGAAAGCGCACGGAGCGCCACGGGCTGCTGCAACGTCACGCCGGCCTCTGCCGCCGCTGGCCCGCCCCACACTGCGTGCCCCTCCCTCCCCTCTGCCTGAGTGAGGCAGAGCCCCCGAATCAGCGGCTCCTTTAAACCCGTCCTGTCTGAGCGAAGAACGGATTCCCTCCGGCGACCTACGCGCAGAGGCGGGGCCAGGTCCAAAGCTGAGACCCGGGAGCTGTGAGAGCAGAGACAGGGAAATCTCTCTGTGCAGCCTCGGAGGGAGCGGATTAAAGCTCCACGGTCCATTTGATGCGCCCTGCGTCTGTGGAGTGCATGAATGGACAGCGAATCATCCCAAATTGAGGAAGTGGACTTTGAGGACAAGATTTAAGACTTTCCCCCCTTTTCCACTTTTTACAACGAATTATTCCAAATTAAGGAGGTGGACTTAGACAGCAAGTTTCAGACTTCTCGCTCCACATAATATCAAGCAGCGAAAATCTCCCAGAGATCTCCATCCCAACACCAGCACCCAGCTTCAGTCAACGACCAGCAAGCTACAGTGCTGGTCACCCTATGCAAAGCAACTAGCAAGGCAGGAGCACAACCCCACCCATTAGCAGAGAGGCTACCTAAAAACATAATAAGGCCATAGGCACCCCAAAACACACCACCAACGTGGACCTGTCCACCAGAAAGACAAGATCGAGCCTCAACCACCAGAACACAGGCATTAGTCCCCCCCCACCAGGAAGCCTACACAACCTACTGAAACAACCTTAGCCACTGGGGTCAGACACCAAAAACAATGGGAACTACTAATCTGCAGCCTGCAAAAAGGAGACCCCAAACACAGTAACATAAGCAAAATGAGAAGACAGAAAAACACACAGCAGGTGAAGGAGCAAGATAAACACATACCAGACCTAACAAATGAAGAGGTAATAGGCAGTCTACCTGAAAAAGAATTCAGAATAATGATAGTAAAGCTGATCCAAGATTCTATTTCCAAGATCCATAATCTTGGAAATAGAATAGACAAAATGCAAGAAACACTTAACAAGGACCTAGAAGAACTAAAGATGAATCAAGCATCGATTAAAAACACAATAAATGAAATGAAAAATACTCTAGATGGGATCAATAGCAGAATAACTGAGGCAGAAGAACAGATAAGTGAGGTGGAAGATAAAATAGTGGAAATAACTGCTGCAGAGCAAAATAAAGAAAAAAGAATGAAAAGAACAGAGGACAGTCTCAGAGACCTCTGGGACAACATTAAACGCACCAACATTCGAATTATAGGGGTTCCAGAAGAAGAAGAGAAAAAGAAAGGGACTGAGAAAATATTTGAAGAGATTATAGTTGAAAACCTCCCCAATATGGGAAAGGAAATAGTTAATCAAGTCCAGGAGGCACAGAGAGTCCCATACAGAATAAATCCAAGGAGAAATACACCAAGACACATATTAATCAAACTGTCAAAAATTAAACACAAAGAAATCATATTAAAAGCAGTAAGGGAAAAACAACAAATAACACACAAGGGAATCCCCATCAGGTTAACAGCTGATCTCTCAGCAGAAACTCTACAAGCCAGAAGGGAGTGGCAGGACATAATTAAAGTGATGAAGGAGAGAAACCTGCAACCAAGATTACTCTACACAGCAAGGATCTCATTCAGATTTGATGGAGAAATTAAAACGTTTACAGACAAGCAAAAGCTGAGAGACTTCAGCACCACCAAACCAGCTTTACAACAAATGCTAAAGGAACTTCTCTAGGCAAGAAACACAGCAGAAGGAATATACCTACAATAACGAACCCAAAGCAATTAAGGAAATGGGAATAGGAACATACATATCAATAATTACCTTAAATGTAAATGGACTAAATGCTCCCACCAAAAGACACAGAGTGGCTGAATGGATACAAAAACAAGACCCATATATATGCTGTCTACAAGAGACCCACTTCAGACCTAGAGACACATACAGATTGAAAGTAAGGGGATGGAAAAAGATATTCCATGCAAATGGAAATCAAAAGAAAGCTGGAGTAGCAATTCTTATATCAGACAAAATAGACTTTAAAATAAAGACTATTAGAAGAGACAAAGAAGGACACTACATAACGATAAAGGGATCGATCCAAGAAGAATATATAACAATTGTAAATATTTATGCACCCAACATAGGAGCACCTCAATACATAAGGCAAATACTAACAGCCATAAAAGGGGAAATCGACAGTAACACAATCATAGTAGGGGACTTTAACACCCCACTTTCACCAATGGACAGATCTTCCAAAATGAAAATAAATAAGGAAACACAAGCTTTAAATGATACATTAAACAAGATGGACTTAGATGATATTTATAGGACATTCCATCCAAAAACAACAGAATACACATTTTTCTCAAGTGCTCATGGAACATTCTCCAGGATAGATCATATCTTGGGTCACAAATCAAGCCTTGGTAAATTTAAGAAAATTGAAATTGTATCAAGTATCTTTTCCGACCACAATGCTATGAGACTAGACATCAATTACAGGAAAAGATCTGTAAAAAATACAAACACATGGAGTCTAAACAATACACCACTCAATAACGAAGTGATCACTGAAGAAATCAAAGAGGAAATTAAAAAATACCTAGAAACAAATGACAATGGAGACACGACGACCCAAAACCTATGGGACGCAGCAAAAGCAGTTCTAAGGGGTAAGTTTATAGCAATACAATCCCACCTTAAGAAACAGGAAACATTTCGAGTAAACAAACTGACCCTGCACCTAAAGCAATTAGAGAAAGAAGAACAAAAAAACCCCAAAGCTAGCAGAAGGAAAGAAATCATAAAGATCAGATCAGAAATAAATGAAAAAGAAATGAAGGAAACGATAGCAAAGATCAACCAAACTAAAGCTGGTTCTTTGAGAAGATAAACAAAATTGAGAAACCATTAGCCAGACTCATCAAGAAAAGAAGGGAGAAGACTCAAATCAATAGAATTAGAAATGAAAAAGGAGAAGTAACAACTGACACTGCAGAAATACAAAAGATCATGAGAGATTACTATAAGCAACTCTATGCCCATAAAATGGACAACCTGGAAGAAATGGACAAATTCTTAGAAATGCACAACCTGCCAAGACTGACTCAGGAAGAAATAGTAAATATGAATAGACCAATCACAAGCACTGAAATTGAAACTGTGATTAAAAATCTTCCATCAAACAAAAGCCCAGGACCAGATGGCTTCACAGGCGAATTATATCAAAAATTTAGAGAAGAGCTAACACCCATCCTTCTCAAACTCTTCCAAACAATATCAGAGAAAGGAACACTCCCAAACTCATTCTACAAGGCCACCATCACCTTGATACCAAAACCAGGCAAGGATGTCACAAAGAAAGAAAACTACAGGCCAATATCACTGATGAACATATATGCAAAAATCCTCAACAAAATACTAGCAAACAGAATCCAACAGCACATTAAAAGGATCATACACCATGATCAAGTGGGGTTTATTCCAGGAATGCAAGGATTCTTCAATATATGCAAATCAATCAATGTGATACACCATATTAACAAGTTGAAGGAGAAAAACCATATGATCATCTCAATAGATGCAGAGAAAGCTTTCGACAAAATTCAACACCCATTTATGATAAAAACCCTGCAGAAAGTAGGCAAAGGGGGATCTTTCCTCAACATAATAAAGGCCATATATGACAAACCCACAGCCAACATTGTCCTCAATGGTGAAAAACTGAAACCATTTCCACTAAGATCAGGAACAAGACAAGGCTGCCCACTCTCACCACTCTTATTCAACATAGTTTTGGAAGTTTTAGCAACAGGAATCAGAGAAGAAAAGGAAATAAAAGGAATCCAAATTGGAAAAGAAGAAGTAAAGCTGTCACTGTTTGCAGATGACATGATACTATACAGAGAGAATCCTAAAGATGCTACCAAAAAACTTCTAGAGCTAATCAATGAATTTGGTAAGGTAGCAGGATACAAAATTAATGTACAGAAATCTCTGGCATTCCTGTACACTAATGATGAAAAATCTGAAAATGAAATCAAGAAAACACTCCCATTTACCATTGCAACAAAAAGAATAAAATATCTAGGAATAAACCTACCTAAGGAGACAAAAGACCTGTATGCAGAAAATTATAAGACACTGATGAAAGAAATTAAAGATGATACAAATAGATGGAGAGATATACCATGCTCCTGGATTGGAAGAATCAATATTGTGAAAATGACTGTACTACCCAAAGCAATCTACAGATTCAAAGCAATCCCTATCAAACTACCACTGGCATTTTTCACAGAACTAGAACAAAAAATTTCAAAATTTGTTTGGAAAAACAAAAGGCCCCGAATAGCCAAAGCAATCTTGAGAACGAAAAACGGAGCTGGAGGAATCAGGCTCCCTGACTTCAGACTATACTACAAAGCTACAGTAATTAAGACAGTGTGGTACTGGTATAAAAACAGAAAGATAGATCAGTGGATCAGGATAGAAAGCCCAGAGATAAACCCACGCACATATGGCCAACTTATCTTTGATAAAGGAGGCAGGAATGTACAGTGGAGAAAGGACAGCCTCTTCAATAAGTGGTGCTGGGAAAACTGGACAGGGACATGTAAAATTTTGAGATTAGATCATTCCCTAACACCATACACAAAAATAAGCTCAAAATGGATTAAAGACTTAAATGTAAGGCCAGAAACTATCAAACTCTTAGAGGAAAACATAGGTAGAACACTCTATGACATAAATCACAGCAAGATCCTTTTGGACCCACCTCCAAAGAAATGGAAATAAAAACAAAGATAAACAAATGGGATCTAATGAAACTTCAAAGCTTTTGCACAGCAAAGGAAACGATAAACAAGACCAAAAGACAACCCTCAGAATGGAGCAAATATTTGCAAATGAAGCAACTGACAAAGGATTAATCTCCAAAATTTATAAACAGCTCATGCAGCTCAATAGCAAAAAAACAAACAACCCAATCCAAAAATGGGCAGAAGACTTAAATAGGCATTTCTCCAAAGAAGATGTACAGACTGCCAACAAACACATGAAAGAATGCTCAACATCATTAATCATTAGAGAAATGCAAATCAAAACTACAATGAGATATCATCTCACAGCAGTCAGAATGGCCATCATCAAGAAATCTAGAAACAATAAATGCTGGAGAGGGTGTGGAGAAAAGGGAACACTCTTGCACTTCTGGTGGGAATGTGAATTGGTACAGCCACTATGGGGAACAGTATGGAGGTTCCTTAAAAAACTAAAAATAGAACTACCATATGACCCAGCAATCCCACTACTAGGCATATACCCTGAGAAAACCATAATTCAAAAAGAGACATGTACCAAAATGTTCATTGCAGCTCTATTCACAATAGCCCGGAGCTGGAAACAACCTAAGTGTCCATCATCGGATGAATGGATAAAGAAGATGTGGCACATATATACAATGGAATATTACTCAGCCATAAAAAGAAACGAAACTGAGCTATTTGTAATGAGGTGGATAGACCTAGAGTCTGTCATACAGAGTGAAGTAAGTCAGAAAGAGAAAGACAAATACCGTATGCTAACACATATATACGGAATTTTAAAAAAAATGTCATGAAGAACCTAGGGGTAAAACGGGAATAAAGACACAGACCTACTTGAGAATGGACTTGAGGATATGGGGAGGGGGAAGGGTAAGCTGTGACAAAGCGAAGGAGAGGCGTGGACATATGTACACTACCATGCGTGGTGTGGATAGATAGTGGGAAGCAGCCGCAGAGCACAGCGAGGTCAGCTCGGTGCTTTGTGACCGCCTGGAGGGGTGGGATGGGGAGAGTGGGAGGGAGGGAGATGCATGAGGGAAGGGATGAGGGAGCAGATGTGTATGTATGACTGATTCACTTTGTTGTTGAGCAGAAACTAATAAAAAAAAAATTTTCCAACAAACCAAAGCCCAGGACCAGATGGCTTCACGGGCAAATTCTATCAAATATTTAGAGAAGAGATAACAGCTATCCTTCTCAAATTCTTCCAAAATATAGCAGAAGAAGGAACACTTCCGAACTCATTCTAAGAGGCCACAATTACCCTGATACCAAAACCAAACAAGGATGTCACAAAGAAAGAAAATTACAAGCTAATATCACTGATGAACACAGATGCAAAAATCCTCAACAAAATTCTAGCAAACAGAATCCAACAGCACATTAAAAGGATCATACACCATGATTAAGTGGGGTTTATTCCCGGAATGCAAGGATTCTTCAGTATATGCAAATCAATCAACGTGATAAACCATATAAACAAGTTGAAAGAGAAAAACCATATGATCACTTCAATACATGCAGAGAAAACTTTCAACAAAATTCAACACCCATTTATGATAAAAAGCCTGCAGAAAGTAGACATAGAGGGAACTTTCCTCAACATAATAAAGGCCATATGTCACAAATCCACAACCAACATCATCTTCAATGGTGAAAAACTGAAACCATTTCCACGAAAATCAGGAGCAAGACAAGGTTGCCTACTCTCACCACTCTTATTCAATATAGTTTTTGAAGCTTTAGAAACCGCAATGAAAGAGGAAAAGGAAGTAAAAGGAATCCAAATCAGAAGAGAAGAAGTAAAGCTTTCACTGTTTGCAGATGACATGATACTATCCATAGAGAATCCTAAAGATTCTACCAGAAAATGACTAGAGCTAATCAATGAATTTGGTAAAGTAGCAGGATACAAAATTAATTCACAGAAATCTCTGGAATTCCTATACACTAGTGATGAAAAATCTGAAAGTGAAATTAAGAAAACACTCCCATTAACTATTGCAACAAAAATAATAAAATACCTAGGAATAAACCTACCTAAGGAGACAAAAGACCTGTATGCAGAAAATTATAAGACACTGATGAAAGAAATTAAAGATGATACAAATAGATGGAGAGATATACCATATTCTTGGGTTGGAAGAATCAACATTGTGAAAATGACTTTACTACCCAAAGCAATCTATAGATTCAATGCAATCCCTATCAAAGTACCACTGGCATTTTTCACAGAACTAGAACAAAAAATTTCACAATTTTTATGGAAACACAAAAGACCCCAAATAACAAAAGCAATCTTGAGAATGAGAAACGGAGCTGGAGGAATCAGGCTCTGTGACTTCAGACTATACTACAAAGTTACAGTAATCAAGAGAGTATGGTACTGGCACAAAAACAGAAAGATAGATCAATGGAACAGGATAGAAAGCCCAGAGATAAACCCACGCACATATGGTCACCTTATCTTTGATAAAGGAGGCAAGAATGTACAGTGGAGAAAGAACAGCCTCTTCAATGAATGGTGCTTGAAATCTGGACAAGTATATGTAAAATTATGAGATTAAAACACTCCCTAACACCATACACAAAAATAAGCACAAAATGGATTAAAGACCTAAATGTAAGGTCAGAAACTATCAAACTCTTAGAGGAAAACATAGGCAGAACACTCTATGACATAAATCACAGCAAGATCCTTTTTGACCCACCTCCTAGGGAAATGGAAATAAAAACAAAAATAAAAAAGTGGACCTAATGAAACTTCAAAGCTTTTGCACAGCAAAGGAAACGATAAACAAGACCAAAAGACAACCCTCAGAATGGGAGCAAATATTTGCAAATGAAGCAACTGACAAAGGATTAATCTCCAAAATTTACAAGCAGCTCTTGCAGCTCAATAACAAACAAACAAACAAAAAAACCCAATAGAAAAATGGGCAGAAGACCTAAATAGACATTTCTCCAAAGAAGATATACAGACTGCCAACAAACACATGAAAGAATGCTCAACATCATTAATCATTAGAGAAATGCAAATCAAAACTACAATGAGATATCATATCACACCAGTCAGCATGGCCATCATCATAAAATCTAGAAACAATAAATGCTGGAGAGATTGTGGAGAAAAGGGAACACTCTTGCACTGCTGGTGGGAATGTGAATTAGTACAGCCATGATGGAAAACAGTATGGAGGTTCCTTAAAAATCTACAAATAGAACTACCATATGACCCAGCAATCCCACTACTGGGCATATACCCTGAGAAAACCGTAATTCAAAAAAGTAATGTACCAAAATATTCATTCCAGCTCTATTTACAATAGCCAGGACATGGAAGCAACTTAAGTGTCCATCATTGGATGAATGGATAAAGAAGATGTGGCACACATATACATTGGAATATTACTCAACCATAAATAGCAACAGAATTGAGTTATTTGTAGTGATGGACTTAGTCTGTCATACAGAGTGAAGTAAGTTAGAAAGAGAGACAAATACCGTATGCTAATACATATATATGGAATCTAAGAGAATAAAAAATGTCATGAAGAACCTAGGGGTGAGATGGGAGTAAAGACACAGACCTACTAGAGAATGGACTTGAGGACATATGGAGGGGGAAGGGTAAGCTGTGACAAAGTGAGAGAGTGAGATGGACATATATACACTACAAAACATTAAATAGATTACTAGTAGGAAGCAGCTGCATAGAATAGGGAGATGAGCTAGGTGCTTTGTGACCACCTAGAGGGGTAGGATGTGGAGGGTGGGAGGAAAGGATACGCAAGAGGGAAGAGATATGGGAACATATGTGTGTGTATAAGTGATTCACTTTGTTATAAAGCAGAAACTAAAATAAACATTGTAAAGCAATTATACTCCAATAAAGATGTAAATAAATAAATAAATAAGTTAATTTTGAAATAGGAAACTGAGAATTGGGGAAGGAGCATGGAGTCAAACTTATATAACATTGTGTATTTTGGCAGCATTTTGAAACTGATGCGATTTCTTTTTGGGGAACCAACCAGGAGGGGGCTGAGCTGCATGGAAGAAGGATGTTCACATAGATCTCTTCCTGGTGCGCCTGTTTACATTTCTGAATATTGCTGAGGCATTACTACTATAAGGAAGAGAAAAGAGCTGAACTTTGAAACTTAAAAAATGAGCAAAACTGACTGCATGTATGTTCAAAACACCACTACCATGCTACTCCTTGTTTTAACTGGCTTGTTTAATGGATTTCTATGTAAAGTATCATAATTTCCAAAAACCTAATTCCAGAATCTAATTGTTTAGTAAGATTTGTTTCGGCTGAATAAGTGAGTCAGAATAGTTTATATATAATTTTACCACGAAGTGTACTCCAGTGATTTATGTTAAAAAATGTTAGCTTTTCCTCTTGCTTCTCACAAGGGAATGATACAGATTACAAATAATGATTTCACTTCCACAAATGACAAACTGCTATTTATTAGGTGTATAATAAGCACATTATGCTGAGTCATTGTAATTTGATACTCATAGAAGATTAGGGTTAATTTAAGCCTATACTTTGATACATCACTAAGGTGTGGGAAGGCTGCTCAATGCTTGACAACATTGCAAAGCTTTGATAGTTATTTATACATAAAGATACTTGAAAACTCCAGTAACTGTAGGAATCTTGCTTTGTTAACATCTCTGCCACTGGTGTTTTGTGCTGGTTATTTTATTTTATTTTTTTTGGCATGCAAATATTATTGACTTTTGCCTTATTAGTATAACTTTAGATTGCTGAAGTCTTTATGGTAAAAAATTTTGTACTGTAATTCATTTTTGTATCAGTAATGTTTTGTCTTTAAAATTATATAATATGTGGCTATTAAGGCATGTGTGTATTATAGTTTAAATACAGGTAATTCACACTACTCATTTCTAACCTAAGTCCATTAAAATTTTTATTGTTCCAGTTAAAATATATCAGTCCATTTTTAAAAATAGAATTTAATTTTTAGAGCAGTTTTAGGTTTATAGCAAAATTGAGTTCACATATGTCACCTTCCCCCACACAATCATAGACTTTCCTACTGTCAACATCCCACATGAGATAGGTACACTTTTTACATTTGATGGGCCAACATTGATACATAATTATCACCAAACTTCATAGTTTACACTAGGGTTTACTTCTGGTGTTGTATGATATATGTGTTTTAACAAACATATGTCCACCATTATAGTTTTATGCACAATTATTTAAATGCCCTAAAAATTCCCTGAGCTTTACCTATTTATCCCTTCTCCCCCACAAACTCCTGGCAACCCCTATATTTTTACTGTTTCCATAGTTTTGTCTTTACCAGCTATGGCTGGAGTCGTACAGTATGCAGCCTTTTCAGATTGGCTTCTTTTACTTAGTGATATGCTTTTAAGGTCTCTCCATGTCTTTTCATGTCTTGACAGATACATTTTAGCGCTGAATAATATTTCTTTATGAATACACTGCAGTATATTTATCAATTGGCATACTGAATGATATCCTGGTTTCTTCCAAGCTTTGGTAATTATGAATAAAAGGGCTATACACATCTTTGTGCAGATTTTTATGTGGAGGTAAATTTTCAATTTATCTGGGTAAATACCAAGGAGTGTGATTGCTGGATCATATTATAATAGCATGTTTAGTTTTGTAAGAAATCGCCAAACTGACTTCCAAAGAACTATTTTACAACCTCTCCAGCAATTAATGGTGATTTCTGTTACATCCTCACCAGAATTTGTTGTTGTCAATATGTTAGACTTTAGTATATGTATTTTGATCCATTTCATATTTTTTCTGAAGGTCTATTTTTAGATTACATTTTTCCTCTGGATGTCAAACAGCATTTATTGAAAAACCTATCCTTTCTTCATTGAATTGCCTTTGCTCCTTTGTCAAAGATCAGTTGAAAATAATTTTGTGGATCTATTTCTGGGCTCTCTATTCTGGGCCATTGATTTATTTGTCTATTCTTGATGGATTACATTAATTGATTTTCAGAAATTGAATCTGATTGAACACCTGAAATAAATCCCACATAATTATAGTGTATAATTCTTTCTATATATTGCAGGTTTAATTTTCTGCTATATTGTTGAGGAGTTTTGCATCTGTGTTTATGGAAGGTATTGGTCTTTAGCTTTCTTTGCATGTACTGTCTTTGGTTTTGGTATTAGGGTAATGCTGATCTCAAAGAATGGGTTAGTAAGTATTCTTTCTACTTTTATCTTCTGGATGATATTGTTGGAAATTAGTATAATTACTTATTTAAGTGTTTGGTTAGAGTTCACCTGTGAACTCATCCAAGCCTGGTGCTTTCTTTTTTGTAATGTTATCAATTATTAGCACAATTTCTTTAATATATATTGTCCTATTTAGATTGTCTATTTCTTCTGTAAGTTTTAGTAGATTGTGTCTTTCAAGAAATTGTTCCATCTCAGACTTGTGAGCATAGTGTTGTTCATAATATTCCTTTACTACTTTTTGTCCATGTTATCTGTATTGATAGGCCCCTTTCATTTCTTATATTAGTAATTATGTCTTCTCTTGTCTTGGGTACCCAGGATAGAGGCTTACGATTTTATTGCTCTTTTTACAGAGCCATCTTTATTTTCTATGATTTTTTAATTGAGTTCTTGTTTTTAATTTCACTGATTTCTCCTCTATTATTATTTTATCCTACATCCTTTAGATTGAGTTTGATTTTCTTTTAGTCATAGTTTTTGCAGTCTGAGAAGGAGGGAGAGTAGATTTTCTTGTGATCTCCCTGCCTCAGCTAACTATTTTGTTCAAATAAGTTTGAGAAATACTAAGGTAGGTGGTCACCTTCCAGTTGTCCAAAAGAAAAATTTTAAAGTCTGATAGTTTTATTAAAATTAAACAAGGAGATAATTAAGTTAACTAATTGAGAATTTCATTATATATAATTATATTTAATCAAATTAATACATTAATTTGTTAAACATATGAACTTAGTGCAGAAGAACAAGGGTAACTGAACATGATCCAATCTTTTGCTCTTAAATAAAGCTCCAAATTACTCTTAAGAAACAATATAGTGAGAAAGTCAAGAACTAATCAAATAATCATGAAAATACACATAAAATTATTGTGTTTAATTTGTTCACTGGTTTACCCCTATTGCCTAGCACAGTATGTGGTACATAGAAAATACTCAATAAATGTTGAATGAACTAGTTAGAAAATAAAACTGCAATATGGGTTATGAAATCAGGTCATTTGATTCTGTGAGAGTACATAACAGGAATAAATTATGTTCAAAACTAACATGGGTGGTTCAAGAATATTTTCCATATGAAACAGTGCTTGAACTGAAGTCTAAGAAATGAATCAGGGTAAGAGGTGAGAGACATTCCAGTTGGAGAAGTCTATTCTACATGTGCAACAGCCCTGTGGATGGAGAGAACATGACCATAAGAATTTTAACATGGCCAGTGCACCACAAGAACACAGAACAGGGAGTGGGTGAACATGAAAATAATGAAATGGAAGGTAGGAAACAGTCTATCTTGGATATTCTAGACATTGTTAGATATTTTGTTGTTTGTACTTGTCATTTAGGCATACACGCTATTTATTTTCAAAGAATAGAAGCAAGTGACTGCAATTTTCATAGTACATAACCTATTTTCAAATCATAATTGCTTGGTAATATAATGTGTAAAATTTAATATAATACATCATTCCTATCATGACAGAAATAGAACATAGGGAATATATCTGCCCCAGCAATTAAATTGAAGACAAAGGTGAAAATAAGTCATGAAGTGATTATAAGGAAATGAAAAAGCTGTTCATGATTCATTGTGGAAGTGACTTACAAGCTGTTATTTCAGCTGGTTGCAGTATGTTATATTGAGCTGACAGGGAACATCAAATTGTCAAATCAGAATCTCAGAAATTAGACATATTTTTAGAGTATCAAGCTTTACTCATATGTACAAATATACATATAATAAAATGTATAGGCAAAGCACAAGGTATTGAGATATGTGATGTGGTTTCCTAGGACTTATTTTTATTTTCTTTCTAATATTGGACACATGCTTTCTGTCCCCAAGTAACAGATGCATTCTCTGTGTGAGGTTGACATGTCATTTCATATAGTGGGGATCATTTAACATTTGAAACACCTCCATGTTATACCCCAGATGGTCAACTAGCTTATGTGACATTTTTCAGGTCCACCCACAGCAGGAGGATCACAGTCACCCTGTATTTGGCGTGCCTGAGTTAGGAGTAGGAGTCCTTAGGTATCCATCCAGCTGCACTATCCTAACATCAATTCCCACAAGTTTCAAAATTGTTTTCCATTTTCCTAACTGAGAATCAAACTCTTCCTGAACAAATATAGTGCCTGGAATCATAATAACATGAACTGATCTATTTAGCTCTGTTTCCATCAAGTTGTGGTCTGTTGAAATGCTCCTAACAGAAGACTATTAAGACAGTTGTGGTCTGCTGAAATGTCCCTAACAAAAGAAAAAACCCCAAACCCAAATTTTGTCTTTTCTTAGAAGCTACTGTTGATACTACTCTCCTGCCTCCCCCCACCCTGTTCCGGTTCAACAAATTAGATTTCCTAAGAAGTTATTGCAGCAAACCAGGTCAAGCTTATGCTTCCCATGACATTTTGGTCACTGCTTTGGGGGTGTCAATCTCTTGCTTTAGGGTCCAGATTTACGACCACAATCATTTTTCTGACCCTTAGACTTCCTTTATGATTTCTCCCCTTTTAGTCTGTCCTGACTAGGAATTCCCAGCTTAGTGCAGTCTTAGTCAACTATCTTTCTCTTTCCAAAATTGAAAGTACTTTTATATAAGGGCCAATTTAACCAAATAAAAGATTGTAGAATTACTGAGTAGGTATTTAAGTTAGAATGGTAAAAATGATAATTGATTCACTCTTTACATTGCCTACTCAGAAGTAGCAGAAAGCAACTTTACCTCAAAGAATACTGAAAAATTTATATGCAAGACAGTGTTCTATGTTCCGTGAATAATAGAAAAAATGAAAATACATGATTTCTGTTTTGATACTCTGAAAATAACAATTGTAACACTCCTTGAGTTCCATATTTGCATTTATTCCTTAGAAAGAGAAATTAATAGATTGTGCTTTTATTTTCAGGTGATTTCTGACATAGTAATATTACAAAATGATTTGTTAAACAATATCTGTTTCAAATACGCTTTTTCAAAGCCAAAAAAATGTGTTACTAGAACATGGGTACTTCTGTTACAACCTTCCTAAGATTGAATTTAAGATCACTATAAAATAACTAAAACTAGATAAAATCTGGTCATAATAATATATTTAAAAATCAGTCTATTTGTGTTCACTTTCTTAAAAATAAGAACTTTCATATTTTTCAGAGAGAATTTGTCCTTTTGAGTTTGTCTGAATAAATTCAGACACACTTGATGATTCAATCTCTCTAAGCAGGGAAACTCCTGTATCCAGGGAAGCCAGTCTGGGTGGCCAGGACCTAAAGTTAAGACAGGAGGGGCCCTGCTATCTGGGATGTAAGGAAACAATCTGCTAGCCTTCTCTTTTAGTCAAGGCTTCTTTGTGTCTGTGATGCCTCCTGACCAATCTGGAAACATACCTATGCCCTTAGTCATGTTTGTTATCTATCACCTTACTGTATATAGCCACAATCCACCCATGGAGATGACAGTCACAATCAAAAGCAAACATTTTCAGATGTGTACTGGTGTCCATGGTTCCACATGCCAACGAGGAAACTACAGAAGGAACAACAGTTATCTCTTGAATCACAGTGAGAAACTTCTGTGACCTTCACTTAGCAGCTGCTTTCTCAGAGTCATTGAGCCAAAAAGACTGGCTTGTGTTTAATATGGTGTGAGAGTTTAAGTTCCAGAATTAGAATGACTGGTTTGAAATCTTGACTTTGTCATTTGTCACCTTTCAAGATCTTAGTGAATTACTTAACCATGTTGAGGCTCTGTAACCTTATCCAATAAATAAGGGTAAATATAGAGGCTAATTTAGAAATGTTGGGTGGATTAAATAAGAAAATGTATCTAAAGGGTTTATTATGGTGTAGGAATAAAATAATAACTACTTAGTAATGACACCTGCTAGTGTTTTTGTGATGTGTTCGCCCCTTCTCTTCTTTGACTTCTGAGTATACAAAAAATGTACATGTACGTAACTAAATGTATTGGAGAATATGTTTTATGACAAAGGCTAAATTATATTTTAATGATATTATGCAAATCTTAGGTGTGAGATTTGTACCCTCTGCTGTGTCTACAGAAACAAAAGAGCAAGATAATGGAGTCTTTGAACAAGTTTCAAATCTGTTCACATGGTCCTAGGATGAGGCTGTGGGCTTGACTCTCTCACTTAGCCTTGGCAGTAGAGAGGGAGATAAATGCTCTGTCCTTTCTGCTTAGTTCTTACCTAGCCTTGATTGCCCAGCTCGTGACTTGGGTAAGAGTCTTTACCAGTTCTTGATTGAGAGAAGAATGAACAGAGAGCATATGACTCCATCTTGGAAAGGAAATGTCCTGATTCCTATTAATCCATGCAGCAAGAAGAGCAAGAAGAATGAGGGAGAGGAATGTAGTGTGTTTTAAATGATACTTGGTGTCTAATAAAGTGAACCCTCTATAACTCTAGTAAGTCATGACCCAGTGGATGTCAGTCTCTGAAACATCCACTTCTTTATAAAGGTGATGATAGAAAGCTCCCTTCCCAATGTTCTTTGCATAGGGAATGAATATTTCCTTTCTTAGATAAACCAAGACAGCTTCTTAAATGAATAGGCATAAGCCTCTTCTTTCCTCTAATCACACATTAGATAGATGGATGAGTAGATTATTGTAATTATCATCATCTCATCATTATAGTTATTACATTTTAATTACTTACCTGATTAACTGCAATTCTTACTTTGATCGTTCATTCCAGGACAATGCTGAAAGAAAAGCCCCACAGAATTTCATCTATCACTGCAAAATAATGACAAAAATTAAAGTCGTTGGTGGCCAGAGTTCCTTCCTCCATTTTCTATAAAACATTCCATGATTGCTATCAACATGGACTTTGCAGACACAATGTGATCCTGTCAACCACCTGTCACTCTGCTTGTGCCCTCAGTCAGGGCAAGTCTACCAAGCTTTACTCTTACAAACCATTCATTTTCCTGTTCATTATTGCCACTATAAAATTGTTGACCTAAAACAAAAAGACTGCCAGTTATTTCTCTAGCAAAAATGGGTTTATTCAGGATCAGTAGAGAATTGCAATTCAGGGTCTACAACAATGATGAGCCATGTGCAACTTTCCAGCACAGCAAGGGAAGGAAAACTCTCTTATAGTGGAGAAAAGGAAGTTGGGGGAGGGGGAGCTACTGTAAAAAAAAGAGTCTATAGCTTTTCATTGGCTGGGTTGTTGCCAGGAAAAAGAGGAGTCCTTCTTCCTGTTGGGTTATGTTATCTTTGCAGGGCATAAGAGTTCCCCTTTCTGGTCTCCTGACCCTATTTAATTGAGGTTTCTGTTTGTTATTTTTTTTATAAACACACATTTGAAATATAAACAAGGTTTTATTATCTAGGAAAAGGAAATTCTGCTAAAAATTGAAAGATGGCATAAATTATAAAGTAAACACTTATTTTATATTGAGCCCTCTGATTAAAAATATGTCAATTAAAATATCACTCAACATCTAATCACATCATCTGTAAGATTAAAATAAAGGTTTCAATGTAAGTCCATCTTTGAATTACTGAAATGCAATACATCATATATAGTATATAATATGTATGGTTATATCTGGCTCTGCATATCATTATTACTATCTGAATATAAATTAATGATATTAGTCCCCATCTACTTAAGTAATACAAATGCTAATTGAGCATACACTCTTCACCAGCTACTGTGCTACATTTTTCAGAATGAATAGCAAATTGTCCACATAAATTATCTTTGTAGGAATCACTATCCTTATTTGGGGAGACATTTCAATAAAACAACAGTCTGAAGAAAATCAAGAACATTTGGTTGGTGACATTACAATAGTTCATGTAGTGCAGGAGCTTAGGAAACAAGCAAGAAAATAAAAGAGATAAAGCAGGTGATGAGATAAAGCACCATTTCTTCCAACAATGAGGTTTCCTGAATTTCAGTACTTGGTTATACAATGCACTGACCTTAAAAGCAGCACCTATTCTGCTACTACGTTGGTTACAGACATTTTCTCTGCCCTCTTTTGTTCTGTTGTTTTAGTGAAAGGAGGTGAAATATTTATTTTATTACTAGAAAGTAGAATGGTCTCTTATCCCTGAAATCCCTGAACTTTGTCTTGTTTAGCAAAATTAAAAAGTTATATTTTAGTTAAAATATTAACTAAACCAAATTTTACTGTTTTATGTGTTCATTAAAAAAATAAGTTACTGATTGAAACATATATTTGTAAATTATAAAGCAGTAAGTAAAGTTTGTTTTAATTTAAAAATATACAATATGTTTAATAGTATGGGTTCTACTATTTAAATAATGCTCATGGTGAAATGAAGAATCAAGAAATCAACTAGGGCTACCTTGGTGGCGCAGTGGTTGGGAGTCTTCCTGCCGATGCATGGGACATGGGTTCGTGCCCCAGTCTGGGAAGATCACACATGCCGTGGAGCGGCTGGGCCCGTGAGCCATGGCCACTGAGCCTGCACGTCCGGAGCCTGTGCTCCTCAACGGGAGAGACCACAACAGTGAGAGGCCCGCATACCGCAAAAAAAAAAAAAAAAAGAAAAAAAACAACTAATGAATGAGGTGAAGGGTGTGGTTAATGGATTTTAAAAAATTCTCGGTCTTGAACTCATTTAAGAATGCAGTTTCAACATTTTTATATCCAGGGCCAGAGACTTGTGAAGCCCTTAATTAATTTGCTTATTCAACAGCTATTTTTTTTAGCTCTATGATGATCTAGATGGTTACTTTTCTTCTAAAAACTTGAGGAATACATAGAACCTCTGCTAACTTTCTAGGAGGAAAAGGATAAAGCTAACTAAAAAAAAAAAATCCTGATTTTTATTCCCTATACATAGTTTGATATTTGAATTATTTATTGTCAGCATGGTTTTCCACTCCATTTTGACCATTTACAATATATAAACATTTCTGCCTTTGATAAGCTGACTTACCAAACTAAAATTCTATCTAGCATCATATTTGTTCTGAAAACATCTTTTGTGTATACGTTTATATTTTATGGTAAACTCAGTATAAAACTTTTTAATTAAACAATTTGAACACATGCATGTGTATATATCAAACAATTTTCAGATTTTTGCATTTGACAGTGAAAACTGAATGTTGGTTTTGGAGAGCTCCATGACAAATGAGCTCTTAATTGTGCTATGCTTCATGAATTCTGGACTCCATTTAGATGGTACCCAGCTCCCTTTAAGTAAACTCAAATGAAAAACAGAAAGAATTAAGCAATTAATAGCCTGGTTATAAAAAAGATTGTCTGGGGCCTCCCTGGTGGCGCAGTGGTTGAGAATCCGCCTGCCGATGCAGGGGATATGGGTTCGTGCCCCGGTCTGGGAGGATCCCATATGCCGCGGAGCGGCTGGGCCCGTGAGCCATGGCCGCTGGGCCTGCGCATCCGGAGCCTGTGCTCCGCAACGGGAGAGGCCACAACAGTGAGAGGCCCGCATACCGCAAAAAAGAAAAAAAAAGAAAAAAAAAAGATTGTGATTTAACATTAATTGTAGTTAACATTATTAATAGTTTATTTATAAAATTTAATACTTAAAATGGCTATAAATTAGCTGTCCATTTCCCTCTTTTTAAATATGAGGGAACTGAACCATGTAGGTAGAGAGTATTAGAGACTATATGTTAAACCTATGTATTTTAGATCTAAAGACTACATTCATCACTATGACAATGTGTTGATTTAATATGCTTAGAAAGCATACACATAATAATTCACCTCTCTGTATTATTTGCCCATGACCACTTTATAGGTACCCTTCAAACAGCTTATACATATAACAGTGTTTATTTAACTGTACTTAAAGTGAATTCAATTAAATTACAGACAACACTGAGAAAATATTTTTGGCTCACAATTTCAATTTATACTCCAAAGAAAGCTATGTTACATGTTTTTCTCCCTCAAATATGATATCTTAATTTTCCTTTATCAGAATAATTTTCTTCTTATAACCAGTGTGCTTTGAGATGGCTATCCGGTTTGTAGCTAACGTATCTTGTTCATAGATAATTATTGTGTGGTAGGATAATTTTCAGGATTTATTTTTTAAGGCAAGAGTAACTAAGTAAGTCACAAATCTTATAACTTAAATTGACATTTAAACATAATGTTATAACAATAAAATATATTTTAAAAAGTGAAAACAAATAGAAATTATTTTGTTTATAATTATATTAGCATACGATAATGACATTTTTTAATTTTCTATTTTGTTTTCTAAATTTTATTAATTATAAAAATGTTATTCTTTTATGTCATTGCAAAATTGTCTTTCATATTGCTTACACGTAAATGTTCAGTCATGTCACTATATGTAAGTAGGAAGTTTCAGCAGTTACTACACACCTAGGATTTCTAGGTATCTTCATGTACTCAGCTATCCTGGCTTCCCGTTTTGTGATGTGTTCTAATAGTAATGTTGATGGCTCAGAGGTGAAACTGATTTAATCCAAAATGTCAATATTACTATTTAAGATTAGCCTTTTATACAGGATTGGTGTGTTTAATGCTACCCACCAATAATAGTTTGTTTCTTTGTACTGTCAGGTCAGGACCCAATGTAGTATGATTTGTTTGAAAAAGGAGATTATTATCTTACTTGCGTTTATTTCAACTGCTCCATGCTTCAAAATCTAGTCATTTTTCACACTTATTCAAAAAAAAAATTTTTAAATCCTAAACACTTCATATATCTATGCAAAGAGGAAAATAAAATAAATCACTAGTAATCAAGCACAAAATAATCTATCACATACTAGAAATTCCAAGGACTATTCTCCGAAATATAATATTAAGAAATCTAGGACCAGGCGCTGTTGCGGCACAGGGACCACTCGTTACTGCTACCGCCATCTCTGCTACCTCATGGTGGCCATCGGGGTTCACCTAGGCTGCACATCAGCCCGTGTGACTGTCTATAAGGATGGCTGGGCTGATGTGGTTGCCAATGATGCAGGTGACAGTTACTCCAGCTGTTTTTGCTTACTCAGAAAATGAAGAGGTTGTTGGATTGGCAGCAAAACAAAGTAGAATAAGGAATATTTCAAATACAGTAATGAAAGTAAAGCAGATCCTTGGCAGAAGCCAGAAATGTGGTCCTTGGACCTGGCTTCTCAGCAATTAGCCCTCAGAGGGAAGAATCGGCTGGCTCCTGGAGATAGACCAAAGCACACAGAGCCTCCCCACACCTTCAGATCAGCACCTTGCTGCCAGGAGCCTTCTCTAACTAGCCTTCCTTTGCAGTCTGCTTTGGCCACTTCCAATATCAGCGTGGGCATCTGGTGGTCTAGACAGGAGACACGGATGCTTCTCTCCATACTAGGTGAGGCACAGAATATTCAGTGCCTCCAGACCATACATCACAATGCAGACGTCTACCAGGCTGTGTCTAAGCAGATGCAGCAGGAAGGCTTCTGTCGCACCGAGCATCAGTGCCGCTCCAAGTTCAAAGTCCTGAAGGCATTATATTTATAGGCCTATGTGGTCCATGCCACAAGTATGGGTGATCCACCACACTGTCCCTTTTATAGATACACTGGATCACCTTCTCCAAAATTATATAGTGACTGACGTAGACAACTTAATGGAGGAGGCTGCTTGGGCCCAGCACTGTGATCAGAACTTGGCAGCCCCTGCCATCCCAGGGGAAGAGGGAACCAGCATTCTGGGAGCAAAAAGGACTCAGGCAGCAGATGATCAGCCTATCTTGAAAACAGTTAAGGAATCAGATGAGGATTGTCAACTGAGGATCAGTGACCAGATGAGAGAAACCAGTGACCTTGAGGACTCCTGGGATGAATCCTTGGGTTCAGGGTGCTCTCAAGGAACCCCCAGCTACAGCAACTCCCACCACCTTTTCAGAGGTGCAGCTGCTCCCTGTCAGAGCAACCCCATGACCAGACTGGGAGTGTCTGGTGAGTCCAGCCCCTGCACCAACTCCAGCTGAAACACTCCCAGGGTGGCCTCAGCACAGCAGCCTCCGGTCTCCTCCTCCAGAGTTCCTTTTGTTTCTGGTGGGGATGGGCCTTTGACCAGTGAGCCCCCTCCCAGGTGGGCAAGGTGAAGAAGGTGGTCAGTGGCCAGGACTATTGCAGCCAAGTTGGCAGAAAACAGGAGATTGGCATGAGAACTTTCAAAGTGGGAGGAAGAAAAATTGGACCGGCTGATTGCCATTGGCAGGGAGACCAGTGCTCAGCAGGACCCTGCCAGTGAGCTACGCAGGGATGCTGTGGTCGTGGTCAAACACTCAGCCACAGCAGTAGAAGAGGCAACCAGTGCTTTTCAGCTAGGGATTGAAAAGTTTCTTCAGAGGTTAATTTCAAACACCAAAAGTTAGTTGATCACACAAGGGTGTATTTCCTCCTCTGACAGAGGCCCGGGTCCAACAGCTACCTTCTGGTACCCTGGCTCCTTTTTCATGTCTTCAGAAAAAAAAAAAAAAAAGTGGATGGACCATTAAGGTGCAGATGGGTAAGAATATACTTGCTTCTCCAAGCATCTCCACTAGTTGAAAGGCCTTTCAGAAACATGAGAGTGGTGGCCTGGTACAATGGAAGTAGCCAAGTCCAAAGAGCTAGTTAGCCCTGGCTTCATCACTGATGTGCGACAATTTAGTTTACCTCTCAACACCAGTTTCCTCAGCTGTTAAAAGGGGGCAACCTACATACCTCACAGGGTTGTTGTGAGGATCAGATGGCTTAAATAGATGTGAAAGGATTTAAAAGTTTAAAAGCACTATACACATGGAAGTTATTAAAGCATATGACCTTGGCCGAGGTCAGGCTAGGGTGAGGCACAAGATATAAGGTGAGCTGACAAGATATAGAATTAAGGTTGTATACCAAGACCTCATTGCTTGAATCTCCTAGTTTAACTTGATGGCTTCCTGGAGTTTACAATCTTCATTTCTTTAAATCTCTCTTTAGCTCATTAGGCTAATATAGACACAACACGTATCAGTACATTTATCTCTTATATTTTCACTGCTGTGTCTGTGACATGCCCACTAGCAAACACTCAATAGTCAAACCATCTTTCCCTCCATTTTACTAGTCCTTAATCTCTTATCACTATGGATATAATTCAGAACTGACAGGGAGCCACAGTCGTGTGTTTTGGTTCATGTTAATCTTTGATATAATAAGAAATTGGCTGTCTTATAAAATATTACATGTTAGTAAATTATTTCCATTCCATATTTTTTAGGTTCCTTGATTATGCATAATTATATATCTTTAGCTTTGGTTTGCCATTTGGACATTGTGGAAACAATTTGGATTGTATCAGTTTCCCAAATGCTTTTAGCTAATTTTGTTCTTCTGTTAGCCTTTTTTTCCGTCTAGTATGTTACAGAAGGCAAGCCCTAGAAAACTTTTCTTCTAGGGAATTTTCCAAAGTCACTTTTTCTCACAAGATATAGACAGAAGTTCACCTCGTTAATGGCATATGATGGAATAGAACAGCTTTGGGAACAGTTGGGTGGTGGGGATAAGGATAAGTTACCTTAAATAGGTAACTCTTTTTAAGCACCAACCCTCGACAAATCCATCCCCTTTTCCCTCCAAAACACATACACTTCCTAGAGGAGATATGATGGTGTTGAGCCATGCTTCCAATTTACTCTAGAAGGGAAGCCATTTACCAGCCATTGTTAACCTAACTTAAAGCTCTTAGTGGTTATTTAGTACTTTCAGAAAGTACAAAAAGGAGACTTTGAATTTAAGAATTTTTCCTCTAATCAAGAGGCTGAAAAAATGTGCAGGCATGTTGGGAGAGGTTTTATTTTATATTTTGCCAGCTTGATTGCTTACCTAAATGCTGGAAATACCAATGCTGGAGAAATGGTCCAAACCACAGTGGGAACATACTGGAAGCAGGAATAGATGGCAAGCTTCTCTGATGAATGGGCGATTATGTTGAAGCAACATGAGGTAGAACACACTGGAATCTAGTCAGAACCCCCAGATTCTAATGCTGCCACAGTTTGTTACATTGAACAAATCACTTGCCCTTTTTGTGCCTCAGTTTCTTTATCTCTAAAATGAGAGGTTTGTACTAGATGACTTTTCTTGTACCTTCCAGTTCTAAAAAATTAGATGAATAGCATAACAAAAGGCAAAATGAAATTCTGATTACAATATTTTCAGTTACATCAGCGTATTAATGTATGTGAAATACTGGTAACAATTGTGTTTTAAGGAAGTGTTCTATGGTGTTAATATTTATGAATGTACTAGTGAACTTCTATAAGCAGCACACCCAGATGCAGATTCCTTGCTTTAAAGGAGCATATGTTTAAGGCACGGAAGTGGAGATATATATATATATATATTTTTTTTTTTTTCTCAGTTGTTTTAGGACCTTACATGGAGGGGTCCATGTCAGTTACAACTGGATAATGCTACTGTAGATAGGTAGACTTTCCAGAAAAACAGGAGAGGACTTGAATGAGTTAGGCCTGTACTATATTTATCTATTAATGGTAGCAAAATACACAGGCAGGGATTTATTTGAGATAAGAGAAGTGCTAAAGAGCAGAAGTCAAGGCGAGCTTTGGAGGTAGTAATGTGCAGATCTAATGGGCAAGAGCAACTTTAAGGTTCGGAATAAAACTAAAGGGAAAAATCTTTAAAAAGTAAATGAAAAAAAACAGGCTAAATCTTGTGAAGAGGAAGGAAGTTGTAATAAGGGGAGGCTGTAGAGAAACAGGTCCAGAAATCCTGTCTAAGCTCTAGGTTCAGCCGTGACCCCCTGTCAGTCTGCAGGCAGGTCACTTCACCATTCTGTACCTCAGGCCCCCTCACTTATCCAGTGGGAGGCTATCCCAGCTACCATGCAGGAGCTGTGTGAGGGCCCAGTGGACAGATGAATGTAAAGACAGATGTTTCCAGTGGGCTCTGTACTGGGCTCTGTACTGGGGGAAGAAGCCCGGTAGCATGCGAGTGCTGGTGAGTGAGGGGCAGGGGCCTGCTGACTGCAAGGGACACTTCAGGAGGAAGGAGGAGGAGGAGGATGAAGGCCATGGTACTGTGGTAGGAGTGATGATCTGCCTCAAAGTAAGCTCTCAATGTAAATGGTGCTGTGTATGCCAACCTCCCACCACCCTCTATCTCTCTGTTAAGTAATTTAATCCTAGTATGCATGAATAAAATTTTTATCTGTACCTTAAAAAGAAAAGAAAAGAAAAGAAAAGAAACCTAGTTAAAGAAAAATCTTCCATGAATGAAAATATTCTGCTTCAATAGAGATAATCTAACTGGGAAAGAAGTAAGAAGAATTCTTGGCTGATTCACACAGATAAATTCAAATTCAGATAAGCTAAATTTATACTAATCGGAGAAGGTTTTATGTCTATGAGTTAGTACCATTGAGATCAGGTGAAAAATGTAAAGAGAATACAGGGGTGAGTATTAGGTTATCTCAGGTCAGTTCCTCTAGAAATGTAGATAAGTAAGAAAATACAATGAAAAATAAGTAAGACAGGATTAATACTATCTCTGTCAAATATTAAATGTATTATATCTCCACAAAATAATTTGAAAAGTGGGGTACTATCATAAGATCAAATGATGAAACTGACTTGAAAACACTATAATAGTTCATATCATATTCAAGAATTACATGAAATAAAGAATTATTGATCAATAAAGAAGAGCTATTGAGTAAATGAGTTTGTGTATAAATATATCCATTATAATATAAATACACCCAAATTAAAACCAACTGTGTTACACAGGTCAATATTAGAAATGAATAAAAATTCAAATAAATAATAAAAACATTTTGAATAGTTAATTAAAAAATGTGAAGGACAAGAGATAATGTCAGCAAGATGGTGGAAAAGGAAACCACAGACCCTCCTTTCTACCATGAGGACACCAATTCAACAATATGTAGACCAATTTCCTTTGTGAGCAATCTAGATTCCAGTTAAAAGGTTCCTGCACCCCTGGTGAGTTTGAACTCACCTACACTGGCAGGAAAATCTGTGTACACTCTCACCATGTTCCTTCCCTCTGGGACAGTGTGATATGATCAAGAGGATCAAGCTGCTTTCTGGGGAGGAAAAGAGAACATTGGGCAATGTTCAAGGCTGACTTTTGATAGAGGGAGCTGCCTGAAGGACTGGTTTCTGTCTCTCACATCTCAAAACACTGATTGGCCCACCATACCCTAGATGCCTGGGGACCACTGAGAACAAAAGAGAGATGGCCACATGCTGCTGCTGCAGAGCACCTGCACTACAGCAGAGGAAGGCTGAGACAGCTCAGAGGCCACTCCCAGGAGGAAGAAAGAAAAGAGTGGAGCCTGTGTCCAGTGTTTTGGCTTTTTGAGGAATGTCTGAGGAACCAGTTCCATGTAGCCTGACTTGGGGTGCTGAGGGGACCTGACATACTCTAATACCTGCAGGCTATTGAGATCAAAAGACGAGTTGAGCAGCACGCTCATTAAATGAGAAACACAGTAATTAATATTTTATATATTTCAATCTTAGACTTCTTTCTGCTCTTAGTAAGACTAGAAAGAAACATAAAAGAAGAACATAGTAGTTGTCTTTGGATTAGGCACTTTAGATGCCTTTAAAAAATTGATTATTCTTTCACGTAGTTTTCAAATGTTAGCAGACAAGCATATAATACATTCAAATAGGGAAAAATTAAGATGAAATATAAGAAAAAATCATTTACAGTAGTTAAAATACTATACGTTTAACATAATAGTGGAAGTTGTAAAACATATTTGCAAATTCCTTGGTATAATGCCCATTAAGAGATCAGGTTTATGTCCCTTATTGAATTTACTGACTTGTTTGTAACCAGTAGAAAACAGCAGAACTTGTAATCTGTGACTTCCCAACATGCTCTTGGAATGCTTACTCTGGAGGAAGCAGCTATTATGTAAGAAGTCTGAACACCTTGAAATCCTCAGGCTGGGGAGGCTAAGGTTTGGCACGTAGATTCACAGACCCAAAAGAGCTCTTAGCTGCCCCAGCCAAGTGGGGGAGCCATTTTGGATGTCTGTCCCAGTCAACATCTCTGACTGCAATGATGTAAATGTCCTCAAGCTAGAATTGAGCCATTTGAGCCATTCATGAAACCTGGAGCAAAATAAAATGATTATTTGAATATGCTAAATTTGAGGGTAATTTGTCATGCAGCAATAACAGGGACAAAAATTTTCACATAGGTGGTAATGTATTTGGTCAATATATGTACAAAATATTAAAAGGGCTACAACATCCAAAGGTAATGGTGAATGATCTGATATTCATTACACTCAGATATTCAATCTTAATTTGTATTAATTTATGATAACATTCCACAATATGTTTTGTTTTGTTTTGTTGTTGTGTGATTTTTTAAGTACTTACAGCTTATTACAATTGTCCCAAATATAATATGAATTTTAAAATTAGACCTTGTAAATTCCAGTTTACCACACTACTTTTGTTACCATTTTCAGAGGACCAGTTTCTCCTATGGAAATCTTTAATAGTTATTGTAAGGATTAAATAAAGTTATCTATATGAAGCACTTAGCAGTGTGACTACTCTATAGAAGATATATTCAGTAAATAGTAATTATTAGTTATAATAATAATAAATCATACATATTCTCAGCACTGTGAATTATAAAGCTGAAAAACAATACTGATTCAGTTCATTATGTTTTAATAATATTTTCAAGTGATGCAGTAAGTGGCAACATTCTGGATAAGTAAATTAGCCATTTATTAATGCTTCTGTATAAAACTGATTTTTTTGTTGCATTAAATAGTTGATCTATACTATTTTAAATTATTTTTCAAAACTATAAACTTTTGATAAATTATATCTAGTTTTTCTTGTCTTCTTGGAGACAAGAACATGGAGAATTTTCAGTTTGAACACTGCCATCAGTGATTCTCTAATGGGGTAGAAGAGCTTCAGTTAATGAAATGAAAGCAAAGAAAAATTACAGCAGATAACTACATGATAATCCTTTCAAATTTTAGTGTTTTTTTAGCTATTTACTAGTTTTTACTTAAGAAAATTTTATAAAAAAACTTTTTAAAAAGTTTTTATTTTTACTCTTTATTTAAGCAGCTTTATAAATGAAGGTTTTCTTGTAATTTATTTTTCCTTTAACATAGATTAACTTTCCTGTAGACTGAAAAAATGCACAACCTAAAAGTTGAGAATTATATTTTATTTGGTGGACAATATGAGGCTTAAGCCCAGTACACAGGACTCTCAGCTCTGAGAGACTGCTCCGAAGAGGTAAGAGGAAGAGCCAATATATATAGGAGTTTTTGCAACAAAGACAAGGTAGTCAGAACTTCAAAAGATTACTGTTAATTAAAGGAAACCAGATATCTCAAGTTAATGGATTTAGCACTTTTCTTGGTGTGGGCTTAATTGAAATCATTCCTTTGATGTGCACCTTAACTATCTAGGCCCAGCATCCTGCTTTTCCCCATCCTGAATCCCCTCAGGGTACATAGTTTCAGGCAGCTACATTGGCTGAGGGCTTAGCAACAGGCAGCCCATTTGTCTCCATCCTGAGTTCCCTCAGGGCTCACGGTCCAGGGTGGCTGTAGTGTTTTGATGGCTGAAATATCCTTTGTTTACGATATGGCAGACAACATTTTTTCATTCATATCCCTTAGAGGAGCATGGACTCCTCATTCCTAAAACACTTGGATCTAGATTTAGTCAGCAAACCAAATCCACATTATAAGTTATATATGTATTGTAATAAATCTCTATCAGCTGTTTTTAAAATGATATATATATTTTTCAAATATGTGTAATTTTTAGATTTTTATTTTCAAATATCTAAATTTGTTCTTCTGCTTCTAAATTTAATGTGAGTAAAGTTTATTTTTGTGATGCCTATTTATGTTTATCCACTTCAGAGTAAAATAATTCTGTTATGAAAATCTATTTCTATCATTTCTTTGTTACATATCTTTGGGTATTATATTAACCACATTTTAACCAGTTTTCTCTATTTAAAATGAGTGTAGTAATATTTATTTTGTAAGATTGTGGTGAGTATGAAGATAATTAAGCTCTTTAAAATACTTAAGAACTGATAAATCATATGAACACTTCAAAAGTGAGGCTTTGATTAGTATTATAAATAAATAAATAAATATAAAATTATATTCCTATATCATATATACTAGTGGATCTTTGGGATTAAAGCCCTAATTTTTTTTTTTTTTTTTTTTTTTTTTTGGCCACCCAGTGCAGCTTGCAGAATTGTAATTCCCAGGGATCGAATCTGTGCCCACAGCAGTGAAAAAGCACAATCTTAACCACTGGACTGCCAGAGAATTCCCTAAACTTTCATTTTAATCTTATATATGTATATCCATGTGTACTCAACTATACTCATATATGTATATTAGATTACACAGATACTATTTGTACTGTATATAAAATATTATGTATGCATAATATCTATTATAAACATCCCTAATACTCTAATATTTACCTATCTATCTATCTATCCCATTCATGAAGCCCTAACCATTCTCATTTTATAATACAGTATTCACCAAAGTAGCCTTAACATTTCCTTCCCCTTGATCAAGCTTTAGACAAGCTTATTCCTATCTCTAAGCCTCTGAACTCACTCCTAGCCTCCACCCTTACAGAATCCGCAGGACATAAACCCCAAGGCCTCTGACCTCCCTCTGCTTCTAGAATTTACTTTAGAAAATTGCAAATTCTTTCTTTTCCCTTTGAGATGTAAATATTTTTAAAAGCTTCTTGCACATTTTACAAGGTAGGGTTGTCTTTTTCAGGGACCTGGAAGCCATCACTTTGAAATATAACCATCAAGGAAGACAGCACTCTTTTCGCTCAATTTTTGTGGAAGTGTAGGAGCCCAACTACAGACAACTTTGCCCAAATTGTGAAACTACTTGAAGTCATGAAACTGTCATGAAGTTACTAGACAGTTTTCTTTTCCTTTGGGTAAAGCCAATCAGCAAACACAGATGGCCTATGATATGCACACTCTAGCTCTTAAAAACACATTTTCTTTTGTTTTGACAGTATTGTTACTGAGTCCAAGCTGGTACTGCTCATCACAGGACAGATGAATAAATCTGGAGACAAGTTATTGGGGTAAGGAATAGTGACTTTATTTGGAAAGCCAGCAAACCAAGATGATAGTGAACGATTGTCCCAAAGAACCATCTTACCTGAGTTAGAATTCAGGCTTCTTTTATACTAAAATGGAAGAGGGTATGGTTGGTTGTTGCAAACTTCTTGGTATCAGAATCCTTTTTTCTTGCAGCTGTCCATGTAGGTCAGGTTATGATGTTCCTGTAATCCTCCAATAAGACAAATGTTATTCTCTGTTCTGCAACTTTTTATCTCCATATGAATGAAAAAGTGTTATACCTTTAAAGGTCAGAGCCTTGAGAATGCGCTATCCTGTATATTTTAGGCTATAGGCAACATTCTTAACTAATAGCAAAAGCAATGGAATACAAAGGTTAAAGTAAGAGAAACAAATCCAATATGGAGTCAGATTTGTTCTTCCCTATTACAGTATCTTTTTAATGAAATAAAGAGAAAAAGAAAAATTATATTCCTGTGTCATATGTAGTAGGAGATCTTTGGGAATAAGTCCAATTTTAATCTTATTAGCCTTTTGTTGGAAAATTATAATTGAATCAGTGTAATTACTTCTGATCTGAATTTCATAAAGTTATGACCAATTTTATCAAGAAGTTATAATAAAAATTATGATTAGTAAGCAGGACATCATGTAGAATATATTGCTAACCATGAAATTAATGGCCACTCCCAAACACCTTATCTAAAAAAACATTCTTCAACCCAAAGGCTTGTCTCAATCAGAAAGTATCATGCTTGTTTATATATTAATCTTGCTGTTTGTTACTATCTCCCTCATTGTCATGCAGATTCCTTGGAGGCAGGGACATTGTCTTGTTTGTTTACCAAGGTATCTCCATGCCGGGCCCAGGTGAAAAGTTAAGTAAATATGAATTAATGCATAAATGATTCATGAAATAGAATCTGGAAATGATTAGCAATCAAGTATTTGGAAGGCTCTTTCTCATTTACTCTTTCTTTCTTAGATCTTATTTGATTCATTGCTTTCTTTATTTTTAAGTCAATCTCATTTTTTCTGTGTGCACATAGCCTGAAATAGTTTCTGCAAAATCCCTGAGTTTACATAATTTGAAATCAATCCATTTTCAAAGATAATTGACTCTCAGACCCAATCCCAAATTTCTAGAAGATAATCTGATTAATTTATTTTGGGTTAGCATTCATCCACTGACAAAGTATATGGCTAAGCAAGAAAAATCATGTGTCACCTACCTAATTATTGGGGATCCATCCCTATTTGATTGGAGAGTGTCTCAGCAGTATCTTTTATTATATATTTGATGATAAAGGATAGTCACTACTATATTAGAGTTTAATGTGGTTTTCAAGAGATATTTGTTGATGATGAAATTAAAGTGGAAGTTTTAAAACATGGACTTTTTTTTTTTTTTCATGCCCAGCTCATGGAGAATGAGGTCTATGCTCCTGCCCCTTGAATCTGTACCTTGTAAACAGTAGAATAAATCATAGGTGACACCAGGCCAATTTGTGAGTTCAGATCTTAAGGAATTGGCATTTTCCTTGCCATGTTCTATGCTTAATTATTAATAGCATAATATATATATATATATATATATATATATATATATATAAACAGAAGCTACCTGCATTTAATTCTGATTTATACTCTGATTTCACCTTATTCAATTAAACAATTAATCACTTCTACTCTGTCTTACTACAAATATTCATTTGAATTTAGTTGTTAGGTAAAGAAAAAAATTAGACATTTTTTCAACAGGGATCTCAAAAAAATGCAAATAACAGTGATTTTCTCAGTTATGTTTGGGACATGCCCACTGGTAACAAAAGGTGCTTAGCTGTGATAAGGATTGAGTAGGATAATCAAATAGTCAGCTTAAAAACCCCATTAGGGGATTGTAGATAGAGAGGGAATTTTAGGGGGTTTGGGAGACTGCACTAAGATTAATGATCATTGAAGAAATTAATGGGAAATCCTGAAACAACGTAGGCTTGCTTGACTCATAAAGCAGAACAAGTCACTTAGCAACAAGGCCAGATTGGCTTGTTTAACAACAAAATCAATCCAACTTGATTAACAACAAAATCATGCAACAGAAGCACGAGACATGGCCCAAAACAATAAAACAATGGTGGCATGAGACCTACATCCTGCTCAGTGAGCTCAGTAAGTTAATGACCCCCAAAATATTCTCTTTGACCCCTAACACATGCTCTTTGCACAATGCACTAAAAACAGTAAAATAATAATGGAGAATAAGACCTGTAACCTGCTCAGTGGTGTCATCAAGTTAATGACCTCCAGGGCATGCTCTGTGCACATATAAAAACAATAATTTATGGAAAGGTAACATTTCAAAGTGAAAGACCCTCATTGCACTGAGACCTGAAATAATTTTTCCAAAGTGCCATGATAGTCCCAGCCTGACCATATAGGGACAAAATACCAAAGCTGGGGGAGGAACTGATGATGAAAACATCATGTCTATTCAAGAAAGACAAAGAATATCTTCTCCCCCTCACCTCTCTTCCTTCGATTATAAAAACATAACCTACTAAGTATTTGGGGCAGTGCAATGATTGCCTGCCTGCTTATAAGCCTCACAAGTATCCTATTTTAATAAATCACTTCTTATCTATCACTTTGCCTCTAGCTGAATTCTTTCTGTGCTGAGACATAAAGGACCTGGTTCCTAGGAGCCCCCTGAAATGACACCTAATGGTTTCAGCTGTGTCTTTTACATAATGATTATTCTTAATGATTATTGATAAAGCAGGGTGCTTTAAATTATATTTTTAGCAAAGTTCTAAAAACAGAAAAATTATTTAATGAATATTTATAGATTGACAGATTGATTAATTTTATAGGTATCTTGTGTAGTAGAAGTAAAGGTCAGCAACGCTTCAAACATGTGGAGCAAAAATGGAAAAGAAATCCAGCCTTGTTTAATAAAGGTAACTAAGGAAAACTGAGGAATAATATTAAGCATTGGTGGGTGGAGGTGGGAGGAATCTGGTGTATTAAATTGCTGCCATTATAGGTGAACAGCAAGAGGGAAACTATATCAGCTCTACCAGCAAAGCACAACAGCTGAAAAACTTGTCCCTTGTAAGTCAAAGTGATTAATAATTATGTTATAAATTTATTACTTCCTACCAAATTGCATGATTCTGAATATATAATTAATATTTACAGAAAATATAATAAAATTGAATGTTTTATACTATTCCATTTCAAATTTTTATCAGCGAAAGAGGGAGATTGTGTTGCTGTTTTGTAACAGAGTTTTCCACATTCACCTGCCTGAACAAGTTGGGCCCATTTTTAAACTGACATTTGCAAAACAACAATTCTCCACTTTTCAAATATCTGTTTCCATGTCTCATAAATTGAATGGACCACAAGATTGTGTATACAGTCTTATTTACTTATTTTGATTGTCCTCTGTTTGTTGAGGTTGGTAAGAGTAAACACAACACTTAATGACTAGCAGCCATAATCAGAAATCAGCCTAAGTTTACAATTTTCCCAGTTCAGACTGGATGCTAATATAATGAGGGAAAAAGCATTTTTCATTAGGATAGATGCAATCTTCCCTATAGATAGAGAATTGTTCCCTTTTACTAAAAATTAGAAATAACCAAAACAAAATTGCAGAAGCTGCAAATATTCCAGGGAAGAACTATAGAAGGAAAACTTTGTACAAGAAAATAAAACACTATAGTAATAGATTCTGATAGACTTTTTAAAAACTCTATTAAAAGGCAAATATAAAATTTAATTTTTATTCCAATACACAAAAAGCAAAAAAGAAAGGATAAGATTTTATGCATAAATAAGACCCCATTACACATTTTAGTACCTTTTTTGAAAGAACATGAATTGATATTATATATTTCCTAGTTTTCATAAGTCTGTTTAAATACAAGGTGGGTTCTAAGGACTTATGTCTAAAAAGACAATGAAAATTCATTATTTATGCAGATGAAATAAATGGTAAAACATTTACATTAAAAATTAAACTTCACAATAATATCTTCTGAATAAATAGGCTCTGTGTAATATTTTTAATCTTACTGTGTTAATATATATTTAAATCATATTTTGAGTCAGGTGATGCCTGAGATATAAGAAGGTTTGTAATAACATTGTAAATTTAAATGTTTCTGTATCAGGGATACTACAAACTTTGAGCACATATTGACAATATAAAAGTGCTAGTGCTATGCCATACTAGTGCTATGGCTTTATGTAGAATTAAATGTATTGAATAAGTCAATCTTATTTTGTGATATTCAATTGGATATATTCATTTATTTTCTATTCATTTGTTTTTATTTTTGTTTTTTATAATTTTTCTCCCCAATAAGTTGAGGTTTTATTTACAAATATTATAATAAGAATTCTGAAATTGTTTATTAGCTTTTAAATAATTTACAAAGATATGGACAATAAGATTTGGACAATTTTGGATTTAATTGTGACTATTAAGAAAACCAGCAAAGTGAATTATATTTATTTTATAATTGGCCAATAGAGCAAAAGATGGTCTGAATATGACATGCTGTGACTTTAACACTGCATTTGACATAGTCGTTCTTACAACCTGTTAATGTATATGGACTAATATAGTCTGAATGAAAGTGGATTCAAGTATCTTTTTGAAAAAGGGAAACAACATAATGTTATTTTATAAAATAAAAGCCATCAAGGAATATGTCTTGAGCAAGATGCACAGAATTCTCTTTTTATCTAGGTACTATTAAATGTGTATTACTAAATATTTGGAGGAAGTTATAGTAGGCAGGTTTTCATATATTCCTGATAGCACAAACCTAAATGGGTTCTTAAGTAAAGAACTAAGTTAAAAATCATCTTTCCATGAAGGAATGCTAAGTTAGAAAGACAGGAATTTGACTCTCACAAAGATACATTTAACATCTACAATCTTAATTTTCAATAAAGACCTAGAAATATTTTGTCAAAATATCTTGTGTGTTTTATTGCTCTAAGGTATAAATTTATGTACGTCAAAAAATCACACCAAAGAAAACAAAATAATAAATATGATCAAATTTGTTTGGGCAATGATTCAAACCATATATATATGAAGATTTGTAAGTCACATTGTGCTATAGAATATGTTTTTTTATTATGGTAAAAAAACCCATAATACAAAATTTACTGTCTTTACCATTTTTACGTGTACTGTTCAGTAGTGTTAAGTATATTCATACTGTTGTGAAACAGATTTCCACTATTTTTTCATCTGAAAATTGAAACTCTATACACATTAAACAACCTATTTTTCCCCCTCCCCTCACAGTCCCTGGTAACCACTATTCTACCTATTGTTTCTATGACTTTGATTACTTAGATATCCCTAAGTAATTAATAGTTTTTTATAAGTTCTGTTTTATAGAAACCTGTTAATGCAGTACATCCCATGTTTATTTAATAATAGAACACTTTTCCCTGAAACACATCCAAAAATCACTTGTGGAACACAACCTTGTAGAACAGTATGTTGAGAAACACTCAGTTATTATTTTTAGAGCAAAACTAGTGACATTTCTACTGCATTCTGCTATGTTCCTTTTTAGGAGAACACTTTAAGAGTAAAATGTACAAACTAGAGAAATGTTAAGGGGAGCTGGAGAGAATTATGAACTGAAATCAGTGTGCCATGAGAAGGGTAATTGATATTTCATTTGAAAAGAGAAGAGTTGGGGGTCAGATTATAAAGTTATATCAATTATTTAAAACTATAAAATTTTTAGTAAGAAACTTAGTCTATATATAAATCCAGAGAAAATAATTATAGTGAGTCAGCAAGGAAGAGTTTAAATTAATAAAAAGAAGTAGCAGCTTCTAAAATAATTTAGCTATCTTTTACCAGAATTTTGAAGTAAAAGTTTATATGACTTAATATAAGAAATGTTGTAGAAGAGATTCCTAATCAGATATAAAGTTAGATTAAATGCCTGTTAAGTTTCCCTGAAGTTATTATACAGGATTCTAGATCTTAAATTTAAAAAATAATACCAAGAATTATGTCATTTAGATCAAAAAATGATATGTATTGGATGATTTTTCCTTAACAATATTTAGCTATTTTTTATTCATTAGTTTTCAACAACTTTTGCAAATAAATATGATACACCTTAAGGTAATCGAAGTCACAATCTTTGCATCAAAAATTCTAAAAAATATGTATTCCTTTTAATCCTTAGATATTTAACTGAGAATTATAAACACCTACCACTGTGAAATATCTCAAGATTTGCTCCCAGTGGCTTTAGCAAATGCTCATGCTGCTGTTCCCAGGCTATATTTATCTGTCCCTAAACATATTAGAGTCAGCGTAATCTGTTGATGACCAAATGTTTCCTTGGGAGATTCAGTTTTCTGAATAAATTAGTTTTGGCAAGTGTTACTTGTAAGAGGTTCTTTGTGGACCCAAGTGTATATAGTAAAGAATACTGAGTGTTTCCTTTAGTGAAATCTGACTTTTGGGTAGCTTTCTGCTTATTTTCTATTTATAGTTTCTAAACAACACACAACGAGTAAATGTTCTTTGTCCCAGAAATCCTCCTTCTTATTTTTTTTCCTCTAAGAGGTAGGAACCATATCTTTTATAAGAAAGTATTAAAACTTTAAAAGTGATACTAAAAGTAAAAATAAAGTTTTTAGCAAAATCATCTCCTGATATTTGTACTTTTTATAAGTATATACTGTCTTCACTACATATATTTTAATTAAAATGCTCTGTTCAGTTTAAAAAAATATGTCTCAAATATTAGGGGAGTGTATTCTATTTAGATAGAGAATAAATCAAGCATCTTCAGTAGCTGGAACGCTAAAATTGAAGGCTCTTGATTTATTTTTTATCTGTGTTTGGAAGCTCTGTTTTTACATGTATTTTGCTCTTTGTTTACATATAATAATAAACATCTTTGAGAAAAAATATTTATATGTTTTTTATCTTTTTTCATTCTGTTTCTGTGTCCTTGAAAAAAGCATGATAAAGGATGATGTCATGGTAACACAGCAGCAAATGGATGGATTGTGACCTGAGGACTAGTGGGAAAGAGAAGTGTGCTTTCTGACATTTCTCACGCAAGTAGCAAATCATCGAGCCTTTTATTCAGTGGCAGTGCAGAAAAAGAAACTGATTTGACTTGTACAAAAATGCTCAGTGTTTCTTGGAATCATTGTCTGTATCTCAATTACATTCTGTGGGGGGAAAATGAGTTTGGTTACTATTTTTAACTGACATAAAAGGGTAGGAATTCAGAGGTCCATCTTTCACTAGCTCCTATGGACAGTGAAATGGGAAAATGAGTGGTCAGAATATATAATCTCTTACTTGTAATCGGCTGTGACTGTAACAAGTACAGGGCAGTAATCACTTTGTCAGGAGTTTGCAGCTGAGAATATCAACAGCTAATTCCTTTCAGTGAGAAAAAAAAGTCATTTTAGAAAACTGGGAAGTTTTATTTGCATTTGAAAAGCTATGTCGTGTAAATTCAAAGTAAGTTTGTTGCAAAGACCCTGTAAGGAAGTGCTTGGAGTGATTAATGATTCAATTTTATCTATAAATGCCATGTGGAGAAACATAAAGCCAGAAAATTGTTGTATCAAAGTTCAAGGTCAGAGTTTATAGAAGCCTAGAAACATTCAGGATAAACACTCTTAATGCTGATCACTTAAGATACTGAATTCTTTTGTTTAATCATGGGTCACATTCCATAAAATAATAAAATATATTCATAACAACCTCTGCATGTAGTGTATCCTTCACAATTTCAGAGAGAATATTAAAGTGATTTTATTTTATGAAGAGTCTATACAAAACTGATGACATTTCAATTGGTTCTTGAATATCCCGATTATGCTTTAGCACTCATTCTTTTATTACTATCTTCGCCCACAAACTTAGCATGTCTCTGATAGAATTTAACCTCTATACTATAAACTATTTTTGAGTCTCATTTTGATAAAAATTGGCAAATACTGGAGGTTTAATAAATTAATGAAAGTCTTTCTGTAACTTGTTATTGAAATCCTTAGTTTAAATAATGTGTAACACGTAAAAATGAATCAAATATGAGATTTTGCTAATTAATTCTCTATTACAATTGGTGTATTTATTTTGATAAATGTTGGAATATTAATGTAATAATGTTAAATACTCTACCAACATTTTACTTTTAAAAAGAGCAAATTAGAAAACTGGCTTCTTATATGCAGAATATTAAGTAATGGCTATAAAAATACACCTGTAAACATAACATGGCACAGTGGTGCTAGCAGAAAACAGAGTGGAAGCAGAAACTAACATGATTTTTCACTGATTCTGAGCTTGTTGCTCAAAGGCTGTGATCCCAAGAGTTTAGCAGGGTCAGATGCAATTGGGATGGCAAGTTTTAGATTCTGTTGTTGTTGTTGTTGTTGTTGTTTTTTGTTTTTTTGGTAACATTTATCAGCGGCTTTTTAAAGATATCATTTTCAATTGATATTCTCTACTCATTCCAATATGCCAAACAATAAATAGGGCACTTCAGAGATGCAAAGTCCTTGACAAGTGGTTATTTTTCTACAATGTGTTTCAAGAATATTTTTTTCCAGAATCAGAGGACTTGGACCATGGAACGTCACAGCAGGCAGGGATCTTGAGGGGCTTCTCTGTTCCATCTGTCCTAAATTGGCTCTTATTTGTCTTCTATCCTCGGACCAACTCCAGTGCTAGGAATTAGAGATCTATCATCCACTTAACATCTTTCCTATTTGTTTTTTCCTTTGACTAAGCTAAAATATCTCTTGTGTTTGCATATTTTGTAGCTATACAAATGCTTGAGCGCACACTTAATCAGGAGAGTAAATGGTCATTTACTGTGTAGCTACACATAAAATATGTGAAAAATAAAATTTCCAAGCCTTTCATGAGCTTATAGAAAATAGTAGTCTAGAGCTATTTATCTGTCTATCCTATAGAGTTCTTCCTATTTTAAAAATGAATTCAGCATTCATGGCAAATGCCAAGATGACAAGCTAAGTTGACAAGTCCTCTATTTTTATATACAATAACTGAAGTATCCCCTACCCAACTTTGAAACAATGCCTCAGGCCTAAGCTTGAGGAAGTACCTATGGGGATGAAGATATCTCAATTCCTGCTGCCTCAGTTTAGATGCCAGAAAAGTGCCAATTTTATCAACTCTTGTCCAGAAGATATATAAGTATTTCATGTAGACCATGTAAGGATGCTACTGAGATGAAAAAACTGAATACCTAGATCCTCAGCTAGATTTAAATAGAGATACACAAAAGAAAGACTGGGTTTCATATCTAAGTTTAAATATAAATACTGATTTTTTTTATATCTCTATGCATTTTTGAATTTTTTCCAGTCTTTCTGTAAACAATATTCACAAAGTCTCAAGTGTTTAAAGACATATAGAATATGTTAAATATGAGGCATGCAATAGACTAAAATTTTTGTAGAAAAACTACACTATAGATATATTACTCGAGGACATTTATTTGAGATCATTACATAGTAGGAGAGGGGAAGTTTGCTGTATCTCCAACATTTTCCTGTTTAATTCAGTGTGTAAAATGGCAAGTATCTTAAGCATGTGTCTCCTTAAACAAGAGGAGAACTTATGATGGCACTTTAAATAGTGATACAATTATCTGTGTTATTGATAGATTGAGAAGAGATTGAACAGAGACCTTTTATATTCTAACCAGAAGCAGAATCCTTCATTAAGCATCTACTTCACATTACTGCACAGCAAGATAGAGAGAGAGGGGGATGTGTTTTTTGTACACACATTTCAAATATTTCACATATTTGGAATGAAGCAAGAAACCAGAGAGAGAAAAATGATCTGAAGTTCAGGTTATAATAATGAGAATGCTCATTTTTTTATATTTTAATGTTGACACCTATAAGTGATATTGGTTCTCCATAAGAGTAAATATTTATAAGCTTATAGAGACAGTAGAAAATAAAAATAAGTAAAAGATAAAATCCATTAAAATTTAAAATAGAAGAATGAAAAACTGAAAAAAATCAAATAAAGCTAAAAAATGTTAATGGAATTATTCTAAATTGTTGCACTCAATTAAGTTTTGGTTCATTTAACTAGGATTTTAAACTAGACATAAATATGGCTTTCAGAGTGAAATAAAAAAAAAATAACTAGTCTTAGAAAATGAGAAATACTGGATTTTATCATAAGCAGTAGGTATTATTTCAAACATAAGTACCTGCATTTAGAGATGTTATATTTAATACTATTAATATATATATATATATTAATATACTAATATATTAACTAATATATATATATAATAATCTCGGGGTATAGGAAATAGTAACAGATTTATTGTGTTAATAGAACTTTATTTTAAGGAACACATATATATTTACTTGTTATATATATACATGTGTGTGTATATAAATCTAGAACAAAAAGAGACTCAGTAGCACAACCAAACTTAGAACAATTTGGAAAAATTGTTCAATATATATTAGGAGGTCCATTTGCCTTAGAGTTCCTTTGAAGACCCTACAACAGCAGCTTCACCAGTCTGCTTCTGACCATGTTCCACCAAGCAAGAGCCTCTACTTTTCTATGTTATATTCTTAAACCTTGAGCTCTTGAATCAACTCTATTTGAATTAAACTCTGTCACTTTGTAGCTTAATGAATTTGGTAATTTTACTTAATCTTTCTAATTCTATTTATTCTCATCCATAAAAAAAGGTACTGATACCTACCAAACTGAAGTGAGCTTAAAATATGATAAATATATATTAACTATTTGTATTTCGCCTTTCCATGATAATCATGACTCACTTTTCTACCTTTGATTTCCTCTACTTTTCCTTTATTCTACTTTCTCATGACTTGCTTTCTTCAAAATTAAACCTCCCTGCTCTCACAGACTCACCAGGTATATTTCTATTTTAAGAAAATTATCTTTAAACAGGTGTATATATCCTTTTGGATTATGCAAAGCTATTATAATAGATATGACTAGGCTAGGATAGCTTTAAGAACTTAAGTATTCCAGATCTTAATCTTTCCCATGTATTATTCCCTATATGTGCTGTGTCAGAAATTCTTCCTGAAAAAGTTAGTACAAGTATAATGGGAAATTAGTCTAAATCATTTTACTATTCCTTTTGGAAATCATATAGGAAAAAAAACTGCATCACTATTGAATGAAATACATGAAAATATCAAACTGAGAAATTTGGCTATTCCAAATTATCTGTAAACATTTATAAACATATGTGTAACTATGTGTAAACATTTACAGCCAAAACAAGCAGAACTGGTGTGAAAAGACACAATACCCTATAAGGTTTATGTAGTAATACCTGGGAGTCAGACTGACAGAAGACAGAAATTAGCAGGAAATACTCATCCCCAAAAGGCAGGGACCTCACTCTGAGTGAAAACTGATGCTGTAAGCAGTAAAGAAAGAACATTAAGGACATACAATATATATGAATATATAATATATATGAATATGTAACATTATATATCTATATAATGTATATACACGTTTATATTTGTAGGTATACTGAATTTATATATATATAGTATCTATATCTATATCTATCCATATCTATATCTATACAGAGACACAGAAAGGGAATAATGAATGTCATAAACAAAAATAATAATAATTGTAGGAGCAGAGTGTTAGCTCTAGAAACTAATTATATATACATACATAATGCTTATACATTTGAAGGCCATAGAAGAGATAACCAAATAGTGATATAGAATTGTTTTAAAGTAGAATTGATACCTTTATGAAAAAAACAGAAATTTCAAGTTTACATATTGATAGAATACACAGTATTCCAGAGAAATTTGACAAGTACCTATCCACATTCAGATTTTACATATAAATAATACATATATAAAACTAGAAATATAGACACTCCTTAGGGCAGCAAGTCATGTTTACCAAGTCATTAAAAAAAATAGAGAAAATCCTGAAGGTAAAGATTTCTTCACAGTAACATATTTACTGAAGTTCTTTCATTTCTTGACAGTTTTAAATAAGAAAAAAAGTCTCACTCATAAGAAGGTCTCAGGAGAACAAAGCAAATACACATTAATAAGATTTAGAATGCTCAAATGTCTTATTTTTTTTCAGACGCTTAAACATGAAGAATTATTTTCAGCCATTCTCAAGGAAGTTGAGCAACCAAGTCAATATTGATTAGAGTTTCTGATTGTTTTAAATCTAAGAGTAGTGTTTTTCAAAGCTACCAATTTGGTATATATATATATATATATATACATAAATACAACCTTGGCTAAAACCAACAGATAAGATACATAATTTCTTTCTAATTTACTGTGTATTATTCAATAAAACACTTGAAGATATTTAATTGTATCATTCTACTATATATATATATATATATATATATATATATATATATATATTTTTTTTTTTTTTTTTTTTTTTTGCTGTATGCAGGCCTCTCACTGTTGTGGCCTCTCCTGTTGCAGAGCACAGGCTCTGGATGCACAGGCTCAGCAACCATGGCTCACGGGCCTAGTCGCTCCGCGGCATGTGGGATCTTCCCAGACCTGGGCACGAACCCGTGTCCCCTGTATCGGCAGGTGGACTCTCAACCACTGCACCACCAGGGAAGCCCCTACAATATATTTTTGAAAATAATCTTTATTTTGTTCCATATTGTGATTGTTTCTGCTTCCTATAAATTAAAAATAAAATTAGATTCTATTTGCCAGATAGATTAATTTTAGTAGAAAAAAGTAAGCAAATAATAAATTATTGTAACATTTTATGAACCTTAAAGTCATATCCTGAAGGAAGTGTATGAAATAATCCAAAAAGAAAAGAATTATATTACTAATGATTTTTTAGAAGGTGAATGAGAAATAAATCTACTGCTCTATTATCACACTTAATTTCCTTTCCCTTCAACTTTAAAATAAGTGCTTATCTGAGGCATTGATAAAGTATTTAAAAATTTAATAATTATATATCAGATATGAAGAGGTAATAGATTAGACAGTAGGCTATAGCTCCTAAGGCTTTTACTCATTATGACTCTTGACAGAGGTGAGGAAAATGAGAAGAGAATATGTTGAAATACATTTTTCACACATATCTTTTATGATTTTATAAATATTAATAAGATTACATAGTCTCCTGATATCACACTTTCTCTAAGACTTCACCTTTCCTAAGTTTTAATTGACTAACTGTGCTCATATAGAAAATAATGTCCTTCAAAACCTTTTAAATATTTCAGTTTTCTTTTTCTGGACTACTTCCAAATTTTATATCTCCCCTTGGTATTGAGTAGAAATTCAAATAGTTTTTCAAGATGTTGATAAACCTTTTAATAATAATATTTTTGGTTTTCCATTCAATAATCATTTGACAATGCTAACAACTTTGTAGGTTTTTGTTTTCCACTTGGCAGTCCATTGGAATATTTTCAGGGAACATTTTGCAATTAATCAATCATCCAGTGACTTTGAGTACTGTATTGTGGAAGATCAAAAAAAAAAAAAACTTGTAAGGTAAGGTATGATTACAACAGAATGAATTTATAATCTGATCTGAATAGTTTCCCTACAAAACACTTTCAAACTTATATCCTCAAAAACCTTTTTTTTTAGCTTTTCATTGACACCACATCAACTCCATGTGATTATATCTTCTATACTTGTCCACCTCAATATCTAAATTTTTGTTTCTACATACACTACATTTTGTGTTTTGAAGTAATCCTTAAACAGACTTCTATGTAATTTACATGAGCTCCCTTAGATAAGTATAGACTGGAGTTTTTATTATATGTTCACTATATGGTACATCACTACATTGACACACACCTGCCACTCATCTGCCCACTCATGCAATTTCACTCATACTGCTTACAAGTTAAAAGAAAAATGAAAAGGTGTTTTTTTAGCATTATTTGAAAATTAGAGAATTTTAATGTCCACTTTCATCCATAACACAAATAAGTACAGCACTAGGACTGTATTGTCTGGGATCTAGACACTCTGTTCTCTGGTCTTCAAAATGCTATACTATTATTAGACATGCCCTATCAATTAATAATGGGCAATGTATTCCATGTTAAAAAATGTATAAAGTTAAACTGTGGTGTTCTGAGATTGAGAAGAGAGGCAGTATTTTTTGAGAGGAACTGAGTGGGCCCTGTATCTTGTGAGAATCACTTTCTTAAAAATCCCATCGTATTTGCCACTGCCGTCACCACCTAGACTTAGAGGATCTTTCCCCCAAACCTCTCAAATTTAAATTTGTGCCTATTCCTTTTCTATGATTATATATAAGGTAAATCTGGAATATTTTAACAAAAAATGTAAAACAATAGTAAAAAAATAATAATAATAATTAGAAAGAGATATATTTAATTGAATTAATAGGTGTACAGAACAATTTATTCATCTTCAGACTGTAACATCCTTCAGGGATAGTTTATCCCAAATCCTTAGACCGTCCCATGGCCAAAACTCCTATCATCCTCCAAGAGTTAACTTAAACCTAGCTAAACTTCTATAGTGTGGTTCTCAAGTGGGGTGATTTTTTCCCCCGTGGATATTTAGCCACCAAAATCCAATGAATTGGATTTGAAGTACAGGCACTGAGGCTATAGCAATTTGGAACTGTAACTCACTGATGAATAAATGGAGTGGACTTTAACTGCATGGGAATGAAGACTTCTGGTGGTGGGTAAACCAGTTGAAACTCTAAGTCATATATGTCCCTTGTTTTCTTAAGTTTAAAGATAGGTGTTTATGGCTTATCCATTCCTCTCTCTTTACCTACTGTTTCTCCCTTGTCAGTTATAACTAACTGGACTGGTGTGAAACATGCAGATATCCAACATAGCCAGAGTAGACATTCTCCTTTCTTCTTTGGGACTGGGAGAGCCACATAGAGTTATTTTTCTTCTCTGTCAATCCTCTGCCAGATTATTAGTGATTTCTGCAAATGCTTTCCTATGAATATACTAAGTGTTTTGCCTTTATGGAGATCTCTTTTTCTTTCCTCCTAAGGTATTAACAATTGCAGATAATTCCTCCATAATACTTTTCAACTCCTTCACTCATTTTCCTGATAGTCATCTTGGCATTTAATGTTTTCCCTAGATTTCTACACAATTATTTCTATAGGGTTGAATTTTCATAAAGCTTTCAACCTTAATTCTCCTGTTTCATTTGGCCAATTTCCTACCTGAATTCCTGGGACTACCTACCTTTTCAGACTGTCTATTTCTATGTTTCCAAAATTCTTTTTTTGTTAGCTGTTACAGAAACCAGTTTTGTTTCTTTGCCTGTTTGCAAACATTTCACTGGCTGAGTTTTTCTTTCATGGCACAACCTCCCACAGAAGCCATACTTAAACATCTTTAATCTTGATCATAGGATACTCAGAGACAGTTTCATTATTATTATATGTTTCTATTCTCTGGAAAAAATATTACTTATGATATTGACCAAGAAATTTAATTCAACTGCTCATCATTGCACAAATGAAACAAATTATCATAATTTCTTAACATGATACAAACATTAATTTTTCAAGATAGTAAAATCATCAGGTGGCTGGACCTGAGATGGGCCTAGCCTGACTTCTGTCTTTGTGAGTTACATTGGGCTTGTGAAATCTGGTTCATTCTTAATGCCACAAACATCACAAACTCAAGGAACATCTTTGATTCTTTAATTATCAAGTACAAATACAGGAAAAATGTATAATTTCAATGATATTGTTAATATAAACTAAAATATTTAAAACTCATCTGAGGTATGGGATGATTTTTTGTATCATTTTTAACCCCACAAAGGTCTACTCATACCTTTGGTGTTTAAGAACCTATCTATTGGGTAATTTGCATAAATTGCTTTGTAGACCCCATTTCAAAATAATAACCATTCTTCTCTTGTAAGGAATTTCTTTCCTGTGACATACATTTGAGGTTTCCTCTGTTGTAATCAAGAAAGGAAAAACAGACTAAGGACAAAAACAGACTAGGTATACATCACACACTAAATTGCATATTCAAATTAAGGAGCTGACTTAGCTTATATGGATACATTTCTGCCTCATTTTCTTACTTAGCAACCATGTTACAAAGCCCATCTTTCTCACCTTCAAGCATTTGTCAATTTCCTTGAGCATATTTTTTTCTTTTTTTTCTATTTCATACCAGGGAAGCTTGGCTGAAAAAGAGACAGACAGACAGACAGACAGAGGGAGAGAATGAATTAGAATTTTTCTCTCTTGTCAGTCTTAATCCTGTCTTGCAAATTCTGATTTCTGATTTAATAATTCCCTGGGATATTCACACTAAGGGGGGAGAAAAAGACTCAGAAGACAGCTTACATGTTTCCTACAAAAAGATAAACTTTCCTAAAACTTCCAAATGATAATAATAGAATACAATATAGATAGATCAGTGGTAATTTAAGAATTATACGCTCACTGTATAGCATAGGGAACTATATTCCATGTCCTGGGATAAACCATAATGGAAAAGAATATAGATCAGTGGTAATTTAAGAATTATACGCTCACTGTATAGCATAGGGAACTATATTCCATGTCCTGGGATAAACCATAATGGAAAAGAATATAAGAAAGAATGTATATATGTATAACTGAGTCACTTTGTTGTACAGCAGAAATTAACACATCGTAAATCAACTATACTTCAGTATAAAAGAAAACTCCTTTCTAACTAATTATTTCTAAGTTAAATGCAATTGTGGAATGATAAGCATAGACACTGGAAAAGTTTTCACTGTTTGGCTTGGTTTATAAGATAGAATTTGAGATTTGTACTAATAAATATAATGCAGATTATTTCCACATAGGGACTTTGAGTTTGCTAACAATGTCTAAATAGCAAATTTAGAGTTATTTTAAGCTATAACCAGTGTTTTATGTTGGCTTATTCACAAGTTTAGAGGTGTGAATATATTCTCCTGAAGGATCCTCCAACACGGCACCTGCCACAAACGTTCACTTTATCACTCTTACCAGTGGCTGTACACTCAAGAAACTAATTTCTTTATTTCTAAATACACATTCGAGACATTATCTCACCAAGCTTCCCCAAATCCCTATTATATTTATATTACTGATGAGGTAACTAACACAGAGAGCACTAAAGGATTTTTCCGAGGTTATATGTATAAAAACGGTGCAGGGACCATCCCCCCTATTGTCAGATGCCTGGTTAAGCAATCCTATCTCTCAGTTTTGCTTTAGTTATTTTGCCCAGGAAAAAGGTGTCCTTTTATAACAGACACCTAAGCTTTTCCCAGGAGGGGACACAGCTTAATAGCATCATTTTTTAAAACACCAGTGCTTTCAGATCCACCTGTCTCCATATCTCCCAGGAGAATACATTCTCAAATGTCTAATCTCTCTCGCCTGCTATCAATCACTCTTCTGACCCTCAGCCGTTGATCCCATTTTAAACAAAACAATGATCTATTTTAAACAAAATAACTACTAAAATTTCCCTTTAATCCAGTTACACTTTTTATATTGTATTACTTCTCTCTACCTTTCCAAAAAGGAAATGAACATGCAGTTTATATATTGGGAGACTGGGGTTGACATATATACACTAATATGTATAAAATAGATAATTAATAAGAACCTGCTGTATAAAAATAAATAAATAAATAAATAAAAATAAAGTGCTTTCATACTCAAAAATAAAAAGATAAATAAATATACAGTATATATGTTTATCAATCTCTTACTTCTTGACATCTTCCTGTATTGAAATGGTCCTCTATCTGTTGGAAACTACTAGTAACGTATTAATAACCAGTATAAACTGTTTCTATGATTTTTTTCCCTTTTCTTCTTTCCATTGAGAAATGGAATATTTTCTGTCATGTCAGTGAACAAAGGATGTCACATTCATCAGCAGTTGCAGCCCTCCAACATGAGCCAGTGAGCCCTGAGGAAACTCAGAAAGGAAAGAATACCTGCCATCTAGCAGCTGTCAGACTACAGCCACTCCCTAAGGTGAGCCCTGAGGAAACTCAGGATGTGAAAACACAGGATACTGGGTCCAGATAGCTGAGGTACATATCAAAGGAATGATTTCAGTGAGTCCAGACTCTTGAATCTTCCCATATATAGAAAAGCGCTAAATTCCTTAACTTGGGATATCTGGTTTTCTTTAATTTACAATGATCCTTTGATGTTTTGACTACCTGCCGTTTCTTACAAAACTTCCATATAACCTGGCTCCCCCCCACTCACCTCCTTGGAGTACTTCTCTCAGGTTTACTTGAGAGGCTGCCTCCCTGGCTTGAAGTCCTAAAAATTCCCACTGAATAAAACATAACCCTTAACTTTTAGTTTGTGAATAATTTTTTAAGCCCATACCATTCTCTTTCCTTTCTTGGTTCCTATCCTCCCTCCTCTTCATTATCTCCTTCTCTTCCTTCCCCCCATCTATTTCTTTCCTGAATAATTTTCTTTAAAATTTGGAAACATAATACTTGCACTGAGTGAAAATAAAATATTCAAAAATGCTAAAAAATATTAGATGTCTCTCCTCCTAAAGTCTCTCTTCTCAGAGATTCACTTTTAACCATTGATATTAATCTTTGTCAGGTAGGTATTACCATAATTTTAGATAATATGATTAATCTCTATTAATTTTTGTGATATATAATTTAGTCCTGTGTGGAAAACAGAGATCATTCTAGGTATTTCAAAGAGAAGGAATTAAATATATAGAATTGTAGGGTCACTTCTGTTTTTTGGTTCAGCATGTAAGAAGCTTGAAAGTTGTCATTCCCATGCACCCAACAAGAAAAAGGATGAAAAAACTAAAAATATACATCTCTTCTTAGATCCATAAAATAATTGAGGTCAGGGTAAACTTCTGTTCCCAGAGTTGGAGAGACAGACAAGGAGATAAATAATCACAGCTTACTGAAGTTTTCTGTTTTGTGGGAACCAGGAACAGAGAAAGAACAACTAAACTGTAATTGATGAATTCCTGAGGCTCAAAATGGGCAAGTTTGTGTTAAATCTCTAGAAAGTCCCAGTATTAAAGGACCCCTACACTGTCAGCCAACCCAGCCCTCTGTGGCTGTTCTCATGCAAGGTACCGGCCTAAACCCCCATGTCTGAACCCACTGCCATGCATGCACTTGGGCCTAACCCTTCCAGCTGTGTACCTGCACATCATCGGCCTGACCCCTGTCAGTGTCCCCCATGTGGAGATGTGCCCTACCATCTTCCATGGGCCCATGTGAGACCCTGCAGCCACAGAAGTGCATACCTACAGCCATGACTCCCACAGCTTGCACCATTGGGTTCACCCCAGCTGTGCATCTGCATGTCCCTGGTCAGACCCCTGTTACTGGCATCCACCACTGTGTGCCCTAAGTAAGACCTTGCTGCCATAGGTGTGCATACTGACATAGGGGTCCCACAGCTCCTTGTGGGCCTAGATATAGCCCTATCCCTGTCACTGCCTGTACCACTAGACTTGCCAGCAGTTGGTCCCTACAACCCACTGGCCCAACACCCATCACCGGCCTCCACTGTCACATGCATACCCATGGGCATGAGGAGATGCCCCCTGCCATCTGCCATGTGCCAGTGGGGAGACCCTTCAGCCACAGGAATACCCAACCACAACCAGAGGCCTGCATCTGCCAGTGTGCCCACAGCTGAACCTGGCCCTTGCTGTTGGCCCTCACCATAACCCTCACCACTACATATGTGTCTGCAATCGGCCTCTAATAGTATAAGGCACCTGAAGCTGGCCCCCTACAGCTGAATGTGTGCACACCACTGACTCCAGTCACCACCACTGCTTGCCCTGATCCCAAGCCCCTGGACCTAAAGGTGCCACTGAAGACCCCAACAGACTTTGCAGCCACTGTGGACACATAATAATGGAATATTATTCAGCTACGAAAATGGAGGAGTCTTGCCATTTGTGACAATGTGGATAGATTTTGAAAGCATTATGCTAAGAGAGATAAGTCAGACAGGGAAACACAAATACTGTATGATCTCACTTATATGTGGAATCTGAAAACATCAAGCTCACAGAAACAGAGAGTAGAATGGTGGTTGCAAAGGCCTGATAGGTGGAGGAAATGAGGAGATACTGGGCAAAGGCTACAAACATTGATCATAAGATGAATAAGTTTCACAGATCTAAAGTACAACATGGTGAGTATTATTAACAATATTGTATTGTATACTTGAAAGTTACTATAACAGTAGAGCTTTAATTTTCTTACCATAAAACAACAGCAACAAAATTATAATTATGTCAGTTGAAGAATGTGTTAACTAACGTTATTGTTGTAAATATTTTGCAATATATATGTGTACAAAAATCATTACATCATATACCTTAATGTTATACAATGTTATATGTCCATTATATTTCAATAAAACTGGAAAAAAAAACTTTAAAGAAAGCCTGCTGTGGGGAAACTTATAAAATACAAATAAGGCCTTTAGTTTACTAAATAGTATTATACCAATATTGATTTCATAGTTTTGATAAATGTACATGGTTATATAAGATGTTAACATTAGTGGTAGCTAGGTAAAGACTATACAAGAACTCTCCTTATCTTCCTGACACTTCTCTAGATCTAAAATTATTTAAAAATAAAACATTTATTAATTCACCACAAAAAAAAAATCAAGAAGCCTCTAGGGACACCCAAAGAAACCAAGGGAGATAAAAGAGGAAAATTTAGCTTCTTACACCAAGCTACAGCAAACAATAAACACAGTTTACCTCATATAGAGATAAACGTGAAGCCTCATACTAAAACCTTTTTATCTCAGTGCCTTTAGTCCAACACTCTGTCTCACTTTCAATAGCAAAAAGAATTACAAGGCATGCTAAAAGACAAAAAGCACAGTTTGAAAAGACAGTGTGGACATCAGACATAGAAGGAATTATGTACAAATAATTTGGTAAGCATAGAAGAAAAAGAATAGAAGGAAATGAGGATGGAAAACTTATAAAAGAGAAAAGTGGTAATACAAGGAAGGGTGGGGGGAGAGATAACTGGGAGTTTGCAATTGACATGTACACAATGCTATATTTAAAATAGACAACCAACAAGGACATACTGTATAGCACAGGGAACTCTGCTCAGTATTCTGTAATAACCTAAATGGGAAAAGAATTTGAAAAAGAATAAATACAAGTAAATGTATAACTGAATCACTTTGCTATACACTTGAAACGAACACAACATCATTAATCAACTATACTCAATATAAAATAAAAATTTAAAAAATTCAGATGCTGCTAATATTCCTGAATAGAAATTTACAACAGCTGCTGCAACTAATATTTGAAGTGGTGTTGGGAGTTTTAGCCAGTGTAACTTGACAAAGGCAATTGGAGAGATATTGATTGTAATGGAAAAGTTATAAAGTTCTGTGATGAAGAAAAAATTGAATTTTGGGGAAACAAAAAATATATGAAGAAATGGCTGCAAACAATAACAGAATCCAGTTAGGTAGTAAGATATAAAGTTAACAGGTAGAAAAGGCGAGAAAAGTGTCCACCTCAATCCATACTTTTATTGTTAGTAGTTATATTCATATTTAGAAATGTATATATCCTTCACATATTGTACATATATTTGAATAAAGCAGATAAATGACTTTATTAATGCTGTTCAGAACCAGGACATGAGCATAACAGAAAAGAAAGTATAAAATGAAGAAATTTGGACTTCCCTGGTGGCACAGTGGTTAAGAATCTGCCTGCCAATACAGGGGACACAGGTTTGAGCTCTGGTCTGGGAAGATCCCACATGCCGTGGAGCAACTAAGCCTGTGTGTCACAATACTGAACCTTCACTCTAGACCCTGCGAGCCACAAATACTGAGCTCATGTGCCACAACTACTGCACCTGCATGCCTAGAGCCCATGCTCCGCAAAAAGAGAAGCCACCACAATGAGAAGCTCGAGCACGGCAACGAGGAGTAGCCCCCACTTGCCGCAACTAGAGAAAGTCCACATGCAGCTATAAAGACCCAATGCAGCCAAAAAGAAAATACAATTTAAAAAAGTAAAAAATATATTCTCTTAAAATGAAATAATTTGCTAAATCCCTTAAAATTTAAATTTGAAATATCATTAGAGACTTGTCTTAAAAAAATAAATGTTTAGTTCTACCCATGTAAGGACCAAGAAGCAATAATAGCTCAGTAGAAACAAGCATGACTGATGCTTAGATATGGTCTCCAGATATATCCTCCACTTAAATGAGCCAAGACTCTTTGAAGAAATGACAAATCCTGGATCTTGTCAAGATGTATGAAATGAGACCAGAATATCTGTGCCACAAAGCAAATAACTTTTCAAAGATAGATTGAAGGGGCTCACTTGATCCAAGAAGGGATTTGAGCATTTAAAAAAATGACTAAAGTTGATTCAGATTGAATATATAAAACTCCAGTTTTACTATGGGAAGAAACTAGGTCACCAATATTGTAATCAAAGTATCAAACAAAGAGAAATAGTTAGTCTTTTCTGAAATAACTATATTTCTGGTTAACAAAATAGCCCTAGCTGATGAGAGAAATTATTCTCTACAGAAGTCCAGCTAAGAATTGCGGAAAGAACTGGAAAATCAAAAGTTTAGAAACCCTATTGAAACACTAATTCAAACAAAGCTTCTTAATGTGCAACTATTTTTAGAAAATGTTGATAGGAAACTTCATAAATCTAATATTCAAACTTAACATCACTAAGAATGAGACAATCAATAATTATTTGGGATCTGACAAATATGGAGTACATAACACAACTTCTAAAGCATTCCTAACCACAACATTTGAACTAAAATTTTATTAAACCACTAGAAGTAAGTTTTACTTCTTACCCACAGGGATATGGTAAATAGAATTATAAGTTAAATAAAGTCACAAAGAGTCAAACATTGAAATCCTGACTCAAACAAATCAAAATATGAAGATATACTTTGTAACCATTGGGAAATTTAATGTAAAGTAGATATCAAATGATACCAATAATTTATTTTTAATTTCATGGGTCATGATAGAATTGCTGTTATGTAGTAAAAGATACATTTTTTAAGAGATGTAAACTGATATAGAGAGGCAATGGCATAAAGAAGGGGACTTGCTCTAAACTATTTCAGTAGTGAAAAGCTAACAAACACAAAACAGGTTAGATAAAGCTAAAGCAACAAACTTCTGAGAGCGAGTTGAATAATTTGGGTGATGAGTCTTTAGAGATTCATACCATTCTTTCTACTTTGGTATTGTATGTTTTAATACTTCATAGTTGATATATAAATTAAAAGTAGATAAATAGATAAATGGCTAAAAGAACAGATAGGCAGAGAGGATAGAAAGAAGAATCACAGTTCAAATTAAGATCTGGAGAAAACAAATACAGAATAAGATTAATGCCAGGAATCCTTAAACTTACAGTAAACTAGTAAAAAAGAGCAATAGCAAAATCTGGAGTAAGACAAAAGGGACATTTATTAATGTAATACAATTAGCTCCCCCTGGACTTCTTCCTATGCTGATAGGCAATAGCAATGATAACTCCCAACAGATTAGAAAAATATAGAGCTGCTTAATAAGTAAGTTAAGTATCTGTTTGGTGCTAGGATCCAGGTGCTACAGAATGGATCCTGAAGTATTTCCAGATAATTCCAGGAGACCAGAGAAAGACAAAAAGGTACATGGCAAACAACAACTCCAGGGCAAGTTTTAGGATGAGTTCCTAATTATAGGTCACAGATATTGGAGATACAAGAGAGGAATAATAGTGTACCTGGGGTCAGATATATGACAGTGCCACTAGTTAAATAATAATTTCTAAAAGGGACTTAGGATCCAAAGGCCTCAAGATCCAGAAACTAAGAGACTTTTATAGCCCAAATACCATACATCTCCCAAGCAGGTCAGCAGAGGAGGATTATTTAGTCTTACAAAGATCAGGTTTCTCCAAAGGTAAAATCAAGAGAAGGTTTATTTTTCATAGCATTTACTCTAGCTAATAGTATAAGAAGTAAAACAATACCAAGAACTAACAATGCTTTCCAGCAACTCTTGACATACTAAAGGAGAGTCTAGATGCCCATTAGATCAAGAGTGAATGAAGGTGATCCTTTCAACATTACAGACTAGGAGGTGAGCAGGGAGTGGTGGAGCACTGAGGCCAGATCCTGCAGGTCTCTAAGGACTTGAGTTGATGTCTTCTAGTCAGCAAAATATCACAGTTTCATCATGGGATTCCAGCAGGTGTAGCAGCAGCTTCATTGACAAGCAATCCTGTATGCCAATTCAAATAACTTTGGAAATATATATGGTGATGTTCGCTACTGGTTTTTTCTTCTTTATTTAAAGCAGTATCATCTTGTTCTTTTTGTCAGGTTTATTGAGGTAAAACTGACAAAATTGCAAGATAATTTGTGAATATATCAAAATTTGAGAAGCTTGGTATAGAACATCTGTGAAGTTAAGAGCTAGGTTACCCATTGTAAAACATGGTATCAATCCCTTTAAATATGTTAATTGATTTAAATCAAACACTCATACTTTTCAAATACAACATTTATACCCAGATTATAAAGATACCACATTAGAAATAATGTTCTCTACCCTATTTTTAATTTAAGATCATCAGGTTTAAACTAATATTGTGACCAAAGAGAGAAAATCTCACTATATAGTAACATTTGATTTGGAGATCCAGAACCTAAAAGGGATTTATAAATTGGGATATTAAATATGTTACTATATACTACTAGTTATTTATATATTGTAACTAGTATATAAATATACTACTAAATATACTAGTATAATCAAATCCTGCATTTAAGAACAAGCAAATACTGATTTTCAACTGCCAAAAAGAACAATAGAACAGGAAATTAAACATTTTGGGAAAACCAAATGAATTTAAGTAATGAAATTAAAGAAAATTTAACTCTACAAGGATATTTTCAAGTAAGAAATTTAAAATGTTAAATGTTATAATGTACCAAATATCCATAAAAGTAAGAAAAACAAGCTATTACCTAGTAGAAATAACCAGATTTTTGAAATTTTGATACATTTTTTATAAGTTGCAAAAAAATTCAATTAATGGACTGAATAACACTATAAACATAGATGACAATGAAAGTCTGACTTTGAAGTCAGAAATTGATTTTTCTTCTAAAATGCAAGTGATATGAACAAAAATATGAAAATTGTGAATGAAAATGTAACATACCAGATGATCTAAAATTTCACTTATCCTTCTAACAGGGACTGCATAGGGAGAAAAATGAGGTAAATGAGATGCTATTAAAACAAGTAAACCTGTAAAATAATTGTTTCAAAGCAGAAGAAAAAATATAAAAGTTAAAAAGCAACAAGTGTAGAGATGTTTCCAGGAAGAAAAAAATAGTTACTTAAAAAGGAATAAGAATCTGGCAACAAAATTTGCAAAAACAGCACTGAACACAAAAAGACAATATCAATCCACATTATCTTTTGTAAACAATAGAAGCTAATTCTGGTTCTCTTAAAAAATAGTGGTTTTATTGGTGTGATATAAGTGGATCATATAATTAATTATTATAATGATAAATAATACCAGTATAGATATTTAGAAATTAGAAAATAATAAAGATATTTCACAGACTACACTGCAGAGACAATTTGGTCCGGAAACTCCCAGTACCAATGCTGGGTGCTGCCCTTGCCACAGACAGATATGAAAAGAGAGCTCCACCTTCTCTTTCATCTCTCTCTCCCCTCTCTCTCTTCTCTCTGTCTCACTGACTTCAGCTTAAGTACCCGAGGATGAACAATGTTACTGACTGATGCTACTTTTGATGCTTATATTTTAACTGTTAGTGGCTGATGAGAAGGAAAATCCCTTGTTATGATCCTCCAGGTGTGATGTAGCAAGAAGAAAAGCATTGCACTGACATTATGAAATTTGGAAAGTTAACCAAATACCAGGAGTTACTCTTTTATCACTTGATGTTGTGATATGATGCATAATCTCAGGAATCCCTATATTCCATTATCATATCTCCATATACTCCCATATTATAGAAATATTTGCTCCTCTGCTCATCAGGATTAGTCATTTCAGAGTGTGATACAACAGCACAGTTGACCGATTGACTGAGTCATGAGGGTCTCCAAAGAGACAGGTGGCGGGTTTAACTTCCAACAATGATGGGACCATTGTGGTGATCCATAATGTAAGTTCTAACATTTTCACTTGGGAATAATGGTAAAAATCTACTAGTGATTAATAAGGTGTATTTGTGAGGGAACTCATTCCCACTTCCAACACATGGATTTTAAAATCCATGAAATCTGAAAATGGGAAGAACTGAACACTTTTTTTTATTAGGTCAAAAAATATACAGTATCCTGATAAAAAGCACCTTTAATCTCATATGCTATAGTTTTCTAACATTTCAATAAAATATAACACTATATTTTCTGGTTAATGTAGCATATGATAAGACAGGTAAGTCACATGGCCTCAGTTCTTTTCTGTGTTTCTTTCACTGGAAAAGTGTTTTTTTCTTTTTTTTTTCTTTAAAAGCAAACTTGTATGGTTTAATATGTTTTAACACATCCAGTGAATATATGAATACATAAACATGATGGGCAGGATAATGTGTACAAGGCAGAATATGTCTAATCCCACTGCCCCCACCATTATGGAAAAATTCCATATTAATTAATTAGTTTCTCTCTGTTCTTCTTACTCCCAAGGTACAGAACCTAGAAAGGGAAAAATCCATAGCATGTATGTAACTTATTCACTTTCTCCTTGAAGACACCTACAACTGTATTGTCCTTGTAAACCTCCCTGTAAAAATGCTAAAATAATTTACTATAAGGAAAATAACCAATGAAATTATATAATATGACTTTATCAGAGTCTATTTGGTTCATCTAGACTGCTTCTCTGAAACAAATCTGACTATAAAGTAGAGGTTATCCGTGTACACTCTCCAGCTTACATGATTAATAAAGTATTAAAACTAAGTCCCAAATTTAAACAGCTTCCTTTGAGCTCACATCTACCACATATAATCAATGTTAGCCTACATCTTTGAAACCAAAATACATACCAATGCTTGAAAGAAATAATTTGAAAGTTCATGGCATTGCAAGAGAGGAAAATGTTATTCCTATGCCTGATGCCTGATTTTTGCTCATATCTGTTTCTATTAGTAAATTTCATGATATGTAAGATCTATGATTTCTGAGAGTATATACTTTTATATGTTTTCATATAAAATTGTTGTAAGTGAGTGCCTTAATGTGGGGTGGGAGATGAGTTGGAAGATGCTTCCAGCAATGAGAACCTATCAGCAGTGACACTATCAGATGCTGTTTTATGCAGCTCTGCTGTTCAACAGTAGCATTTCCTCCATTCTACAACTATAATGGCTTGTTTATAAATTCATTAATTGACATCCACAGAATAAATCTTCTAATCCATAATGTTTATTATGAAGAATTTCCTCACCTCTCTTTTCCTAGTGCTTTCATTGACCATAAATATATGCTAAGATGCTGGACCCAAGTTTATTAGTCCATGAGATATCAATGTTTTTCTATCCCAAAACTCTTTATTACCAGTTCCCATTATTTCCACCCATAATGGCAGAGAAGAGTCTTGTTCTAACTATAGCCTACACCAGATAGAAATCTTTCCATTATCCTGACCTCCACTCAAAGTTGGCACTATAAGTGACCCAATAAATTGGCTAAATCAGCATACTCAAATATATTAAACTCTAGGCTACCCTGCAACCCTGCAACTTGATCATGACACAGTCTAAGATTGGGCTCCTAATTCCTGCTTTGGCAAAAGCTATAGGAGGAGTAAACTATTTATGTGAATGTGTTAGAGAATGTAAAATACAGATTAGGAACACAGAAAGGCAACTCATTGTAGGTATGATAAACTAGGGAAAGGGTACACCTCTGCTGCTGACCCTAGGTCCTTTCTTTTATTCATTCATGGCCCCAGACTAGCCTAATGATGTCAGAGTGAAGACTGACACTTTTAAAACTGTGGGAAAGGACTTCCCTGGTGGCACAGTGGTTAAGAATCTGCCATGCCAATGCAGGGGACACGGGTTTGAGCCCTGGCCCAGGAAGATCCCAGGTGCCGTGGAGCAACTAAACCCATGCACCACAACCACTGAGCCTGAGCTCTAGAGTTCCTGAGCCACAACTACTGAGCCTAAGTGCCACAACTACTGAAGCCTGCATGCCTAGAGCCCATGCTCAGCAAGAAACCCAGTGCAATGCGAAGCCTGCACACTGCAACAAAGAGCAGCCCCTGCTTGCCACAACTAGAGAAAGCCCGTGCACAGCAATGAAGACCCAATGCAGCCAAAAATTAATTAATTAATTAATTAAAATAAGACTGTGGTAAATATTGAATAAGGTTTAGGAAGGTTAAGTACAGGTTACCTATACTCTAGTCAAACAGGACATAACATAAAACTAATAATGAGTACGAGCAAACAAGATTGGTGGCTCTGATAGTCTTCATGTATCTCCTTCTGAGTACAGGACTGAGAAATATTAGACAGAAAGAATACAGGGAGGTAGGAAGGAAGGGGCAAGGGAGGAAAGATGAGAGTAAGGAAAGAATAAAGAAGGAAGAAAGTAAGAGAAGAAAGGAAATAAGGGAGAAAATAAGGAAGGAAGGAAGGAAGGAAAGAAGGAATGAAGGAAGGAAGGAAAGAAAGAAGGAAGAAATGAATGAAGGAAGGGAAGAAGGAGAGAAGGTAAGAAGAGAGATACAGAGAGAAGGGGATTAAAAAGTGCACTCTTAACTTTAATCAACTCTATCCAGATGAAGTAAGATGTCACAACTACTGCTAATCTTGGGGCCATCATACCTTCATGGTTATTTATTGTTGTGTAACAAACTACCCCAAAACTTAGTAGTTTAAAATAAAAACCATTTTATTATATCTTTAAGGGGTCATTTTGCTCACCAGAAAATAATATGATCATGATTTTAAGAAAATTTTTATTTCAACCCTACATATCATATTCAGGCAGATTTTATGTACCAACCAAGGTCTTGTTAGCAGTGGTAGAAACAGACAGTTGTTTTACCTCTATTGACCATTGTTATATTTCTACAGCTGTAAATTAAATTCCTTAGTTAGAAACAACATTGTGTGAGGTACAATTATTGTAAAGAATGCATTTAGTAAGTTCACAGATGACAATTTTGGAAGCAGTGTTTTGGGCTTAGAAGACAAATCTATAATCAGAATTAATGTCTATAGTGAGGACAAATCACTGCTCCGTCTATAATCAAAAGAATCTAATGTAATTAGCCTGCTTAGAGGTGTTTGGTTATACCCCTGGGAAACAACTTTATATCAGAGATAACCTAGTACATAGAATGTCTTTCCCTGAGCTAGAAAAGGGTGCTGCTTTCTTCAAGATTTTCAATCGTTTACTTACATCTGATAGAAAATTGCCATAATACATAAATTATTGGGCTGGCCAAAAAGTGCCTTAAGTTTTTAAGTAAAAATAAAAGACACATTTTTCATTTTCACCAAGAACTTTATTGAACAACATATTCACCCTTTTGTTCCACTACCTTCTGCCATTTTTCAGGCAGCTTCATAATTCCGTCTTCCCAAAACTTTTTATATTTTTGAGCAAAGATCTGTTCTAGGTACATTTTACAGTCTTCCAGGGAATTGAAATATTTTCCAGTAAGAGAATTTTGTAAAGACCAAAATAGATGGAAATCTGAAGGTGCAATGTCTGGTGAATACGATAGATGAATCAGAACTTCCCAGACAAGCTATAACAGTTTTCGCCTGGTCATCAAAGAAACATGCCGTCTTGCGTTATCCTGATGGAAGATTGTGCATTTTCTGTTAACTAATTCTGGACACTTTTTGTCGAGTGCTGTTTTCAGTTGGTCTAATTGGGAGCAGTGCTTATTGGAATTAATCATTTGGTTTTCTGGAAGGAGCTCATAAGACAGGACTCCCTTTCAATCCCACCACATACACATCAACTTCTTTGGATGAAGACTGGCCATTGGTATGGCCATTGATGGTGGTTCATTTCACTTGCCCCACGATCTCTTCCATTCCACTTTATTGTACAGTATCCACTTTTCATTGCCCACTACAATTTGTTTTAAAAATGGAACATTTTCATTATGTTTAAGTAGAGAATCTCATGTGGAAATACGGTCAAGAAGGTTTTTTTTTTCACTTAACTTATGTGGAACCCAAACATCAAAGCAATGAGCATAACCAAGCTGGTGCAAAAGATTTTCAACACTTGACTTGGATATTTTGAGTATGTCGGCTATCTCCTGTGTGGTGTAATGTTGATTGTTCTCAGTTAATGTCTCAATTTGATCACTATCAACTTCAACTGGTCTACACAACCATGGAGCATTGTCCAATGAGAAATCTCCAGCACAAAACTTGGCAAACCACTTTTGACATGTTCGATCAGTCACAGCACCTTCTCCATACACTGCACATACAATCTAAAAAAATTGTTTCAAATGAAGTTAAAGACAACAAAGTGCTCCTAGAGCCATCTTATGGAAAAAACTGAATGAAACTTTTGGCCAACCCAATAATATATTGTATATATATATATATATATATAATGCATATGATACTAATGACATCAGCTATGTAGTATGGTATACCTAACACTAAACAACTTTACATGTGGACTTGACTGTAGTAGCTATATGAATTATATTTCTCTTTTATGTATATATCTATAAATATTAATTACTATTTTTCCCTCTTACTTTTTCTTCCTATTTAATAACCATCTAGGTTATTTTCATAGTGGTTAAATTACAATTTTATCTTCATATTATAAAATAATAATGTAAGCTACCTAGAAGAATATTGACTATTACTTAGAGATGGATCTGTCCCACTGATAAAAGATTGGGTTTATATTACATAATTATTCATTTTAGGCAAAATAAATTTGTATTCCTCTTATTTCTCTTTTGATGTTTAAATAGAAAGATGTGCATGGATTCTGAGCTGCCAAAGAGATATAACATAGCAATTATTGTGATATTCTTTTCCACATAGCTTTTAGGATGCCTTCCTGTACCACAGAGACTTAGTTTGAAAGCTGCGTTTCCTCAACACTTTTGTAGCTAGAGTTCTACATGCAAATTGGGCTTTTACTGACTAGATGCCCTTACACAAAATATGGAAGACACAATTAGTGAAGAGGTTATTTTCCTACTTCTTTTTACAAGTTTTTGGCTTTCTAGGCAAGATTTTGGAGAACATTTAACTCTGTAACACTGTTACAGTGTCCATTATCCATTTTTCATTTCAATCTTAATGGTAGACATGTCAGCTTCTTATTTTTATTTTTCCATCCTTATATAGCTGCAATGGTTAAAGAGTTCTTAAATCAATAGCTCTTGTGTTGGCCTGATAGGTGGTACATTACCTGATGGATAATTGTGTCTAGCACAGTTCATTTGTGGAGTCCCTGCCTAGATATTGTTCCTCTATCCCTTTCAACAATATTGTAAATACACTATATTTTACAACTAAATATATTCTAACTTACAATAATTAAAATTGATTACATTTATTGTTCTGAATTCAGAACTGATACAGAAGGTGATATCAAAAGTCAGTTGGAGCTTCCCTGGTGGTGCAGTGGTTAAGAATCTGCCTGCCAATGCAGGGGACTCGGGTTCGAGCCCTGGTTGCAGATCAACTAAGCCCGTGTGCCACAACTACTGAGCCTGTGCTCTGGAGCCCGTGAGCCACAACTACTGAAGCCACGTGCCTAGAGACCATGCTCCACAACAAGAGAAGCCACTGTATTGAGAAGCCCGCACACCACAACAAAGAGTAGCCCCTACTCACCACAACTAGAGAAAGCCCATGTGCAGCAACAAAGACCCAGTGCAGCCAAAAATAAATAAATAAATTTATTTTTTTAAGTGAGTTAAAATATATGACCTTGACGAGATATGCATGGCAGAAGGCAAAGGATCCTAGTTATTTTTTGGCCTGTGGTAAAATATTTTATGAAACTATGTGTTATCCTCAGTGGCTGCCCCTGTTACTAAGAGGCTGAGTGTTAGTAGAACAATTTTGTAAACCTCAAAATGTAACTGTGTGTTGGCTGCTCTTTCTTTCACCAAATTACATAAGAGACAGGTTAACTAAGGCTCATTGTAAACAGGAGGCTGTGAGGAAGCAGCCTTAAAGGGAGATAAGACTGCAAGAATTTTCTAGCAGTCTCAGTATAAGCCTGCCAGACAATAGGAGGCGGCCCAAAGCCATATATCAAATATTAGATGTCACCATCCCACCAAAGTCTTTAATTTTAGATGTCCTCACATTTGCCAACATTAAGAGAGAGGAAAGGGCTCAGCACAAAGGCATTGATACTAGACAAAGCAGGATTCAGTGCTTTGTCTAGACAAGGATTTTCATGTGTTCACTTGCCCTTAGAACTGACTGAATGAAAATAGGTGCAAAGCCAAATAGGGACTTACATTGCCAAAGAAACCACAAGTCTGACCTGAGAAGCACAGTGCTGGTTTCATTTCTAAGGCAATTCTGGGCTCCAAACCTGCACCAGATGGAAGCTGCTGTGAAAGCTGTGAAGTCTTACTTCTTACGTGCCCACACAACAGACTCTGCAAGGAGACTTTTCTCAGTGAGCAGAGCCAGGGTCTATAACACAACACAACATGAGTGAACCCAGAGCACACTGGTTTCTCCATAAGTAACTTGCTCCACTGCCAAGGCAGGCACTTTTCAAAATAATTCCTGCCCAGAAATATTATATGACTCTTATGAACTGGGACTCCTGGAAGGTTTTCATTCTTTTGTCTTCTTTAATGAAAATATTGCTACCCTATTCATACAGCATTTATTGCATACTGGCTACAAGATGTTAAGATATTTTTTCATTAGATTATAGGTCACCAGACCACAGATACTTATATCCAAACTGATGAAGAGGTCTACATAACACATAGAAATCTTAGACCTGGGCATGGATGTGATCATTATCAGAATTGAACTGCTTCATTTTGGCAGGAATTAAATTAGTGTTGTAGATAACAGCTAAAGTATTCACAGATATTTGGTAGCAGAGACAAGTCTAGTCATTGATATGGCATGTTCAATATCCCTTTTCTATTTAGCAAAAGCACTTCTGAGTTTTAGGTAGACATATGGTGACCAAGCTAGGTGAGACACGCTTTCTCCCATTGAAGCTAGAAATGTCGATGTGATAAGGTCTTGACAATAAGGATGTGAACCATGTTTTGATAGTCTTTTAACATTATTGTGAGAATTTAAGTGACAGAGAAAAAATTATACTTTCACTCCTACCCTTCATCAGTGCTATATCAATACTTCATTGTAGTTACTCTTAATTCATAATATCCTTAAAGTATTTTGTTAAATGACCTCCCCTTTCTAATTTTGCAGTTATAAAAACTTATGTGAGAGAATAGTGACTGACAGGCAGAAGAAAAGAGTAAAACTTAAGGGAAACCCAATGGATAAGAGAATGTTGGAGAGATTTTATTTTCATTCATCACAGATGGGAGAAATTGGAAGAGGCAAAACTCTTCAGAGAGCATTCTTACAAACTATAAAAGCTGGAGACCTACTCACTAAAATAAAGACCTATATTTTGAAATCAAACATCTGCCTTATATTTATGCTTCATTTGTACAAATATAATCCAGCTAATTAGTTATATCTATCTAGAAAACTCATATATTCCATTCTTTGTTCCTAATAGATGGAAGGGTAGAGGACTTTTTATGACAATATTATTTTGAGGACATAAAGTACACCTTTGAAATTGGACAGTCCCTGAAAAAACAAAGAGTTTCATTCTTTTTAAAATCTTACCTTTGCAAAAATGGGAAAGAAGAAATCATTTTTAATATCATTTTAAAGGTGTTTTGAATTTAGAGTAAATACAATGAAGTATTGCCACAGCTTTGATGAAGAAAAGGCATGAAATTATAGGCATACTTCTGTCACTTAGCAAATTCCCATAATAGTGTCAAATCTAAATATTGTGCGAAAGTGACTTGCATTTACGGCAGAAATTCTGCACACCATTAACTGTTTTGTGTATATGTATAAGCTGCTAAAAGTAATTTGTGGCAAAAGCCACAGTGTTAATAAATTTCCATATCTTAAAAGACTTCATGCTGGCAAATTTGTGGAGCCATTTAAAACATTTCAACCTAAAGACAGTTTTATCTCCTCCTTGTTTTCTCTTTTTCTTTCTATTCCCAAGCTTAGAATATTTACTGTTTTGCTTCTGTACAACTCAGCCTCTATTTCTGCAGACAGTCTAATGAATGTATAAGTACCATAATAAGTATGAAAAGTAAAAATGAAGAAGGTACTCTTTCTGAAACCAGGCAAGTGAGCATGGCAATTATACTAAATCTACACTTTCTGTAATATTTCAGCAACTCAGAAATTTCCTGACTAGAATATTTCTTAGAATATACTCTGATATGCATAGAATAATATACATTCTAGAGGTTATAAAATAACAAAGTTTGTTTGCATGGTAGTTAGATGCTCAGTGTATGCACATATTTGTCTATTAAGTATGTGCAAAGAGACCTGTTATTAGAAACAGATTTTCAAGGAAACTTTGCAAATGTTTCTAATGCTTGGGCATAATAAGAATGTATATACTTTTTCCACATTACCAAAACAATATATACAAATGTAAAAAAAAAAACAAAATTGCATAATATCAAAATAAAAAACAAGTTTCTGAAACCATTCCCAAACTCCCAGTGCACTTTCTGAAGGAAAACTCTTTGTAGTATTCACTTCTTTAAGTGATTGTTCTATAAATATGTTGTATGCCTTTATATCTGTTTCTTCATACACGTTTTTGATTGTCTTTCTATCTCTAAGAATTAAAGTTTACTTCACTTATGTCTATCTTACTATCACTCACTTTCTATATTCAGCTGATTCAATTGTTAATTTAAACTAATATGTTTCTAGATTGCCTGGATTCAAATCCTAAGTGAAATTCTCCCTCAAAATGCATACATACATATTTTAGAAGACGTTTATTTTGAGCAAATTACATAACTTTTCTGTCTCTTGGTTTTCTAATCTGTAATGTCAAGACAACTACCAATGTTGGAGAAGTTATAAGGAATATGTTAGAGAATGGATGTAAATTAATTAGAACAGTTACATTCAAGTATTAAATAACTTCTTTAATTATCAAAGTATAGTCATTTAATATCTCTTTCTATAGGCATAATTAGATTCCCCATGCTTTGCAGACAAATTGACCATCAAAATGGAAAATCTTTGAATATATTATATTTACAACATTATGGCTATGTTAACATTGTTGAATACATAACTCAGATTGAGGGGTAGACTTACATTATCTTTGTCATGGCTACATTACCTTCATTTTTGTATGGTTCAAGGGAAATTATCTAAAATGTTAATTTTAAATAAATTATCCTTTATTTCATCTATTATCAAAATCATATCCCATTTTGTCTCATTAAAATATTCTTTGCTTGATATTATTAATATTATTTTTTTGTTTTTGCTTATACAATGAACAAATGTCTTTATTTTATCAATATTATCCTTCTAACATACTATATATAATTTCTGGAGGCCTGTACCCTCCTGCTCCACTCTGTTCCAGTTGCTTTCTAGGATTGCATTATAACTAAATCCTGGGAATTTACTTCATTTCACTTAAGTTGTACATGAGTATTTTATTTATATATGTATCATATGTTCTTAATTTCTTGGTTTTCTTCATATTATTTATCTTCACAATTGATTCCTATTTCAGTGTTAAATTAAAATTTCCAAGCATTTTCTGTTAGAATGTTGGGGCTTTTCTATATTTTGTTACAGAAAACTGTAGATAATCTAATGTTCATTTTCAGATTGTTATATACATTCTTCTTCAAATCTTTCAAGATTATAATTTTATTCTTATAATTTTGAAATTTCCATGAGAGTATACTTTTCTGCGGGCCTTTTAAATGTAAACAGCTTGACATTCAATAGGTTATTTCTATTTGAACACTTATGCTAAATTGCAAAGCTAGAATGTCATTTGTTTAAAAAAAAACATTCTTATTGGAGTATAGTTGATTTACAATGTTGTGTTAGTTTCTCCTGTGCAACAAAGTGAATCACTTATACGTATACATATATCCATTCTTTTCCAGATTCTTTTCCCATATAGGTCATTACAAACTATTGAGTAGAGTTCCCTGTGCTATACATTAGGTTTTTATTAGTTAGCTATTTTAAATATAGTAGTGTGTATATGTCAACAAAAAACTCCCAATGTATCCCTCCCCACCTTTCCCCCCTGGTAACCTTAAGATTTTTTTCTACATTTCTGACTCTATTTCTGTTTTGTAAATAAGTTCATTTGTACCATTTTTTTTTAGATTCCACATATAAGTAATATCATATAATATTTATCCTTCTCTGTCTGACTTAGGTCACTCAATATGACAATCTCTAGGTCCACCCATGCTGCTGTAAATGGCATTATTTTGTTATCTTTTGTATGGCTGAGTAATATTCCATTGTATATATGTACCACATCTCCTTTATTCATTCTTTTCTTGATGGACATTTAGGTTGCTTCCAGGTACTGGCTATTGTAAATAGTGCTGCAATGAATATTGGGGTGCCTTTATCTTTTTGAAGTATAGTTTCTCAGGGAAAATGCCCAGTAGTGGGATTTCTGGATCATATAGTAGTTCTAATTTTAGATTTATGAGGAACCTCCATACCGTTCTCCATAGTGGCTGTATCAATTTACATTCCAACCAACAGTGTAAAAGTGTTCCTTTCTCTCTACATTCTCTCCAGCATTTACTGTTCTGCCAGGGGTGGGGTCTGCTCCCTAGGTTTTGGAGTAAAGGCCCCCAGATCTGTTTCTGAGTTGTGTTTCTTATCTGCAGTGTGAAGTAGGCAGGATTGGAGCACTTCCCCTGGGAAAGAAGCCACTGAGCTTTCCTCCTCTGAGGCTGTTCACCTGTAAGTGTACTCTGTTGTGTCACTTTCCACTCATCATGCTGGCTCACAAATTACACTGTTGGGATTTCCTTGGTGGTCCAGTGGTTAAAACTTCATACTTCCAAGGCAGGGGACATGGGTTCATTCCCTGGTGAGGGAACTAAGATCTCACATGCCACTTGGCATGGCCAAAAAAACCCTAAAAAACCAAAAAACAAATTACACTGTTGTTGGAACTGCTCTCAGTTCCACCTTAACTGTGGGTGTGCCAGCAATTGGCCCTGGTGTCTCTCAAGCACTGTTTTCACCAGGCCACCAGAACAGATCCACCAAAGTCAGGTCCAAGGACTGCAGCAATCGTGTACCTGGACCCACTGTGGGAGGTTTGGAGGCAGCTCAAATTCTGGCCTCGTCCAATCCCCATGTGTATGTGCTCACAAAGCGCACAGGTGCTAAAGCCAGACCTTTCTCAGCTGAGGGAGCACTCTTCAGTTCGTATGTCCTGCAGGCACTGAGTTTACAAAGTCAGCAGTGGTGGTGTAAATCCGTGGTTCCCACAGCTGTGAGGAGAGATTTTAACTTTTCTTCCTTAGTTGCACAGCCCCTGGGGCTCTGCTGTAGTTTCATCCCCAACTCTACATGTGGGGCTCCACCAGCTTCTGCTCCCAAGGCTGCCCTGGAGCACACACCTTCCAGCAACCAGCCCTTATCCACACCAGCAGACACATGTCTCGGGCTGGGGTGCACAAGGCTGTGGCATGGACCATCCATATAGGTCATACTCTGTCCTGCCTGCCACGGACCAGTTGCTGCACTCTTCTGTCCCAGCTCATCTCCTTGCTGGTGAGAGTGCTTCCCTAGTTGCAGGAACCTCTCCTCTCCTTCAGCTTCCCCCCACGGGTGCAGGTCTCTCCCATTTCTTCTTTTCCTTTTTTCTTTCTTTTGTCCTACCCAGTTGCGTTGGGTTTTTTCTTGTCCTTTTTGGTTTCCAAAGTCCTCTGTTAGTGTTCACCAGGCTTATGAGAGAGAATTGTTTCATTTGTAGATATATTATTGATGTATTTACGGGGAGAGGTGAACTCCATGTCCTCCTATTCTACCATCTTGATGTCATTTACTTTTATCAATCAAAATTTCCTTTCCTATTTTTTTGTCATTTTCTCCTAAAACTGCTGGTAAAAGAAACCTTTATGACATTAATTTTTAATATTTTATTGAAGTGTAATTGACATAGTAAAATGAACATTAGTTGTATAATTTGCTGTGAATGTCTACATTTATGTATGTATGTCAATGAAACATGACCACAATCAAAATTATGAATATATATATGAATATATTAATTAATATATTAACCATTCATAAAATTTCTACTTTCTGTCACAAATTTTAGTTTCCCTTTTCTATATTTTTATATAATTGGAATTACATTGTATGTGTTCTTTTATTGTCTGGATTTTCCATAGCATAATTATTTTTACTTACATTTATGTTTCTGTTTATCAGTAGTCATTAATTTTTTTGCTAAGTATCATCCCACTGCATAGATATTTCACAAATTGTTTATACATATAACTGTCAATGACCATTTGGGTCATTTCCAGTTTTAATGATTACAAATAAAGCTTCTCTGGATATTCATGCACATGTTGTTGTACAGCCATATGATTTATTTTCTCTTTAGTAGATAGGTGAAGTAGATATAAGTTACTTTTTAAGAAACTGACAATTTTCCATAGTCATTGTACCATCTTTCTTCTCTTTCCCTTTCTTTCTTTCTTTCTTTCTTTCTTTCTTTCTTTCTTTCTTTCTTTCTTTCTTTTTCTTTTTCTTTTTTCCCCTTCCTTCTTTCCTTCCTTTCTTCCTTCCTTCCCCCCACTTTTCTTCTCTTTCTTCCCCCCTCTCTCTCTGTGGTGACTATTGACTCAGCTTAACTTTTTAGTCTTACTACTTTGTCCTATTTCCATATTAGTAACAAAAGCTTTATCTTATAAATAATACTTTGTTTTTCTCTGATGGTGTGGTGTTTTATAGCATCTAGTCCTTATGTGAGTTAATGAGTGTCTGTGTACTTTCAAGGGATAGCATAACTTCTCAAATTCCAAAAATATGTACATTTATTACTTACAAATATTATTCTACTTACTTATTCTTTCATTTATCTGGTGTTTACTTTCTATTAGTTTATTTTGATCATTCTCTTGATTTCTTTTGACTATATCAGTTTTATAAATTTTATTGTAGGCTCATACTCCATAATGAAGGATTGAGTCATTAAAACAAGAAAAAGGTAAGTTTATAGCACTTTTATCTTCCTTTCCAGGCAATTATAAGATCTCTCAAAAAACAAGAGTTAAAAATATACAGGTTAAAGTAAAAGAAATGTTAAAAGCTTAACTCTGAAATAGGTAAAAGAAAGGTATTTACTATCTGGAGAAATAAAGTTGAAATTTGCATAAACTAGGAGGATTACATAAAGGGTTAATTAAGTAACAAAGAGAAACAGCATCTACTTCCAAACTCTACCAAGGATTTTATCATTATTTACATGTTTTTCAATAGACCCAATAGTATTAATAGCATTACAATTCTAGGAAACATGAACCGATTGATTGAGAGTAATTACTTTTCACTAGTAGTCTTATAAAAAAGCTGAAAATATAAAATATGCTTTTGGTAGAACAGTGTCCTGAAAATATCTCCTATACTGCTATGGTGCTGAGGTTAATATGCATCCTTTGACATTAACACAATGGTCTTAGTCCTAGTTATGCAGCATGTTTGATTGTGAACATCTTTTGTTACTTTCCAAAAACAAACACTCCACAACTATTCATCACAAACAACACAAAAGAAAACATATGTGCCTTTATACTTTAAAAGTTTTCACAGTTGGATTTTGGTTGACTAGTTAGAGGCAAAGATAATTGTCAAGAAGAAACATCTTCTATTAAAATACAAATATTAAATACAAATATTGCTGTGTAACCAACCACCTGAAATTTGGTAGCATAAGAAAGTAAGTGTTGTATTATGCTCCTAGATTTTCTGCATCAAAAATTTCGATAAGGAGTTGAGGAAGATGGCAGAAGAGTAAGACACGGAGATCACCTTCCTCCCCACAGATTCATCAGAAATACATCTACACGTGGAACTGCTCCTATAGAACACCCACTGAATGCTGGCAGAAGACCTCAGACCTCCCAAAAGGCAAGAAACTCCCCCATGTAGCTGGGTAGGGCAAAAGAAAAAGGAAAAAAAAAAAGACAAAAGAATAGGGACAGGACCTGCACCAGTGGGAGGGAGCCAGGAAGGAGGAAAGGTTTCCACACACTAGGAAGCCCCTTCGTGGGCAGAGACTGTGGGTGGCAGAGGAGGGAAGCTTCGGAGCTGTGGAGGAGAGTGCAGCAACAGGGGTGCGGAGGGCAAAGCGGAGAGATTTCCACATGGGGGATCAGTGCCGTCCAGCACTCCCTATCCCGAGAGGCTTCTCTGCTCACCAGCCGGGGCAGGCAGGGGCTGGGAGCTGAGGCTCGGACTTCAGTTGGATCCCAGGGAGAGATCTGGGGTTGGCAGCACGAACACAGCCTGAAGGGGTTAATGCACCATGGCTAGCCGGGAGGGACTCCAGTAAAAAGTCTGGGCCTGCCGAAGAGGGAAGAGACTTTTTCTTCCCTCTTTGTTTCCTCGTGCGCAAGGAGAGGGGATTAAGAGTGCTGCTCACTGGAGTTCCAGAGATAGGCACGAGTCGCGGCTAACAGCATGGACCCCAGAGATGGGCATGAGACACTAAGGCTGCTGCTGCTGCCAGCAAGAAACCTCTGTGCAAGCCCAGGTCACTCTCCACACCTCCCCTCCCGGGAGCCTGTGCAACCTGCCATTGCCAGGGTCCCGTGATCCAGGGAAAACTTCCCTGGGAGAACACATGGTGGGCATGAGGCTTGTGCAGTGTCACACTGGCCTCTGCAGCAGCAGGCTCACCCTGCATCTGTACTCCTCCCACCCCCAGTCTGAGTGAGCAAGAGCCCCTGAATCAGCTGGTCTTTTAACCCCGTCCGGTCTGAGCAAAGAGCAGATGCCCTCAGGTGACCTACATGCAGAGGCGGGGCCAAATCCAAAGATAAACCACAGGAGCTGTGCGAACAAAGAAGAGAAAGGGAAATCTCTCCCAGAAGCCTCAAGAGGAGCAGATTAAATCTCCACAATCATCTTGATGCACCCTGCATCTGTGGAATACCAGAATAGACAACGAATCATCCCAAATTGAAGAGGTTGACTTTGGGAACAAGATGTATTTTTTTTTTCCCCTTTTTCTCTTATTGTGAGTGTGTATGTGGATGCTTCCATGTGAGATTTTATCGGTATAGCTTTGTTTTCACCATTTGTCCTAGGGTTCTGTCCATCCTTTTTTGTTGTTTTTGTTTACTTTAAAAAATTTTTTTCTTAATAATTATTTTAATTTTAATAACTTTATATTATTTTATCTTATTTTATTTTATTTTACCCTCTTTCTTTTCTTTCTTTCTTTCTTTCTATCACTTTTTCTCCCTTTTATTCTTAGCCGTGTGGATGAAAAGCTCTTGGTGCTCCAACAAGGAATCAGTGCTGTGCCTCTGAGGTGGGAGAGCCAAATTCAGGACACTGGTCCACAAGAGACTTCCCAGCTCCACATAATATCAAGCGGAGAAAATCTCCCAGAGATCTCCATCTCAACACCAAGACCCAGATTCACTCAACAACCAGCAAGCTACAGTGCTGGATACCCTATGCCAAACAACTTGCAAGACAGGAAGACAACCCCACCCATTAGCAGAGAGGCTGCCTAAAATCATAATAAGGCCACAGACAACCCAAAACACACCACCAGATGTGCAACTTCCCACCAGAAAGACAAGATCCAGCCTCATCCACCAGAATACAGGCAGTAGTCCCCTCCACCAGGAAGCCTACACAACACACTGGACCAAAATTAGCCACTGGGGACAGACACCAAAAACAATGGGAACTACGAACCTGCAGCCTGCAAAAAGGAGACCCCAAACACAGTAAGATAAGCAAAAAGAGAAGACAGAAAAACACCCAGCAGATGAAGGAGCAAGGTAAAAACCCACCAGACCTATCAAATGAAGAGGAAACACGCAGGCTACCTGAAAAAAGACTCATACTAATGATAGTAAAGATGATCCAAAACCTTGGAAATACAATGGAGAACATACAATAAACTTTTAACAAGGACCTAGAAGAACTAAAAAGCAAGCAAACAGTAATTAACGACACAATAAATGAAATTAAAAATTCTCTAGAAGGGATGAATAACAAAATAACTGAGGCAGAAGAACGGATAAGTGGCCTGTAAGATAAAATAGTGGAAATAACTACTGCAGAACAGAATAAAGGAAAAAGAATGAAAAAAACTGAGGACAGGGTCAGAGATCACTGGGACAACATTAAATGCACCAACATTTGAATAATATGTGTCATAGAAGAAGAAGAGAAAAAGAAAGGGACTGAGAGAATATTTGAAGAGATTATAGATGAAAACATCCCTAATAGGGGAAAGGAAATAGTTAAAGTCCGGGAAGCACAGAGAGTCCCATACAGGATAAATCCAAAGAGAAACACACCAAGACACATATTAATCAAACTATCAAAAATTAAATACTGGGCTTCTATGGTGGCGCAGTGGTTGAGATTCCGCCTGCCGATTCAGGGGACATGGGTTCATGACCCAGTCCGGGAAGATCCCACTTGCCGTGGAGTGGCTGTGCCCGTGAGCCATGGCCACTGAGCCTGTGCATTTGGAGCCTGTGCTCCACAACGGGAGAGGCCATAACAGTGAGAGGTCCACGTACTGAAAAAATAAATAAATAAATAAATAAATAAATACAAAGAAAACATATTAAAAGCAACAAGGGAAAAACAACAAATAACACACTAGGGAATCCCCATAAAGTTAACAGCTGAACTTTCAGCAGAAACTCTGCAAGCCAGAAGGGAGTGGCAGGACATATTTAAAGTGATGAAGGAGTAAATCCTACAACCAAGATTACTCTACCCAGCAAGGATCTAATTCAGATTTGATGGAGAAATTAAAAACTTTACAGACAAGCAAAAACTGAGAGAGTTCAGCACCACCAAACCAGCTTTACAACAAATGCTAAAGGAACTTTTCTAGGAAAGAAACACAAGAGAAGAAAAGACCTACAATAACAAACCCAAAACAATTAAGAAAATTGGAATAGGAGCATACATATTGATAATTACCTTAAATGTAAATGGATTGAATGCTCCCACCAAAAGACACAGAATGGATGAATGGATATAAAAACAAGACCCATATATATGCTGTCTACAAGAGACCTACTTCAGACCTAGGGGCATAAACAGACTGAAAGTGAGGGGATGGAAAAAGATATTCCATGCAAATGGAAATCAGAAGAAAGCTGGAGAAGCAATTCTCTTATCAGAACAACTTTAAAATAAAGATTATTACAAGAGACACAAAGGACACTCCATAATGATCAAGGGATCGATCCAAGAAGAAGATATAACAATTGTAAATATTTATGCACCCAACATAGGAGCACCTCAATACATAAGGAAAATACTAACAGCCATAAAAGGGGAAATCAACAGTAACACACTCATAGTAGGGGACTTTAACACCCTACTTTCACCAATGGACAAATCATCCAAAATGAAAATAAATAAGGAAACAAGCTTTTTTTTTTTTTTTGAAAATTTTTTTTCAACTGTGTAGCTTGTGGGATCTTAGTTCCCTGACAAGGGATCAAACTCCGACCCCCTGCAGTGGAAGTGCAGAGTCCTAACCACTGGACCACCAGGGAAGTCCTTCCAAACTGTTTTTTTTTTAAACTATTTTTATTAGTTTCTGCTTTATAACAAAGTGAATCAGTTATACATATACATCTGTTCCCATATCCCTTCCCTCTTGCATCTCCCTCCCTCCCACACTCCGTACCCCACCCCTCCAGGAGGTCACAAAGCAACGAGCTAATCTCCCTGTGCTATGCGGCTGCTTCCCACTAGCTATCTACCTTACGTCTGGTAGTGTATATATGTCCATGTCTCTCTCTCTCTTTGGCGCAGCTTACTCTTCCCCCTCCCCATATCTTCAAGTCCACTCTCGAGTAGGTCTGTGTCTTTATTCCTGTTTTACGCCTAGGTTCTTCATGACATTTTTTTTTTCTTAAATTCCATATACATGTGTTAGCATATGGTATTTGTCATTCTCCTTCTGACTTACTTCACTCTGTATGACAGACTCTAGGTCTATCCACCTCATTACAAATAGCTCAATTTCATTTCATTTTATGGTTGAGTAATGTTCCATTGTATATATGTGCCACATCTTCTTTATCCACTCATCCAATGATAGACACTTAGGTTGCTTCCATTTCCGGGCTACTGTAAATAGAGATGCAATGAACATTTTGGTACATGACTCTTTCTGAATTATGGTTTTCTCAGGGTATATGCCCAGTAGTGAGATTGTTGGGTCATATGGTAGTTCTATTTGTAGATTTTTAAGGAACCTCCATACTCTTCTCCATAGTGGCTGTACCAATTCACATTCTCACCAGCAGTGTGAGAGTGTTCCCTATTCTCCACACCCTCTCCAGCATTTATTGTTTCTAGATTTTTTCATGATGGCCATTCTGACTGGTGTGAGATGATATCTCATTGTAGTTTTGATTTGCATTTGTCGAATGATTAATGATGTTGAGCATTCTTTCATGTGTTTGTTTGCACTCTGTATATCTTCTTTGGAGAAATGTCTATTTAGGTCTTCTGCCCATTTTTGGATTGGGTTGTTTGTTTTTTGGCTGTTGAGCTGCATGAGCTGCTTGTAAATTTTGGATATTAATCCTTTGTCAGTTGCTTCATTTACAAATATTTTCTCCCATTCTGAGGGTTGTCTTTTGTTCTTGTTTATAGTTTCCTATGTTGTGCAAAAGCTTTGAAGTTTCATTAGGTCCCATTTGTTTGTTTTTGTTTTTCTGTCCATTTCTCTAGGACATGGGTCAAAAAGGATCTTGCTGTGGAAACACAAGCTTTAAATGATACATTAAAGAAGATGCACTTAATTGATATTTATAGGACATTCCATCCAAAAACAACAGAATACATATTTTTCTCAAGTGCTCATGGAACACTATCCAGGATAGATCATATCCTGCATCACAAATCAAGCCTTGGTAAATTTAAGAAAATTGAAATCGTATCAAGTAATTTTTCCAACCACAATGCTATGAGACTAGATATCAATTACAGGAAATGATCTGTTAAAAATACAAACACATGGAGGCTAAACAATACACTTCTTAATAAACAAATGGTCACTGAAGAAATTAAAGAGGAAATTTTAAAAAATACCTAGAAACAAATGACAATGGAGACACGACGACCCAAAACCTATGGGATGCAGCAAAAGCAGTTCTAAGAGGGAAGTTTATAGCAATAAAATCCTACCTTAAGAAACAGGAAACATCTCAAATAAGCAACCTAAACTTGCACCTAAAGGAATTAGAGAAAGAAGAACAGGTGCGGAGATCACTTTCCTCCCCACAGATACACCAGAAATACAGCTACACGTGGAACAACTTCTACAGAACACCTACTGAATGCTGGCAGAAGACCTCAGACCTCCCAAAAGGCAAGAAACTCCCCCACGTACCTGGGTAGGGCAAAAGAATAAACAGAGACAAAAGGATAAGGCTGGGACCTGCACCAGTGGGAGGGAGCTGTGAAGGAGGAAAGGTTTCCACACACTAGGAAGCCCCTTCACAGGCGGAGATTGTGGGTGGCGGAGGGGGAAAGCTTCCGAGTCACGGAGGAGAGCACAGCAACAGGGATGAGGAGGGCAAAGTGGAGAGGTTTCTGCACAGAAGATCAGTGCCGACCAGCACTCATCAGCCCGAGAGGCTTGTCTGCTTGCCCGCCGCGGTGGGCGGGGCTGGGAGCTGAGACTAGGGCTTCAGTCAGAGAGCAGGGAGAGGACTGGGGCTAGCAGCATGGATACAGCCTGAAAGGGCTAGTGCGCCACAGCTAGCAAGGAGGGAGTCCGGGAAAACGTCTGGAGCTGCCGAAGAGGCAAGAAACTTTTTCTTCCCTCTTTGTTTCCTGGTGCATGAGAAGAGGGGATTAAGAGCACTGCTTAAAGGAGCTCCAGAAAAGGGTGTGAGCCGCGGCTGAAAGCGTGGACCACAGAGACAGGCGTGGGATGCTGGGGCTGCTGCTGCCGCTGCCAAGAGGCCTGTGTGCGAGCGCAGGTCACTGTCCACGCCCCCCTTCTGGGGAGCCTGTGCAGCCTGTCACTGCCGGGGTCCATGGATCCAGGGACAGCTTCCCCGGAAGAGCGCATGGCGCACTTCGAGCTGGTGCAACGTCAATCCGGCCTCTGCGGCCACAGGCTCACCCCACACTCCGTGCCCCTCCCTCCCCCTCCGGCCTGAGTGAGACAGAGTCCCCAAAGTGGCTGCTCCTTTAACCCTGTCCTGTCTGAGCAAAGAACAGATGCCCTCCAGTGACCTACATGCAGAGGCGGGGCCAAATCCAAAGCTGAGAGCCAGGAGCTGAGAGAACAAAGAAGAGAAAGGGAAATCTCTCCCAGCAGCCTCAGAAGCAGAGGATTAAAGCTCCACAATCAACTTGATGTACCCTGCATCTGTGGAATACATAAATAGACAATGAATCATCCCAAATTGAGGAGGTGGGCTTTGAGAGCAATATTTATGATTTTTTCCCCTTTTCCTATTTTTCTGAGTGTGTATGTGTATGCTTCTGTATGAGATTTTGTCTGTACAGCTTTGCTTCAACCATTTGTCCTAGGGTTCTCTCTGTCCTTTTTTTTTTTAATTTTTTTAAAAAATTAATTTTTATTTTAAAAACTTTATTTTATTCTATCTTACTTTATTTTATTTTACTTTATATTCTTTCTTTCTTTCCTTCTTTCCTTCCTTCTGTCCTTTAGACAACGAATCATCCCAAATTGAGGAGGTGGACTTTGAGAGCAAGATTTATGATTTTTTCCCCTATTCCTCTTTTTCTGAGTGTGTATGTGTATGCTTCTGTGTGAGATTTTGTCTGTATAGCTTTGCTTCCACCATTTGCCTCAGGGTTCTATCTGGCCATTTTTCTTGTTTTTGTTTTTATTTCTTAATAATTTATTTTTATTTTAATAAATTTATTATATTTTATCATACTTAATTTTATTTTAATTTATCTTCTTTCCTTTCTTCCTTCCTTCCCTCCTTCCTCCCTCCCTCGTTTCTTTCTTTCTTTCTACTTCTACTAATTATTTCATTCTATTTTTCCTCCTTTTTATTCTGAGCCGTGCTGATGAAACATTCTTGCTGCTGCAGCCAGGAGTCAGTGCTGTGCCACTGAGGTCAGAGAGCCAACTTCAGGACACTGGTCCACAAGAGACCTCCCAGCTCCACATAATATCAAATGGCAAAAATCCTCCAGAGATCTCCATCTCAACACCAGTACCCAGCTTCACCCAACAACCAGCAGGTTAGAGTGCTAGACACTCTATGCCAAACAACTAGATAGACAGGAACACAAACCCACCCATTAGCAGAGAGGCTGCTGAAAATGATAAAAAGTCCACAGACACCCACAAACATACCACCAGACATGGACCTGCCCCCCAGAAAGACAAGATCCAGCCTCATCCACCAGAACACAGGCACTAGTCTCCTCCACCAGGAAACCTACACAACCCACTAAAGCAACCTTAGCCACTGGGGACAGACACCAAAAACAAGGGTAACTACGAACCTGCAGCCTGTAAAAAGGAGACCCCAGACACAGTAAGATAAGCAAAATGAGAAGACAGAAAAACACACAGCAGGAGAAAGAGCAAGATAAAACCCCACCAGACCTAACAAATGAGGAGGAAATAGGCAGTCTACCTGAAAAAAGAATTCAGAATAATGATAGTAAAGATGACCCAAAATCTTGCAAATAGAATAGACAAAAGGCAAGAAGCAGTTAACAAGTACCAAGAAGAACTAAAGATGAATCAAGCAACGATTAGAAACACAATAAATGAAATTAAAACTACTCTAGATGGGATCAATAGCAGAACAACTGAGGCAGAAGGATGGATAAGTTACATGGAAGATAAAATAATGGAAATAACTACTGCTGAGCAGAAGAAAGAAAAAAGAATGAAAAGAAGAGAGGACAGTCTCAGAGACATCTGGGACAAGATTAAACACACCATTTGAATTATAGGGGTTCCAGAAGAAGAAGAGAAAAAGAAAGGGACTGAGAAAATATTTGAAGAGTTTATAGTTGAAAACTTCCCTAATATAGGAAAGGAAATAGTTAATCAAGTCCAGGAGGCACACAGAATCCCATACAGGATAAATCCAAGGAGAAATACACCAAGACACATAATAATCAAACTGTCAAAAATTAAATACAAATAAAACATATTAAAAGCAGCAAGGGAAAAACAACAAATAACACACAAGGGAATCCCATAAGGTTAACAGCTGATCTTTCAGCAGAAACTCTGCAAGCCAGAAGGGACTGGGAGGACATATTTAAAGTGATGAAGGAAAAAAACCTGCAACCAAGATTACTCTACCCAGCAAGGACCTCATTCAGATTTGACGGAGAAATTAAAATGTTTACAGACAAGCAAAAGCTGAGAGAGTTCAGCACCACCAAACCAGCTTTACAACAAATGCTAAAGGAACTTCTCTAGGCAAGAAGCACAACAGAAGGAAAAGAACTTCAATAATGAACCCAAAACAATTAAGAAAATGGGAATAGAAACATACATATTGATAATTACCTTAAATGTAAATGGATTAAATGCTCCCACCAAAAGTCACAGATTGGCTGAATGGATACAAAAACAAGACCCATATATATGCTGTCTACAAGAAATCTACTTCAGACCTAGAGACACATACAGACTGAAAGTAAGGGGATGGAAAAAGATATTCCATGCAAATGGAAATCAAAGAAAGCTGGAGTAGCAATTCTTATATCAGACAAAATAGACTTTAAAATAAAGACTACTAGAAGAGACAAAGAAAGACACTACATAATGATCAAGGGATCAATCCAAGAAGAAGATATAAGAATTGTAAATATTTATGCACCCAACATAGGAGCACCTCAATACATAAGGCAAATACTAACAGCCATAAAAGGGGAAATCGACAGTAACACAATCATAGTAGGGGACTTTAACAGCCCACTTTCACCAATGGACAGATCATCCAAAATGAAAATAAATAAGAAAACACAAGCTTTAAATGATACATTAAACAAGATGGACTTAATGGATATTTATAGGACATTCCATCCAAAAACAACAGAATACACATTTTTCTCAAGTGCTCATGGAACATTCTCCAGGAAAGATCATATCTTGGGTCACAGATCAAGCCTTTGTAAATTTAAGAAAATTGAAATTGTATCAAGTATCTTTTCCGACCACAATGCTATGAGACTAGATATCAATTACAGGAAAAGATCTGTAAAAATACAAACACATGTAGGCTAAACAATACACTACTTAATAGCGAAGTGATCACTGAAGAAATCAAAGAGGAAATAAAAAAAAATACCTAGAAACAAATGGCAATGGAGACACGATGACCCAAAACCTATGGGATGAACCAAAAGCAGTTCTAAGAGAGAAGTTTATAGCAATACAATCCCACCTTAAGAAACAGGAAACATCTCGAATAAACAACCTAAACTTGCACCTAAAGCAATTAGAGAAAAAAGACCAAAAACACCCCAAAGTTAGCAGAAGGAAAGAAATCACAAAAATAAGATCAGAAATAAATGAAAAATAAATGAAGGAAACGATAGCAAAGATCAATAAAACTAAAAGCTGGTTCTTTGAGAAGATAAACAAAATAGACAAACCATTAGCCAGACTCATCAAGAAAAAAAGGGAGAAGACTCAAATCAATAGAATTAGAAATGAAAAAGGAGAAGTAACAAGTGACACTGCAGAAATACAAAAGATCATGAGAGATTACTACAAGCAACTCTATGCCAATAAAATGGACAACCTGGAAGAAATGGACAAATTCTTAGAAATGCACAACCTGCCAAGACTGTATCAGGAGGAAATAGAAAATATGAACTGACAAATCACAAGCACTTAAATTGAAACTGTGATTTAAAATCTTCCAACAAACAAAAGCCCAGGACAGGATGGCTTCACAGGCGAATTCTATCAAACATTTAGAGAAGAGCTAACACCTATCCTTCTCAAACTCTTCCAAAATACAGCAGAGGGAGGAACACTCCCAAACTCATTCTATGAGACCACCATCACCTTGTTACCAAAACTAGACAAGGATGTCACAAAGAAAGAAAACTATAGGCCAATATCACTGATGAACATAGATGCAAAAATCCTCAACAAAATACTAGCAAACAGAATCCAACAGCACATTAAAAGGATCATACACCATGATCAAGTGGGGTTTATTCCAGGAATGCAAGGATTCTTCGATATACGGAAATCAATCAACGTGATACACCATATTAACAAGTTGAAGGAGAAAAACCATATGATCATCTCAATAGATGCAGAGAAAGCTTTCGACAAAATTCCACACCCATTTATGATAAAAACCCTGCAGAAAGTAGGCATAGAGGGAACTTTCCTCAACATGATAAAGGCCATATATTACAAACCCACAGCCAACATCATCCTGTTGAAAACTGAAACCATTTCCACTAAGATCAGGAACAAGACAAGGCTGCCCACTCTCACCACTCTTATTCAGCATAGTTTTGGAAGTTTTAGCCACTGCAATCAGAGAAGCAAAAGAAATAAAATGAATCCAAATTGGAAAAGATGAAATAAGGCTGTCACCATATGCAGATGACATGATACACTACATAGAGAATCCTAAAGATGCTACCAGAAAACTACTAGAGCTAATAAATGAATTTGGTAAAGTAGAAGGATACAAGATTAATGCACAGAAATATCTGGTATTCCTATACACTAATGATGAAATATCTGAAAGTGAAATTAAGAAAAAACTCCCATTTACCAGTGCAACAAAAATAATCTAATATCTATTAATAAACCTACCTAAGGAGACAAAAGACCTGCATGCAGAAAATTATAAGACACTGATGAAAGAAATTAAAGATGATACAAATAGATGGAGAGATATACCGTGTTCTTAGATAGGAAGAATCAACGTTGTGAAAATGACTCTACTGTCCAACGCAATCTACAGATTCAGTGCAAATCCTATCAAACTACCACTGGTATTTTTCACAGAACTAGAATAAAAAATTTCACAATTTGTGTGGAAACACAAAAGGCCCCGAATAGCCAAAGCAATCTTGAGAACAAGAAATAGAGCTGGAGGAATGAGTCTCGCTGTCTTCAGACTATACTACAAAGCTACAGTAATCAAGACAGTATGGTACTGGCACTAAAACAGAAATATATGTAAGTGGAACAGGATTGAAAGCCGAGAGATAAATCCAAACACATATGGTCACCTTATCTTTGGTAAAGGTGGCAATAATTTACAGTGGAGAAAAGACAGCCTCTTCAGTAAGTGGTGCTGGTAAAACTGGACAGGTATATGTAAAAGTATGAAATTTGAATAGTCCCTAACACCATACACAAAAATAAACTCAAAATGGATTAAAGACCTAAATGTACGGCCAGACACTATCAAATTCTTTGAGGAAAACATAGGCAGAACAGTCTATGACATGAATCACAGCAAGATCCTTTTTGACCCACCTCCTAGAGAAATGGAAATAAAAACAAAAATAAACACATGGGACCTAATGAAACTTCAAACTTTTTGCACAGTACAGGAAACCATAAACAAGACCAAAAGACCACCCTCAGAATGGGAGAAAATATTTGCCAATGAAGCAACTGACAAAGGATTAATCTCCAAAATTTACAAGCAGCTCATGCAGCTCAATAACAAAAAACAAACAACCCAATCCAAAAATGGGCAGAAGACCTAAATAGACATTTCTCCAAAGAAGATATACAAAGTGCCAACAAACACATGAAAGAATGCTCAACATCATTAATCATTAGAGAAATGCAAGTCAAAACTACAATGAGATATCATCTCACACCAGTCAAAATGGCCATCATCAAAAAATCTAGAAAAAGTAAATGCTGGAGAAGTTGTGGAGAAAAGGGAACACTCTTGCACTGTTGGTGGGAATGTAAATTGATACAGCCACTATGGAGAAGAGTATGGAGGTTCCTTAAAAAACTACAAATAGAACTACCATACAACCAAGCAATCCCACTACTGGGCATATACCCTGAGAAAACCATAATTCAGAAAGAGTCATGTACCAAAATGTTCATTGCAGCTCTATTTACAGTAGCCATTATATGGAAGCAACATAAGTGTCCATCATCAGATGAATGGATAAAGAAGATGTGGCACATATTTACAATGGAATATTAACAGCCATAAAAAGCAACGAAATTGTGATATTTGTAATGAGGTGGATGGACTTAGAGTCTGTCATACAGAGTGAAGTAAGTCATAAAGAGAAAAACATACCATATGCTAACACATATATATGGAATCTGAGGGAAAAAAAAAGTTCATGAAGAACGTAGGTGTAAGAGGGCAATAAAGACACAGACCTACTAGAGAATGGGCTTGAGGATATGGGGAGGGGGAAGAGTAAGCTGTGACAAAGTGAGAGAGTGGCATGGCCATATATAAACAACCAAATGTAAAATAGACAGCTAGTGGGAAGCAACCACATAGCACAGGGAGATTGGCTAGGTGGTTTGTGACCACCTAGAGGGGTGGGATATGGAGGGTGGGAGGGAGGGAGATGCAAGAGATATGGGAACATATGTATTTTTATAACTGATTTACTTTGTTATAAAGCAGAAAATAACAAACCATTGTAAACAATGATACTCCAATAAAGATGTTAAAAAATGGGAAAAAAATATCTATATGGTACACTGAGGATATCTTTTACTTTTTCCATAATATATGAGACTTCAGCTGATAAGACTTGAATGAGTGGGAGGTACTTTAAAAAGCTAAGGGGTTGAATTGTCTAGAGGCATCTTTACTCACATGTATGTTACCTGGATTGTGATGCCTCCAAGGCTGGGGTCAAATGGTACTCTCAAATGGAATTCTATATTCAGGTTTCTTATTTGGTCTGGCTTCACAAGTGATACCTGGATTCCAGTGGGAGTATCCCAAGAGGCAGGAACCAAATAGCATTTGTTCTAATATAGCAATGCATGACCATTCCTGACTTAGTTTCTGAATTTACCTATCCATTCTTCTGACCCATTCTATTAGTTACAAGTGAGTTACTAAGTCCAATTCATACTTAAGAGGCCTGAAAGAAGTAGACTTCACTTTTTGAAATGCAAAAGAGCATGTGGGATAGGGGATGCCATTGTGTCCATCTTTGCAAAATAAAACCTTCCACAATATTCCAGAAATTTTTGACTGCTTAAAATCATATATTTTTCACAAATAAGTTAAAGAAGGACTTATTATCTTCCTATAATATCTGATTATGATAAGAAATTTAATGAAGAATTACACCCATAAGTAAAAAATAATAAATATAATTTGCCTGTGTAAGCTGTGACAGGTAGGCAAAAACCTTGATTATGCTACATTATAAAACAATAGAGCTAAAGCAATGCCTTCAAACATTTGGATGAATTCACATTTGCTTCAAATATAAGCTAAAGGCATAATAATGTTTTTGTTTTTTGTTTTGTTTTGTTTTGTTTTGTTTCTGTACGCAGGCCTCTCACCATTGTGGCCTCTCCTGTTGTGGAGCACAGGCTCCGGATGTGCAGGCTCCGCCGCCATGGCTCACGGGCTCAGCTGCTCCACGGCATGTGGGATCTTCCTGGACTGGGGCACGAACCCGTGTCCCCTGCATTGGCAGGTGGACTCTCAACCACTGCACCACTAGGGAAGCCCTGTTGTTTTAATTAATAATATAAATGTGAAACATGAATTAAACTTTAAATGTCAGTAGGAAGAAAGAACCTTAATAGAAACCAAAAGTCATAGAAGTAAGGAGTTATTAAATATAAACACAGAAAACAACTAGAAAACTGTTATCATGATAGATTTGAGTTACTGGTTTGAAATAAAAAATAGAAGAGATAAAGTTTAATAAAGGAAATGTCCCCAAATAACCAAAACTTACAATGAAGAAGACATATAATCATTTATAATGAAAATTTAGTAGCTTAAAGAGATAATTTTCACAAATTTCTCTCAATAAATTTGATGATTTCATTCTAATTAATTATCTTAGTTATATAAAAATTAAATAGAAAAAATAACTCAAGGAAAACTTTAAATATCTAAAGAGACTAATAACTATAAACATTAGAAAAGATTCCAAAAATATTTTCAGGGATAAGTAGTATCTACATCACTGTAATTTGACTAAAATAAGGAGAAGGAGAGCTACCAATGGCACTTACAACGTTAACATTATCTGAAACAATAACAAAATGGAAATAATACACAATGGTATTAGACACTTTAATTTTACTTACCCATATTGATGCAAGAATTCTAAGGATGATTTGCCTCATAGAAGCTTATAGTATGTTAAAAGAATGATGAATATGCCATTAAGAACTGGGTTCATTCATGATTTGTAGCATTGTTAACATTAAGATATGTGTTCATATATTTCACTTTGTTAAATTAAAAAAGAACATATACTTTGATATGTGCTGAAAACTAATTTAGATTCTCTGTTTTCACAAATGTTTCTGTATCTCTCTGAATTTTTTTCTTTTATCTCTTCCACTCTCTTTCAACATTATTCATAATATCAATGGGCAGTAGGATGCTTATTGTCATCAATATTTTAACATTAGTCTTAGAAAACTAAAATAATAAAATAATATATTCAAATAATAAATATTAGAAATCTACTAACAAAATGACAGTTGTTTGCAAATGAATTGGATTTCTTCCTAAAATATCTGAGACAATCAATTGAAAAGCCATTAGAGATAATGACACTTTATTGTGATACATACTTAATATGATCAAATTAAAATGCATCTCTGCAATAACCAGGTTTGAAAACATTTCTAGCAATGCATTCAGTGTTCACAAAAAACTACCTAACATGTCATAACTAAAATGGTAAGTGTTTGATATTATTGGAAAACCAATTGTTTAAATGCATAAATAGAAGAAAAATAAGATGATGTAAAATATTATTCTATTTGATAAACTTGGGTGTTTGTACAATACTTGGGAGTAAATCACTATTCTCTAAAATTGACACATAAGCATGATCAATCTTTTTTATGAATGCTATATTCACCAAAAAAATGAAAATAAAAATATAGAAGTAAAGAAATTGTTCCCTCAAGTGTAGTAATGAGCAATTATACAATGTTTAGAAATAAAGCTGGAAATAATTGTAAGATGCTCGTACTCTAAAATTAAACAAACAAACAAAAGAACCCACAGTGAAATCTATCAATTTCATAAAAGAAAGAAATGAGAGATTTTCCATGAAATTAGAGGCAATTACTTAGTGTAATTTGAATGTTAACACTACACAACTGTATTATTTTAGTGAAATATCAAGCAAAATAACAAAGTTACACTTTATTTCAAATTCTGTAAAACACCATGACAGTTTGCAAATAAACATACAGTAAAAGCCATGATATTTTTGAAAACCGCTCCACTTGAAGTTTAATACACATGAAACTCTAAATATTAATTGTTAAACAACTAAAAAAGAAAGTATGATTTTTTATTAGTGTATGCCTTGGATAATAATTTCATCAAACAGAAATATAAATTCCTTGTGACATATTTTCAAACACACTTGCAGAGTTTTCAAAAACAATACTTGACATTATAATTCATCAAAAATACCATGTAGAGTATATTTTGCTTTGTATTCTTATTCACAGTATTTAGAATTTACATTTTTTAATAAAAATGAATACTTAACAGTACTTTACATCACCATCTCTTGCCAAAAGTATTAGACTCCTTTCAGCTGTGTTCTTTGAAGGAAGAGTCTGGGGATGACATGACAGGATGCCCCGAGGCAGTGCATCTCAAATTTCACCAACGTAATATCCCTAACTCTGGAGAAAAGTAAACTTTCATCCTTGGTCTATTGCCTGAAGGGGTCTTCAACAACACCAACTTTTTCCAGAATTTCCTATTTTACCTAACATTTTATGAGAAATCTCACATTCTGCTACATAATATGTGTATTGGTGTAAAAATGTTTGAAAATTTTTTCAGTAAATAAAATACATGTTACCTGCTTTGCATACAAAAACTTCCAAATTTTAAGTATTAGTTAATTGGGGAAAAATTAGAAATATTTTACAGGCAAATATGGTGATTCTCTAGGTCCTTGTAGCTTGAAAACTCTGAATTGATCAACTGTTATTCAGAACAAACATTTTTGGCTTTTGACTTGAATTGGTACATTCACAAAATAATAATGTGGTCTCTAGTTACAAAGTGAAATAATGATGCTTGTGGTTTATATGTTATGTACTACATGATAGTTTAATGAAATTATATAGTTCAATCAATTATGCAGATCAAATGAAACAAAAAAATCTGTAGTTTTAAAGAATTAAACTTCTAATCATTCCTTCCTATCACTATCACCTTTCTCATGCATTGTCATATTTCCTCTCATTTCTGCTTTATTTTCCATTTTGGATGTTGTAGCCCATCTGCATTCCGTCACTTGGAAAGGAGACAAGAAAAATAAGATGCACAGGGCTGCCCTGGTGGCGCAGTAGCTGAGAGTCTGCCTGCCAATGCAGGGGACATGGGTTCGTGCCCCGGTCTGGGAGGATCCCACATGCCGCGGAGCGGCTGGGCCCGTGAGCCATGGCCGCTGAGCCTGCACATCCGGAGCCTGTGCTCTGCAACAGGAGAGGCCACAACAGTGAGAGGCCCGTGTACTGCAGAAAAAAAAAAAAAAAAAAAGATGCACATGCACTATAAGATATCACTCATCAGTTAGAAGCAACAAATTACTTGTACACATAAACAATCTTATAAACACATTGCCGAAATGAACTTATTTCCAAAATAGAAAGAGCCTCACAGACATAGAAAACAAACTTATGGTTACCAAAAGGGAAAGGGGGATGGGGAGAGGGATAATTTAGGAGGCTGGCATTAACATATACACACTACTTTGTATAAAATAGATATCAAACAAGCACCTACTGTATAGCAAAGGGAACTTATGTAATAACCTATAGGGGAAAAGAATCGGAAAAAAGAAAATATACATAACTGAATCACTGTGCTGTACAGCTGAAACTTACATGATATTGTAAGTCAGCTATGCTTCAATTTAAAAAAAATATTTTAGGGCTTCCCTGGTGGCGAAGTGGTTGAGAGTCCGCCTGCCGATGCGGGGGACACGGGTTCATGCCCCGGTCTGGGAAGATCCCACATGCCGCGGAGCAGCTGGGCCCGTGAGCCATGGCCGCTGAGCCTGCACGTCCAGAGCCTGTGCTCTGCAACGGGAGAGGCCACAACAGTGAGAGGCCCGCGTACCGAAAAAAAAAAATTAAAAAAAAAAAATTAAAAACACTGCTGAGTAAAAAAAAGTAACAGACAGAATTAGCTCTATAAACAAGCACTATGTAATGGAAAATGGGTACTTTCAGAACCATCTTTCTTTCACAAGATCAATTTCAAACTAAAAATACACAATTTCTTCATATTAGATCATATAATTTATAAAATCTCTCAAGTAAAGTGACAATTTTGTTACACTTCTGTCCAGCTTTGGTTATCATCCTACCTCTTTTATTCTTGAGGAGCTGTATTCTTCACAGTACCCTTGAAATTCATTATCACCATTCCCTTATTTTGTATTTTATTTGTTATGATAATGCTAAACTATTGCAAAAAATAGAGTTAAATTTATAGCAGATCTACAAAGAGAATCTATTCTTACTCACAGTTCAGAGAAGTGCTTTTGGATAGCAAGGGCTTCATTCTACTCATGGCAATTCAGGGATCTAGTCTCCTTGCATCCTTTTCACCTATGCTCTGCTAGGGTTATTATAAAATTTTACTGTTGCCCTAGAATTACCTGGAGAGCATGTTAAAACAAATATTGCTTTCACCCCTCACACCATTCCTACCCAAGTATTTCTTATTTACAATGTCAGAGGTAGGCCTGGAAAATTGCTTCAAGAATGTTCTCAAATGCTGTTGATACTGCTACACACTTTAAAAACCTGTCCTAGCATATTGTCTGTGTCTGCACACAGCTGGAGGAGTTGGAAGGAAAATGTAGCAAAAGATCAACCACTCCTTACATCAAGGCCCTGAAATAATACTTGACACTGCTATTCATAATCTGTAGGCAATAAAGGTTTCATTGTGAGATGTGAGGGAAGGCTCTGAGATAGTAAGGATGTCTACCTTACAAGGCACTTCGAGGCAGTAACTGTGTTCTCTGGAAAAAGGAGCACAAATACTGTCAGTCTTTCCCTCTGGTCACCAAACCCTGAACACTTCTCACACAAAAGAAGAAACTCACCATCTCTTATGCAGGTTTAATTCAAGTCTTATCTTAATACAACACTTAGCCCAAAATCTATGAGTTATATTTAATCATCTCCATCAATTTGTAGCTCTTTGTAGTCCAGCCATCTATTTTTATATGAGAATATATGTATATATGAGAATATATATATATATGAGAATATATATATATATATATATATATATATATATATATATGACTGAAATCATTAAACTTCACATTCAGTGCCCACTATGTGTTCAGTTCTCACCAAAATTGCTGACAGGAATTGAATGGCAAAAAGTTGGGAAGATGTTAAATAGAGCATGGTTCCTATAAATAATATCGACAGAAGCAAAAAAGTGCTACATAACACACCCAACCATAAAAGATAAGACAGCAAGAGCTGAAGATTCAGTCCCTTACTGAGTACTCACATCTGAGCTTGTTTTGAATCCAGAACTCATTCGCATAAGAACTGGTCATCTCCCTAAAAAGAAGTACCCTAACACCACAGCAATTCTATACTGTAATGCTTTCCCCAGTCTCATCAAAGAAACCCACAGCCATTTACTCTGGGGATTCTATACTCGGAAAAACATCATTTCCAGATATTATAAGGACTATTGTACATAAGATCTGGTTGATCTAACACTCAGAGACACAATCTGTCATTAAAGCTCCTTTGTTAGAATGGGAACCTAGGGAGAACAGATAGTAAATGAGGCCTTGACTAAGGCTAGCTTTAGCCCTGCTGAGCCCACAACCCAACCTGGTAGCCATTTCCTTAGTTGCCAAGTATGTAATTGGTACTGCTACCCCTCCCAGTTGAAGTAACCCCTAAATTGATTCCTGGGCTTGTAGAGTAAGAGCTATCATATCAGGGAGAGCCAAATAAAATTCTGAAACTTCCTATTGCCCCCAAAGAACAGAACATTTGCAACAGAGATATTTATAACTTTTGAGAAATAGCTCCTGGCATGTCACTGAACTCTAGTAGAGACAGAACACCTGACCATGGAGCAACAAGTGACAGTGCATCAGGGACTTCTCATTATGAGCTATGTTCTGCTAGACTCACAAAGTTAAAAATTCAGAAGTCCAATCAGCAGTCATAATTTGAGTATGCTATATCCTGGATTGAACTTGAACAATCTCAAAAGGCGGAGATAAGCTTTGCATGAGTGGGTAGCATGGACCCTAATGTCACCACTAAAGTTACACAAATAAACCCTTCACAGCTCATCTTTGTTCATATGGGTGTTCCTGTAGGTTCAGTTGATGGAGAAGGAATAATTCCCATGCTTAATATATGAATGGGTTGACTTAGTATGTAAGTTCAGACTGAAAATGAGTGGCATCAGCATTACAGCCACATTCCACGTAGCTGTGAATGACAGTGGAAAGAAAATGTTCCCATTGGGTGGAAGTGCTAACAGTGAAGTTGGACTCCTACTTTGTGTGGTAGCATAAGTGGCACAGGCATGCATGGCATGTGGAAGTGGACATCAACTGTGAAGATATTTGTATCGCATTCTGATGTCCATCATAAAACAACTGCCATAAAAGCAACACTGTATAACCAAGTAGATAGAATGCCTCTGTCACTTGAAGTTAGCCAAATTTCATACACCATTTTGGGACTGGCCTGATAGGCACACAAATGGAATAATGGCTGTGTTGTGAAGGTTAATTACTACAGGCTTGGAATTAGCTTGAATTGTCTCAATAAAGTTTGTGTGCAGCATTGACCCTTAGCCAAGGTTTGAAACATTCTAATTAATAGTGTTCTTTATAACCATGGATCTGAAGAGTTTCCGGCTCATTTGTTCTAGCTTATCAGCATTGTTTATGGATAACAATGAGACTGGTGATTCCCACCTGGTCTCTGTGAGACCCTGGAGAACTCTGCTGTTAAAGCTGGTTATGTAGCAGAAATATGTTACATGGCCAGCACAAAATAAAAATCTACAGCCAAGATTCCATTTCAATTTCCCTAATTCCAAGGTGTTCCATGAACACATTGGTGGTTCTTGATCCAAGAAAAAAATTGCATACATCCATGGCCCTTAGAGATGGTTTTCAACAGGATCCTACATCTGATGTCTCTGGATCCCTGGTTATGAGACAGCCTTTGGCAGTAATGCGTATACTTACTTTAATGCTGTTGCTCACATACTATATCTTTTAATTGTAATAAAATATATATTTGTAAGTATTTCATCTTGAATCTTGTGAGTCTTCTTTAACAATCAAACCCTGTTTAACACCTACTGCCAGTGCAGTGGGTGGCAGAAGCAAACGCTATAAATTGACTCAACAACATGGACTTGCACTTACTAAGACCAGTCTATCTGCCATCTCTTTGGAATGCCCAACCTGCCAGACACGGACCTATTCTGAGCCCATGATATGACACCATTCCTCAACTATAATCTACTTGGTGGCAAAGCAACAGCATTGGGCCCTCACATTTCCAGAAGAGACAGAAATTTACCCTCATAGGTATTGAACTGTATTCCAACTATGAGCTTAGCTTTCCTGACTGCGGAGCCTTGGCCAACAATACTGCATGAGGGCTTAAGGATATCTATTCCACAGGCAGGGAATCTGTATTAAGTTTTATATTACTTCATTGCAAATTATTACAAACAGAGGATAAAAACAACATCTGTTTATTATCTCACAGTTTCTATAGATCAGAAGGCCAGTTACAGGTTAGCTGGATTCTCTGCTCAGGGTCTTAAAAATTAAGGTGTTGGTTGTATTCCTTCCTGAAGTTCAGGGCCTTCTCCAAACTTATGTGGTTGTTAGCAGAATTCAATTCCTTGCAGCTGTAGGATGCATGTCCCTTTGGCTGTCAAAAGGGGAGACTCTCAGCTGCTACAGGCTTCCTGCTATTTCCTGTCACATCCATCTTAATGCCATGCTATTTTCTTTTTCAAGGCCAACAGAAAAGCATCTTCTGCAGCTTCAAATCTGATTTATTCCAACCCTTATGTCTAAACCCTCTTTTAAAAAGGCTCACCAGATTAAGTAAGGCCTACCACACACAGGGGAGTATATAATTGCCAGGTGGAGTAACCCATACATTGATTCTTTTTTTTTTTTTTTTTTTTTTTTTTTGCAGTACGCAGGCCTCTCACTGTTGTGGCCTCTCCCGCTGTGGAGCACAGGCTCTGGACGCGCAGGTTCAGTGCCATAGCTCACGGGCCCAGCCACTCCGTGGCATGTGGGATCTTCCCGGACCGGGGCACGAACCCGTGTCCCCTACATCAGCAGGTGGAATCTCAACCACTGTGCCACCAGGGAAGCCCCATACATTGATTCTTGTGGATTCAGAGCTCTCACAGTGGGGAAAGCCAGGTGAAACTCTGAAACCATCCCCTTTCCCCAGAAAGAACATAAAATCTCCAGAAAAGATTAATATGCCTTTTGAGAAACAGCTCACGGCATGTTACTGAATCTTAGTAGAGGTGGAATGTATGACCATGGAGTGACAACAGGTATCTGGAACTTTCCATTATAAGCTGTGTTCTTCCAGACCTATTAGGTTATGAATTCAAGAGGGCCTAGAGGCAGTCATAAGATGAGAATGATGTATGCTACATTATGCAATGTGTACAAATCAGGGGATGGGTATCTTGGGGGTCATTTTAAATTGTTGCTTACCCCAGGAGACCAGACAACATTGCATGCAACTGGGTGACTTGCTTCATAGCAACATTGGTGTGAATGTGGGCCCATAACCAAGAGATCTGCTTTTTGTACCACCAGTGTACTACTTAGAAGAAACTGGTCTTGTGGAAGGCTGGAGTAGCCTTCTAAGGGCAAAGATTAAGCACCAGCTTAGAGGCAATCCTTTGAAATAATGTACTGCTATCCTTCAGGATACAGAATATGCTTTAAGTCAGAAGCTTCTGTATAGCTGTATGTCCCCAAATGGGTATGGAAGCCAAGTGGTAGAAGTAGAAATGGCCCCACTTATATTGTTCATAATGATGCACAAGGGTATTTAGTGCTTCCCATTCCTGAAGCCCTGGGCTTTGCAGGGTTGGGTGTTCTTTCCCAAATGTGTCTCCTTCTTGCCACAGGACACAGCAAACTTCCCATTGACCATACCTGCCACCTGAACACTTTGAACTCCTGATGTATCAGGAGCATCAGTCTAGTAGAAGAGGCATCCTTACAGTAAGTGTAATTGACTAAAATCAGCTGGAAGAAGAACCACCTCTGCCTAACAAGGTCATGGTTTCATATATATATATATATATATATATATAATAAATGGAACCTAATTTATCCACTGGGCACCTCCTTAGTATTCTCTTCCCAATGATTGCTGAATTATTTGTGGTAACCCAACTTGGAAAAGTTGTGATTCCAAGGACTAATATCCCAGAGGAATTTAGGTTTGGGACACATCATCAGGTAATACATTAAGACATGCAAGGAGATAGATGAAGGTGAGGGGAACTTAGGATGGATAATAGAGCAAGAGGATGAGTGCCAGTTATGAGCCTGACACCAAATGCAATAAAAAATTTGTTTTACTAATAGCTTTTCTAAGTTTCTTTTCAGGAAGAGAGGCCCAAGTACGTCATGGAAGAGCTGTTCATGGAAACTGTAGTGAACTTCAGTACAACCATGTGTCACAAGTGGTGGACTGTGCTGGTTATTAAAGTAAGCATTAAAATAAGACTTTCAGATCTTCTATTGAAGCAATGGCCAAGATACTGCTCTTCTGGATCCTACCCACATATATGTGCCAAGGCCACGATTCCTGAGGGAAATTTTCCAATCAATGACTGAACAAAGTGGTGGGGTTACCAAACCAAGCTTCGGTCTGCTTGCATGCACACAGTAAAGCCAATCTACTGACACCAGGTTGTGGTGAAGGAAAATTCAGTGTTTATTGCAAGGCACCAAGCAAAGAGTCCAGACAGCTAGTGCTTAAAAGACCCAAACACCCTGAAAGCTTTCAGGACAAGGTTTTTAAAGACAGGGTAAGGGAGGCGTGGTGTGAGGTATGTGATCAGCTCATGGGCATTCTTCTGATTGGTTGGTGGTGAGGTAATCAGGAGTCAACATCATCAACCTTCTGGTTCCACCAGTCTGGGGTTTACTTTCTTGTGGGCAGCAGACAGTTAACTTCTTCCACCTGGTGGGGGTTTCAGTATCTGTAAAACAGCTCAAAGGACATGGTTCAGAATATTACCTATAACACTTGAGGAGGAACTAAAAGTTCTTGACTTTGTTTAATGGCTAAACTATTATTATTTTGTATTGCCTCACTATTTTCCTTTCTTTCTGCATTTTCTTACTTCTCTGATTAAATTTTTATTCTTTGACTAAAGTTTTTCTATAGACAAAGGCAGGTAGAGGATATTGGGTGGGGGGTGGGGGGTGGGGTCCTGTTCTGGGAAGGCCCCATAGGGTCCTGCTTGATTACAGTGGTACCATGCAGTCCTTCTTTACAAGATCTATAACTCTTTTAACAGGCAATTTTGGCTCTAGGACACCCGATCCGTCAGCCTGGCTGAAGCTTTCTTAGGAAACAGTGTTGCTGTCTGAGAATCTTACTACCTAATCCCTTTTACTTCCCTCCCTCTTTCATAGAAGTCAGACAGTTTGAAGTTTGAACATTCCTTGCCTACTCCAGATTGCTCTCCCTTTTCATTCACCCAGTAAATCTTTTGCACATGTAATTTGGGTTGGCATCCACTTCTTGAAAAACAGAACTAATCCATCAGGCTTCGTTCAACAAAGTTTACTTGACTTTAAGAAAGTATAACAGACAAAGAGTGACACTGCCTGTACAGCAACAGCAAAGCAAAAGTCTTAGGGATTCCAGGAGTAGCTGCTGAAATTCCTGAATTGCACAGCATTTGGGACACATGCTGTCACTCGGGCAAGGCTAGGTGAGTGATGAATAACTTAATGCAGCAAAACTATCAGCTATAAAGTCTCTTCAGTTTTATAAATTTCCTTTTCAAGTAGGACCCTAAAATATACAGTGCTGCCATATCTCATCAATTACCAGTAACTGACTAGTTACAAATTAGGCAAAATACAATGTTGACAAAGAGGTCAGGCATCAGGTTAATACATAGTAATCTTTGCAGTTCCAGAGATACTGGTATACAAAACTTGAGTTAGGATTTAAAGGAGGATTAGAAGTCAAGTCCCCAAGCATCCTTGAGGTTGGAGAAAAGAGCTATTAACCCCTGCCTTTCAAACTTAATGCTAAATTGTCTTTATAAACACTATTTATTGAGATTTTTCTACAATTTACAAATCCCTAAATTTTTTAATTTGATTGACCTCTTGGATGACCTGATTTTATAAAATTCAATAATTTTGGATGAAATATCTATATTCTTTAACCTTGATTGCTTTCCTTTTTACTTTGTTACCTTATGAAGCTGTCCTGAATTCTAAGGATAATATTTCATATCAACCCTTTTCCTATCAGAGCTATGTATCTGTTGGGGTCCCTTCCTAGTCCAATGTGAAATAAATGTTCTTCTGCTCTTCTGCAGAGCTGTCAGTATGTGGCTTCCTATCTTTATTTCAATGTGAGATATATTACATATTTTGGATCCAATATCTTCTCCATCTTTGGTTTTGTATCTCGTTTTGATAAAGTAAGTTCTTAGAAACTTACTAAAATATTTGTAAGGAGTGGAATTTGTGAGGTTTTTTTTTCTTTTTTTTTTCTTTCGGTACGCGGGCCTCTTACTGTTGTGGCCTCTCCCGTTGCAGAGCACAGGCTCTGGATGTGCAGGCTCAGCGGCCATGGCTCACAGGCCCAGCCGCCCCGTGGCATGTGGGATCTTCCCGGACTGGGGCACGAACCCGTGTCCCCTGCATCAGCAGGTGGACTCTCAACCACTGCACCACCAGGGAAGCCTAGTTTGTGAGTTTTTGAATGACCAAAGTTGATAAGCAGTTAAATATTAATACTAGCTTAAAAATCCTTTCCATCAGAAATTTAAAGCATTATTTATCTGTTAACATCCACAGTTGCTGATGAGAAGTCTGATTCTTATCCTACCACTATTGTTGTTTTTTCAAAGAACAATTTAAGTCATTTTCTTTGATGCTTTAATTTTAATAACATAATATTTAGGTGTTTCTATAATATGGCAAATCATTTACTTGAAAATGAACATTTAAGTAAATATGTCATTTTGTCATGATATTAGCCAGATTGCTAACTTGTTTATTTAGAGTTAACTATTATATTGACAAAAATTCCATAGAATTTAACAGTCGTTTACTGTACCAGAGATGCAAATTTAATATAAAAGAGATGGCCAACAATTCAGGGAAAATTTAAAAAGTTAAACTTTAAACATTTTCAGTCATATTAAATTAAAATCATCCCTGAATAAAAATATATACTACAGGGCTTCCCTAGTGGCACAGTGGTTGAGAGTCCACCTGCTGATGCAGGGGACACGGGTTCGTGCCTCAGTCTGGGAGGATCCCACATGCCGTGGAGCAGGTGGGGCTGTGAGCCATGGCTGCTGAGCCTGCGCGTCTGGAGCCTGTGCTCCGCAACGGGAGAGGCCACAGCAGTGAGAGGCCTGCATACCACAAAAAATATATATATAATATATATATATATATATATATATATACTTACAGATTCTAAATCAGAAATGAAACACATCTGGTAAAGCTTGATGCATAAAATGTTCCTTCATATAAAGCTTATCTCCAAAACACATAGGAGGATTGCTTAACCACAATTTTACTGTAGAATAAATATTCTGGAGAGAGAAGTGAAATATTTGTTTCAAATATGAAACCAAGATGCAGAAGAAAGTAAAACTATCAGTCTAGTGCATTCAGAAACTGATTCTGATTAAATAAAACTCTATTGTTCTCCAAATTTTAATTTTTTAGTAAAACATTTATTTTCATATTAATGATAAATGCACTTTGGAAATCATGCTTGAAATTTAGAACTTTATTTTGCAGTTGTCTGATTGACCCTGAACAACTACATTAGAGAAACTGCCATATAGATATAGCACAGGGCAGATGGTGTGTGATAATTTTCTACTTTGTAGTCAAAGACTGTGAAAAATGTTCTAGTACTTGAGAATGATTACATCCATATTTATGTCACATCTGCTAGGCATGTTTGGAAGTAACTCTACCAAATTTTTTTGAGTTTTTAGGATTTTCTAAATTGGTACACACAATTCGACCTACTGTACTTTAAGTAATCATACAGTTAGAGTAAGCAGTTTAGCTAATTGAGAAAAGAATTGGACTGAAATAAAGAGATATACATTTTACTTCTGTCATCAACATTATGTTTATTGAAAACCTTTAGACATAACTTAGTTGATGCTCAAAATATATTTGTTGAATTATTTATGAATTTAAAGTTAAATTAATTAAAGTTCTAGGGATGTAAGCTACAGCATGGTGACAGTAGTTAACTATAATAGGTAGTTAACAATAATGTATATTTCAAAGTTGCTAAGAGAGTAGATCTTGAAAGTTTTCATCACAAGAAAATAAATTATAAGTATGAGATGATGGATGTTAAACTTATTTTGGTAATCTTTTCACAATATATACATATATCAAATAACTACAGTGTATACCTCAAACTAATATAATGTTATATGTCAATTATATCTCGATAAAACTGGAAAATAAAATACAATTTAAAAAATAAAATAACTTAATAAATAATTTGTGTGGTTTATCAGACAACAGTTATATGTAACCAGTGCTTTTCTCTAATAAATTCCATAAGTATTATGAGAATAAATAAGTAGAATTTTAAAATTACTTTTGCATTAAAAACATTTTTTCATTTTTTTTAATGTAAAATTTCAAGATGTAAAAGTGAAGTAGTACAGACTTATCTAAGATAGGAAGAGTAAAAATCAGCTTGGACTAAAAAAATGCAGTCCTGCCATTAATCAGGCTGGGAGGACAAACAGATAAAACCATGTTCAAAGTTAAGAGTGAGCACTGTTTTTCCCAAAGTCATGAAGCAATTGTAAAATGCCTTAATGGTCCTTTGTTTTGAAAGATTGCTGCTTTCTTACCAATGAAACCCCAAATCTACTTGGCTATTTTCATGCATTAGTGAGAATACCCAGTTGTTAAACTGCCATTGCCTTAGGATAGCACCAATCCCTAATTAATCTGTTCCTCCTACACTCTCCTCAGAAACAGCCTGCTTCACTCATACTTCCCTCAGAGCACTCCAACAATAACCAGGCCTTTAAAAAGAAGCTTCCCTCCCTCCCCTTCCAGAGTGGTATTCCACATTTCCTCTTCAAATATGTCACGTGCTGCAAATCAGTAAGTGTAAATTTGTTAAACTGCAGGCCCGATCTTGATGGCTTATTAAGCTTCATCAAAAGAGTGATTCTTGGGAATTCCCTGGTGATCCAGTGGTTAGAGCTTGGAGCTTTCACTGCCGTGGCCTGGGTTCAGTCTCTGGTCAGGGAACTAAGGTCCTGTAAGCTGCGTGCTGTGGCCAAAAAAAATGAAATAAAATAAAAATTAAAAAATCTGTGTATTTAAAAAAGGAGTGATTCTTTTAAGAATTCTTAAAGAAACTTAGCCAACAGAGTTAGTTTGGAAAAAAACTAAAGTGAGTGCCACTCACTCTATAAGATCTTGGTTTTAGAAAACTGCCAGGAGAGAATAATTTTTCTTATTCCATAATTTTTAAAATATATGTTGAGGCAAGTTAGGCACAGATAGACCCAGAGAGAGTGGAACTCAAGAAACAGCTGCTGGCTGGTTGCCAGAGGCTGGGTGGTAAGGTGGTGAAATTGGTGAAGGTAGTCAAATGGTACAAACTTCCAGTTATAAAATAAATAAGGCCTGAGGATATAATGTGCAGCATGGTGACTCTTGTGTATTTCAAAGTTGTTAGAGAACAGAGCTTAAAGTTCTCCTTGCAAGAAAAAAAGAAAAAATGTAACAATGTGAGGTAAATGATGTGAACTAGGTTTTCTGTGGTGATCATTTAAAAATGCATGCAAATATTGAATCATTAAGTTGTGCACTGAAACTAATATCATTATATGTCAATTATATCTCAATTTTAAAAAGGAAATTATGACAACATTTTTTAAGGCAGTTGTTAGACATATTATTTCAGCACAGGTGGTAATGGTATCTCCAAAGCAGGTAAGACACTTTCAGGTACCTATTTGTATATCTATATAACAAAACCCTCAAAACTTCACAACTTAAAACAAGAAATTTTTCACCATTTCTCTTGATTCTGTGGCTTGGCTGGGCTTAGCTCTTGTTGGATGGGGCTGTAGTCATTTGGAAGCCTGTGGAGTATAGCTGGAACCGTGGCTCAGCTGTGATACTGGGATACTGGAGTCGGTTGGAAAACTGGCAGTTAGGCTCTTCTCCACACAGTTACACAACTCTCTCTCTCAACATCTCACCTCTAATTGTGTGGCTGGACTTAGTACCTCAAGAATGGATAAACAAGAGATGACAGGTTTTCTCAATGTGGGAGAGAACTACATAAGGGCATTAGTACAGGAAACACAATTTATTGAGGGTCCATCTTTGGAAATTAACCACCATGGTCCTCCCACTGATTCCTAATAATTCATGCTACTCGCATATGCCAAGTACACTCACCTCCAAATTTTCCTTTCTTTATGCCATTAGGCTTAATACCATTTATCTGAGTCAGACCCAGTTGAAGATAAGACTTCTTATATGGGGTTCCTTTATAGAGGAAGATCTGTAATCTAAAGAGAAGTTATCTGTCTCCTCTCTCCCCACATGTATATCCAACATACAATGGTGAGATAACATAGGGAACAGAAGAACCATGATAGACACTTGTACTCAAAAGGGGCAAGGGGGCATAGAAGACTATGCCAGGCACTGATCCATAACAACTCTAAATCTAGCAAGGTGCACACACAAAAAAGTTTACTATTCAGAAGGTAAGGAATCCCTATTGATCATGCCTCAGTTCTATGGCTCTTGGCTCCACTCTCTGAGTCATCCTTCATTTTCTATAAGAAATGACCTATGTTTGGAGTTGAGTAGCTCTCTCAGTTTGCTTCCTACCAAGAACTTAATGACCTAATATAATATCTATATTTTTATCTATCACATATTCCATGGGTTAACACAGAAGCTGGAAGGTTTTCATACTCCATACAATATCATCTGGAACTATAATTATCTTGGGACTTAATAGAGTCATCTAAGATGGCTCACTCATATATCTGACACCTTGTTGGGGAGAGCTGGGAGTGGGAGGCCCACTCTCTTTCTTTGTAATCTTAAGGCTTCTCGTTCTCTCCATGTGGTTTTCAATTTGTTCTTTTCACTTAGTTACTTAATACAGTCTCTCGAGCAAGGTAGCTGGACTTCTAATATGGTGGCTCAGTGTTCCAAGTGAGCCAAAGAAGAGGTTTCCAGGACTTCTTAAGGCGTAGGTTTCAAAATTGTATAGTATCACTTTCACCACAGTCTATTTGTTCATAGAAGTTATAGGACAGTCTCAATTCATGGTGGGGAGAGACTACATAAGGGCATGAATCCTGAGAGATGTGGTTCATTAGAATTGTAGCTACCACAGGCACCCTCAGGTGCTCTCACATCCAAATTTCAATGACTCAGACTCTGGCCAGTAATCAGACCATCATTTAAATTTATTTTATTTTTATTTTTGGCTGAGTTGGGTCTTTGTTACTGTGTGCAGGCATTCTCTAGTTGCAGCAAGCAGGGGCTACTCTTTGTTGTGATGTGCCGGCTTCTCATTGCGGTGGCTTCTTTTGTTGAGGAGCACAGGCTCTATGCATGCAGGCTTCATTTGTTGTGGCTCACGGGCTCTAGAGCAGCAGACTCAGAAGTTGTGGCGCACGGGCTTAGCTGCTCCATGGCATGTGGGATCTTCCCAGACCAGGGCTCAAACGCATGTCCCCTGCATTGGCAGGTGGATTCTTAACCACTGTGCCACCAGGGAAGCCCAGACCATCATTTAAACTCAGTAAGATTAGCAGCTTATATCACCAATTTTTTAAAACCAGCATTCTTTATAATCTCTTGCTAATTTTTCTTCCCACAGTAAGGATATTGTTTATAGTATTATGACCAGATTTTCTCACTGTCCTATTATTTTGTTCAATTCCTATATTTACTGTTATGATTATTGAATTTACTACTTCAAATTTATGTCTCCATTTATCCTCTCCAGGGATTTTGAACCTGGTGACTTTGGTACCAAGAGCCCCTATGTTTGGACTTCATTGTAACTGAAAACAAAATGGAATAATATTAATAATGTGTATATCAGCATATAAGCTTTATAAGAGCATCTTCTCTGCTGTATACAGGTGATCTAGCCCAATAGTGCCTGGCTCATTGCAGGAAATCAATAAACAATCATTAGATGAATGGTCTTATAAATGTGTGTGTGTGTGTCTGTCTGTGTGTGTGTATGTGTTCAGTGAACATATTTTTTTGAGTCAGTGAGTATAAAAATTTTATCAGGTTTTCAAAAAAGCCTGTAACCTAAATTACCACTGTTAAATTTCTCTGTCTTAATATTGTTGTCTTAGTTCATGTTCTCTCAGCTAGGCTTTGAGACAGAGTTTCAAGTGTAAGCAACTTTTAGGAGGTGATTCCAGTTATCGTTCACAGGAAAGTAGAAAAGAGAGAATGCAAAAGAAAGGTGGTCAATAAAGGGTGTGTTAGCAAGCCGGTTGCTCCTGGGAAATAATCTTGCTGGGATCTGGGAGTAAGTGGTGAGTAGAATAATCCCATCTGGAGGGTCTGGGATCTGAAGAATTTACAAAACGGCTGTCAATCATTGTTTGAAGGTTGTTGCAGGAGCTGTGTTGTAATTATTTGTCTGGTTATTCCAGCCTGCTAAGTATGAAGGCAGAGCAGCTCTAGTCTCTATAGAAAGCACTCAGGTACTCTGAAGAGTGCCCCATGCACTGCAATGCAAGGCCTCAGGGAGGGACACTAACAGCTTCCACTACACAGACCAACACCAGACCAACCTACAGAAACATTGCCCCCAACTCATTACTCTTTGCCTTAAAATCTTACAATAAATGACTGCCAAGAGTCATCTAGCTGACTCTAGGCTTTCAGAGTTTTGTTCTAACTTAAAAAAAATAATGTTGCCCATTAATTTTGACCTCAGTTTTGAAGTTTGTCCTCTTCCAGTCATTACTGGTCTTTTATTACACAATCCTGTTGAATTAATAATAAGTACCATACAGTTAAATTTTCTTTTTATAAATACTTTAAATTTATTCTACCATTGTTGATTCTTTCCTTTTATACTTTATTTATTTATTTATTTATTTATTTATAAGATGTTGGGGGTAGTAGTTTATTAATTAATTTATTTATTTTTGCTGTGTTGCATCTTTGTTTCTGTGTGAGGGCTTTCTCTAGTTGTGGCAAGAGGGGGCCACTCTTCATCGCGGTGCGTAGGCCTCTCACTATGACGACCTCTCTTGTTGCGGAGCACAGGCTCCAGACGCGCAGGCTCAGTAGTTGTGGCTCACGGGCCCAGTTGCTCCACGCCATGCGGGATCCTCCCAGACCAGGGCTCGAATCCGTGTCCCCTGCATTAGCAGGCAGATTCTCAACCACTGTGCCACCAGGGAAGCCCTAAACTTTATTTTTTAAACCAAGGACAGTGTCCTATATTTTAATTTTATTGTTCCATATTGACTCACATGTGTAGACCATTTAACACCTCTTTTAAAAAAGCATTCAGGAACTTTCCATTGCCTTTAGAAAAGAGTATCATCTGAATTCCTGAACCTGACATAGAAAGCATTTCACAATTCAGTAATATGTGTTACATCCCTCAAGAGTGCCATTCCATTTTCACTGTTATGTTTGTGTATAAGCATTTCTCAATATGTGGAAATAACCTTGTCTGTTTTTTCACTTGGTCCCTTCCTAGTCATGGAATTGCTCAAATGTCAAATTTTTAGGAATGCATTTCCTATCTTTCAGGACAATTTACAGTTGTCTCACTCTTCCACATTAAATAGCACTTTAACTTTGTTTATGTGTCTTTGTTACTAATTAATTGGTATCATTATATACATTTCTCACCAATAAAACTTATCTTTTTGAGAGTAAGGAAAAATTTATTTATCAAAGAGAGTAGAACCATGTAGAAATGAAACTTTTTAGCTTAGGAATCATGTAGCTATATGAAATTGTATCCCATTTTTACCATATTCAAAAATGTGTGTCTTTAGGTACATTACTTGGCCTCTTTAAACTTAATTATTCTTCTGTGAAATGGGTATATAAATAACACATAACCTCTAGCATTGTTGTTAGAATTGAATGAGCTAATTAATAAATGTGAAGTGCTTAGCAGAGTGCTTGACATAGTGTATTAAATTTCAACTATTAATAATAGTAGATGCAATGTAGTAGTCCTAGCTGTAGAAGTACTGATAAAAGTAGTAGTTCTTATTTCTTTTCTAGTAGAATTTCCCTAAAAGTGTTAGTTGAGTGAATGAAAGAATAAATGAATTAAATGCGGGCAGTAGCAATTCATACTACTATTACATTTCAGACACAATGGAACAGACAGTATCCCTTTCAATAGTGTCTCATTCTGTTGTGTAGTACATGGCAAGCTTACTACACTGAATGTCACAAGTACACTTGATGACAGAAAAAGAAATACAAACAGGACTGTGTAAGTGGCACTGGAACTATTTCCTTGTATGTGTTGGATGGATAAGCAAGGCCACCTCCTCCCCACTCAGCAGTAAGCCCATGCTTTTGTGTTTCTTTAACCTGTCATATTTCTTTCTCTGTGAAGGGAGCTAAAGAGTGGGAGCCATTACATGAGGAACAAGGGCTATGATGGAGAACTGACTTTGGATCTTGTAATTATCTTTGCATTATTTGTGAGTTTGTAATAGCTTGGAGGAAAAGTAACTTATCTGAATCCTTGTTATCATTCTCTAATCCAGCCTGACCACTTCAAATCTTTATGCCACACTCTCTTGTAGCTGTCCAATAAGTACAAAAAATAAATTACTTTGAGACAATTTATTTTAAAATGTATAGGAAATTTTAAAAATCAGAATTCTTAGCAATAGTTAGGTTGGCTACATAGTTGGAACTGTCTGAATATGTTTTCAGTTTCTTCACAAAGGACAGTCACAAAATTATTGCATATTTGGGTCCTGGAAATCTCTTTTCATTGAAAAAATATAATCCTAAAAAAATTACTTGTGTTTAACAATAACATTTGAAAAGAACATTTTTTTAAAAATTTATCATTGTCTATATAAAGCCCTGTGTGGATGAGACTGTGTGTTTGATAGAAAGTGATGGTTTTGGGGCTTCCCTGGTGGCGCAGTGGTTGAGAGTCCGTCTGCCGATGCAGGGGACACGGGTTCGTGTCCCAGTCCGGGAAGATCCCACATGCCGCGGAGTGGCTGGGCCCGTGAGCCATGGCCGCTGAGCCTGCGCGTCTGGAGCCTGTGCTTCGCAACGGGAGAGGCCACAACATTGAGAGGCCCGCGTACTGCAAAAAAAAAAAAAAAAAAAAAAAAAAGAAAGTGATGGTTTTGAAGAGGACAGTTTAAGAGTATACACATTTTAAAAATGCAGACAAAGGGAAAGAATAAGACAATAGTAGTATCAAGCTAGAAATATATCAAATAGTTTATTATCTTGCCTAAGACTTTTTGCTACCATTTACCATATGAAACAAAGGGATTTGTCCAGAATTGAAATCTGTACAAGTGGGGGCCTGGACCTGAGGTACTTTACAAAACAGTAGTTTACAAATAGTTTCATCTCATGATTCCCTAAAAGACATATGCTTCTTTCACAATGAAGAATAAATTCCCTTCTTTTGGGAACAAAATCTAAGTTGGCATTCATCTTTTTAACATCTGTTCATTCAGGAATCACATAGTGAAAGCATAATTCACCACGGGTGAGGCCTTTAACTTCCAAGTTTTTCTCTGTTTTCTGACTCCAATAGTTGAGCTTTTCTCTTAGATTGTACATTACACTCTTCCAAATAATTGCAAAGATTGGGTTTAAGGTAAGCTTGGATAACGTCAGCTTTATTTCCTTTAGCAAAGTCCCAGCCTTCAGTACCACCTAGAAGCTTCTACTTGGTCTGAATTCTTCCGCTCAGTAACTAAGTGGTATAAGCCACAGGGAGTGCATGATACCAATTTTCCACAGTCTGCACTGTCTCCCCGTTTGCTGAAAATTGCCTTTTGAAGATGTTGACTTTACTCTATACAGCTCTAAATAGCTTGGGCTCTGGCTCCCTCAGATATCCCTTCTCCCTCTTTGCCACACAATGACAAACGAAGCCAGGCAATGTGTGCTCCTGATGAGAGTTCCCAAATTTAAGGCTTATGGAGCTTTATTTAAAATGGGAAGAGCACTCCACAGGGTCATCTCTTTCTCAGGAATCCTCGTGCTGCAATAGCTTAATACAGTCTCATTATATTGATTTTCTGGGCTTCTCTTCCTTATGACCTTTAATTAAAAGGGTTACATGCAACATTGTTATTCTCTAATATTTCTGGAAACTCTTTCCTGTTTATTTAATATTTTCACTTTTATTGTAATTTTGTATTTTTATCTTGGATGTTGTGATTTTTAACATGTTTGATAAAGTGTACAATTTAAATATATTATTTAAATTCATCATCTTTAAAATCTTTCTAAAATCAGCATAATGTCAAGATTTAGCACATGTAAAGAATATTTTAGGACCTGTTTTGGGAAAATAATTGCAGTTGTGTTTTAGAAAAATGTTATGACTGAAATGTAAAGAGAGTCATCAAAACATATCTCTGATGGCTGAATAAATTGTGGATTCTTTTGATATATGCTGAGAAACTGCATACACATATTTTTTGGTCCTTTTGTGAACAGTGTATTTTAATTAGAATATAATTATTTGAAAGAAACTAATATAATTTAATGGTGATGCAGTTTACATTTGGTTATACATATTTATTACATTTTGGTATATTTTTTAACAATCAAAATTAAGTTTAAATGAAGATAGACTTTCAGATTCAACCTTAGCTACTGAAATATTCTAAGAGCAAAAACCAATAATAATATAACCATAACCATAATATAACCATTACTCTTAAAGACCATTGATTTTCTTTTCTTTATTATTTATAATTCAGCCTACATACAATTAAATTACCAAAATTCCTATAGCTTTATATTTAATTTTAAAATATGCACGATATGCTTCTTGGGCACTTTAAAACTAAAACAATGCACTCTTTTGTGATAGACTTTAGTTTTCATTGAAAAGGGCTGGTATTTAGATTCAAAAGTCAAGTTTATGAAAATAATAATAAAATACACAATTTTAAGATGGCCTTATATTTAATACCCTGAATGATACAACTGGGAAAGTCCTCCGGCTAATTTGAGGGCATTTGAGGAAAATAGTGAAATTTACTTATGCTTGTGAAAATTAGAGAATCTATGCAGTTATACTGAGGATATGCATTTGCTGGCTATCATCTTAATATTTTATTATACCTAAATGTTACCACACCCTGTCATGTTTGTCCTCAGAAATTCACTTGGTTTTGTCTTTACCTACACATTTCTCCCGACTATCCTAATCCATAGCTTTTCCACTTTTCCATCAGGAACATTGTGTCTCCCCCTTCCCCTCCATCCTCCTTTATCTTGCTCCAGTCACTTCTCCTACACTGAGTTCCACTCTCAACTTACTCTTTTCATCACACCATTTGTTGTCAGGCAATTTCCTTGCTCAGCAATCTAGTAAGACTCCAAAATCCTTCTATTTTCTTTCACATTAAGTCTTAAATCTTCTACCTGTTACCCAGATTCCCAAATTTCCTTAATGATCTGGCTCTGAGTAATCTCTATCCATCAGGATCACATCTGACATTATTTCTGCTAGTCCTGGTTATTCTGATCATTTCTTCCTTTGAACTCTTATTGCAGTTTAAGTTAGAATCAGACTGTTAAAATAATCATTCTTTAATATATCTAATAATTGTTCACTAATAATCTAAGATATGTCTTCTATCTAATATAAACTGTACTTATCTCCCCAACTTAATAAAATTTTGAGGACAGACGCCATGTCTTATTCATTTCAATCTTGCAAACAAAATATTCTCCACAGCATAAAATAAATCATAAAAGCATAAAGAAGAGATATACTTTTCTATGACTGAGCTAATCAGTAAAGATATCCTGGGGTTAGTAACATTAGAAAATAAATCTTGAAATTTAGATACAATGTCAACCGGTGACAAGTTGGTTGAACCCATTTCCAGAAGTCACAGTTTTAGTCATTTTCAAGCACAGTTTGGGATAAGTGGTAAAAACAAAATGTGAAAAACTTCTATATGAGTGCAGTCCAGGGACAGCTTCATGGGTATGAAATCTGTGCAGTCACACAGGATCCTGCCTTCGGAAAAGCCCAGTGTTTGGTTTAATGCTCTTATCTTTTGCCATCTTGATATTCTTAATAATATTTTAACACAGGGCCCTGCATTTTCAGGTTGTACTGGGCCCAGCAAATGATGTAGCTGGCCCTAGAATTAGAGCAGTGCTTTCCAAACCTGGTATGCTCCCAGGTAAAAGGGGTCCCAAACAAATATTTTTATGGGAAACTTTGTATATTAAAAAAAATTGATGGGGTTTCCCTGGTGGTGCAGTGGTTGAGAATCTGCCTGCCAATGCAGGGGACACAGGTTCGAGCCCTGGTCTGGGAAGATCCCACATGCTGCATAGCAACTGGGCCTGTGAGCCATAACTACTTAGCCTGCGCTTCTGGAGCCTGTGCTCCGCAACAAGAGAGGTCGCGATAGTGAGAGGCCCACGCACCGCGATGAAGAGTGGACCCCACTTGCCACAACTAGAGAAAGCCCTGGCACAGAAACGAAGACCCACATCCATAAATAAATAAATAAATAAATTTTAAAAAATGATGAACATACATATGACAAAATCAATTGGTCCATGGTAGATCTAGAGAATAATTAATGATTTAGAATAAAGTAGTACTTTCATATCTCTGGCCTTATTGTTTAATTTGTACATGAAGATTCTTTGCAGGGCCCAGGACTCAGGCCCCATTTTGTACTATTCTGGTCCAAGAATCACCTCTTTCTGATCTTTATTGTCAAATGAACTGTTCCTGGGTAATTTCATATTTCCTACCTTAAGACAAAACTAATAAAGTATTAATTACATCACCATTTTGGGGGGAATCTGCATTGAAGTGATATAGATTTCTTGCCAATACAGTCTCTAACACCAATTTTAATTCTTTTAATGACACTTATGACACTGCGTGGTCCATTGTGCAGTGAATACTCACTTCCAATTACTCTCTCAATGGTTGTTGACTGTGCTTCTTTGAAGAAATGCAAGTCTTTACAAGAGTATGTAAAGAATATGAAAGATGATTCATTTTATATTCATTAAATTTGTTAATAGGAATTTTACAGCATAAAGGTAGAACAACACACCTTCCAATTGTGCTTTCTCTGAACTCATTAGGTTGTATTCTCTGCATTCCTAGAATGTGGCCTCCAGGAAATTTTAGAGGAGTGGCCTTGGGGAGAATGTGAAGAGCAACCCCATTTCAGTGGATGACCTCTCTTGATTCTATCTCCTCCTTTGTCTCCCTTAAGCCTGTGCAAGAGGACAAAATGTATTCCTTGCACAAATAGGATCACAGCCACCTTAGAGGACTATCTGACATCTGGCTGGAACCTGTGAAGGGCTGAAGGTATTACTGTGTGGGGCTGGTACCACAGGATACATGAGGTATAGGGTACCTGCCACCACCCCTGCAATTCTTGAGAGCTGTACAAAACCTGACACCAGGTCTAACATGGACAGGTTAGAGCCCATATAGGGACTCACACATGTGAGTGCTGACATCATCTTAATCTAACATGTAATACCATACCAGGTAGGCTAAAGAGAGTGATCCCTGAGCCAGGCTGCCTGGTTTGAGAGTACAGGATCAGAGAGCTCCCCAAAAGGATGAACAAGGCAAAGAACCCACTCAAGTCCCAGTATGGACTAAATAAACTCTAGCAAGAGGGCACTGATAGCCCAAACAGTCCCAGTTCACCTGAATTTAGGAAAAGTCAAAGAAGTAATTCAAGAAGTCAGGCCTGGGTCCGAGGTCATGTTTGGCCAGGCTCCCATGTTTGCCTTACTCTCCCAAGCAATTATACAAAGACATAAGCATATCTGACTTCTTAAGATATATCTCTTATTCTTACTTAAAAGATACTTCAAAGTCTCACTTCCAGCGATTTTGATTTATAGACCTGGGTAGGTTCTAGACTTCTTTACTTAAAAAAAAAAAGAATCCAGGTGATTCTTATATTCTCTGAATTTGGGGAATTATATTAGAATGTTGCTAAGTTATTTCTGTGTAGTCTTTTCCTAGCTCCAAAGAAAACCCTTAAAATATTGCTCAAGGATGAGACATAATTTCTATGAACATAGAAATCTCATAGTAGCTTTGATGTCACCTCTACGAGGAAGTTTAATGATCACGAGGCTTGAATTGAGTGTTATTTTTACATGCTCTCCTAAGTCATTTTGATTAGCTGGTATATTAATTTCCTCTGGCAGAATTAACAAAGTACCACAGACTTGGTGATTTGAAACATCAGAGAAATTTATTCTCTCACAGTTTTTGAGGACAGAATTCTGAAATCAACATGTCAGCAGGGTCAAACTCCTGGAGTCTCTGAAGGCAATTCCATTCCCTGTTTCTCCCAGCTTTTGATGGCTCTTGGCATTCCTTGGTTTATGGCTACATCAGTCCATTCTCTGTTTCCATATTTACATGGCTGTCTCCACTTCAGTCTGTCAGATGCCTCTGCCTACTCTTCTAATGACACATGTTATTGGATTTAGGGCTCACCTGAATAATCCAGGATAAGCCAGCTCCTCCTCTCAAAATCTTTAACTTGATTACTTATTTCACCATATAAATTATTATTTACTCTTTTTTCACATAAGTTACTATTCACAGTTTCTGGGAATTAGGATATGGATTAATCATTTTTTGGTCATCCATTTAGCAATGCCACCTGCAATCATGTATGCAATCATATTTGCTATTATCACCTCAAAACCTACTAGAGTGCATGATGTATACCAAACACGTAAAAGTAGTTTTTGAATAAACAAAAGGTGAATTCCACAGAAACTCTTTAGCTCATTGAATTCTTAATCTTATGTTACCAGAACGTGCATATATGTGTAAGCATATTTTTTCTAAATATGTTTCTATTAACAGTATAGTTTAAAATGGACATTCTAGTCCCTATAATTCTAGACAATATTAAAATTAATACCATGAACATTTACTATTTAAACTGTGAAATACCTGGCAGATATAATTTAGAGGCTGTACTCTCCTAACACTACTTCTTATGTTTAATTTTGTTGAAAAGACATGATCAACTAAACCAAGCTTAAGCCAAAAAATTCATCTTGACTTTTACAAATTGCCTATAGACAAAAGGCAAGACAACTCTCCAGACTACTTTATTGCCCCTGAGAATGGGGATTAATATACTTATGGTTACTAGTGGACCAAACAATGAACAGTATATTCATTTTTGAGGAATAAATGTACTGAGAACCTTCTTTTGTGAGGCAATGTACTTTGCCCTACAGGTAAAAAAAAAATGAATACAAGACAACAATTCAGTTGCAAGAACATAGGATTTAAAGCTGTTACATTTAGATACTTACCGTTTCATTATTCAAGAATTAGTAAAATGATTAAAATTTAACATGGAAGACAAAGTTTTCATGAGAGCTCAGATTCCACTGTTTCAGTTGAGAATGACTTTTTATCCTGTTTAATCTGTAAATATTTAAATACTTATATCTAAACCCCTTGTACAGAAGTTCAGATTAAAACAAATCACATTTTATAAATAATTATCCAAATGCTTATATGCAAGGATATTAACAGTATCTTCCAAATCATAAAACTAGTTAAATACAGAGTTAGAACTAGGATCTGACTAAACTCACTATCTGAGTCTCAGACTAGTACAAATTTCCAGGATACAAAACTGTAATACCGAAAGGTATTTAATTTTTTTTTAATTTCATGTGATTTACACTAAGATGAAACCAAGGAGAGACATAACCTGAATACATCTTCCAAAAAGTATTTGCATTTTAAATACATTTTAAATTTAAAATTTTTACACTTTATCTGGTAAAGTGGTGTAGGTCCTCATTATCATGTGATATTTTCCTATTTGTTAATTTATTTGTATACAACTCTTTTTTGCACAACATTCTTTATATGTGAAAGTTGTATTTTAGGTTTTATAGGTTTCCAAAACCAAAGGAACTCTATTTTTTTTTCTTTTCTTCTTGAGATATATAATGGTGCCAAGGTAGCCCAGGAGTTTGCAAATCATAGTTAATGAAAATAATAACTTCTAAAAGTAACAGGGTTACTTTTATGTTAGAAATTTGATGCATTTCTTACTACAATAATTTTGCAATTAGCTAGAAAACTTTAGAAATAATAAAAGCAAAAATCATAAAATACGTGAAATAAGATGAATCTGCTCAATGAATAGGCACATTAACTCTGAATAAAATCGTCTTAGAAATTTTATGTTTAGAAAGTTCATATTTTGAAGAGTTTAGTCCTATTTTAAAAATCTTAGAACTTTAATATCTTTAGTGAAACTAAATTTAATTTACTCTTAACTAAAATTCTGATAGAGGCATATAAAAGATCTGAGTAAACAGGCAATCTCTTTTAAATAATCATTTTATTTCTTGACAAATTCACCAATATGTTCTATAAAATAAAGTGCTGCAAAAGCTTATAAGAAAAATGTATCACTCCAAGTTTTACTGGGACATGCTAGAGGAATCTAGTACCTACCACATATATAAAGTATACACATACAAAATAAGAAATTATTTGTATTATTATCGTATTCTATTCATCTATCTCACAAAGGAATTCAAAAGTTAAATGTGTAGGTTTGTATTTGCAAGCAGGACTGGCTATATAACTTGAGGATCAAAATGAAATGCAAGCCTCCTTGCTCAAAAGTTATTAAGAATTTCAGGATGACAGAACAGAAGCAGTGCACTAAACCAAGACTGGAGCCCTTCTAAGCAGGAAACCCTGTGGACTTCACAGATCACAGGTTCATGATCATGAAGCTGTCCCTGTTCACAAGTGTTACACTGTCATGTACCAATTTTGCTACACATAGTATTCCAACATCAGTATTTGATGATCAATCATTCCATGTTTATTCTTTTCTGGAGATTAATATTTCATCATTTAACAATGGCCCATTCTCCTTTCAATAGAATCTTTCCTGTAGATCCTATTCTGGATCCTAGACTTTTCTAGTAAATAACATTCTGATGCTACTGTGGTTCCAAGTCTAATTACTACACATACCTTAATTCTGGGAAAATTTGACCTTCCTGTCTAATGTTGTAGGTTCCTTTTTACAATAAGTCCTCTTGTTAGCAAATGTAAGTCCATGTGCCCAATGCACTGTGAAGCCAAACAATACCAAAACGTTGGAGTTTGAAGCAGAGAAAGGTTTATTGCAGGGCCATGCACGGAGACAGGTAGCTCATGCCTCAAAAAACCTGAACTCGCCAATAGTTTTCAGCAAAGCAGTTTATAGGAAAGGTGGGGGAGGGAGGCGAGGTTAGTTGTTGCAAATTTCTTAGTGTCAGATCCTTTATTCTTGAGGTCAGGGCATGGGCAGGTCATGTTGTTCCTGTAAACCTCCACCAAAACAAATGTTATTCTCTGTTCTGAAAAGAAAGGGCAAGGTCCCAAAGCTCAACTTTCTCCCTCTAAGGTCCAGGCCCTGGCTAAGAGGAGTGGGTCCCTGTGTAGGCCAGTTACCCTGCCTGGGAACATTCGTCCAGCACCCAGTCATGGTCCTCCTACCAGTGTCTAGGCCCAGCTGAAGAGGCAGATCTCAGCTGGTGGTGCCCTCAGGGCCAGGTCCCTAGACCCTACCCAGCCTTCATCACTGAGGGAGCCCAGCCATCCAGGACCCAGCCGGCCCTCAGACTCCTCAGGCCTCCAAAACGGGGACCAGGTCCACTGGACTGTGACCCATAGTGTCTGCTGCCATTAGGTCATGGACATAGAGAAGGGGGAGAGGTTCACTGCTGCTTCAAGACCTGGGCCCTGCCAGTAGGTGACTGTGGCAAGGGATCTGGATTTCTGCCAGTCAAAGCCCTCAGCCTGTCCCTGGGCCTCCCCAGCTCACACATAGTCCTAGACCAGAGAGCCTGGAGGGCCCCAGGGAGAAGGTCATGATCTGCCTCTGACTTCCAGGACTCTCTGCCACCAGGACCACTGTGAGGCTGACTGTTGGCAGAGTGGGACCTCTATCTGTGGCACTAAAGTTTGCATGATAAGGGCTGTATGCCTGTCCTGCCCCTATTACAATTCATCTGCATATTTATTGAGTTTCCACTATGTTTTAGGCTAAGTAATAGGTGTAAATAAAACAGACCAAGGCCCTACCTTCAAAAATTGTGTACTATTGAGGAAGACAGACTTTAGGCAAAAATAAATAAATAAATATGTAATATCTGGAAGTAAGAGCCTTACAAAAATTGAAAGACATTAAAAACATATGAGGGAAAAATACAAGGATCACTGAAATATTTCTTGCTTTTAAAAAAAATTATTTATTTTATTTATTTTTATTTTTGGCTGTGTTTGGTCTTCTTTGCTGTGTGTGGGCTTTCTCTGGTTGCAGCGAGCGGGGGCTACTCTTCATTGTGGTGTGCGGACTTCTCATTGGGGTGGCTTCTCTTGTTGTGGAGCATGTGCTCTAGGCACGTGGGCTTCAGTAGTTGTGGTACATGGGCTCAGTAGTTGTGGCACACGGGCTCTAGAGTGCAGGCTCAGTGGTTGTAGCACATGGGCTTAGTTGCTCTGTGGCATGTAGGATCTTCCCGGGCCAGGACTCGAACCTGTGCCCCCTGCATTGGCAGGTGGGTTCTTAACCACTGCACCACCAGAGAAGCCCATATTTATTTATTTCTAATACAAGAGATATGAATGACTCTTTAATTATTGATATATTTCTATCAGCAATTAAGGAAGAGAATGTTGGTGCAAAAGAGAGTATCCATTCAAGGACAAATTTCTTAAGTAGGTGAAAGGGAAAGAATCCTATGCATAAATGGAATGGATGACCTTAGTAATTAGTACAGAGTCATAATTTTAGATGGAAATAAAGTGGAAAATGAGGACACAGGATCAAATAGATGGATAGTTTTTTTTTTTTTTTTCAGTACGCGGGCCTCTCACTGTTGTGGCCTCTCCCGCTGCGGAGCACAGGCTCCAGATGCGCAGGCTCAGTGGCCATGGCTCACGGGCCCAGCCACTCCACAGCATGTGGGATCTTCCTGGACTGGGGCACGAGCCCGTGTCCCCTGCATCGGCAGGTGGACTCCCAACCACTGCGCCATCAGGGAAGCCCGATGGATAGATTTTGTAAGGTGAAAACAAAGTAACTCTTTTCTGTCCTTTTTGCTCTGCAGTTAAGGAGTTAGGCCATCAATCAGAAAAATCTTAATTTTGTGTGTGCATGTGGGTGTGTTTGATGGATCTTTTAGTACTCTGGTAGACTCCAAAATTAAAATAAATTTAAATTTATTTAAATTTATAAAATAAAATACATATGATTATAAAGAAAAAGTTATACTGAAAAATTGTTAAATCATTTCCAAAGTATTAATAAGAACTAATTTTTTATAAAAATAAGTGTGCTTTTTAAATTAATGTATTATGTTATAGAAGTGAGCAGTAGATTTTAAAACTATATTACTCTGAAGTAGTGATGATGATGTACATATTTCAAGATCTTTGCACCAACTGTAATGTGATATTAAATGTATGCATTTTCTATTTGTGACAAAGTCCACAGACTTTGTTAAAATAACAATGGTCTGTTGTCTATATTTATAGTTAAGGGGAAGTTAAATTTAAAGCTAGATAGTCAAAATATTCTATTTTCCCATTCAAGTTTATGAAACATGAATTTCCTCCACAAATCCCCAAACCTCTATCAATGTCAGCCTTAAAAACCTCTAAAGTATGAGAAAGCAGAGGAGTATAGAAATGTTCTGGAAAACCAAAGGAAGATGCAACATTTCTATTTTTTTTTTTGAAATTGACCTGGGAAACATATTGAGTTTAGGAAACAGTTTAGGAATTATATGAAATGTATTATAAATTTGAAGTGCAGTAACTCATTTCAGTATGTATTCTGCTCCAGCCAGGTTTAACTGTTGGTGGAAACACAGTAAAGTTGGAGCAATGAATTTAAGGAGGGTGCAATTTTACATTTTATTATGGCAGAGAGTGTCATAAGAGAGGTGAGAATTATAATGATGCACTATGGAACCAAAACTAGGTAAAGAAGAAATTTAGGATGCAGAGGTTGTAGTCAGAGAAAAACTGGTAGAATTAATTGGCTAAAGTTCCCCATAGGATGAAGAATTGTTGCAGTTAGTTTCTAGAATAAGTTACCTGAAAAGATAAGATATGGACGGAGACTGTGATGCTTGAATTTGAGATTTGGGGGTGGTATATACATTTTAAAAAATTCATTTACATTTGCTGGGTTTACAGACAGATGTTTCATAGTATTTGTGCTTTTTAAATGTCAGCTTTATTAATTTGACAAGTTAGTCTCTTAACATTGATTTAAGTATTAACACTTCTCCAAATAGTCACAGTGTAATTACCCAGAGTTTATGAAATCTTATGGATTTCACTAATCATAACCTCATACATACTTAAACAGTGATGAAAAACTTAAATAATTGCTTCTAAAATACAAAATCACAAATTGTATGGAGATATATATATATATATCTATATATATATATATCAGATTTTTATGCACTCAATACACAAAATAGACAAAATTTTGAAAATTAATACATATATAGTAAAATGGATTAAAAAGTCTTGTTACATGGTTTTAAATATATTTCTTCATTAATCTTTTCTTTTGTTTATCTTTGTATTTGTCAGTGCTATCCTCTAGATTTTAAGAATGCTTACCAGACAAAATGTTTGCACTTAAGATTTTAATATTTAAACCCAACTTAAAAGCAAAAGGAAGAAAGGAATAGAGGACAGGAGGAAGGAAGAGAGAGAGCCAGAGGTAGAGCTAGAGCTAAAGAGAAGGAAGAGAGGCAGGGTGGAGAGAGAAGTATGGAGGGTGGAGGGAGAGAGAGGGAAAGATGGAGGAAGGAGGGAAGGAAACAAGGAACCAAGGAACCAAGAAAAACAGGCTTCCACTGGCTGAGGTTTTGGGATCTGGGTTTTCATCAGTTGATTCTTGGGCTGGTCATAGTGCTTACTTTTGAAATCGAAGATAATCTAAACCTGAGTTTAGTTTTCTTTTATAATAAAGTTTTATTTGCTTTATCACTGGTGTTTTAAGTTCTTTGCTTTCATTGGATTTTATTTATTTTATTCTTGGTAGATTTTCCAGAAAGGATGTTTTCTTTGAATTTTGTGAGACCAGAAGTACCTAATCTACTGTTCTGTCATTGTGATATATTGATTTAATTATATTGTTATAGTGTTATATTTGGAGACTTATGTATACCTTAATAATATCTCTCTAAAATTAGGCCAATCATCTAAAAAAATTATTTCAAAGGGTAACGACTGCAGTGCTACCTCTTCTCTTTGGGATTTACAATATAACTAATACATCTTCTTGGAGCACATTGGTTTCAGTTCCTATTTACCTATATATTTGATTCCTTAATATTTTTCTTTATTCTTTCTTATTAGCATATAAATAAATACACACGCATATATTTAAATATATTCAATATATTTCACACATACATATATACTCACATACTCACATACATGTATCATCACTTACGCTCAATGAAAAAGGAAAAAGACAGCAACATTTTATTGAAATTAAAATAAATAACATGTTATCACTGCCACAATTCTGTTATTTCAGCTGCATTTTTCACCACCTCATAGTGACTTACTCTTAATCATGGTCTTTCATAGATTCAACTTGTTAGAATTAAACATGGTTATATTTCTTTTTTCCTTGAAGATAAAAATCATCAGAAATTGGGGAGTGTGATTTCCTTCAATCTGGCTCCTTTTTGTTTGTTTGTTTTCAGCCTTATCCTGACAATATTGAAAATCTTTACTTTCTGGAAAAAGAACGATATTTTAAAACTGTCCAAAGACATGTAAACAACTATTCTCCAATTTTGTCTTCTTTTTCTCTTTTCTTTTTTTCTTGAAGGGAGAATTACATTTAAGACAGTATCAGTTTAACAGTTTTTCTTAGATATTAGTCTCTTGTTAATTATATTCATTTCAATTACCTTCTACCATTTTATCCTTGGTATTTTAATTTCTCTATGGTGTTCTTTAAAAGAAATCCTGAATTCATTAGATTTTTTGTTTGTTGGCTGCTTTTTTTGTTGTTGTTCATTTGCAATATGACTTTTATGGATCGGATTAAAAAGATATTCTCCTAAATTTATTTCTGTCAAATTTTAATTTTATCTTTCATCAATTCACTATTAAGCTTCTGATCTTTCTCTGCCATTTTCTAACAATTTTCATGCCTATCTTACTATCTTTTTCTCCATCACTATTCCTGACATTGTTCTTGGTGCTTTTAACATTTATGTACATTCAGCAGCTATGGCCTGTGGGTCAAGTCTGGCCAATGACCTGTTTTTGTAAACAAAGTTTTATTGGAACACAGCCACACTCATTGGTTTACATATTTTGTGCTATTATGACAGAGTTAAGTATTCACAACAAAGGATGTATAGTCCACAAGCTTAAACTATTTATTATCTGGTCCTTTACAGAAAAACTTTTGCCAAACTATGATCTAGAGGGATTCCTGAAAATCAACAAAAGAAGACAAAAATTCTCATTTAAAAGAAAAAAAAACTAAAGATAATACAGGAAAACATCTATAGAAGAAAGAACCAAGAAGGTTAGCAATATTATTCAGAGAAACTCAAAATCATTACTAAGCAGAGAATGCCCCTTAAAAGATATCACTTTCCACCTATTAGATTAACATAAGTCAGAAAGCCTGTTAATGTAGTGTTCCAGGAATACTAGGGTATGAGATCCTTTATACCCTACTAGTGTGTATGCAAACTGGCACAGCCACCCTAGGAGAACAGTTTTTGGTACATACTAAAATTTGGATATGTATATCCTATGACCTAGTAATGCCATTACTGGATATTACTAAAAAAGTCTCATATAGATCACAAAGATACATGAATGGTGATATTTACCACATTATTTTTTGTGATATCAGGTTATTGAAGGCAATCTAAACATCTATTGCTAGATAGATTGGCTAGGAAAAAATATAGAGAATGAACATCATGGTATTCCATCCTTCAGGTAAGAGCAATAAATCATATCTACATATAGACATGTAAGTTTTATAACCATACTGCTAAGTGGAAACAAAATTGTAAAAGAGAACAGCATCTATACTCTAATAATATTTATAGAATTCAATATGAACTTAGGCAACAATATACATTCTACAAGAGAGTACACATTAAAGATATTTGAGTTGTGGCGGGAGTCGGTGGTAGGAAAGAAGGAAGGATGGATGGAAGATGGGAAGGAAAAGGAAGATAAAAAAAGAAAACAGTATTCTATTTTTTTTTTGACTTTAAAAAAAATTTTATTTTATTGAAGTATAGTTGATTTACAATGTTGTGTCAATTTCTGCTGTACAGCAAAGTGATTCAGTTATACATATATATATTCTTTTTTTTTGCTTTATAACAAATTTAATCAGTTATACATATACATATGTTCCCATATCCCCACCCTTTTGTGTCTCCCTCCCACCCTCCCTATCCCACCTCTCCAGGCGGTCACAAAGCACCGAGCTGATCTCCCTGTGCTATGCGGCTGCTTCCCACTAGCTATCTGCCTTACATTTGGTAGTGTATATATGTCCATGCTGCTCTTTCACTTTGTCACAGCTTACCCATCCCCCTCCCCATATCCTCAAGTCCATTCTCTATAGGTCTGTGTCTTTATTCCTGTCTTACCCCTATATTCTTCATGACATTTTTTTTCATAAATTCCATATATATGTGTCAGCATACAGTATTTATCTTTCTCTTTCTGACTTACTTCACTCTGTATGACAGACTCTAGGTCCATCCACCTCATTACAAATAGCACAATTTCATTTCTTTTTATGGCTGAGTAATATTCCATTGTATATATGTGTCACATCTTCTTTACCCATTCATCTGATGATGGACACTTAGCTTGTTTGCATCTCCGGGCTATTGTACATAGGGCTGCTATGAACATTTTGGTACATGTCTCTTTTTGAATTATGGTTTTCTCAGGGTATATGCCTAGTAGTGGGATTGCTGGGTCATATGATAGCTCTATTTGTAGTTTTTTAAGGAACCTCCATACCGTTCTCCATAGTGGCTGTACCAATTCACATTCTCACCAGCAGTGCAAGAGTGTTCCCTTTTTTCCACACCCTCTCCAGGATTTATTGTTTATAGATTTTTTGATGATGGCCATTCGGAATGGTGTAAGATGATATCTCATTGTAGTTTTGATTTGCATTTCTCTAATGAGTAAAGATGTTGAGCATCCTTTCATGTGTTTGTTGGCAGTCTGTATATCTTCTGTGGAGAAATGTCTATTTAGGCCTTCTGCCCATTTTTGGATTGGGTTGTTTGTTTTTTTGCTATTGAGCTTCATGAGCTGTTTATAAATTTTGGAGATTAATCCTTTGTCAGTTGCTCCATTTGCAAATATTTTCTCCCATTCTGAGGGTTGTCTTTTGGTCTTGTTTATGGTTTCCTTTGCTGTGCAAAAGCATTGAAGTTTCATTAGGTCCCCTTTGTTTATCTTTGTTTTTATATCCATTTCTCTAGGAGGTGGGTCCAAAAGGATCTTGCTGTGATTTATGTCATAGAGTGTTCTGCCTATGTTTTCCTCTAAGAGTTTGATAGTGTCTGGCCTTACATTTAGGTCTTTAATCCATTTTGAGCTTATTTTTGTGTATGGTGATAGGGAGTGATCTAATCTCATACTTTTACATGTCCCTGTCCAGTTTTCCCAGCACCACTTATTGAAGAGACTGTCCTTTCTCCACTGTACATTCCTGCCTCCTTTATCAAAGATAAGGTGACCATATGTCCGTGGGTTTATCTCTGGGCTTTCTATCCTGTTCCATTGATCTATCTTTCTGTTTTTGTGCCAGTACCATACTGTCTTGATTACTGTAGCTTTGTAGTATAGTCTGAAGTCAGGGAGTCTGATTCCTCCAGCTCCATTTTTCGTTCTCAAGATTGCTTTGGCTATTTGGGGTCTTTTGTGTTTCCATACAAATTGTGAAATATTTTGTTCTAGTTCTGTGAAAAATGCCAGTGGTAGTTTGATAGGGATTGCATTGAATCTGTAGATTGCTTTGGGTAGTAGAGTCATTTTCACAATGTTGATTCTTCCTATCCAAAAACATGGCACATCTCTCCATCTATTTGTATCATCTTTAATTTCTTTCATCAGTGTCTTATAATTTTCTGCATACAGGTCTTTTGTCTCCTTAGGTAGGTTTATTCCTAGATATTTTATTCTTTTTGTTGCAATGGTAAATGGGAGTGTTCCCTTGATTTCACTTTCAGATTTTTCAGCATTAGTATATAGGAATGCCAGAGATTTCTGTGCATTAATTTTGTATCTTACTACTTTACCAAATTCATTGATTAGCTCTAGTAGTTTTCTGGTAGCATCTTTAGGATTCTCTATGTATAGTATCATGTCATCTGCAAACAGTGACAGCTTTACTTCTTCTTTTCCTATTTGGATTCCTTTTATTTCCTTTTCTTCTCTGATTGCTGTGGCTACAACTTCCAAAACTTTGTTGAATAAGAGTGGTGAGAGTGGGCAACCTTGTCTTGTTCCTGATCTTAGTGGAAATCGTTTCAGTTTTTCACCACTGAGGACGATGCTGGCTGTGGGTTTGTCATATATGGCCTTTATTATGTTGAGGAAAGTTCCCTCTATGCCTACTTTCTGCAGGGTTTTTATCATAAATGGGTGTTGAATTTTGTCGAAAGTTTTCTCTGCATCTATTGAGATGATCATATGGTTTTTCTCCTTCAACTTGTTAATATGGTGTATCACGTTTATTGATTTGCGTATATCGAAGAATCCTTGCATTCCTGGAATAAACCCCACTTAATCATGGTGTATGATCCTTTTAATGTGCTGTTGGATTCTGTTTGCTAGTATTTTGTTGAGGATTTTTGCATCTATGTTCATCAGTGATATTGGCCTGTAGTTTTCTTTCTTTGTGACATCCTTGCCTGGTTTTGGTATCAAGGTGATGGTGGCCTCGTAGAATGAGTTTGGGAGTGTTCTTCCCTTTGATATATTTTGGAAGAGTTTGAGAAGGATAGGTGTTAGCTCTTCTCTAAATGCTTGATAGAATTCGCCTGTGAAGCCATCTGGTCCTGGGCTTTTGTTTGTTGGAAGATTTTTTATCACAGTTTCAATTTCAGTGCTTGTGATTGGTCTGTTCATATTTTCTATTTCTTCCTGAGTCAGTCTTGGCATGTTGTGCATTTCTAAGAATTTGTCCATTTCTTCAAGGTTGTCCATTTTATTGACATAGAGTTGCTTATAGTAATCTCTCATGATCTTTTGTATTTCTGAAGTGTCAGTTGTTACTTCTCCTTTTTCATTTCCAATTCTATTGATTTGAGTCTTCTCCCTTTTTTTCTTGATGAGTCTGGCTAATGATTTATCAATTTTGTTTATCTTCTCAAAGAACCAGCTTTTAGTTTTATTGATCTTTGGTATCGTTTCCTTCATTTCTTTTATATTTATTTCTGATCTGATTTTTATGATTTCTTTCATTCTGCTAACTTTGGGATGTTTTTGTTCTTCTTTCTCTAATTGCTTTAGGTGCAAGTTTAGGTTGTTTATTCGAGATGTTTCCTGTTTCTTAAGGTGGGATTGCATTGCTATAAACTTCCCTCTTAGAACTGCTTTTGCTGCATCCCATAGGTTTTGGGTTTTCGTGTCTCCATTGTCATTTGTTTCTAAGTATTTTTTAATTTCCTCTTTGATTTCTTCAGTGATCACTTCGTTATTGAGTAGTGTATTGTTTAGCCTCCATGTGTTTGTATTTTTTACAGCTCTTTTCCTGTAATTGATATCTAGTCTCATAGCATTGTGGTCGGAAAAGATACTTGATACAATTTCAATTTTCTTAAATTTACCAAGGCTTGAGTTGTGACCCAAGATATGATCTATCCTGGAGAATGTTCCATGAGCACTTGAGAAAAATGTGTATTCTGTTGTTTTTGGATGAAATGTCCTGTAAATATCAATTAAGTCCATCTTGTTTAATGTATCATTTAAAGCTTGTGTTTCCTTATTTATTTTCATTTTGGAAGATCTGTCCATTGGTGAAAGTGGGGTGTTAAAGACCCCTACTATGATTGTGTTACTGTCAATTTCCCCTTTTATGGCTGTTAGTATTTGCCTTATGTATTGAGGTGCTCCTATGTTGGGTGCATAAATATTTACAATTGTTATATCTTCTTCTTGGATCGATCCCTTGATCATTATGTAGTGTCCTTCTTTGTCTCTTCTAGTAGTCTTTATTTTAAAGTCTATTTTGTCTGATATGAGAATTGCTACTCCAGCTTTCTTTTGGTTTCCATTTGTATGGAATATCTTTTTTCCATCCCCTTACTTTCAGTCTGTATGTGTCTCTAGGTCTGAAGTGGGTCTCTTGTAGACAGCATATATATGGGTCTTGTTTTTGTATCCATTCAGCCACTCTGTGTCTTTTGGTGGGAGCATTTAGTCCATTTACATTTAAGGTAATTATAGATATGTATGTTCCTATTCCCATTTTCTTAATTGTTTTGGGTTCGTTATTGTAGATCTTTTCCTTCTGTTGTGTTTCTTGCCTAGAGAAGTTCCTTTAGCATTTGTTGTAAAACTAGTTTGGTGGTGCTGAAGTCTCTCAGCTTTTGCTTGTCTGTAAACGTTTTAATTTCTCCATCAAATCTGAATGAGATCCTTGCTGGGTAGAGTAATCTTGGTTGCAGGTTTTTCTCCTTCATCACCTTAATTATGTCCTGCCACTCCCTTCTGGCTTGTAGAGTTTCTGCTGAGAGATCAGCTGTTAACCTGATGGGGATTCCCTTGTGTGTTATTTGTTGTTTTTCCCTTGCTGCTTTTAATATGATTTCTTTGTGTTTAATTGTTGACAGTTTGATTATTATGTGTCTTGGTGTATTTGTCCTTGGATTTATTCTGTATGGGACTCTCTGTGCCTCCTGGACTTGATTAACTATTTCCTTCTCCATATTAGGGAAGTTTTCAACTATAATCTCTTCAAATATTTTCTCAGTCCCTTTCTTTTTCTCTTCTTCTTCTGGAACCCCTATAATTCGAATGTTGGTGCGTTTAATGTTGTCCCAGAGGTCTCTGAGACTGTCCTCTGTTCTTTTCATTCTTTTTTCTTTATTTTGCTCTGCAGCAGTTATTTCCACTATTTTATCTTCCACCTCACTTATCCGTTCTTCTGCCTCAGTTATTCTGCTATTGATCCCATCTAGAGTATTTTTCATTTCATTTATTGTGTTTTTAATTGATGCTTGATTCATCTTTAGTTCTTCTAGGTCCTTGTTAGCTGTTTCTTGCATTTCGTCTATTCTATTTCCATGATTTTGGATCTTGGAAATAGAATCTTGGATCATCTTTACCATCATTATTCTGAATTCTTTTTCAGGTAGACTGCCTATTACCTCTTCATTTGTTAGATCTGGTGGGTTTTTATCTTGCTCCTTCACCTGCTGTGTGTTTTTCTGTCTTCTCATTTTGCTTATGTTACTGTGTTTGGGGTCTCCTTTTTGCAGGCTGCAGGTTCGTAGTTCCCGTTGTTTTTGGTGTCTGTCCCCAGTGGCTAAGGTTGGTTTAGTGGGTTGTGTAGGCTTCCTGGTGGAGGGGAGTAGTGCCTGTGTTCTGGTGGATGAGGCTGGATCTTGTCTTTTTGGTGGGCAGGTCCACGTCTGGCGGTGTGTTTTGGGGTGTCTGCGGACATTTTATGATTTTAGGCCACCTCTCTGCTAATGCGTGGCATTGTGTTCCTGTCTTGCTAGTTGTTTGGCATAGGGTGTCCAGCACTGTAGCTTGCTGGTCGTTGAGTGAAGCTGAGTGCTGGTGTTGAGATGGAGATCTCTAGAAGATTTTCGCCGTTTGATTTTATGTGGAGCTGGGAAGTCTCTTGTGGACCAGTGTCCTGAATTTGGCTCTCCCACCTCAGAGGCACAGCACTGACTCCTGGCTCCTCAATTTGTGATGATTTGTTGTCTATTCATGTATTCCACAGATGCAGGGTACATCAAGTTGATTGTGGAGTTTTAATCCGCTGCTTCTGAGGCTGCTGGGAGAGGTTTCCCTTTCTCTTCTTTGTTCTCACAGCTCCTGGGTCTCAGCTTTGGATTTGGCCCCACCTCTATGTGTAGGTCGCCGGAGGGCGTCTGTTCTTCACTCAGACAGGACAGGGTTAAAGGAGCAGCCTCTTCGGGGACTCTAGCTCACTCAGGCCGGGCGGGCGGGAGGGAGGTGCACGGAGTGCGGGGCGAGCCTGCAGCGGCAGAGGTCTGCGTGACGTTGCACCAGCCCGAGGCACGCCGTGTGTTCTCCCAGGGAAGCCGCCCCTGGATCCCGGGACCCCTGCAGTGGCGGGCTGCACAGGCTCCCGGAAGGGTGGTGTGGACAGTGACCTGCGCTCGCACACAGGCTTCTTGGCAGTGGCAGCAGCAGCCCCAGCGTCCCACGCCCGTCTCTGGGCTGCGCGCTTTCAGCCGCCACTCGCGCCCGTCTGTGGAGCCCCTTTAAGCAGCCCTCTTAATCCCCTCTCCTCGCACACCAGGAAACCAAGAGGGAAGAAAATGTCTCTTGCCTCTTCGGCAGCTCCAGAGTTTTCCCGGACTCCCTCCCGGCTAGCTGTGGCACATCAGCCCCCTTCAGGCTGAGTTCTCGCCGCCAGCCCCAGTCCTCTCCCTGCGCTCTGACCGAAGCCCGAGCCTCAGCTTCCAGCGCCGCCTGCCCCGGCGGGCGAGCAGACAGGCCTCTCGGGCTGGTGAATGCCGCTCGGCACCGCTCCTCTGTGTGGGAATCTCTCAGCTTTGCCCTACCCAGGTATGCGGGCAGTTTCTTGCCTTTTGGGAGGTCTGGGGTCTTCTGCCAGCGTTCAGTAGGTGTTCTGTAGGAGTTGTTCCACGTGTAGCTGTATTTCTGGTGTATCCGTGGGGAGGAAGGTGATCTCCGCATCTTACTCTTTCACCATCTTACCCGGAAGTCTAGTATTCTATTTTTGAATCATGGAAGTTTTATTATTTTTGTAGCCAACAATCATCAGTTACATACAATTAAACTTGTATTATTCCCTAAACTCTACAGCTAACAAATTTATTTATTCAAAAATTTTGATCACCAGTAGGTCTTCTCACTAAGGAAGAAAAAACCGCATCAATCATTTTTTTCTCACAGACTTTGCAATGACTAAATAATTTTTTTTAATGTATTAGGTTTCACTTGAGTGCAATAGGTTGAAATTCCCTGATCTCACACTGCATCAATCTATTGCCACCTCAATGGGGTGGGAATAAATTTGAATATCACTCAAATTATAAAAATTGATCTGATTATAACTCTTCACTCAACACTCTAACTTAATGAAGTTTGAAGCATTTTCCTAAATTATATAGATTTATGGAAATTTAAATATTATCTTAGGAAAGAGTGTCTATTGAAATTTTATTTAGTGTGCCTACTTTCTTTGTTATTTGAAATTGTTGTGAATGCAATGCATGTTTCCAGCATTAAATAAGCCATGGCTGTGGAAATAGCCAAACATTAAAACCATGATCTATTTGGGCCTTACCTAAATTGTCATTTTTTTTTTTTTTTTGCGGTATGCTGGCCTCTCACTGTTGTGGCCTCTCCTGTTGCGGAGCACAGGCTCTGGACACGCAGGCTCAGTGGCCATGGCTCACGGGCCCAGCCGCTCCGCGGAATGCGGGATCTTCCAGGACCGGGGCACGAACCCATGTCCCCTGCATTGGCAGGTGGACTCTCAACCACTGTGCCACCAGGGAAGCCCTAAATTGTCATTTTTGTACTTAGAAGTACTACAAATTTTCTGAAGATATTATACAACTTAAGAGAGGTGAACTGACTGTTTTGTACTCTGAGAAGGTATGATTTGCCACAAACTAGGATTCAGTTCAGGATTCTGAAAGGCACATTGAACTAAATGAAGCTCAGTCTATGTGTTGCACATGATTAAGAGTATAAGCAGAATCATTAACTAAACTGACTAATGGACTACAGAGCTTTAAAACTCCCAAATGCCATCATGATGAAAGGAAGGTATTTACTTATTAATTTTCCTGCATAGATCTTATTTTGGTAGCAAGAGATTGGATTCATTACTTTACCCAGACTTGGTGTTATTGGTCTGGAGTAATATTGCCCTCCTTATCATATAAAAAGTCCATCATTTGCATGTTCCAGGTATAATTTCAGACAAACTGTCTTATCTGTCCTTTTTCAGTAGATGCAATTTCATGAAGACTTCAGATCAGTCAACACTAGATAACAGACTCTTATTTTTTCATACAGAATTCATTAAACTGTATAAGGTCCCATTAGGCTGAGCAACAGATAGATGTAATCACAGAAGCATGAGGACCTTATTTACAGAATACCAAAGAGATCCACATAACAACTTGTTCTGTCTTAAAAGATAAAATCTACTTCTGAGGAATTACATATTTTACAGCTCACATGTTTCTTTTACAGCATTTTTTTTTACACCATAAGTCCAACATAGTAAATGAAACTTTTTGAATACTGTATTATTGTTTTAAGGCACTAAAAGAGATTCTACTCTCTCTCTCTCTCTCTCTATATATATATATATATATATATATATATATATATACACACACACATATACACACACACACACACACATATATATATATATATATATATATATATATATATACACACACACATATACACACACACACACACATATATATATATATATATATATATATATATATACACACACACACATATAAAACAGCATGTTAGGTCATTGATGAGTTATAAATGTAGAAGAGTACTTTTTTTTTTTTTTGGCTTCTTTAGATCTCATTTCTGTGCACCAGCTTTCTCTAGTTGCAGTGAGCACAGGCTACTCTCTGTTGCAGTGCACGGGCTTCTCATTGAGGTGGCTTCTCTTTGTTGTGGAGCACGGGTTCTAGGCACACGGGTTTCAGTAGTTGTGGCACACGGGCTCAGTAGTGGTTTGCGGGCTCTAGAGCACAGGCTCAGTAGTTGTGACACACAGGCCTAGTTGCTCCACAACATGTGGGATATTCCCGGACCAGGGCTTGAACCCATGTCCCCTGCATTAGCAGGTGGATTCTTAACAACTGCGCCACTAGAGAAGCCCCAGAAGAGTACTATTTTTTAAAGAGGATTCTGCAGCCTAGAAGGCCTTTGACACTACTGAGAGACAAGTGCTACTGGATTCTGGATGAAGTGGTTGGAGTAGTTGTAATATAAAATAAATGAATGTGAGGTAAGAATTAATGTCTCTAGAGACTTCATAAATAGAAAGATGTTGACCTGGTTCATAAAGCGGATAAAACCTATTGGAAATAAGTATGTAAGTATGACAAAAATGAGTTGTGGAGAGAAGTTTTGTTAGTCAATGCAGATGAGACTTAGAAAGGGCACTGGCACTGTTGCTAATGTGAAAAAAATGTAAGCAGTGTAATGTTATATAGAGAGAACTGAATTAGGAGTCAGAAGTTCTAAAATTTAGTTTAATCTCCAGCCTTTCTTAGCTCTGTGAACTTTGTCTACTGGCTGAACTTTATGGGATCTCAGTTTCTGCATGAGAAAATATGCAGAGTAATAACTGCCCTTACCAGCTTGTTGTTATAATTAAATGACATATGTAAGATGAAGAGATTTGTAACTGAAACTACTTAGTGGTTATGAGGTTAAATGTATTCAAAATGAAGAAGCATATCACAGAACAAGAAGCTTATAGCTACTTAGTACAATACACAAATATACATACATAATTATGTTTAAACTTAATACAAGAACATATAAGAATTTCATTAATATTGACAGAAAAATATCCAGTGTTACAAGCAAAAAGAAAACAGCAAAATGGTACTTCCCTGGTGGCGCAGTGATTAAGAATCTACCTGCCAATGCAGGGGACACAGGTTTAATTCCTGGTCCGGGAAGATCCCACATGCTGCAGAGCAACTAATCCTGTGTGCAACAACTACTGTACCTGCGCTCTAGAGCCTGTGTGCCACAACTATTGCACCCACATGCTGCAACTACCGAAGCCCATGCACCTAGAGCCTGTTCTCCACAACAAAAGAAGCCAGCACAATGAGAAGCCCGCGTACCACAACAAAGAGTAGCTCCCACTAGCTGCAACTAGAGAAAGCCTGTGTGCTGCAATGAAGATCCAACACAGCCAAAAGAATAAATAAACAAAAAAACAAAGTAATTAATTAAATAAGTCTGACTTTGTGTACTAAAAAAACAGCAAAATTATATCTTAAAAGTGATATTTATTAATATTTAGTGAAGACAGAGAAGGTATCATCTGCATTTCTACTAGGACGACTAGGTAAAAATATTCCATTCACAAAACCTTTAGGTTTTTGACAATGTCACTCTACAAGTAATAGGTGGCAACTAAATATCAAAACGATCCTTATGTTACTTCTTCTCTATGGTTTTATTGCTTTATCTAAGGTTATACAGAAATAGAACTTATTTATGGTGCTACTCATTGAGCCCAATGAAACTCATGTATTTAATGGTACACTGGGACATATCTGACATAATGTACTGAGAATATTCCCTGGTATTTAAGTACCTGCCTATTCCCTAGATATTCTATTGTTTTAAAATTTATTATTCATATGTAATATTAGCATGTATAGTAAATTCTAGCTACATTAAACAATGGCTTTTAATAAAAATTACTCATTTATCATTCTAATACATTTGGTTTTATGAGCTGCCTAAATTCCATTAAAGTTTGCAAGGAAATCATAGTCCTTAAATATGTATGGTCATTTAGATTATACTTTAATTTTATTTTTAAAGATTATTGAGTTTCAATCTCTTAAAGAATAATAAAAACAATAGGACTTCTGAATTGGTCAAGAAGTAGTAAAGTTTATTCCTAAAGAATTTTCATAGACCTAATGCCACATCTTCCCAATTTAACTCTCAACAAATAATTGGATAAACATGTGTCTGTCATTAAATTATTTTCATACACTCTTGAAAAATTGAAATTAACCTTATTTTAAAGACTGGAAATGTAAAAGATGAAGTTAAGAAATATGATCATGTCATGACTCAGGGATTCAGACAAAAAGCTGTTAACCATCCAACATCCAAAACTTCAAGCCACATGGGCTGTTTGTTTCCATTTGCCAAAAGGAAGACACATTAAAACCTTAGAAAGATATAACATTACTGAAAGAAACATATTTCAGAAAGTATTCACAATTTATCTGCTATCATTTTTATTTTTATATTAATTAGTTAATCTATATTTCATACTCTTATTAAATCTTCCTCTATAATGGTACTTCCTCTATAATGATACTTATATTTCTAGGTTGTGTTCAATATAAAGATTCTTCAATGTTTGTATATATGGCAAAAAGTCAGAGACAAGTTTCCTCTCTTCTAGAGTTTAATTTTTTTTTTCTACTGGATTCAAGATGTAAGCCATTAAAAAAAAAGGTTTCTAAACTATGATATATCTGTATTAGTTAATTAAATGACAGCTACTATCAGAGCAATAGAGTTTTTTTAAAGTTTGAATATATGATCATTAATTCATTACATTTATCTAAATGTTATGAACTAATATATTGTGCTCCCTGAAACGATACCCATATATCATGACACTGAATAATAATTTGGTTTATTTATTGTTTTTTTAAATAGTCATTGAATACAGTGTACTGACACATTTTATTTCCCAAGCTAGTTGGACATGGTGTGTGGTTTTTACATCCATCTATCGTAACCAGGACTTATTTTCCATGATAAACAATAACAAATGCAATTGACAAATTGTAATTGCTAGTGGAAACAACATTGTATTATTCTCTAATAATGAAACAGCTAGTACACTGTCACTAATCAAAGTCTACATTTTTTTTTAAAGTAGTGTAGTATATTTGTAATAACTCAACTGGATATTTGTCAGAACACAAGAAAAACTGAAATTTACTTGTAATAAACCCCAGAATGGCAGAGCTCTGTGTGTCTGTTGCATTCAGCAGAAAGGTCAGGCAGGCAGGCAGCAAAAGCCAATTATTTTCCTATGGTGGGGCTCATATTGATTTTTACACCTCAGGTTTTTTTAGTGGGTGGTCCATGAATATCTACAGAATTCATTTTCATCTGGGTCCTAACTGTGGCAGAACAGATATAGAAACAAACCTGTCAACCTACAATATCCCTGAATATTTCTTAAAAATGGAGAAATGTAAGTGGCTTCATTCCCAAAAGGACCCATTAGAAATCAGAATGAGAGCTAGATAATGGAATAAAGACATGGGATTTTCAGACAATAGAAACAACATATACTCTGCCATTGGATAAGTTCCTTTTCTTTTAAATTGATATCCCTCTAAGTCATAAAACATGTGTATAGCTATAACACTGAACACATAAAACAATCACCAAAACAGTTTACCCTGTTAGAGCACAATTAAGAAAATTAACACAAAATCATAGACTACAAAAGTGAACAATTTTGGGGGCCCGGAGGAAGATGGCGGAAGAGTAAGACGCGGAGATCACCTTCCTCCCCACAGATACATCAGAAATTCATCTACACGTGGAACAACTCCTACAGAACACCTACTGAACGCTGACAGAAGACCTCAGACACCCCAAAAGGCAAGAAACTCCCCACACACCTGGGTAGGGCAAAAGAAAAAAAGAATAAACAGAGACAATAGTATAGGGACGGGACCTGCACCAGTGGGAGGGAGCCGTGAAGGAGGGAAGGTTTCTACACACTACAAGCCCCTTCGCGGGCGGAGACTGCAGGTGGCAGAGGGGGAAAGCTTCGGAGTAGCGGAGGAGAGCACAGCAACAGGGGTGCGGAGGGCAAAGCAGAGAGATTCTGGCACAGAGGACCGGTGCCCTCAGGCACACACCACCCCGAGAGGCTTGTCTGCTCGGCCGCCGGGGCGGGCGGGGCTGGGAGCTGAGGCTCGGGTATAGGCTTTCAGTCGGAGCGCAGGGAGAGGACTGGGGCTGGCGGCAGGAAGAGAGCCTGAAGGGGTTAGTGCACCACGGCTAGCCCGGAGGGAGTCCGGGGAAAGGGTCTGGAGCTGCCGAAGAGGCAAGAGACTTTTCCCTTTTGTTTCCTGGTGCGCGAGGAGAGGGCATTAAGAGGGCTACTTGGGGAAGTGGCGGAGACAGGCACGAGCCGCGGGTAAGGCGCGGACCTCGGAGACGGGCGTGGGCCGCCGCCGCCGCCGCCGCCGCCGCCGCCCGCCGCCCCCGCCACCCGCCGCTGCCGCCGCCGCCGCCGCCGCCGCGGGGCCTGTGTGGGAGCGCAGGTCACTGTCCGCCCCGCCTTCCGGGGGGCCTGTGCACCCCGCCACTGCCGGGGTCCCGAGACCCGGGGACGGCTTTCCCGGGAAAGCGCACGGAGCGACACGGGCTGCTGCAACGTCACGCCGGCCTCTGCCGCCACAGGCCCTCCCCACACTGCGCGCCCCTCCCTACCCTCTGCCTGAGTGAGCCAGAGCCCCCGAATCAGCGGCTCCTTTCAAACCATCCTGTCTGAGCGAAGAACGGACGCCCTCTGGCGACCTATGCACAGAGGCGGGGCCAGGTCCAAGGCTGAGACCCGGGAGCTGTGAGAGCAGAGACAGGGAAATCTCTCTGTGCAGCCTCGGAGGCAGTGGATTAAAGCTCCACGCTCCATTTGATGTGCCCTGCGTCTGTGGAATGCATGAATGGACAGCAAATCATCCCAAATAGAGGAAGTGGACTTTGAGGACAAGATTTAAGACTTTCCCACCTTTTCCTCTTTTTACAATGAATTATTCCAAATTGAGGAGGTGGACTTGGAGAGCAAGATTTTTGATTTTTCCCCCTGCTCTCTTTTTGTGGATGTGTGGATGAAAGGCTCTTAGTGCTGCAGCCAGGAGTCAGTGCTGTGCCTCTGAAGTGGGAGAGCCAACTTCAGGACATGGGTCCACAAGAGACCTCCCAGCTCCACATAATATCAAGCAGCGAAAATCTCCCAGAGATCTCCATCCCAACACCAGCACCCAGCTTCAGTCAACGACCAGCAAGCTACAGTGCTGGTCACCCTATGCCAAGCAGCTAGCAAGGCAGGAACACAACCCCACCCATTAGCAGAGAGGCTACCTAAAAACATAATAAGGCCATAGGCACCCCAAAACACACCACTAGACGTGGACCTGTCCACCAGAAAGACAAGATCGAGCCTCAACCACCAGAACACAGGCATTAGTCCGCCCCACCAGGAAGCCTAAACAACCTACTGAAACAAACTTAGCCACTGGGGTCAGACACCAAAAACAACGGGAACTACGAATCTGCAGCCTGCAAAAAGGAGACCCCAAACACAGTAACATAAGCAAAATGAGAGGACAGAAAAACACACAGCAGGTGAAGGAGCAAGATAAAAACCTACCAGACCTAACAAATGAAGAGGTAATAGGCAGTCTACCTGAAAAAGAATTCAGAATAATGATAGTAAAGCTGATCCAAGATTCTATTTCCAAGATCCATAATCTTGGAAATAGAATAGACAAAATGCAAGAAACAGTTAACAAGGACCTAGAAGAACTAAAGATGAATCAAGCATCGATTAAAAACACAATAAATGAAATGAAAAATACTCTAGATGGGATCAATAGCAGAATAACTGAGGCAGAAGAACGGATAAGTGAGGTGGAAGATAAAATAGTGGAAATAACTGCTGCAGAGCAAAATAAAGAAAAAAGAATGAAAAGAACAGAGGACAGTCTCAGAGACCTCTGGGACAACATTAAACGCACCAACATTCGAATTATAGGGGTTCCAGAAGAAGAAGAGAAAAAGAAAGGGACTGAGAAAATATTTGAAGAGATTATAGTTGAAAACTTCCCCAATATGGGAAAGGAAATAGTTAATCAAGTCCAGGAGGCACAGAGAGTCCCATACAGAAAAAATCCAAGGAGAAATACACCAAGACACATAATAATCAAACTGTCAACAATTAAACACAAAGAAATCATATTAAAAGCAGCAAGGGAAAAACAACAAATAACACACAAGGGAATCCCCATCAGGTTAACAGCTGATCTCTCAGCAGAAACTCTACAAGCCAGAAGGGAGTGGCAGGACATAATTAAAGTGATGAAGGAGAGAAACCTGCAACCAAGATTACTCTACACAGCAAGGATCTCATTCAGATTTGATGGAGAAATTAAAACGTTTACAGACAAGCAAAAGCTGAGAGACTTCAGCACCACCAAACCAGCTTTACAACAAATGCTAAAGGAACTTCTCTAGGCAAGAAACACAACAGAAGGAATATACCTACAATAACGAACCCAAAGCAATTAAGGAAATGGGAATAGGAACATACATATCTATAATTACCTTAAATGTAAATGGACTAAATGCTCCCACCAAAAGACACAGAGTGGCTGAATGGATACAAAAACAAGACCCATATATATGCTGTCTACAAGAAATCTACTTCAGACCTAGAGACACATACAGACTGAAAGTAAGGGGATGGAAAAAGATATTCCATGCAAATGGAAATCAAAAGAAAGCTGGAGTAGCAATTCTTATATCAGACAAAATAGACTTTAAAATAAAGACTATTAGAAGAGACAAAGAAGGACACTACATAATGATCAAGGGATCGATCCAAGAAGAAGATATAACAATTGTAAATATTTATGCACCCAATATAGAAGCACCTCAATACATAAGGCAAATACTAACAGCCATAAAAGGGGAAATCGACAGTAACACAATCATAGTAGGGGACTTTAACACCCCACTTTCACCAATGGACAGATCATCCAAAATGAAAATAAATAAGGAAACACAAGCTTTAAATGATACATTAAACAAGATGGACTTAGTTGATATTTATAGGACATTCCATCCAAAAACAACAGAATACACATTTTTCTCAAGTGCTTATGGAACATTCTCCAGGATAGATCATATCTTGGGTCACAAATCAAGCCTTGGTAAATTTTAAAAAATTGAAATTGTATCAAGTATCTTTTCTGACCACAATGCTATGAGAGTAGACATCAATTACAGGAAAAGATCTGTAAAAAATAAAAACACATGGAGGCTAAACAATACACTACTCAATAACGAAGTGATCACTGAGGAAATCAAAGAGGAAATAAAAAATACCTAGAAACAAAAGACAATGGAGACACGACGACCCAAAACCTATGGGACACAGCAAAAGCAGTTCTAGGGGGAAGTTTATAGTAATACAATCCCACCTTAAGAAACAGGATACATTTCGAGTAAACAACCTGACCCTGCACCTAAAGCAATTAGAGAAAGAAGAACAAAAAAACCCCAAAGTTAGCAGAAGGAAACAAATCATAAAGATCAGATCAGAAATAAATGAAAAAGAAATGAAGGAAACAATAGCAAAGATCAATAAAACTAAAAGCTGGCTCCTTGAGAAGATAAACAAAATTGACAAACCATTAGCCAGACTCATCAAGAAAAGAAGGGAGAAGACTCAAATCAATAGAATTGGAAATGAAAAAAGAGAAGTAACAACTGACACTGCAGAAATACAAAAGATCATGAGAGATTACTATAAGCAACTCTATGCCCATAAAATGGACAACCTGGAAGAAATGGACAAATTCTTAGAAATGCACAACCTTCCAAGACTGACTCAGGAAGAAATAGAATATATGAATAGACCAATCACAAGCACTGAAATTGAAACTGTGATTAAAAATCTTCCAGCCAACAAAAGCCCAGGACCAGATGGCTTCACAGGCGAATTCTATCAAACATTTAGAGAAGAGCTAACACCCATCTTTCTCAAACTCTTTCAAACAATACCAGAGGAAGGAACACTCCCAAACTCATTCTACAAGGCCACCATCACCTTGATACCAAAACCAGGCAAGGATGTCACAAAGAAAGAAAACTACAGGCCAATATCACTGATGAACATAGATGCAAAAATCCTCAACAAAATACTAGCAAACAGAATCCAACAGCACATTAAAAGGATCATACACCATGGTCAAGTGGGGTTTATTCCAGGAATGCAAGGATTCTTCAATATACGGAAATCAATCAATGTGATACACCATATTAACAAGTTGAAGGAGAAAAACCATATGATCATCTCAATAGATGCAGAGAAAGCTTTCGACAAAATTCAACACCCATTTATGATAAAAACCCTGCAGAAAGTAGGCATAGAGGGAACTTTCCTCAACATAATAAAGGCCATATATGACAAACCCACAACCAACATCATCCTCAATGGTGAAAAACTGTAACCATTTCCACTAAGATCAGGAACAAGACAAGGCTGCCCACTCTCACCACTCTTATTCAACATAGTTTTGGAAGTTTTAGCCACAGCAATCAGAGAAGAAAAGGAAATAAAAGGAATCCAAATTGGAAAAGAAGAAGTAAAGCTGTCACTGTTTGCAGATGACATGATACTATACATAGAGAATCCTAAAGATTCTACCGAAAAACTACTAGAGCTAATCAATGAATTTGGTAAAGTAGCAGGATACAAAATTAATGTACAGAAATCTCTGGCATTCCTGTACACTAATGATGAAAATTCTGAAAATGAAATCAAGAAAACACTCCCATTTACCTCTGCAACAAAAAGAATAAAATATCTAGGAATAAACCTACCTAAGGAGACAAAAGACCTGTATGCAGAAAATTATGAGACACTGATGAAAGAAATTAAAGATGATACAAATAGATGGAGAGATATACCATGCTCCTGGATTGGAAGAATCAATATTGTGAAAATGACTCTACTACCCAAAGCAATCTACAGATTCAATGCAATCCCTATCAAACTACCACTGGCATTTTTCACAGAACTAGAACAAAAAATTTCAAAATTTGTTTGGAAAAACAAAAGACCCCAAATAGCCAAAGCAATCTTGAGAATGAAAAACGGAGCTGGAGGAATCAGGCTCCCTGACTTCAGACTATACTACAAAGCTACAGTAATTAAGACAGTGTCGTACTGGCATAAAAACAGAAAGATAGATCAGTGGATCAGGATAGAAAGCCCAGAGATAAACCCACGCACATATGGCCAACTTATCTTTGATAAAGGAGGCAGGAATGTACAGTGGAGAAAGGACAGCCTCTTCAATAAGCGGTGCTGGGAAAACTGGACAGGGACATGTAAAAGTTTGAGATTAGATCATTCCCTAACACCATACACAAAAATAAGCTCAAAATGGATTAAAGACTTAAATGTAAGCCCAGAAATTATCAAACTCTTAGAGGAAAACATAGGTAGAAAAATCTATGACATAAATCACTGCAAGATCCTTTTGGACCCACCTCCTAGAGAAATGGAAATAAAAACAAAGATAAACAAATGGGACCTAATGAAACTTCAAAGCTTTTGCACAGCAAAGGAAACCATAAACAAGACCAGAAGACAACCCTCAGAATGGGAGAAAGTATTTGCAAATGAAGCAACTGACAAAGGATTAATCTCCAAAATTTATAAACAGCTCATGCAGCTCAATAGCAAAAAAACAAACAACCCAATCCAAAAATGGGCAGAAGACTTAAATAGGCATTTCTCCAAAGAAGATATACAGACTGCCAACAAACACATGAAAGAATGCTCAACATCATTAATCATTAGAGAAATGCAAATCAAAACTACAATGAGATATCATCTCACACCAGTCAGAATGGCCATCATCAAGAAATCTAGAAACAATAAATGCTGGAGAGGGTGTGGAGAAAAGGGAACACTCTTGCACTGCTGGTGGGAATGTGAATTGGTACAGCCACTATGGAGAACAATATGGAGGTTCCTTAAAAAACTAAAAATAGAACTACCATATGAACCAGCAATCCCACTACTAGGCATATACCCTGAGAAAACCATAATTCAAAAAGAGACATGTACCAAAATGTTCATTGCAGCTCTATTCACAATAGCCCAGAGCTGGAAACAACCTAAGTGTCCATCATCGTATGAATGGATAAAGAAGATGTGGCACATATTATATATACAATGGAATATTAGCCATAAAACGAAATGAAACTGAGCTATTTGTAATGAGGTGGATAGACGTAGAGTCTGTCATACAGAGTGAAGTAAGTCAGAAAGAGAAAGACAAATACCGTATGCTAACACATATATACGGAATTAAAAAAAAAATGTCATGAAGAACCTAGGGGTAAAACGGGAATAAAGACACAGACCTACTTGAGAATGGACTTGAGGATATGGGGAGGGGGAAGCGTAAGCTGTGACAAAGCGAAAGAGAGGCATGGACATATATACACTAACAAACGTAAGGTAGATAGCTAGTGGGAAGCAGCCGCAGAGCACAGGGAGATCAGCTTGGTGCTTTGTGACCGCCTGGAGGGGTGGGATGGGGAGGGTGGGAGGGAGGGAGATGCATGAGGGAAGGGATGTGGGAACAGATGTATATGTATGACTGATTCACTTTGTTATAAAGCAGAAACTAATAAAAAAAAAAAAGGACAAAAAAAATAAAAAGTGAACAATTTTATTAGAGATCATCTATGCTCTCCAAATCTCCCACTCCAATTTCATAGACTTGTTATAAATTAGACAAGAAACACTATGTTTATTTCCAAAATTTTTTCAGCTAACAATAGAGCAAGGTCTAGATCCAGTTTAGTATAGTTCTGTGGACACTGCAGAGTGTGTGTGTTCATTCATCTGTGTGTGCATATGGGTATTGGTATATGGATGCAAGTGTGCATTAGTGTTTGTGTGTATGTGTTGTGAGAAAAAGAAACAAATATATGTCATGGACAAATAAATGGTTTAATAAGTGTAAATCATTTTTCACTTGCCTAACTAATTGCTCTTAGGAAGCAGAACACATTCTGCTACTTCTTTAGAAGCTTTCATTCATCTTGCTTATTACTGGAAAGGAATCAGCTAAAGTAATATAAAATAAAAATAATAAGAAAAAAGAAATCAGGAAATATTTATGGAATTAAAATGTTAATTATTAACAGAATTTATGTTTCTAATTTGTTCCCCATAATACTAACTTATTAATAACTGTATAATCCCTGGAAAAGCCTACATGAGGTCATGCCACCAAATAATATTTATCTCCATAAGGTAATATGCATAGCAGTTAAGAGCACAGACTTATGACACACAGCTTGGGAATCTTCAAGTTAATAAGGGTTAGCCCACAGTTACATTATGCAAACCCTCTGGACCTCAGTTTCTTTATCAGTAAAATAGATATATTAAAAATATGTATATTATATTGTTGTTTTGAGGAATGGTACCTAGAACAAAGTAAGTGCTATTATTTTTTAATTATCGTATAATTAAATGGAAACTTCGGATATTTTTTTTAATTCTTCAGAAGTTTTACTTAAAACATGATACATCATTTACCCCTGCCCAATAATGAAATTAACAATAAGGAAATATTCTTCCTTGTCTCTTGCATCTAAAAGTGCAAATAATCAAGAGAAATATTTAAAGCAGATCCTAAAATTAAATTCAACTCTTTAACTATTTAATGCAGTTTTTAACAAACAAAAATACATTTTGCTTCCTAGTTGTAACTTAGATTTTATTGAAATATTATTTGTGTGTCAAATAATTGATAATTCCAATATGTGTAACTTTATGCCAATTAATATTCAGACAGTATCATGTTTTTGTCACCTATTTAATGGCTCATTGAATTTAGTGTCTGTACCAGTTTCCTCTTCTATATTTCCAAAGAAAGAGGTATAATAAAGTCTAGTAATAAAAGTTAGAGAATGTGCAGAAATGCTGTCAGACCATCTGTGCACAGTGCATTTGTTTAAATAATTTTATAAACTCAAATTTGTAACTCATGTATTTTGCTTCATGTTCTTATATTAAATATTTATATACATTGAAACATTTAAGGACAGTTTTCACATGTATCTCCAGCTTTATAGAAAAATGATTTAACCATTTTTTGAAGAATTATTTTATATTATAACAAATTTTAAAAATTTAAAAAGTCCTTTGCTTATCAAAGAAATGTTGATATTAATGGTTTAAGCTGACTTTAAACTTGAACATAAATTTCCATAGTAAAAAACAAAACAAAAACCTCTCAAGCATTGTCTTTTTATTTATGAGAACAGTGATTGACAAACTAGAGCCTGTGGGCAAAATCCCACCTCATGCCAGCTTTTGAAAGAAACTTTTATGGGATCAGCATCACTCATTTGTTAACATTTTTTTCTATGACTGTTTCCATACTATACCTGCAGAGGTAACAGAGATGGTCTAGTTTAAAATATTTACTATCAGGGCTTTTACAAAAAAAGTTAAGAACACAGAACTTTTTTTTTTTAACCTACTTCAAACTAGTATAATCTAGTACATTTTACCATAATTTTCCCCTGTATTCTTATGACATCGTCCTAACTAGACTATCCAAATGCACATTTTTCTCTCATCTATTATCCAAAATGCAAAATGCACATGACATCTGTTACCTTGCTTTCCATAGATTGTGTGACAGAGTTTAGGTTATTTGCCTTTGTCTACAGGATCTACACGATTTGACACTTTCAACCTCCCAGTCTCATTTTGCCACTGCTACCCTCCTGCTTGTCTGATCTGGGGTATACACACTGCCCTTTTCTACCTGCTTCTCCATTTGTTATATCTTCCCTAGCTAAATTCTCTTTATTCTTTAAATCACAGATCTTTCTTTCCTCTATCAGTCTGGTAAGCATACTCATAGCACTTTATCTTTTTAAGTAGCCCTTGACTAAAATTACTGTTAGGCACTGTTTACTTTGTGATGGGATAAAGCACATTCACCCTGGTAAAATTAAATTACACGAGGACAGAGAACCTTCTCTGCTTGTCTCAGTTTTCCATCTTCAATACTTAGTACAGTGATGGACACCAGGTGCGTAAAATAAATATACACTGACTGGAAAATTAGAAACTAAGTTTCAGTTTCATAAGTTTATATCCCAAACAATAAAAACAGCCTGATAATTTCAAAAATCATACAATTAATAAAAATTCATCATTCCTAAAACTTTCATAGGGAAAAGTAAATTTGAATATAAGTTTTTGAGATAATCTAAATATATAAAGTCCACATTATTTCAGATGAGCAAAACTAACTGAAACAAAATGTAGTAGATAACATTAATGTTTTTCACAGTGAGCTAAAAGAAGGACAATAAGAATTCAGGAACATGTCAAGTGGTATGGTTAGCCAAAACCTTGAATTTTTTTCCCCAAAGAAGAAAAAATAATGTCAAACAGTTTGCTTAATACAAGATTGTCTCATTATACACTATAAATTCTGCAATCAAATGGGAATGTTAAGCAATCCAGCTGCTATTTTCCATATTCTTTTAGACATGTTCTTTTGATAGGCCTTTAAACTAGAAGATGATGTCAGAAACTCCCAGGATATGATGGTAAATTTAAATTAGAATCCAGAATTTCTAGCATAAAGAATTACCAATATCAGTTAAGAAAGGAAGGAGGTAGTCATTGATGACCTTTAAAAATAGCTTCTGGCTCTGAAAGTGTATGGTAATTTGGGGAAGCTACCAAAGTACCTTGGTAACCAGCCCCTTACCTACACCTGTCACATTCTAACTAACCTTAACTGTGGAAAAATATTTAGCAAACAAAATCCTGAAAAACTTCACCAATACCTCATAGTTTTTATACAAAGCAGACATTTTAATCTGAAAATGAATAAAAGAAACCTCATTTAAAATGGAAGGAAGTTGAAACTGCCCCAGAAGGGCATGGACAGATCCAGCCACTAGCAATTCCACCAGCAGACGCCAGGACCTGTCCCTGCTGACCTGGAAGGGTGCCAAGAGCTTCCCCCCACTAGGAATTCTGCCAGTGAGCCCTAGGACCTGCCCATGCTGTCCCAGGAGAGCACCAATAACACTCGCTACTGGGAAGCCCTTCAGTGGGTGCTAGGACCTCTCCCACTATCCCGGGCAGGTGCAGATAGAAAACTCACCCCACTAGGAAATACACCAACAGGTGCCAGGACCGGATCCTGATGTCCCAGGAGTGCATAGAAACTTGCTACTAGGAAATCTGCCAGTAGGAGCTGGGACTTGCTCATGCTGTCCAAGGAGGGCACAGAAAGCTTCTGTAACTGGGAAATCCATCAGTGGGTTCTGGAACCTGCCCTGCTCTCCTGGGAGGGTGTGGATAACTCCCCCCACTAAGAAATCCATCAACAGGTCCAAGAGTTCACCTATCATCCCAATAGCATACAGAAACCTTTCAATACCAGGAAATCTGCCAGTGGGTTCCAGGACCCACCCTGCTGCTCCAGGAGGGTGCAGTTACTCCTCTCACTAGAAAATTCACCCAGAGGAGGGGCTGAAACCACAGTTGAGGCCTAGGGGCTATGCTACTAAGGAACAAGAGCTGAAATCTCTCCTCACAGCTGCACGAACTGCAGAGTTACACTTCCACTGACAGCTTCCTAAATTCAGCACCTGTGAAACATCTGAAAAGACAACAAGTGCTCTTGCAGCTGGAACAGGTCTGGCTTTAGCAGCTGTGGGCTTGGTTAGCACATACACATGAGGGAAGACCCAGACCAGACTTCAAGCTGCTCCATAGCTCACACTGTGGGTCCTGGTGCACAAATACTGCACTACTGGAACCTAAACTCAGTGAACCTGCACCGGTGGCCGGGTGAAAACAATGCCTGAGAGTCACCAGGGCCAATTGCCAACATATCCAGTTAAGTGGGACCAATATTATGCTTTGTGAGACTGCACAACAGGCAAAAGGGGACACAACAGAGCATATTCACAAGTAAACAACTCCAAAGGTGAAAAACTCAGTGGCTGCTCTCTCAATGGGAGTGCTCTAATCCTGCCTACCTAGCAGAACAGATCAGAATCAAAGCTAAGAAACAGATCTGGGGGACTCTACTCCAACAAATAGGGAGCAGACCCTGCCCCTGACAGGGCACTGACAACCACAGGGCAAAGGGGGGACCCCACTCAATACCTAGGGCAGGATCTGATCACCACAATACCAATCAAACCCTCTATAAGGGGGGTAATGGTGCACACCTCTAGACCAACCTCACCTATCAGGAAGCAGACACTAGAAGCAAGAGGAACTATGATCCTGCAACCTGCAGAAAGGAGACCACAAACACAGTAACTCTGACAAAATGAGACAGCAAAGAAATATGCTGGCAATGAAGGAGCAAGATAAAAACCTACAAAAACAACTAAATGGAGAGGCAATAAGCAATCTATCTGAAACATAATACACAGTAAAGATAGTAAAGGTGATCCAGGGTCTCAGAAACAAAATGGAGACACAGATAGAGGAGATACAAGAAAAGTTTAACAAAGACCTAGAAGAAATAAAAAATTAAAAGAGTTGAACAAGACAATAACTGAAATGAAAAATACACTAGAAGGAATCATTAGGTGAAAAACTGAAGCAGAAGAACGGATAAGTGACCTGGAAGACAGAATGGTGGAAATCTCTGCCATGGAACAGAATAAAGAAAAAAGAAAGAAAAGAAATGAGGACAGTCTCAGAGACTTCTGGGACAACATTAAACACACCAACATTTGAATAATAGGGGTCTCAGAAGACAAAGAGAAAAAGAAAGTGCTTGAGAAAGTATTTGAAGAGATCATAGTTGAAAACTTCCATAACATGAGAAAGGAAATGGTCACCCAAGTCCAGGAAGTGCAGAGATCTATACAGGATAAACCAAAGGAGGAACACACTGAGACACATATTAATCAAACTAACAGAAATTACATAGAAAGAAAAAAAAATATTAAAAGCAACAAAGGAAAATCAACAACATACAAGGGAATCCCCAAAATATTATCAGCTGAGTTTTCAGCAAAAACTCTACAAGCTAGAAGGGAGTGGCACAATCCATTTCAAGAGATGAATGGGAAAAACCTACAACAAAGATTACTATACCCAGGGCTTCCCTGGTGACGCAGTGGTTGAGAGTCTGCCTGCCGATGCAGGGGAAACGGGTTCATGCCCCAGTCTGGGAAGATCCCACATGCTGCTGAGTGGCTAGGCCCATGAGACATGGCCACTGAGCCTGTGCACCTGGAGCCTGTGCTCCACAATGGGAGAGGCCACAACAGTGAGAGGCCCGCATATGGCAAAAAAAAAAAAAAAAAAAAGAATACTATACCCAGCAAAGCTCTCATCCAGATTTGATGGAGAAATCAAAAGATTTAGAGACAAGCAAAAGATAAGAGAATTCAGCATCACCAAAACAGCCTTTACAAATATTGCTAAGGGAACTTCTCTAGGCAAGAAACACATAAGAAGAAAAAAACAGAGGAAGGGAAGAAAAAACACACCTTCAAAAACAAACCCAAAACAATTAAGAAAATGGTAATAGGAACATACCTTAAATGTAATGGATTAAATGCTCCAACCAAAAGACATAGACTAGCTGAATGGATACAAAAAGAAGACACACATATATGCTATCTACAAGAGACCCACTTAAGAAATTGGGACACATACAGACTGAAAGTAGGGGTTGTAAATAGATATTCTATGCAAATGGAAATAAAAAGAAAACTGGAGTAGCAATACTCATATCAGACAAAATAAACTTTAAAATAAAGACTGTTACAAGAGACAAGGAAGGGCTCTACGTAGAGATCAAGGGATCAAACCAAGAAGAAACTATAACAATTGTAAATATTTCTGCACCTAACATAGGAGCACCTCAATACAGCAAATGCTAACAGCCATAAAAAGGGAAGTCAACACTAACACAATAATAGTGGGGAAATTTAACACCCCACTAACACCAATGGACAGATCATCCAGATGAAAAATTACTAAGGAAACACAAGATCTAAATGACACATAAGATCAGATAGAATTAATTGATATTTATAGGCCATCCCAACAAAAGGCAGCAGAATACACTTTCTTCTCAAGTACAGACAGAACATTATCTAGGATAGACCACATCTTGGATCACAAATTAAACCTCTGTAAATTTAAGAAACTTGAAATTATATCAAGCATCTTTTGCAACTATAATGTTATGAGATTAAAAATCAATTACAGGAAAAAAAAAACTGTAAAAAATACCAAAACATGAAGGCAAAACCATATGCTACTAAATAACCAATGGATCACTGAGAAAATCAAGAGGAAGTAAAAAAAATTCCTAGAATCAAATGACAACAAAAATACAATGACCCAAAACCTATGGGATGAGGTAAAAGCAGTTCTAAGAGGGAAGTTTATAGCAATTAATCTTACCTCAAGAAAAAAAAATCTCAAATAAACAATCTAACCTTACACCTAAGACAACTAGAGAAAGAAGAACAAAACTCAAAATTAGTAGAAGGAAAGATATCATAAACATCAGAGCACAAATAAATGGAATAGAAATGAGGAAAAAATAACAAAGATCAATGAAACTAAAAGTTGTTTCTTTGAGAAGATAAACAAAATTGATAAAACTTTAGCCAGATTCATCAAGAAAAAAAAGGAAGAGGACTCCAATCAATAAAATTAGAAATAAAAAAGGGGAAGTTACAATTGACACCTCAGAAATACAGAGGATCATAAGAGACTACTACAAGCAACTCTATGCCAATAAAATGGACAACCTGGGAGAAATGGGCAAATTATTAGAAAGGTAAAACCTTCCAAGACCGCATCAGGAAGAAATAGAAAATATAAGCAGACAATTCACAAGTAATGAAATTGAAACTGTGATTAAAAATCTTCCAATAAACAAAAGTCCATGATTAGATGGCTTCACAGTCAAATTCTACCAAACATTTAGAGAAGAGCTAGCACCTATCCTTCTCAAACTTGTCCAAAAAATTACAGAGGAAAGAACACTCCCAAACTCATTCTAGGAGGCCACCCTCACGCTGATACCAAAAACAGACAAAGATTTCACACAAAAATGAAAATTACAGGTCAATAGTACTGATGAACATAGACGCAAAAGCCTCAACAAAATACTAGCAAACTGAATCCAACAACACATTAAAATAATCATACACCATGATTAAGTAGAATTTATCCCAGGGGTGTGAGGAATCAATCAATCTGATACACCACATTAACAAATTATAAAAACCATATGCTCATTTCAATAGATGCAGAAAAAGCTTTTGACAAAATTCAACACAAATTTACAATAAAAACTCTCCAGAAAGTGGGCTTAGAGGGAACCTACCTCAACATAATAAAGGCCATATATGACAAACACACAGCAAGCATCATTCTCTGTGGTGAAAAACTGAAAGCATTTCCTCTAAGATCAGGAACAAGACAAGGACACCCACCCTCACCACTATCATCCAACAGTTTTGGAAGTCCTAACCATGGCAAACAGAGAAGAAAAAGAAATAAAAGGAATCCAAATTGGAAAAAAAAAAAGAAGTATAACTGTCACTGTTTTCAGATGACCTGATACTATACATAGACAATCCTGAAGAGGCTACCAGAAAACTATTAGAGCTCATCAGTGAATTTGGTAAAGTGGAAGGATACAAAATTAATACATTGAAATCTCTTGCATTCCTATACACTAACAACAAAAATCAGAAAGAGAAATTAAGGAAACATCTCATTTACCATCACAGCACAAAGAATAATAATACCTAGGAATAAACCTACCCAAGGAGGCAAAATACCAGTATGCAGAAACCTATAAGATACTGATGAAAGAAATCAAAGATGACACAAACCCATGGGGTGATATACAATGTTCTTGGATCAGAAGAATCAACATTGTGAAAATGACATACTACACAGGGCAATCTACAGATTCAATGCAATCCCTATCAAATTACCAAGGGCACTTTTCACAGAATTAGAACAAAAAAAAATAAAATTTGTATGGAAACACAAAAGACCCTGACTAGTCAAAACAATCTTTAGAAAAACAAATGGAGCTGGAGGAATCAGACTTCCTGACTCAGATTATACTACAAAGCTACAGTAATCAAGACAGTATGGTACTGGCACAAAAATAGAATATAGATCCATGGAACAAGATAAACCAGAGATAAACCCATGCACTTATGGTCACCTAATCTATGATGAAGGAGGCAAGAACATACAGTGGAGAAAAGACAGTCTCTTTAATAAGTGGTGCTGGGAATACTGGACAGCTATACATACAAGAATAAAATTAGAACACTCCCAACACCATACAAAAAATAAACTCAAAATGGATTAACAACCTACTTAAATATAAGTCCAGACACTATAAATCTCTTAGAGGAAAACAGGCAGAATACTCTTTGAAATAAACCACAGTAAGATTTTTTGACCCACCTCCTAGAGTAATGAAAATAAAAACAAAAGAAAACAAACAAGCAAACAAACGGTTTCTAATTATACTTAAAATCTTTTGCACAGCGAAGGAAATTATAAGCAAAACAAAAAGAGAATCCTCAGAATGGGAGAAAATATTTACAAATGAAGCAACCTACAAGGGATTAATCTCCAAAATATACAAACAGTTAATGAAACTCAATAACAAAAAAATAAATAAATAACCCAGTCAAAAAAAAGGTGGAATATCTAAATAGACATTTCTCCAAAGAAGACACGCAGTTCACCAAAAAGCACATGAAAGATGCTCAACATCACTAATTATTAGAGAAATGCAAATCAAAACTACAGTGAGGTATCACCTCACACTGGTCAGAATGGCCATCATCAAAAAATCTAGAAACAATAAATGCTGGAGAGTGTGTGGAGAAAAGGGAACCCACCTACACTGTGGGTGGGAATGAAAATTGGTACAGCCACTATAGAGAACAGTATGGATATCCCTTAGAAAACTAAAAATAGAGCTACCATATGAACCCGCAATCCCAATCCTAGGCATAAATCTTGAGAAAACCATAATTCAAAAGGATGTATGCACCCTGATGTTCATTGCAGCACTATTTTCAGTAGCCAGGACATGGAAGCTACCTAAATGTCCATCAGTGGATGAATGGATAAGGAAGATGTGGTACATGTATTACTCATTCATAACAAGGAATGAAATAGTGTCATTTGCAGAGATGTGGATGAACCTAGAGACTGTCATACAAAGTGAAGTACGTCAGAAAGAGAAAAACAAATATATAATATTGCTCACATGTGGAATCTAAGAAAATGGTACAGATGAACTTGCTGGCAAAGCAGAAATAGAGTCACAGATGTAGAGAACAAACTTATTGTTAAGAAGGAGTTAGAGGGGGTGGGACAAATTGGGAGATTGGGATTGACATATTTACACTGCTATGTATAAAATAGATAACTAATGAAAACCTACTGTTTACCACAGGAAACTCTACTCAGTGATCTGCAGTGACCAAAGTGGGAAGGAAATCTAAAAAAGAGTGGATATGTGTGTACATACAATTGATTCACTTTACTGTAGAGAAGAAACTAACACAACATTGTAAAGCAACTACACTCCAATAAAAATTAAAAATATATATATAAACTAATAAAATAAAATAAAAGGGAGGGAAGCCCTGCAGGGGGACCTCGCTCACTCCAACTTTGGCTGCTGTTTGTAAGCTTAGCATTCCCCAATGGGAAGAAGCTTAATTTACACACCCCAGCAACAACACAGCCAACGAAAAACCACAACAACTCAGCCAAAGAGAAGTAGCCACAACCCTGAACTCACACTCTCCTTCAATGGACTTTGTTCAGAAACAGCCCTTCATAACTTCCCACTTCCCCCTGCAAAATAATTCTGCCCTCCTTTGTTCTCCAGACTTGCCTGTGGTTCACTATAGTTTGCTTGACCCTAATTGCAATTCCTCTGCTGTTTCTAAATAAACTAATTTTGCTGGTAAAATAACTGGTTATTTTATTTTTCAAGTTGACATTAGACATCTCAGGAGAAAGATACAAATAACCCTTCAAAGTAAAAGTCACTCCATACCAGCCCTGTGTCTCATGAGAAGTTTATTTAAAAACAAAGTAAACAAATAAAAACAATTGTGTAAGGAGTCACCATTTTAGAATTTTCTGTGTTTAAAGGAATCTGAAAGAAAGAATGCTAATCACTCAGGCCTTATTATTTTCAGTAATAAACAGAAGTTTATAGAGTAGAATAAAAGATAAAAAAATTCTAACAAATGGCTCACTATACTAAAATATGAAAAAAAACAAAGAAACTAAAATGAAACAACTGAAGCTGTGGGTCTGGATGCATGGAGTGGGTGGGGTGCAGATAATATGACTTTGTTTGCATCATTCTGATAGGATATCTTACATGGGAGAGAAAGAAGTTTACTCTCAACAATGCCCTTCTAAGAAATGTGGGTTTTCTCTGCCATGGGGGTCAAGGTTATGTAAAACATATTGGATGTGTACAACACAGAAGACATTACAAGTCTGAATAAACTGGATGTGATCTCTGTATGTTCTGTAACAGGAGTATAATCTTAGGCAAAATATTTTACTTCTCTGACTCTCAGTGTTTCCTTTCATCTCACCCTAGCACAACAAATACAAACATGTTATGAATATATGTGATTGCAGTTTTAGAAATAAAAATGATTTGAAATTATGAGAATAAATTGCCTTTCAGTTTTGTGTTAACTTGTTATTTAGCTGAAATTCAGCCTCTGTACACCGGTATAGAATTGAACCTCAGAGACAGAGTTTTGGGAGAAGTAGAAAATAATAGCTTTATTGCTTTGCCAGGCAAAGGGGGCCACAGCAGGCTAATGCCCCCAAAACTGTGTGTCCTGAACTGGGAGGGTGGGGGTAGTGAGGAGTTTTATAGCAGTGGTTCAAAGAAGAGGGCGTGATCAGCTCGTGGACATCCTTCTGATTTGTTGGTGGTAAAATAAGTGGGAGTCAGCATCAACAACCTTCTGGTTCCAACTGGTCTGTGGTCTACATTCTTGTGGGCAGCATACAGTTAACTTCTTCCACCTGGTGGGGGTTTCAGTATCTGCAAAACAGTTCACAGATTTTGTTATATATATCCCTTGAGGGGGAACCAGGACCCTGCCCCAAGGCTGCACTATTGTTTCTTGACGTTCCTCCCTTGTCTCTGCATCCCCTCCCTTCCCTAATTAGCAACTGTTTGAACCTGCCCTTTGGAACTTAGGGAAGGTCATGGAGGCTGAATAAAGCCTGTTTCCTGTAATCAAGAAATGGGGGACATAGAAAGGTTTTTGTGCCCAGGAACCCCACAGGCTCCTGTTTGGTTTCAGTGATGACATTAAAGATAAGATTTCTTTTTAAGATGACTCTTAATAAGAAACCTGGGAAGAACTGGTCATGTTAAAAGAGAATTTTATTACCCTTAAAATATGTTATGAGTAGTATTTCCATAGTTTTAAGTTCTTTCACCTAGAACTATATTTTCTTTAAAGATGTGTTTTCCTTCTAAAACACTTTCTTTTACCATTTTCAAGAAAATTTAAAGAAAATTTAATAAATCTAGTCAAAGGTAAAATGTCTAATTTTATAAAGATTAAGTAGCAATTACAAAAACATATGGATTAATGATGAATTATTAAATAAAGAGTTGGCTATTAACATGATCCATAAGATATAAAAAGTCATGGATTGAAATTTTATAATTCTAAATTTCCCATGGATATTTTGGAGATTCAAAGTTCGACCCTAAGGCAATTAGTTGAGATGATACCATAAAGACATGCTTTTCTAATCCTGTAGTCATTCACCTGCTGATTCCGTTTTGAGTTATGTTACTTGCCAAGGTTTGGGGAAGATGGTGATTTCAGTGGTTGGCATTTCAAAGAACTTTCTGGCAACTTAATGTTAAGTGAAAAGGGTTATTTTAAAGAATGGACAAAGAAGAATTGATTGAAAGAATTTAGCAACAAAGGCTATTACTATTAGCATGGAGTGTGGTCAGAGGCTTGTGCTTTGATGGACTAGGATGCATTTTTAAAGAAAGATAGCTTTATTTGTCTCTGTTCTGCCAGTGTTCCCAGATTTGCAGACTCTCTTGCCAACAGCTACAGAACAAAACCCAATCTCACTTGTGTTCTGCATCATGCACACTGTTATCAGTTCACCTTGTATTGAAAATTAATATTTCTTTATAACTTTATCTACTCCAGGATTTCATTTTTAACCATTTTCAACAAAATAATTTTTAATCTTAACCTATTTTTAAAATGAAATAGTTTAGACATAGGAATGATGATCACTTTAACACAATTTTAGAAAAAAAATATAATATGATGCAGATTAAAATTTTCAATTCTGTCTTTGTACCTAAAATATTAATACATCTTTCCAGATATATAATTACACATTGTTATTTTTGAATAATGTGGTATTCATATTGCAAGAAATAATTTTTATAGGAAACAGAGAAATAGGGGAAAGAAACAGATTATTGTAAACTACAAATTCATGCCTAGTTTCTTTTATGTTATGCTAAGAATTTTATGACTTTATGAACCCCTCATAAGAAAACATTCATTGGGTAGACTGGTGAGAGAGTGCCTTAGGCACCTGATGTTACAGGGTTGGTGTGCATTGTGTCAAATAGCTTCAACCAAAGAAGTCAGTGGAAGACCAGGAACAGGAATCTCAGTCCTTGTGATAACAAGCAAAGAATTGCAGACTACTACTTCAGGCTTAAATTCAAAGCAAAGCTTATTAAGGCATAGTTACACTCTCAGAGGGAGAGCGAGCTGCTTCTGCAAAATGAAACCAGCCCTCCTGTACAGACTTAAGGGTGTTTATAAGGAGTGTTCTGCGAGGAGCTGGGGTGCAATCATGGGTGAGTGACAGGGTATCATTATTTGATTGACAGTCCCGAGTTATGTAACCAGTTCATTTTTGCACATGCCCTTACCCTTGACTCACTAAGAAAAGCCCACTGGGTGGGGGTGGGGGGCCAAAACCACATGCTGATTTTATTATAGTGATTGTATAATGAGTTTGGATTTACTATAGGTTATAAGCCTGTCTAGTCTGGGCATGAGCATCCTAGGGAAGATCCCTCGTGTTACTGTGCTCTCTCTTTATCAGGATAAGTTACCCATCACTCAACCATAGTTTCATCCATTCTGGATGGGGTCAGGGGATGGTTCCCAGATAGTTGTGGTGTAACTTGACTACTCCCCTTTTGTCTTTTTGCCACTGTTACCTCCTTGCTGCTAATGTCAAGGGAGGGTCCCCAGATGGTTGGGGTATGGCTTGATTATTCCCTTCTTGTCTTTTCCCCACTGTTATCTCCTTGCTGCTTATATCTGACTAACTACCTAACATTCCCCCCTCAAGAGTATGGGACCCAATTCTTTGGGACATGGGTGACGACTGCTCTGGCTGCTTTCTGCTGTTAAGGGGCAGAGTTTTGATTGGGTCCATCCACTTGCTCTTTTTCAGCTAGGAGGTGGGTTGGAGTGATGACCATCAAAGTGTCCCACACAGATCTTGGTCTCAGGGCCAGGCTGAACAGGCTGGTAGTTACCTTGCAGAACCATTTGGAATTGAACATCCTATATGCATTCTGAAATAAGTCGAACAATCAGGTTTATGATACAAGGGACTAATGACAAAACAAAGGCTATCAGGACTAATAGTCTCAACAAGGGCAGCAGTCATGTCTATATCTGTGTCTCCATAGAGGAGAGGAAGGAAGAAAGCCAGCTAGGGTCCTGTCCTGCTCTTTCTTTCAGATCATCTACTAATTTGATGTTTTTCTCTAAAACCAGAAGGTTTTCTTCAACCTGGCTAGAGGTATTAGCATAGAAGCAGCACGTTTCATTTATCAGGGCACAGACACCCCCGGCCTCAGGTGTTATAACACTGAGGGCCCTCCTATTTTGTAAAACCACCTTGGCCAGAGAATCTAGGTCTGACTGTTGCTCCTTAATGGCTGCTACTGTAACCTTCCAGGATTACTGGACCATGATGGTAAGATTGAGAATGCTCCTCTCTAAGAGGGTTATACCTGCAAACCAAAAAATTCCTCTAAAGATACTGTGGATCATTTACAGCTGATCAAGAATTGGGTTACCATGAGCATCACCCCCCCCCATCAGTGGTTCATTTTTGTCTGTTTTGGACATGTCTCAAGGCTTCATCGAGGATGACCCCTGAGGAATGCCTCCTGAGGAAGCTAAATCTTTTGTAGGCATAATGGTTGCCTCTGGGACAGCAGCAATGTTGGGGGAGGTGCCCCTGCAAAGTGTGGAAAGATCTAGATATATCCCAGTACCACAAAGAAATGAAAATCCAATGTCCCTTAAGGATACCCCATCATGGGTCCCCAGAGACAGGCCTTGACCTGTTGGGAGTTTTCCTCTAGAAGAAGACTGGAGTCCCATGGCTTAGGATTATATTTGGAAGGCCAAACCCTAGGGACGTAATCTATACACAGAGGGAAGGATCCGGGTTCTGACTGATTATAAGTGTGATGGGGGGATTAACATAACAAATCTCTGAATATTAACTGAATTATATTATATTTTGGAGGAGGATCTTGCAGGGAGATTAGATTAAGTAGGTGTCTGATAGTCATGCCAATCTCTACATATTCAGTTCCCAGGGCTGAGCTGTTTATGGGGATATGGTCCTCATTAATATATTTATTAGTTGCATTCTTCCTTGAGTTTTCCCAATACAAAGTGAAATTACCTTTGTGTGCATTGTATTCATCCTCTTCTGACCAGGGATCCCACCCCAGGCTAGTCTGATTAAAGCTGAGGTTATAGATACAAAAGGAGTCATTTCACAAGCCCAAGGTGGGTCCCATTCATCCGGGTTCTGAAAACAAAGCTGTGCCTTTCCTAGAAGCTTGGAGGCTGTACCTACACGGATAGTTAGGCCTGAGGCAAAACAAGTAAGGGTCTTCTTGCATTTGGCCCCGATGTAAAAGGTAATCCATCCCAAAATCTTGACCCAGTAAGTTATACAGCTGTTCGGTGGAGGTAGGGAAGGCCAATAAGTAGGGTTCCTCTAGGTTTTGGGTTCCCTTGGGGACTATCCAGCAGTAGGTTTTATTGGTTATTTTGCAACTTGATTTATAGTGAGTGTAACTGGATGGTGAGAATATGAAGAAATGAAGGGAAAGGAGCAAAGTGCAATAACTGCAAGTAGAGATGCCATATTAGGGAAATAAGAGGCAGTGTGTGAATTAATTTTGTGATGATATGCAGAAAAGAATAAGAGTGAGCACAGTGAGAAAGGTCAGGAGATACAGTAGGCCTATTACTTCTGCCAGCTGTGGGAATGGTGGGTTCATGGATTTAGAATGTACTTATCAAGCAGTTTTCGTTTGAACAGGAGCTGGAGGTCCTCCAAAGGCTCACAGGTGTACTCAGCTGGGGAAATGTCCTCAGGTGCAGTATCTGTCCAGGGATTTACCCAGGAATGATGAATCCAACTGGGGATCCCTGTACTTTAACAGCTGTAGGGTAAGAGAGCAGGACTGGATAGGGTCCTTCCAGGTCAGCTGAAGTTGAGAACCAGGAGAGGTGTCTTTCCAAGTTTCAATGAGTACTTGTGTTCCTGGAGAGTAGAGGCAAGGAGCAGACTCTGGGGAAGAAAGCATTTTACCCCGTAGTCCTGGAGGGCTTGTTGGAATTTTCCAAGGGAGGTGACATGAGATGTAATGGCAGAGGTGTCAGAGTCCATCAGTAGGTCCCCTCATAAGAAAGGCCTACCATACAGCATTTCATAAGGGATAGTTTAAATAAGGCCTTTGGGGCTGTTCTGATCCTTAAAAAAGCAATAGGGAGGGCTTCCTTCCAAATGAGAGAGGTCTCGCATTATTTTTCTTAAGGTATTCTTTAAATGTTGGTTGGCTCTTTCTACCTTTCCTGAGGATTGGGGTCTCCTGGAAGAATGAAGGTGGTACTCAATATCTAGAACCTTGTATATCTGCTGAGTAATCTGGGAAACAAAGGCAGGACAATTATCACTCTTCAGAGACAACAGGAGGCCAAACCTAGGGATGATTTCAGTTAAAAGCTTCTGGGCTACATCTGAAGCTTTTTCTGTCCTGGTGGGGAAAGCTTCCACCCAGCCGGTAAAGGTGTCCATGAACACCAAAATGTGCTTATATCCTTGGTAGGGAGGAACCATTTTAAAGTCATTTGCCAGTCTTCCCCTGGATATGTTCTGTGTCTCTGAGACGGAAAGGCCAACAGTACTGGCTTACTTCCCTGAGGATTGTCAGTCAGACAAGTAGGCCATGATGAGGTTACCTTATTAACTACACTGCAAAATCCCTTCCCAGAGGAGATAGAAGAAACAATCTGGTATAAGGCATCCCTCCCAGGGTAACAGGCCTCATGCAAAAATTTAATAATTTTCCATTGGGACAATCGGGGCAGGTGAATTAAGCCCTCTCTCTGGTATCATCTGTCTGGGTCAAGGTGGTACCCGTGATTTGTGGCCCATTTGATTTCCTCAGGCAGGTAAGATGGGGAAATGGAGAGAACTAAGGGAAGGAACTAAGACACACTCTATCACAATGGGCTGAAGCACTGCCTGTTGGGTAGCCTGATCGGCTAGCCAATTTCCTTTTGTTATTTCATTGTCGCCCTTCTGGTGACTTCTGCAGTGAAACACTGCTACCTGGGAAGGCTTGAGAACTTCCTCCAAGAGGGAGAGAATTTGAGGTCCATACTCTCAGGTAGCCAGAACGTGCCATCAGGTAGCCACGTTCCTTCCAGATAGCAGCATGAGCATGCAGAACCAAAAAAGCATATTTAGAGTCAGTATATATATTTAGGGCCTTTCCTTCAGCCAGGGTTAGGCTCGGGTTAAAGCAATTATTTCTGCCAGTTGGACTGAGGTCCCTGGGGGAAGAGTCCGGGCCTCAATAACCTGTGTCAAGGACACCGCCGCATACCCTGCCCTTCTACATCCTTCAGAAACAAAACTACTTCCTTCAGTGAAACAAACCTCTTCAGGGTTTTGTAATGGAATATCAGTTAGATCTGGTTGGGACAACAAGGGAGGAGATATAATATCTTCACATTGGTGAACTGGCATACCTTCTTCAAGTAGAGGTAGCAGGGTAACTGGATTTAAAGAGGAGCAGACCATGACATGTATGTCTGGATTCTCCAACAGTAATGCCTGATATTTGAGGATCCTGCTTTCCGTGAGCCAGAAAATGGTCTTTCCCTTCCAAGAGAGAGGTAACCTGATGGGGGGTATATACTGTCAGGGGTTGCCCCAGTGTAAGCTTGGAGGCTTCTTCCACCAATAAGGCCAAGGCAGCAGCTACCCTAAGACAACTGGGCTATTCAGTGGCCACCAGGTCCAGTCTCTTTGACATATATCCTGTAGGTCTCTGGACAGGGCCAAGTTCCTGAGTTAAGACTCCTAAAGCCATCCCTTATTTTTCTGCCACGAATAGCTGGAAAGTTGTATCATTTCTTGGGATTCCCAAGTCTGGGGCCTGGGATAATAATGTCTTTAGCAGTTGGAAAGCTTGGGTTTGGTTAGGGCCCCAGAGCAGAAATTTAGAGTCAGATTTTCCCTTCAGGGCCTCATAAAAATATTGTGCTTTTAGTCCGCAGTTAGTAATCCATAGTCTGCAATACCCCATGAGGTCTAAAATGGCTCAGTGCTAAGTTTTCAGGTAGTTGGTTTCGGCAGATCTAAAATTGCTTGTATTCTATAGGGGGAGAGTCTTCATTCCCCTGGGGAGTGGATTACTCACAGATATTTGACTTCCTGCTGTGCCAATTGGACCTTGGACTTAGAGACTTTATAGCCTTGTTTTGCCAAAAAATTGAGGGTCTGGGTAGCATGAGTTAAGGCTCTCTCATGGTATGGGAAACAAATAAGAAGGTTATCCACATACTGTATGATAGTCCCTTCCTCCAGGTGTAGATCTTGGAGGTCCTTGGCCAGGGCCTGGCCAAAAATGTGGGGACTGTCTCGGAACCCTTGGGATGGAGCTGTCCAGATGAGTTATTGTCCTCTATTCCTTCTTCATGCCACTCAAAAGCAAAGAGGTAGTAGGACCAGAGGTATGGCAAAGAAGGCATCCTTTAGGTCTAACACAATAAACCAGGAGGCTGTGCCTGGTATGGTCCCCAACAAGTTGTACAGGTTGGGGACTACTAGATGGACTGGGACAACTGCCTCACTGATAGCTCTTAAGTCTTGAACCAGTCTGTATTCTCTGTTTGGCTTCTTAACAACTAAGATAGGATGTTTCAAGGAGAACTGTAAGGAATAAGTAGCCCACATTGTAAAATTTAGGTATGAAAGGATGCAGTCCTCTTCAGGCTTCTGGGAGAATTGGATATTGTTTCTGATTGGGAAAAGAGGTTGGATCCCTTAAGGTGATAAGTACTGGGGAGGCGGTAATAGCTCTCCCTGGAGTTCCACTGGCCCAGACCTGGGTGTCTACTGGCAAATCAGCTAAGGCTGGTGTGCCAGTCCTCAGAGGAGGCTGTGTCTCTAAGACTTAGAACTAGAGGAGTGTTACTGCAGTGGTTCTCCCAAGTACCAGTCTGGTTCCCAGCTTGTTCATGCTGTTCCTACCTAACAGTGGGTGGGGGCATTCAGGTATGGCCAGGAAGGAATGAGAGAAAGTATATCCTTCCCAGTAACAACACAAAGGGACAGTTAAAGGCCTAACTGTAAGTTTACCTGAGACTCCTGTAGCCTAACAGGAGTCAGAGGAGAAGGGTCCAGAGAAGGAAACTAGGACAGAGTAGGCGGCCCCCGTATCCAATAAGAAAGATACGGTCCTACCTGCCACATCCAGGTTCACCCTTGGTTCCAGTCCAGTAATACTGACATTAAACAGGGGGGGTCATCTGGAGTAGAGGGTCCTGTTTATCCAGGGCCATCTGAGGGGCTGCCTCTGGTCCCTGGGCACTTTGGCCCAGCGGGCAGATGGCTCTCCAGTGGCCACTTTTTGATAGTTTGGACAGGGCATTGTAGAAGGCTTGTCCTTGATGGGACATTCCCTTGCCCAGTGACCAGGCTTTCTGTAGACCCGGCATTGGTCTTGGCTTCTGTTGGGATGGGTCAGTGTTTCTCTGGATGGGGGTTGCCCCTGTAGGGCTGCCAATAATTGGGCCTGCCTATTTTCTTTCCTCATTTCCTTCTCCCAAGCCTTGACCTCCTCCTCCTAGTCCCGGTTATAAAAGGTAGTGGTGGCTGTAGCTAGAAATTCATCAAGGTTAACATTGAGCTCCTGTGTAAGCTTTTGTAGCTTCCTCCAATGTCCGGTGTGGACTGGGTAAGGAACCTCTCCTTTAAAATGTTTTTTCCTTCAAGGAAATCCAGGTTTAGTTGGGTATATTTAATTATTTCCTCCTTGAGCCTTTCCAGGAAGTTGTAGGGATTCTGTTGGGTTCCTGGCTGATGGCAGAAAGCTTTGAGTAATTAATGGGTTTCCTTCTGCTTGCTTTGAGTCCAGCTTTTATATAGATTATAAAATGTTCCTTTTCACATTTGTTCATTGGAGTTATTGTAATCCCAGTGAGGGTCCTTATTGGGAATGGTGGTTTCTCCCACAGGGCATTTTGAGCTGGATAAATGGAGGCTGTCTGCAAAGTTGTAGGCCTCCTTCAGGATCTTTTCCTTCTCAGTATCTGATAGAGTTTGCCCCAAGATTATCATGACATCCTTCCAGGCTAAGTCAAAAGCCAAGGTTAAGTTTTGGGAGTTGTCAATATAGTGCTCAGGATCATCAGAAAATTTACCTAGATCCTGTCTGATCTGCTTCAACTCCAGGAGTAAAAGGCTTCTGAATGAGTTGGGGTCTGAATTTGCCCATTATCTCCACCAAAGGGAAAATTCTAGGGGGAGGACTTGTGGGAGTCAGATATCCCAAGCAAGGTGGTAAGGGGGCTGTCAGTAGCAAAGGGGGATAGATGGAGGATGGGGTGGTTTTAGTGCTATCCCCAACTTTAAAGATTTTCTCCCTTTGTCTCTGGTTCCCTTTTGGCATGGCCTGGCTCAGATGGATCCTCTTGAGGAGAGGATGGGGGCTGTCCCATCAGGGCCAGCACAGCAGAGTCAATTTTACAAGTCTTGCAGAGGTCTCCCTTATCTCTAAGAGCGAAAAAGGCTTGAACATAGGGAATCTCACTCCATTTTCCTTGTCATTTGCAGAATAGATCTAGTTGAAGGATGTTATTAAAGTTAATGCTACCATTTAAGGGCCACTCTTCTTCATCCCCCAGCTTATACTGGGTCCAAGTGGTGTTGCAGAAAAAGACCATTCTCTTTTTCTTTAGGGGGTCAGGGTCAAAGTTTGACCAGTTCTTGAGGATGGAGCCTAAGGGAGTGTCTGGTGGCGGGAGGCTAGAAGTTTGGTTACCATCTGGAAAGAAAGAATACACACCACCGAGGTCAGGGACATCTCAGAGTCCTGATATCCCTGACCATTTGCAGTAGAGGGCATCCCTTCCCCCTGGTATAAGTGGAGGGCCCTGGCCATAGGCCCACCGGGACTACTGTCTGTTCCCTCTGGTCCCAAAGGCAGTGTCACCAATAGAGATCCCCCTTCCTTACTGGCAGTGAGGACACACAACATTCAGGGAGAGTAACAGACCATGTGCCAATGGTTATGTCACCTATAGAGATTCTCTCACCTGGATGAGCAATTTGTTTGATAGAGCGAATATGCAACGTTAAGACTATGTCACCAAAAGAGATTCCCTAACCTTAACGAGCAGTTTGTTTGTATTCTCTGGCTCCTCAGTCTCATAATAGCATGGTTATTCCTCCTTTCCCATTGCCAGTGGGCCAGGGCTCCTTTGTAGGTGATCAGGACCATAAAGGAAAGTCCCTAGAGATTCCTGACAGGCTGGCAATTGGTAAGGTCTGGGTAGTGATGGAAACTGTTCTGGGTGGCCGAGTGGAGGAAGAGTTGGTTCCCCTTAGGGACCATGCAAAGCAGATGTTTGAGACGACAAGGAAAAGAATGAGGAGATCTCAAATAAGAGCAGTCTGGCCAAAAAGGGGCCTCTCCTTGAGGTCGGGCCAGAAATACAGCAGATAGAGTGTTTTAGGTGGCCGTCAGCCTGATCTATCAACAGAAGAAAGCTCCTTCGAGTCTCAAAAGGGGAAAGAAGGGCCTCTAAAAGAAAGTGGAAAAACCTCCCAGAGTCCCGCGATTGATCTTCGTTCCAGCCAAAGACAGAAAAAAATGATTATCAGGTCCCAGTAAGTTGAGCTGGAGAGAGGTTCAAAGCCTTCTCAATAGCCATAATTCAAGGAAGCTTGTCGGGGAAGTCAGTTTGACAAGAGAGGTGTAAATATTTAACAAAGTCAGAAGGTGCCAGTTCGTCCAATGTTGCTGCCAGAGGTGGAGAAGGACGCAAGCGAGAGGCCGGAGAGGAGAGTTGTGGGTAGGAAAATAATGGGTAAAGATCTCCAGGGAACAGCATTTGGATCATCTCAAGTTAGCACCAGCACACACACAGCAGCCCTTTCTCAGGCATATTAGGCAAGGAACAGAGGCATGTAAGACAGAGGAGATAAAGCCAGGCGGGGCAATTGTCATGCAATGGTCAAAAGTCTGAGGAAGCTGCAAGAGGGGCGGTTCAAACATACCTTTAACGATCTGAGTCATGGCACCAAAGATGTTACCGTGTTGGCATGCATTGTGTCAAATACTTCAACCAAAGAGGTCAACGGAAGACCCGGACCAGGAATCTCGGTCCTTGTGATAACAAGCAAAGAATTGCAGACTACTACTTCAGGCTTAAATGCAAATCAAAGTTTATTAAGGCATAGGTACACTCTCAAAGGGAGAGCGGGCTGTTTCTGCAAAGTGAAACAAGCCCTCCTATACAGGCTTAAGGGTATTTATAAGGAGTGTTCTGTGAGGAGGTGGGGTGCGATCATGGGTGAGTGACAGGGTATCATTATTTGATTGACAGTCCCGAGTTATGTAACCAGTTCATTTTTGCACATGCCCTTACCCTTGATTCGCTAAGAAAAGCCCACGGGGGCGGGGGAGGGGGCACAAAACCACATGCAGATTTTATTATAGTGATGGTATAATGAGTT